>NC_141700.1:37637309-38242309 GCF_964263255.1 Lissotriton vulgaris
TCCAGACTGGCCCTTGCTTCCATCTCTGCGAGAAGCACCCCGGACCCTCCTGGTCCACTCAAGACGCCATCTTAGGCCCACCACGTGGCCCTGAGATCTGCCAAGGCTTGTTGCCCCATCCTGGGCCCAGCGACGCCGACAGCATCATCCTTCGTGGGACAGCTCGCACCTCCGCCGTGGTCGCCGACAACGCCTCCTGGTCCGTGAGACTGCAGAGCCTAGCGTCGCCCACTCACCTGGTCGAGGTGACGGCCAACCGGTGCCATCCTGGTACCCTCTGACTACTGGCTAGTAGTACGAACTTGGTCCCCTCTGCTTTCAGGTATCAACAATCTCTGATCCAGGCTTGGATCTCTACGAACTATTCATCACTGGTCGCCGGCCAGCAACTCCTTTTTCTTCCGGCTCCTGGCTCGTCAGCGAAGACCCCGACGCCTGTAAGACTTGTGCAGCCGCAGCCCTCGTGGCTAGGTAACTCGGCATTTCGGTGCCTGCATAGCCTCTTTACTCTAGGGTCCTGAGTCCCTCGCTTCCGACTTGCCTTATCGGGTCCGCCCGAGACCTTAAACTTTCCGTGTCCTCGGACACTTGTTTTAATTGTTCACTTGAAGTATTTTCCTAAGAGATTTGGTTTGTGCTTAGTACCCTGTCCTCATAAAGAGTCCAGGGCTGTTGTGAATCTTAATAAATAACCTGTTTATTTTCATAACACTTGTGTGGTGTCCTTTCACTGGGTGTTCAAGGGGTACATGTGTGGTAAACAGCTGGCTTAACACGCCCTCTCGAGTCTTTAGCCTTAGACTGCTCGTATCCACGCTACTAGGATAGCTGGTCTATAGGTTGACTTACAACCAAACACCATAAGGGTCGTTGGAACGATACATAGCGGTCGCTAGAATAGCGAACGTTGCTTACGGGCCAACTTCTCACATTGGTGGCAGCGGTGGGATTTGAGCTTGCTGTTGTTTTACCACACGTATCCTAAGAATATCTTGTTGAAAGATCGCATAAGTACTGTTAGTACATATAACTAAAGCTTAGAATACTCTGAGTTCTACTGAACCAGCTGTTGCAGCTCCTCAAGGCCTAGCACACCTTGGCTGCAACTCTTAGCAAGGGAACAGTAGGTAAACACATAGTGTAGGTAGGTGCATCACTTACACCACACTAGAAGCAGTATGTCGGACAAAGGAGGAAACTCTGAGTCTCCCCTTGTGTCAGTTGACCCTCCACAGGTCATCCCTTCAAGATATACTGCGCTTAACTTCCATGAGTTACGACAAGTATGTACCTCTAGGAAGATTAAGCAAGGGGCTAACCCCACCACCTCCTTTCTGATTGGTCTCCTTGAGACTTATGATGCCAGAAAGGCTGAGAAGCTTCTTAGCCATTCTAATCCAGAAGGAGACATGCCTCCCCTCGAGGGAACCAGAGGTGACCCTGACCTAATCCTCCTCTCAACCGAGAATGAGAATGAGGAGGAGGATGAGGATGAGGATCCCTCTGGGGATGAGGTAGATAAGGGACAGGTAGAAGTCGGCAGACTAAGCAGGTCCAACTTAAGCCAACATGATAGCGGTACTGGGGGACCCCTGGGGCCACTATCAGGTCAGCTTAACATTGGGAACGGACGAGCCCGATCTCTGTCAAGAGACTCTGGCAGATCCCTTCAAACCAATGGCTCTCGCAACTCTTCTCAGAGAGGGATGACGTCCCCTCAGCGGAGAGTGTACGAAGCTAAGGAAAGGGCAGCTAATCTGAGGATCGAAAGGGAAGAACTTGCCCTGGCCAAAGAAAGGCTTGCCTTTGCGAGAGAGCAACAGTTAAGTGGGGTAGTCCCCACTGGTGGCAGCAATGTACCTAGCAATAGGGAAAAGAGTTTCGATACGAAACACCTTGGTAAGATAGTGCCCCCCTTTAAGCAAGGGGACGACATCCACAAATGGATTACTGCTTTGGAGAGGGCCTGCACTGTGCAAGGTGTTCCCCAGAGTCAGTGGGCAGCTATCTTGTGGCTCTCCTTTGAAGGTAAAGGAAGAGACAAGCTCCTCACCACAAGGGTGGAGGATGCGAACGATTACCAAGTCTTGAAAAATACACTCGTTGAAGGGTTCGGCCTAACCACTGAGCAGTACAGGGTGCTGTTCAGGGATACCCAGAAAACGCAGTCTCAAGACTGGTCTGACTTTGTCGATTGTGCCACTAAGGCTTTTGAGGGCTGGTTGCTGGGCAGTAAGGTTACTGATTACAAAGGATTGTATAATTTGATGATGAGAGAACAAATTTTAAACAATTGTCAGAACCAGTTGTTGCATCAGCATCTTGTCGACTCGGATCTGACCTCTCCCCAAGAATTGGGAAAGAAGGCAGACAGATGGGTTTGTACGAGAGTTAAACAGAACCAGGGCCAGAATCAAGGTGGTCAGAAGAAAGCAGACCAGAAGGGTAAAGATTCTAAGGGGGAACAAAATGACCAGAAGTCTTCGACAGGTCCCCAACAACCCAAAGAGGGTGGGGGTCAGGCTCCCCAAAAGAAGAAGGAAGGCCAATCCAAAAGATGGTGCCAGTACTGTAAAAGTAAATCTCACTGGTTTAGTGAGTGCACCAAGAAAGGAGGAGGGCAGACTCCTGCCACTGCAGCCCCTAAGGCACCTGTGCCCCCTAGTACAGTCAGCAGTGGTAGTGCGCCTCCCAAGGGTTTAGTAGGGTTAACCCTGGGTTCTGAGGGGCGTGACAACTTAGTTGGCACACTCACTCAGGCTGTCCTTGTCAGTACAGGGGACGCGGACGTGTCCCCTGACATAAGTCCCAATACGTTGGGCAAATACAGACAGACGCCTTTCATAAATGGAAAGATGGCTCAGGCCTATAGGGACACTTGTGCCAGCGTCACCATGGTGACGCCTAACTTTGTGGACCCTGGTCAGATCATGCCAGGTACAGAATTCCTGGTGACCAATGCAAGCAATGTCACTACCAATCATAGTATGGCAATTGTAGCTTTCTCCTGGGGAGGGGTAACTGGCCAAAAGAAGGTTGTAGTTAGTCCAGACCTCCCAGTGGATTGTTTGTTGGGCAATGATTTGGAGTCATCACAATGGTCAGAAGTGGAGCACCGGACTCACATGGAAATGTTAGGGTTGCCAGCACATGTGTTCGCTGTGACCAGGTCACAGGTCAGGAAATGCCCCACTGAACAGGTGCTGGATCCTGGAACAACGGACCAGACACCTCCCAAGAAAAGGAGCAGTAGGGTTAAGGCTGCGCCTTCCCCCTTGCCCCAGGTCGTGGATCAAGTCTCAGAGGAGGCTGACCTACAAGAATTGAGGGAAACTGAGCCTAGGGAGTTCGAACTTGATCAAGTTGAATTCTTGGGTTCAGGGGGACCCTCAAGGGAAGACCTGGGGAAGGATCAGTTAGACTGCCCTTCTCTTGAACCCCTCAGACAGCAGGCGGCTGCTGAGGCTGCTGGGAACGCCACAGGTACCCACAAGGTATACTGGGAAGATGGACTCCTGTACACTGAGTCAAGAGACCCCAAGCCTGGCATGACCAGGAGGCTGGTTGTACCCTTGTCTCAGCGTGGTTTCCTACTTACCTTGGCCCACGAGATTCCCTTAGCAGGTCACTTAGGCCAGACGAAAACGTGGGACAGGCTTGTCTCACACTTTCACTGGCCTCATATGAACGAAGATACCAAGGAGTTTTGCCGCTCCTGTGTCACTTGCCAAGCCAGTGGTAAGTCAGGTGGCACGACAAAGGCCCCCCTTATACCAATGCCTGTGGTGGGGGTCCCCTTTGAACGGGTGGGGATCGACATCGTCGGTCCCATGGAACCACCGACAGCATCAGGGCACAAGTTTATACTGGTGGTAGTGGATCATGCCACCAGGTATCCTGAAGCTATTCCCCTTAGGACCACTACAGCACCTGTTGTGGCAAGAGCCCTAGTTGGAGTATTCTCCAGAGTGGGCTTCCCTAAGGAGGTCGTCTCCGACAGAGGTGCAAACTTTATGTCGAGCTACTTAACTGCTATGTGGAAGGAATGTGGTGTCAACTACAAGTTCACTACACCCTATCATCCACAATGCAATGGGCTTGTTGAGAGATTCAACAGGACCCTTAAAGGGATGATTCATGGACTACCTGAAAAGCTTCGGCGTAGATGGGACGTCCTGATCCCCTGCCTCTTGTTCGCCTACAGAGAAGTCCCACAGAAGGGGGTTGGCTACAGCCCTTTTGAACTTTTGTACGGGCATCCTGTAAGAGGACCCCTGTGTTTGGTGAAGGAAGGATGGGAGAGACCTCTCAAAAAGCCTGCAGCCAACATAGTGGACTATGTGCTTGGCCTCCGCTCGCGGATGGCTGAATACATGGAGAAGGCATCTGAAAACCTTAAGGCCAGCCAAGAACTCCAGAAAGCTTGGCATGACCAAAAGGCTGTCTTGACTGTTTACCAGCCCGGACAGAAGGTGTGGGTGTTGGAGCCAGTGGCCCCAGCAGCACTCAAGGACAAATGGTCCGGGCCCTACACCATCCTGGAGAAAAAGGGAGAGGTCACCTACCTGGTCGACCTGGGAACTCCCCGGAGCCCCCACAGGGTGCTTCATGTTAACAGGCTCAAGGCATATGTCGACAGGAAGGACATGAGTTTGCTCATGGCCCTAGATGAGGGACAGGAGGAGGAGAGTGACCCTCTCCCCGACCTGCTCACTCAGAATCCTGACGATGGATCGGTAGATGGTGTTGTCTTTTGTGGCAGCCTCTCCGAACATCAACAGAGAGACTGTAAACAGGTTCTTCAGTCTTTCAGACATATGTTTTCTCTAACACCCAGCCAGACCGATTGGTGTACCCATGAGGTTGACACTGGCGACAGCTTGCCCGTTAAGAGTAAAATCTACCGGCAGCCTGATCACGTTAGAGACTGCATCAAGAGTGAAGTGCAGAAAATGTTGGAGCTGGGAGTCATTGAACCCTCGGATAGCCCTTGGGCTAGTCCCGTAGTTCTAGTGCCGAAACCTCACACCCAGGGTGGTAAGAGAGAGATGAGGTTTTGCGTAGACTACAGGGGTCTCAATGCAGTCACTAAGACTGACGCCCACCCAATACCAAGGGCAGACGAGCTTATCGATAGATTGGCTTCGGCCAACTACTTAAGTACGTTTGACCTGACAGCTGGGTATTGGCAAATCAGGTTAGCTGAGGACGCCAAGCCTAAAACCGCATTTTCAACCCCTGGTGGGCATTATCAGTTCGTGGTAATGCCCTTTGGTCTGAAAAATGCACCTGCCACCTTCCAAAGGTTGGTGAATCAAGTCCTTACTGGGCTGGATGACTTCTGTGCGGCGTATCTTGACGATATCGCTGTCTTTAGCTCCACCTGGGAGGATCACCTGGTCCACCTGCGGAAAGCGTTAGAGGCTCTGCAAGCAGCAGGCCTCACTATCAAGGCCACCAAGTGCCAGATAGGGCAGACACAGGTTGTATACCTGGGCCACCTTGTAGGTGGAGGCCAGGTTCAGCCACTGGAGAGCAAGATACAGTCAATCAGGGACTGGGCTCCTCCAACCACCCAGACTCAGGTTCGAGCTTTCTTGGGCCTGACTGGATACTACCGGAAGTTTGTCAGGAACTATGGTTCCATCGTGACACCATTAAACGAACTGACAAGCAAGAAAATGCCAAAAAAGGTTCAGTGGACAGCGAGCTGTCAAAAAGCATTCGATGACCTAAAGCAGGCCATGTGCACGGCGCCTATCCTCAAGAGTCCGGACTACTCCAAGCCATTCATTGTCCAAACAGATGCTTCTGAGTTGGGTGTGGGAGCTGTTCTTTCTCAACTGAATTTTGATGGTCAAGACCAGCCCATTGCTTTTATAAGCAGAAGGCTGACCCCTAGAGAGAAGAATTGGTCAGCTATTGAGAGGGAGGCCTTTGCTGTGGTTTGGGCCCTGAAGAAGCTGAGGCCATACTTGTTTGGCACTCACTTCAAGATTCAGACCGACCATAAGCCCCTCTTGTGGCTAAATCAGATGAAGGGTGAAAACCCCAAACTGCTTAGGTGGTCCATTTCCCTACAGGGGATGGACTTTACAGTGGAACATAGACCTGGTACTGATCATGGCAATGCCGATGGGCTCTCCAGATATTTCCACTTAGAACAAGAAGACTCACCTGGTCAAGGTTAGCTTATTGTTCCGACGTTTGGGGGGGGGTCATGTAGGAGAGTAGGGTCTGCAATCCTATGATCACCCAGATTTTTTGCTTTTGTTTCACTGGTTTACGACTTTCTCTGGCTGTGGGCCTGCTAATCAGACCCACAGCCTGGCTGTTCTCTTTCTAAATTACGACATGTACCCTAGGTGCATTTACCAATTGGTACTGGGCCACCTTATCAGACCCTGTAAATCAGGGCATAGGTGTACCCAGGGCCGCCAGGAGCTGCAGCATGTATTATGCCACCCCTGGCTGGCCGCCTAAATTTGACACAACTGGCTGCATGACAGCTGGGGCGAAGTCGTGTAATCACGCTTTGCTTTAGATATAGTAGCCCTATATCTAACCATACAATGGACACTCGAGTTCCTATCAGTCACTCCTATGGCAGGCCTTGACAATCCTGAAGGCAGAGTGCGTGGGCTCGTGTGAACTGTGCTCTGGCCCGAGCCGAGCCCGGTTGCAGCTTGCGGAATCAAGACCCAACGGCTGTTCCATGATAACGCGTACCATATCGGTAACTTCGGTGTCGCGTTATCAAGACATGTCGAGTAAGGTGTCATACGAATCGGGATGCTGCCCTCTCACCAACCTTGGCGACGTGGTTAGCATTCCGCCCTTCTAGAGGGACACGACATGTACGTAACTGTGAACCCCGGTTAAAGTTAACGAAAGCCTCAGCTCCACAAAATGGATGCTGCCACCACAGACACGAGTCTGACCTCCTGCTGCTGGGAGTCCTTCCAGCGGGGAGAGCTTGGACAAAGGGTTTCCTGTCGAGGGCGGTGTTCGCACCGTCCCAGACAGGGTTTGTGTATTCTGGGTAGGTAGGGCTTTTGCGAGAAGGTGACTGCGGAGTGGCACCCCGGTGCTCACTACGCATCTGCCGGTCAGAACCAGTTCCAGGGGCGCCAGCCCTGGCCTGGGGAAAGTCCGGCAGGGGAGAGGGGTGTAACTACCACCCTTCCTGGTCCCACCCTTAGGGCAGGACCTAGTCATGTACCCACCCCTTTCTTTAGGATAAAGGCCGGAGCGGGGACCCTTCCAAATTAGATCATCTTTGAATCAAGAACTACTTTCTACGAAAGGACACTCAAGACTCTTCTCAAGATTTCTCCCTTGTGACTAAGGAGTAGTCACCCTGCATCAGCGGGCACCATCTAAGAACTCTGCGGTTTGCTGCAAGTCCTTCCTCAAGGATCCGACGGCCCAGCTCGACGAGAACCGACTTCCCTGGCACCTCTGACCTCTACCCGCGTCATCAGCTCAGCTGTGATCTGTGGGTGCGACGAGACCTCGAGGGACCGGCCATCATCAGAACCTGCACGCTCTTAAACCAGCACGACCATCGAAGCGATTCCCTGGTGAGTGCTCTGGGGTCCGAGAAGCCCCGACCCTGAGCCGCTCTAGCACCGAAGTGCAGTCTCCCAGCATCTCCACGATCTGCGTGGGGCCCTTCTGCTCGCTGCTCAGCCGTTGTCTGGTCACTAGCCGCTGGCTTGTGCCCTTCTGTGACGACATCCGACAATCAACACTGCTGGTCTGGTTGCTCCAGACTGGCCCTTGCTTCCATCTCTGCGAGAAGCACCCCGGACCCTCCTGGTCCACTCAAGACGCCATCTTAGGCCCACCACGTGGCCCTGAGATCTGCCAAGGCTTGTTGCCCCATCCTGGGCCCAGCGACGCCGACAGCATCATCCTTCGTGGGACAGCTCGCACCTCCGCCGTGGTCGCCGACAACGCCTCCTGGTCCGTGAGACTGCAGAGCCTAGCGTCGCCCACTCACCTGGTCGAGGTGACGGCCAACCGGTGCCATCCTGGTACCCTCTGACTACTGGCTAGTAGTACGAACTTGGTCCCCTCTGCTTTCAGGTATCAACAATCTCTGATCCAGGCTTGGATCTCTACGAACTATTCATCACTGGTCGCCGGCCAGCAACTCCTTTTTCTTCCGGCTCCTGGCTCGTCAGCGAAGACCCCGACGCCTGTAAGACTTGTGCAGCCGCAGCCCTCGTGGCTAGGTAACTCGGCATTTCGGTGCCTGCATAGCCTCTTTACTCTAGGGTCCCGAGTCCCTCGCTTCCGACTTGCCTTATCGGGTCCGCCCGAGACCTTAAACTTTCCGTGTCCTCGGACACTTGTTTTAATTGTGCACTTGAAGTATTTTCCTAAGAGATTTGGTTTGTGCTTAGTACCCTGTCCTCATAAAGAGTCCAGGGCTGTTGTGAATCTTAATAAATAACCTGTTTATTTTCATAACACTTGTGTGGTGTCCTTTCACTGGGTGTTCAAGGGGTACATGTGTGGTAAACAGCTGGCTTAACACGCCCTCTCGAGTCTTTAGCCTTAGACTGCTCGTATCCACGCTACTAGGATAGCTGGTCTATAGGTTGACTTACAACCAAACACCATAAGGGTCGTTGGAACGATACATAGCGGTCGCTAGAATAGCGAACGTTGCATATCGGGCCAACTTCTCACACTAGCCTCCTCTGGTTCCAGGCGCAAGTCCGCTGGCAGTTTATTCCAGTTAGTAGCCGCTAGGCATCTGAAGGACCTGCCTCCCATGCGGGCCCTCTTAATTCTTGGAATCTTCAGTAGGCCGCCCCCTGTGGATCTGAGCGCGCGTGTTGGTTTGTACACCTCGATCAGTTTAGTCAGAGGGTCGGGTGCCCTGCCATTCAAGATGCGATGACAGGTGCAGAGGGCTTTATACTCCACTCTTCTCCTCACAGGGAGCCAGTGTAGCTGCTGAAGGGCCGCCTTAGAAGGCGCCCTTTTAGGCAGTCTGAGAATCAGACGCGCTGCCGCATTCTGCAGCACTTGCAGGCGAGCCATGCTTTTTTCTGGAGCTCCTAGGTACAGCAGGTTCCCATAGTCCGACCTAGCTGTCACCAGGGCATGGACCAGGGTTTGACGGGCTTCAATCGGGAGTAAGTCCAGGACTTTTCTCAGCTTCTTCAGAATCCCGAAGCAGACTCCCACCACCCGATTAATCTGGGGGGCAAATGTGAGACCCGCGTCAAACCACACCCCCAGATTGCGTGCCTCTTGGCAGGGGGTTGGGGTAGGTCCAAGGCAGGAAGGCCACCATGCCGAAGACCAGGCAGACTGGGCTCTCCCCACCACCAGCACCTCTGTCTTGCTGCCATTCAGCTTCAAACAATTGATGGCCATCCATTCGGCTAGATCTTTCATGCACGAACGGAAGCCATCGGCAGCAAGACAGGGCGCATGCGATAGGGAGATCACCAGCTGCGTGTCGTCGGCGTAAGAGACCAGTTGGAGGCCATGGCTCTCCACAATCGAGGCAACAGGCGCGACATACATATTAAAGAGGGTTGGGCTCAATGACGAGCCCTGCGGCACGCCTTGGCCCAAAGGCACCCCCTTTAAATAGCAGTCTCCCTGCCTGACTCGGAAACTTCTCCCATTGAGAAAGTCTTGGATCCATCTCAGCGCGGTGCCAGAGATGCCACCTCTGTTCAGACACTGTAGCAAGATGTTATGTGCTACAGTGTTGAACGCCGCGCTGAGGTCCAACAGGATCAAAGCCATAGTTTGGCCTGCATCCACGCCCTCTCGCAGATGTTCCGTAGCCATGAGAAGGGCGGACTCGGTTGAATGTCGTGGCCTAAAGCCAAACTGCGTCGCATGGAGCAGTCCCCTTTCTTCCACGTGCTTCATAATTTGGGTATTGACCACCTTTTCCGCCACTTTTGACAGAAAAGGCAGGAGGGAGATGGGCCTCAGATTTTCTAATACCTCGAAGCCTAAGTGGGGTTTCTTCCGGAGCGGGAGCACCACCGCCTGTTTCCACCCCTCCGGCAGCTTTCCCGATCCGAAAGAGACGTCGAGGATGTGCCTTATATAAGGCTCCAAGACTTCCAGGCTGTCTACCAAGCGTTTTGGTGACACCGGATCCCACGGGGACCCTGATGTAACAGAGCGGCACACCGCTATTAATTCCTCAAGAGGAGGGGTGCAGAAGTGTGTAATATGCCCTGCCGTCTCTGTGTCCCCCATTGCTACCTCCAGGTCAGACCCTGTCGACCGATTAGGGAAGGTCGAGTAGATCTTCTCTACTTTAGCGGAGAAATATTCGGCAATCCGGTCACATGACTCCGTAGAGCAACTCTCCGGCTCTGTAGGTGCATTTACCGAAGTCAGGGATTTATAGATGCCGAAAAGTTCCTTGGCGGAATTTTCCGCCCCCTGAATTTGTCCAGCATAATAGGCTGCCTTAGACTTTTTTATCAGTCTATGGTGATGGCGCCTTTTTTCCAGAAACAAATCCCTGGCCTTGTTGTCATAGGACACCCTCCAGACTTTTTCTGCCCGCCTACAGTCCGCCTTTGTTAATCTCAGCTCAGCACTGAACCATGGAGCTGAGCGATCTTTCCGAGCACATGTGGTTGTACGGCAAAGTGGGGCTGTCTGGTCAAGCGCTTCCGTGATGCGCTGATTCAGGTTGGAGACCGCTGTTTCTATGTCCTCGCCCCCCGGCTGACCATCCCTAGTTAAGGCTTGATTAAAATCCTCCACCGAGAATTTAGCCCACTTCCTCCTAAGGTAGTTAGGGGGTACCTGACTGGCTTTGTTGGTTTTTATGCTCTGTATGGAGAATGCCACCAGGAAGTGGTCGGTCCAGGGAATGGGCTCAACACCTGACACCTCCACACCTCCCCAATTAGCATAGACCGGGTCCAGGAGGTGTCCCTGTCGATGCGTGGGGGCCACTAGCTTCAAATCCAATTGAAGAGCAAGCATGTCCCGACAAAAGTCCTTGACCCCTGTGTCCTCTGGGCAGTTAAGATGCAAGTTAAGGTCTCCTAATAGGAGGAACTTGTCCCTGCGCAAGGTCGCCTCCATGAGGCTTTCTAGCAGGCTCTCCCTAAACTTAGTGCAGGCTCCAGGCGGCCGATATACCAAGCAGCCATTGATCGTCGTGCCCCCATTGATTTTAATCGAGAAGAGGCCCGCTTCACTCTCCACGATCGGCGTGCGCTCTAAGCAGCAGCCCAGAGTGCTCCTAAAAATAATCGCAATCCCCCCTCCCACCCCCTCTGGCCTATCCTGCCTGACCCAGGAGTAATTCTCCGGCGTGGCCTCGATAATGTCAGAGTCAGAGAACTGATCTAACCACGTTTCTGTAAGAAACAGTAGGTCGATTTTTTTATCGGTGATCAGCTCGAACACATCAAGCCTATGTTTGCGTAGGGACCTGACGTTCAGGAGGCCACAGGACAGTGCCTGCTCCGTGGTATTCCGCGGCATAGTAGTCATACGGAAACCACAGTGAGGACATACCCTATCGCTGCTCATCATACCGTGCATACATATGGAGGCAGTGCGGGGACGGAAACCAAGGAGTTGTTCCTTAGTCCAGTAGATCTTTCGACCAGGGGTTGTCGCCCTAGCCCGCAGTCGGCCGCGGACGGGCGCAGGCGGGCTCGACTTTGGCGACACTTCGGCGCGCCTTCGTCGCGCCCGCTGCGCACGTCCGCTGCGCTGCCTTGTTAACATCCGCCTTATATGCCCCAGAGCGAGTGCCTCAGGATGACTAGACCGCTAACCGGTCTCCCCCGCTCACCGGAAGTGGCAGTCTCGACCTTCCACGCCCTCCGCGCAACGGTGCTAGTCACCGCGTCGGACCAGGGCGGGAAGGAGGGAAGAGAACAGCCCCGGCGTCCGCTAAGGCAGGTAAGCCTGCAATAGACCCCAAAAATAAAAGTTTATGTTGCCACAAGCAAATAAAAGTGAAAAGCGCTAACACGCTAACACGCTATTTTAAAATACTCAGCGCCGAGCACAATGGCTGTGGACACTGCCACTGCCCACTCACCACCACGCGAGCCGGCTCCTCCAGTGCCTTATATGCCCCAGAGCGAGTGCCTCAGGATGACTAGACCGCTAACCGGTCTCCCCCTCTCACCGGAAGTGGCAGTCTCGACCTTCCACGCCCTCCGCGCAACGGTGCTAGTCACCGCGTCGGACCAGGGCGGGAAGGAGGGAAGAGAACAGCCCCGGCGTCCGCTAAGGCAGGTAAGCCTGCAATAGACCCCAAAAATAAAAGTTTATGTTGCCACAAGCAAATAAAAGTGAAAAGCGCTAACACGCTATTTTAAAATACTCAGCGCCGAGCACAATGGCTGTGGACACTGCCATTGTGTATCATTCCCCGTCTTCGGAATGGGAGCCTCGGTAAATAAAAAATACCATAGTAGTAAGCACAAAGTGAAAAAATAGGCCTAGGCCGCATCTCATTTTGTAGCTTATCCACCTCTTTTTGTAAAAGAGACCAAATTCTTGCAATAGCCAATCAGAGCAGCCTCACCCCACAGAACCTTCCTGAGAGAGCCTCAGAGCCTTAGATTTTCTACCGCACGTTGTGCAAGGGAGTCTCCATTGAGCTCTGCTCAATTTTCTTCACTTCTGAGTATATTTGTACAACTTTTTGCCAGTTTTTTCGTCATGTCTGACAAAGAGAAGAAAGCACTTTTTAGAGCCTGTGCTACTTGTTCAAAAAAGAGGTTGTTTGTTGAAGACAAACACAAGGACTGCATATACTGCTTATACCCGGACCACAAGGCCACTGACAGCAAGATTTGCAGAACCTTCTCCACCAAGACCTTGAGGGACAGAGAAGGCCGCCTGCTGACCTGGTTGCAAAAAATGAAGGATCGCAAGGAAGTTCTGTCCTCGGACTGTGAGGGCTCTTCTTCTGCTGTGTCATCAAGAAGATCAAAGAAGAGGGGTAGGTCTCTCCCTTCAACATCTAATGAGCCCCATGTGAAGGCCTTGACTGGGACCTCTGATATGTCTGATAGGCCTGCTTCCCTAAAATCTCCTCACCACGGTGAAAAGGAGAGGCAGGGACAGCCTGAGGAGTTGCAACCTACAAAAAAGGCTAAAAAGATCGTCTCTGTGACTTCACCACCTTCAGAGAAAGAAAAAGGGGTGAAAAAGCCTTCATCTACGCCTCAGGACATTGCTTCTGACAAGAAACAGCGTTCGTCGACGGTGAAAACCACAGGTACGTCGACGATTCCTGTCAAGAAAGACTTGTCTCTAAAACGGGGCTCGTCGACAATGGCTACGACGACAGCATCTACACCGTCGACGAACTTTAAGACGCCTGATTCCTGTTCGTCGTTTACGAAGCTGACTTTTTCAACGTCGACGACGATGACGACGAGGGTAGCGTCGACGGCGATGACGACGACGAGAACTACGTCGACGACGCCAGCTACCATGATTCTGACGACGACCTCTTCGACGACTCTGTCGACGATCCAGCCATCGTCGACGAAAACCATCTCACCGTCGACGACTCATTCAACGACAAGCACAGTCTCTTAGTCTGCACTTCCGTCGACGAAACAGTCGACGAAGATTCATCCATCGACAACGATCCCGTCGACGACTGGGAAAATCTGCATTTCTCAAAGGAAGACACGTATAACACCTGAAATGACATCTCCACGGCGGGTTACGCTGTTGCCTCCTACCTTATTACTTGATGATGACTCTGAGGAGGAAAATGATAGCAATTATGGGCCAGCTTATAGCCCATCTGACTTGCAAGTCAAATTACAGGAGGTCAGTTCTGAAGAAGGCGACACGGAGCAACACCACTATGCTCCGCAGGACTGCTATGACCTGCAAGAGAGGCCTTGCATGCAGGATCATTCACAGAGATCTCCACGTCGGTCTCAACAGGAGATGGTAGCGATGCCGTCCTCTCTCATCTCTGACCTGCAATTAATGTTGCAGGATTACCGGAGGCGGTTTCCTACGCAACAGGAGGTTCAACAAATACGTCCTCCCACACCTCTGCCTCAAGTATCGCAAACAGTGGCGGAACCCTCTTTGCCGTTACGGATGCATGACCCAGAGGCCGTAGATCATCCTCAAGAGGTGGTTGCCATTCGGGATGATGATGATGATGATGCCTCATCAGATGCGGATCAGCAGGGGGAACCTGACCAAGATCAGAGTATGGAATCAGGATGGCCTTCAAGATCCAGATGTTACAGGGCCTGATACCGCAACCTCGCCTCCAGCAGATATTGGAGGTTTTCACAACCGAATGGAACGAGCGTCCAAAAGATTTGGTCTTCCAATTACCACAGTTCAATCTGACTGTTTTTTGTACGACTTCAAAGAACCATTCTCGAAGTCAGTTTGTTCAATCCCCATCATTGAACATGTTTGGTCTGAAGGAATAAAGGATATGCAAAATCCAGCCACGGTCCTCCCCGTGCTTCCCAGACTGTAGAAAAAGTATAGGGCGCCGGAGGGCAGCCCTACATGTCTTACAGGTCAACCAAAACCGGACTCGGTTTTCTCCCAGGCCGCACAGAGTAGATCCAAAAATCCATCCACGCAGCTAACGACACCACCTGATAAAGAGGGCAGGCATCTGGACAATGTTGGAAAAAGATTCTCCACAATGGCCAGCCTGCTCGTTAGGGCGGCTAATGCTCTGGCGATTCTGGGGAGATATGATCACCAGATGTGGTGTGACCTCTCCCCGTTTGTGAAAGAACTTCAGGATGGGTCTAAGGATGAGGTCAGGAAAATGTTGATGGAAGGGGAGCGGGGCTCTTCTGAGGTAATCGACTGCGCTATGGATATAGCAACTACTGCCTTCCGAGCGCTAGCAGGCTCGGCTGTTTTAAGACGCCAGGGTTGGCTGCGAGGCACGTGGTTTAGACAGGAAGTACAGAACAAGATTCTGGACCTACCTTATGACGGAGAGGTGAACACGTGGATGACGCCCTACAAGGCATAAAGAAAGATACTGACACGGCGAAGTCCTTGGAAACATTACAATACCGCAAAGTTCCTTTTAGGGGGGCAAGAGGAAGAGGTTTCTCATCCTACAGAGGCGGCAATCAGCAACGCTACTCTTCCTACTCCCAACCTGGTCAGTCATACAAACCCTAATATTCACAGAGGCAGAGTCAGTCGGGGTCTTTCTCTCGCCAGCAGCCGAGAGGACGTCAGGGGCAACAGAGGAGAGACAATACTAAGAGACAATAGCGGCCATGTGGCTCTTTATACTGTTCCTGTACCCTCATTAACACCAGTGGGGGCAGGATTGCCCATTGCCTAAACAGCTGGAAGGTCATAACATCAGACCAGTGGGTCCTGAACATCATCAAGGGAGAACACACTTTGGAGTTTAAAAATCTTCCTCCAATGAGAGCTCCAGACGCCATTACACCCAAACATCTAGGACTTCTTCGTCTCGAGGCCCACCAACTCTTCATCAAGGGGGCAATAGAGCCTGTACCTCATTCCCAGAAGGGGAAACGGTTCTATTCCAGGTTCTTCCTGGTTCGGAAAACGAAGGAGAAGTGGCATCCGATTTTAGATCTACGGGAGCTCAACACTTATCTCATCAAGTTGTCCTTCAGGATGGTCACCCTTCAGGACATTCTCCGTCTCCTCAATCCAGGGGACTACATGGCAACCCTAGATTTGGAGGATGCATATTTCCATGTGCCCATTCATCCAGCTCACAGGCAATATCTTCGATTCACAGTAAGCAAGAGCCATTTCCAATTCAGAGTACTGCCTTTTGGTCTCCGGTCCGCACCAAGGATCTTTACAAAGGTACTGTCTTCTGTGGCAGCTTTTCTCAGGAAGCAGTCTTTCGAAGTCTTCCCATATCTGGACGATTGGCTGGTAAAGGCTCCTTCGTTCCAAGAAGCATCCAGGGCAGTCACGAGCTGCAGTCAACTGTTCGAGCAGCTGGGCCTTCGGCTCAACAAGGAGAAATCGATTTTGCGTCCCTCCAAGACAGCAAGGTTTTTGGGTGCGATCCTAGACACGGATTGCTGCATGGCTTTCCCTTCGGAAGAGAGCCAGACCAAACTGATTCTCTCAGCTCGCCTCCTGCAAACAAGAAAGTTTCTGTCAGTTCGCCAATACAAATCGCTTCTCGGATCGATATCATTCTGTATACCATTGATACCACACTGCAGGCTTCGAATGCGTCCACTACAGGATCAACTGGACAAGCAATGGCGTCGGGTAACAGGCTCCTTCGACGACAAGATTGTGATCACTCCGGGAATGCGAAAAGCAAGCAGCTGGTGGTTACTAAAAGAGAATCTTTCAGTAGGTTTGCCATTCCAACTTCCACCATCTCCCATGGTGTTGACAACAGATGCTTCCATGGAGGGGTGGGGAGCTGTCCTCCAAGAACTGAAAGTCAGTGGTCATTAGAGCACATCAATCTACTGGAACATATGGCCATCCGTCTAGCCTTACAGGCTTTCTTTCCAAGGATCCGCAACCGTTCAGTGCTGGTTCGTACAGACAACACCACGGCCATGCACTACATAAACAAGCAGGGCGGGACGAGATCCTGCACCCTTTCGAAGGAGGCACAGAGACTTTGGAATTGGGTGATCCAACACAATATCACTCTTTCAGCGGAACATCTTGCGGGCACACTCAATGCCACAGCGGACGCTTTGAGTCGCCAAAAGACTATCAGCCATGAATGGGAATTAGATCAGACAATTCTGGAGGAACTGTTTTCACGGTGGGGGACCCCAACCATCGATCTGTTTGCGACTCCTCAGAACACCAAATGCCAGTGCTACGCAAGCAGGGATCACCATCAGGGATCCTTGGGGAATGCGCTTTTGATAGCCTGGTACAGCGCATTTATTTACACCTTTCCGCCTATTCCGCTGATCCCGAGACTGATCCGCAAGTTCAAGGCGGAGCCATGCAGAATGATTCTGATTGCACCAGCATGGCCCAGGCAGTTTTGGTACACAGAACTCCTTCTTCTCTCCCAAGACCAACCGATTCTCCTGCGGCCTGTTCCGTCACTATTAACAATGGCTCAAGGACAGGTTCTGCATCCAGACCTGAGGTCCCTCCAATTGACAGCGAGGCTCCTGAGTTCAGAGAGTTCCAGGGTTTGAATCTTTCAGGAGAATGTAGAGACATTTTAGCCCAGGCCCGAGCGCTTAGTACTAATAAAATCTATCGGGCGAAGTGGAAGAGGTTCTGCCTTTGGTGTCAGAGACAAGGTCTACATCCATATACTTCTGCACCGCACCAACTCTTGCCTTACATCCTTTCTCTTGCAAAAGCTGGATTGGATCATTCTTCTGTAAAGGTACATCTGGCGGCGATTTCTAGATTTAGACGATCATCATCAGGTCCTTCCCTTTGGTCTGCGAGGATCGTTAAGCAGTTCCTGAAAGGTTTGTTCAGGGCTTTTCCTCTAGTCCGGCCTCCACCACCAGCCTGGCATCTGAATTTGGTCCTGTCACATCTGATGAAGGCCCCATTTGAGCCTATTCACAGGGCCGACATGAAGTTTGTGTCATGGAAACTGGCTCTTCTCTTGGCCCTGACATCGGCTAGAAGAATTAGTGAGCTCCAGGCTTTCACAATTGAGGAACCCTTTCTACAATTTAAGAATGATGTTCTCATCCTGCGGACAAATCCTAAATTTATTCCAAAGGTCCCCTCAGACTTTCATCTGAATGAGCCGGTGATCTTAAAGTCCTTCTTCCCGCGCCCCGCCACGCCAGCAGAGAGGGCGTTACATTCTTTGGACATTCATAGATGTCTCAAGTTCTACTTAGAGCGGACGAAACTGTTCACGAATCTTCCCAGCTTTTTGTTTCATACAGTGCTCCGCAAAAGGGTTGTCTAATTTCTAAATCCTGCATTTCCCGCTGGATATCAGGTGCAATCCAGTTTTGCCATCGAGAAGCGGGAAAGCCACTTCAGCGAGCAGTTTGTGCTCATTCTACAAGGTCAATGGCTTCATCGGTGGCTCTATTCTCAGGTGTCCCGATCAAGGACATATGTAGAGCGGCGACATGGAGCAGTGTCCACACCTTCACTCACCACTACTGCTTGGATTCTTCTGTGAAAGAGGACGCGGCAGTGGGCCAAGCGGTTTTGAGGAACCTTTTTCAATAAGTCGGTGAGCTTTCCTTTCTATCCCGCCTTCCTATATTGCATATTTTGTATTACTTGTCGTTGTTCTGCTTTGTGATGCCAATGTGTATCTGTTTTCTTATCAGGATTATGTATGACATTTACGGATATACAGATGACAAAATATGCTTTCTCTTTACTGCTAGCTATTCTGATACAAAGCATGGGAATCTATGAAAGTTCCAATACTGGGGCAAGAAAACAAGTTACTTACCTGTAACTTTGGTTCCCCAGTATTGGTAACTTTCATAGATTCCCATGCGCCCACCCTCCTCCCCTGGGAAAGCTCAGCCTTATGGTTCAATGATGTTGCTGTTCACAACGGCTACGAAAATCTGAGGCTCTGAGGCTCTCGCAGGAAGGTTCTGTGGGGTGAGGCTGCTCTGATTGGCTATTGCAGGAATTTGGTCTTTTTTACAAAAAGAGGTGGATAAGCTACAAAATGAGATGAGGCCTAGGCCTATTTTTTCACTTTGTGCTTACTACTATGGTATTTTTTATTTACCGAGGCTCCCATTCCGACGACGGGGAATGATACAAAGCATGGGAATCTATGAAAGTTACCAATACTGGGGAACCAAAGTTACAGGTAAGTAACTTGTTTTCATTTCCATCACAATACCATGCTACCAATGAAGCTAAGACGTAAGGGGTAGAAATCCTTCATGGAGACCTAGATTTTACCCTGGAATTAAAGTTTTCTGATAACGAAGGGTGGTTGGTGGGAACTAAGGGCACATTAGGAGAAACCCTTCTATCAATAAGCAGTTTATGCACCCAGTGATGACAGGAAACACTCGTATGTAGATTTTTTTTTAAAAATCTCCCACTTTATGACAGATAGCTTAAGTAAAGGAGAGGTTTTCAATCTGGTATTTCACTCCACAGAGGACAGAGCCCCTTTATGGCGTTCTTCTGCTTGGACCTGGCTCTTAGCCAAAGCATTGAAGATCTCCATCTTTTGGATGTTCGGAGAAACCACTATGGAGGAGAAAAATACTTTTATCTACTACTACAAAATTTACAAATCATATTCGCGAATTTATATTTTCTTTATCGCTCGAAATACAATTCACCCAGAATTTTAAATTATAAAATAGAAGCTAAGATGTCTCTCTATGTTGAGATCTCTTCCTTTAAGGTTTTCATACTTTTACATCCTTTATTCAAGGTGCTGGTGCACATAGTCACTATCAGATTTGGTTTGGCCAGATTTTTACTGTGTGGTGATGGGTCCGCAGCATGCATTCTCATGAGGCGTATTCCTGTGTTTGTTTGTCGGTTTTAATTTCTGGTTACCTTTTCAAATTAGATTTGAGAATTTGAGTCTTTTATGACCGCTCTGTCCTGAAGATGGTGCCATGTATCAAATGCTGACACTAGAGACTGAAACATCTACATCATTCCACTACAATTATTTCTGAATGGACTGTATGAAATATAACTGAACCATATTGAATATTAATTACAAAGTACTTTTTCTGGGACTGGTTGAATGGATAATTACGAAGACCACTGTCATCACTACATTGCTAGTTGTTTTTGGGGTCCTATGGGTCAGTCAAACTGTGTCTTCTAGATGACACATAGTACATTCTTCATTGTGTAAAACATTTTTACTAGTATGACAAAAAAGCGATATGATTAATAAAATATTGGTGATTATTTATCCTTTGAATACATTCCATTTTTATTTTCAAATGATTGAACAATGATAAATAACAAATTAAATTGTTTATACTAAATAGATTTGCAAATAACTTTATGGAACTTTGTGATTGGATACCTAGGGTACCAATCACTATAAACATGTTGAATAATTCCTTCCGAGGTCATTGTGTGTTTATATTGTATGTATACCCAACCTCCTGGGGGAAGATTGTGTTGCCCAATTATTGTTGCAACCAAAGTATTAAGGCACATGGTCTATGTATGAAACAAACATTTTATTCAAAATATGACTTTTCCAACTCAGAAAAAGTGGTGTTATTTCTAAGCTGCTTTGTGGGCTTACCCTGTCTGTACCCCTTTCCCTGCCTGCTCCGTTTGTATTTCATATTTGGTCTGTTTCAGTTTCGTACCTCTTAATTCGTTTTGTTCCCCATTTACACCTTCATTTTCTTTACCTTTCATTTCACAGTCCCAACACAATGCCACTCTCAAAGTGTTTTTCCAGCAATATCTCTTCAGATGAATGGAGCTCCAGAGTATAAAAAGAGAACACATTTGATCAACATGTTCATTAAAATAGCTGCAAGGGTGAACCTTGAACCAGACCATAACCAAGCATCTGCAAGGCAGTCAGAATCTTTTTGTCACACGAGACATGTAAATTGGCAAATGGGGTACCCCTCCTAGTAAATGATGAGTTAATATATTTAGAACTAAAATAGACTGAGATCTGTTCAGAACTATATTCTTGATTTTCTCCATAGTTTCACATGGAGGACTCCAAATCAAGGCACAGCGCGTTCTCTTTGTCGTCTCTGCTAGTCATAGAGGCATGAAGCACTATTCCTAAATTGGTAGGTATATACATTTTTTAGCCGGTCCATTAAGGTTTCCGAATAGATGTTGTGTTTGGCTGACCCCATCCGCTCTTAGTCCATAACTTGCAATGGGCAAGTGAGGTTAGCGTAAATCAGCAATTTTGAGCAGTCCGTCCCCTGTCCATTTTTCTTAGTAAGTTCGACCATGTATGTTCCTTTATGGGTTTTCGTTTCCTTGGTCTATAAGGAACATGCCTATACTCCTTGACTGATGCCCACATATAAACCCACTTGGTTGCCTCTTTTCTCTTCTTCTTCTTTCCTCCTCACCTCAATCGTATCCAGATTAATTCATAGAATGTCATAGAAATCAATGTAGTATGTGAGATTTTTAAATGTAATATGAATAGTCTCACCCTGATAAATTTATAAAATGTCATAGAAACTAGACCATTTGGACTTCTTATCTCAGTAGTACATAGCTCCTGAATGTGCTGTTGATGAAACCTTAATAATTGAAGTATAAATATTACCCTAATTAAATACTAAAGCATATTTTGTATCTTCACAAATAGATTTTTTACTTGTGTTTTTAACTGTATGTTTGTCACATTGTGATTTACTGTGGTGGACATTCTTTTAAATGTATGTATATATGTTTGTATTCTAAACAGCCCTGAAGAAGTCCCAAGTTGGGACGAAACGCGTCTGCTGTATAGTTTTTTCTACGTAACAGAATAAAGAAATCAAAACTGAGGAGCCATTTCTCATGTGATCACTTGGCTTTGAATTAATCTTATTGTTGTTTTTTTGTGGTGCACCTGTGCTTTTGTTTATATTTGCAAATAACTTTATGGGATTTTGTGATTGGATACCTAGGGTACCAATCACTATAAACATGTTGAATAATTCCTTCCGAGGTCATTGTGTGTTTATATTGTATGTATACCCAACCTCCTGGGGGAAGATTGTGTTGCCCAATTATTGTTGCAACAAAAGTATTAAGGGATACGATCTATGTATGAAACAAACATTTTATTCAAAATATGACTTTTCCCTCTCAGAAAAAGTGGTGTTATTTCTAAGCCGCTTTGTGGGCTTACCTTGTCTGTATGTACCCCTTTCCCTGCCTGCTCCCTTTGTATTTCATATTTGGGCCGCTTCAGTTTCGTACCTCTTAATTAGTTTTGTTCCCCATTTACACCTTCATATTGTTTAACTTTCATGTCACATTCCCAACACAATGCCACTTTCAAAGTGTTTTTCCAGCAATATCGCTTCAGATGGATGAAGCTCCAAAGCATAAAAAGAGAACAAATTTGATCAACATGTTCATTAAAATAGCTGCAAGGGTGAACCTTGAACCAGACCATAACCAAGCATCTGCAAGGCAGTCAGAATCTTTTTGTCACACGAGACATGTAAATTGGCAAATGGGGTAGCCCTCCTAGTAAATGATGAGTAAATATATTCAGAACTAAAATAGACTGAGATCTATCTGTTCAGAACTATATTCTTGATTTTCAGTAAAACACTTGCACTTAATAAGTATGTTCACTTTGCTCCGAAAACATACACAAATTTGAAGACAATTTCAAGATAGTGTGACTTGTGTCGCAGAGTAAAATAAATACCTTGTTTCGGTTGAGGACTATCTGGTTGTTCGGATGAGTGGGGAGGCGATTCTTTTTCTTCCACTGTGCTCTCGACTGCAGAGACAATAAGAGGTATTCAAGTGACTGTACAGCACGAGCAGTCTACTCATGAATGCATTTTCACTCTTTTAGCTAAATGCAGTAGTTTATAGAAACTCATCCTATAACAAATGTAATGTTATGGCTTTTTCTAAAGTTGATTGTAAAACGTATAATTTACTTATCTGTGATGCAGGTTAATTAGAAGCATTTGTTAAACCAGAGGGGAGCCAACTGTTGCAAGTGATAGGATACCTGGTGTGGTTATAATCATTTGGTTTGGTTGAGGCATTTGGTGTGGTTATAGGCATTCCGGTGGTTTGACAACCATTTGATTATTTTTTAAACTTATTCACAAACTCCTGACCTAACTGTAAGATGGCAGCAGCATATAAAGTTATTTACTATGAAATTCGTTTCAAAGGTAGATCATTGCCTCAATAGATTTGCTCTGTTATATGCAGACATCCTGTGAATAATGGATGGTTTTATAAGTATGTACAATACTGCATTATAGGATTGTCATTGATCATCATAAATGCTAGAAGAATTCTCTGCTGAATCCGTGGACCCCAGAGCAGTGTTCATAGATGGAGTCCATTGAAATGTCACATAGTGCCACTGTCCTTATGATAAGCAACGGACAAGCTACTTACCGTCGGTAACGCCTTATCTAGTAGAGACACGATCTAACCGCAGATTCCTTACCTTTGAACTTCCAGGCATGAGGTTGGATCAGAAGATTTTTTAATACAGTACCCCTGCGCGCCGGTTGGTGGCATCGGTCGACTCGACGTGACGTCGTAGGTGTCGGATTTGTCGCCGTCATGACTTCCGCGTCTTCTATATAGGTGCCACCCCGGCGTGCTGAGGTGAGTACTTTTCGCGACTTTCTATGCCAGGAGCGCAGAGCCATGAAGTGACTGACCGTGGTGTGTCAAAAAAAGCAACTAGGTCCTTGAAGAAGAAACAACCCTGACATTAAAACTAATCCACAGTGTGGGGAGGATGGCTGGATCAATAAGGAATCTGTGGCTAGATCATGTCACTACCAGATAAGGCGTTACCGAAGGTAAGTAACTTGTCCATCTGATAGAGACATCTAGCCGCATATTCCTTAACTTTGAAAAGATACCCAAGCAATACCATCCACAGAGGTGGAACTGCAGAAAGGTTTCAGACTAAGAAATCCTGCAAGACACAGCAGCTAAAGAGGCCCTCTCTGCGAACCTGAGAATCCAGGCAGTAGTGTCTGTCCCACGTGTGCAGAGATACCCACATGGCCGCTTGACAAATGTCACGAACCGGGACACCACGCTGGAGGGCCGTGTTGGTTGCCTTCGCCCCGGTAGAATGGGCCCCAAGGCCTTCAGGAGGTTGTTTCTTCACCAAGTTGTAGCATATTTGTATGCAGTGGATGACCGAGCCTAAAATTGTCCACTTCTGAACAGCTCGCCCCTTCTTTGCTCCAACGTACCCTACAAAGAGTTGGTCATCTACCCGGAACCCTTTTGTGCGTTCAAGGTAATGCGATAACGCTCTTTTTTGGGTCCAGACTGTGGAGACGCTCCTCTTCCTTGGAAGGGTGCGGAGGTGCATAGAAGGTGGGCGTGGTGAGTGGTGTGGCTCACTGGTTAGAGGCGGCAGACCCGGAAGCAGAGAACGGCACGGGACCAGGGTTCAATTCCCAACGCGGCAGGGTCGTGGACCAGGGTCAGCGGACTCGATAATTCTCGCCTCAGTGCCTACTCTAACCAGGGATCACATTCGGCAACTCTGGGCATTAGCTTGCCTCATCTCTACAACGGCCCCCCACATTCGCCAGGGATGCCTTGTTTCACCTTGGAGATACCCAGTAGGGACCATCTCAAAGGGATAGCCAGGACGCGTTCCCCAGCAGTCTACAGCGCCAGGACGCCTCAAGGCAGAAGTGCGCTTTACAAGACACATACATTACATTACATTACATTACATTACATTACATGGTAATGGTAATGGAAAGGTGTTACCACCTTAGGCAGAAAAGATGCCCTTGTGCGGGGCACTACTTTTGTCAGGAAAGACGGTCAGGTAAGGAGGCTGAGATGACAGTGCCTGTAGTTCACTCACCCTCCTGGCAAAGGTTTTTGCCACTAAAAAGGCTGTTTAGATAGTGAGCAGCCGTAGGGGGCCATTGTGCAAAGCTTCAAACATTGCACACATCAAAAAAGTAAGAACCAAATTAAGGTCCCACTGGGACATAAGAAACAAGCAAGGACAGTGCTGTTGTGTTGCTGAGTGATGATGTGATTCGGCTGAGTGATGTGGTGGTGTATTAGAGTGATGTGGTGGTGTCCCAGAGTGATGTGGTGGTGTCCTTGAGTGATGTGGTGGTGTCCCCGAGTGATGTGGTGGTGTCCCTGAGTGAAGTGGTGGTGTCCCAGAGTGAAGTGGTGGTGTCCCAGAGTGATGTGGTGGTATCCCAGAGTGATATGGTGGTGTCCCTGAGTGATATGGTGGTGTCCCTGAGTGATGTGGTGGTATCCCCGAGTGATGTAGTGGTGCCCCCTAGTGATGTGGTGGCGTCCCCGAGTGATTTTTGTGGTGTCCCAGAGTGATGTGGTGGTGTTCCTGAGTGATGTGGTGGTGTCCCTGAGTGATGTGGTGGTGCCCCTTAGTGATTTGGTGTTGTTCCTGAGTGATGTGGTGTGTGACGTGAGGGTGTGTGGGAGTGTGAGGGTGTGTGAGGAAAGAATGAAAGAGGAAGACATTTGCGCAGAAGGGGGCGGGGGAGAGGAGGCATTCTGGATAAAACAACACACAGCTCACAGTTCGTTTTAAAAAGGAGTCATTGGTCAGTTGTAACTCATGATTAAAAATGCAACCTTTTCAATGCAACATTATATCATCATGGCTGCCAGATTGGAGAGGAGTCGCACTGGTTACCACTCCTAATATAATATTTTGATAGGCTTCATTGCACCATATAGATAGTCTGGGCCCCAAACATGTACTCCTCAACGATGCGAAAAACAAAATGCGTTCACTTTTGCGGCCGCTTTCATGTGGTATCTGTGTGAAGTCTGTCCAGGATAATAGGGTGCGCGCCGCTGCGTGTTCAGGGGTTTCATGCCCAAGAGGGTGTGGCTTAACAATCAGAGCAGCCGAGTTTGAAGCTGGGGAACCATGTTCGAGCCTGTGATTCTCTGTAAATCTGCCCGTGCCTTAAAAAATATATATACTGTGTCCTTCTGTAATGCAACTTGTGCTCATGCAAAGCACTCTGATACCTTGGAGTCGAGTTCGCGCAGTACAAATTATGTTAAATTACAAGTCCCGGCACTTTCCAGTCAAAAATTAAGCAGGGATAGCGCAAAGGGAGGCGGGGGAGAGCAAGGAAAGAATGAAAGAGGAAGACATTTGCGCAGAGGGGGCGTGGGAGAGGAGGCATTCTGGATAAAACAACACACAGCTCACAGTTCGTTTTAACAAGTCCTGCAGTTCTGAAGTCGGCCGCTCCGCACCTTAGCCTATCTCTCTCTTTCACTATGCTGCATGTCCTGGTGCTGCCAGTCAGGGTGTAGTGAGCACTGGCTAAGCTTTGCATAGTATAGAAGACGCACAGATAATAGCTAAAAGTATTCAGTAAAATCAAAATCAAACTATGCGATGTGGGCAAGCATAAGCAACAGAAAGTTCGGGAAAGGCACTCCTATAAAAAATTAACTTTGCGATGTGTTCAAAGAAGCCAAATAAATATAAAAACAAGCAGATTGCAGACAAAGCAGTAACGGACAAAAACATGCTGCTTTTGTATCAAAGATTTAGAGCTTACCTCACACGCAATAAACAAAGTAGTAAACAAAGCGCTGCACGGCATGTGTAACATATTTGAAAACAATGTCACTGGTGAGAGGAGAAATGTGAGACACGACCTGGCGGCCGTGAAAGTGGAAACAGTAATGCAGAGCTAAGGAGTGGAAGGTGCCCTCAACACAGCACACGTCTAAACAACAACATCGCCGAAAGAAAAAAAAGCGTCCGGGAAAGGATCCCTTTGAAGTGGCCGTGATAGTGAAAGCAATTAGGGGGAGGAGAATTGAGGCCAGCGCGCACTGCGCACGCTGGGGAAGCCTGTGGGAGGGAGGCTGATGGCTTGGATGTGGGGAAATGCGCGTGCTTGTGTTCACGTGAACTGTTTGAAATCCGCCCGATGGTTTGAGAACTTTTTTGCCTCCTATAATTCTCGACTATCCATTCCTTGCGGAATAGGATAGGAGAGATCTAAAAAAGAAGGGGGAACAGATGGGTAAGCACCTTTAAAAATCTCTGCACAAGAGGTGATTTAAAAAGTAATGGCTTATCTGGCAGCTGAAGAAAAGCAGACACGGGTGAAAGGTAGCCTTTTCTTTTAGAGTGCCCAGCGCAGAGCCCTGCTGGGCCAAGGAGAGAATGAAAAGAAGAACGTTTGAAAGAGAGGCAGACAAAGGGTCAACAAACTGTTCTGTACAGTATTTACAAAAAGTATACTGACTTCGTGGAGGGAGACTGTAGGGTAATTCCGATAGTACCCTTTCATGCAGGACCTATGCTGTTTACGGATAACATATACTGTGGGATTGGTGGCAAACTGACTCTTTACACCCCCACCGAATATCAATCAATTACTGCATTTCTAAAGCGCGCTACATACCCGTGAGGGTCTCAAGGCGAGGGGGGGGAGCCTGCTACTGATCGAAGAGCCAGGTCTTGAGAAGTCTTCTGAAGGCCAGCAGGTCCTGGGTCTGGTAGGCTGGTGGGGAGAGTGTTCCAGGTCTTGGCGGCGAGGTAGGAGAAAGATCGGCAGAGGATTTCCGGATGCGAGGAACTGTGGCGAGGGTGAGGTTGGCTGAGCGGAGGCTTCGGGTGGGGGTGTTGAAGCTGAGTCGGTTGTTGAGGTAAGTAGGTCCGGTGTTGTGTAGTGCCTTGTGTGCGTGGATGAGGAGCTTGAAGGTGATCCTTTTGTTGACGGGGAGCCAGTGTACGCCTCTCAGGTGGGGTGTGATATGGCTGCGTCGGGGAACGTCAAGGATCAGTCGTGCCGAGGAGTTCTGGATTCGTTGTAGTCGTCTCAGGAGCTTGGTTGTTGTTCCTGACTAGAGGGCGTTTCCATAGTCGAGTCTGCTGGTGACGAGGGCGTGGGTGACGGCTTTTCTCGTGTCGGGGTATCCATTTGAAGATCCTGCGGAGCATTCGGAGGGTGTTGAAGCAGGACGCGGAGACGCGTTGACTTGCCTGGTCATGGAGAGGGTGGAGTCGAGGATGACCCCCAGATTGCGTGTGTGGACTGTGGGTTCCGGGGCTGCGCCTAGCGATGTGGGCCACCAAGAGTCGTCTCAGGCTGATGGGGTGGGTCCGATGATGAGCACCTCCGTCTTGTCTGAGTTCAGCTTCAGTCTGCTGTCCTTCATCCAGTCGGCTACGGCCTTCATTCCTCTGTGGTGGTTGGCTTTGGCGGTGTGGGGGTCTTCGGTGAGGGATATGATCTTCTGGGTGTCGTCTGCATAGGAGAGGATGTTGAGGTTATGTTGCCGTGCGACATGGGCGAGCGGTGTCATGTAGATATTGAACAGCGTCGGGCTGTGGGAGAATCCCTGTGGGACGCCGCAGATGATCTCGGTGGTTTTTGAGCGGAAGGGTGGGAGGCGGACGCTCTGGGTTCTGCCGGAGAAGAAGGATGTGGTCCAGGCCAGGGCCTTCTCTTGAATTCCGGCATCGTGGAGGCGTGCTGATAGAGTTCGGTGGCAGATTGTGTCGAAGGCTGCTGATAGGTCCAGGAGGATGAGGGCGGCTGTTTCTGTTTTGTCCATCAGGATCCTGATGTCATTAGTGGCGGCGATAAGGGCGGTCTCGGTGCTGTGGTTGCTGCGAAAACCGGATTGGGAAGGGTCCAGGATGTTGTTGTCTTCGAGGTAGCGGATTAGCTGTTTGTTGACAATCTTCTCTGTCACTTTTGCCGGGAACGGGAGCAGGGAGATGGGCCGTACGTTCTTGAGGTCTTTGGGGTCCGCCTTGGGCTTCTTCAGAAGGGCATTGATCTCGGCATGCTTCCAGCTTTCCTGGAAGGTTGCTGTCTCAAAGGAGCTGTTGATTGTTTTCCGGAGGTGGGGTGCGATGGTTGTGCTGGCTTTGTTGAAGATGTGGTGAGGGCAGGGGTTGGATGGGGATCCGGAGGGGATGGAGTTCATGGTTTTGATGGTGTCGTCGTCGCTGACGTGGGACCAGGCGGTCAGGCGGCTGGTGCGGGTGGTGATCGCAGGGGTGGTGGTCTCGGTGGTGGGTGCGGGGGTGTCGGAGTTGAAGCTGTCGTGGATGTCGGCGGTAATATCTTTCCAGGAGAGCTTTTGCAATCTCGCTGGCGGCAGGATTCCAGCAATAGCTAGCAGGATCAGAGGCTGACCCCTGAAAATGCTTCCAAATACGGAGTGTAAAAAGTGAGGAATAACTCCCAAGATGGTCTGGAAGGTGTTAATGAATACTGACCCTATGGTTTTAAATAAGTGTACAACACCACTCATATCTGACATATTTACGATACGACTCACCATTTCTGTGAAATGTCGGGGCAGTTTGTACGGATTAGCGCTTGTATCTGTCGAGGTCCTTGCAAAGGTTTCTTGTGCAGAGGTCAATGCCAAGGTTTGCTGTAAAAGCATGGCTTTCATTCTGCTCAAAGCATACTGGCGACTCTCTGACTGTTTTTGTCGGAGAAAACAATACTTGCATACAGCAAGTAACCCTGGTGTTCACGGTGACCAGATAGGCAATGCCTGGGAGCATCCCACAACAACCTTGGTCGTTCAGCATCAAGTAACTCCCATTCGAAAGTAACTCGAACACTGGTGTGTTCACAGCAGATTGACTTCCTTTCATATGGCAAGACAGATTTCAAAATTGAACCTATACAGGCCCTGTGTAACCGATATCTTGGCACATGAGAGAACCGCTCGAAGTGATCCTGCAGTTAGTACCACTAAGAAACACTTCTTGATCTCCACTCCGGCATCGAAATCTATATGGGAAATGCCAGGATTTCTTAATGTAGTCTTTACCCATTTTTTCATTTTTGTTGCCTGTCTTTGTTCAAGGCAATAGTGAAACTGAAAGGTAGTAACCGGGAGAGTGATTTGGCTGTGGATTACCCACACTGTGGATGGTAATTCAGCCACTGTGAATGGAAGCATGTCCAGTTTTTCAATTTGCAGCATTGTATATTCAGCTCCCCTTTGTGCCATTTCTATCTGTATATCAGTTAGATTGTATTCTGAAAACAGAGACATACTGTTTATAAAACGCCAAGGCACAAAGCCTGCACGCAAAGATTGTAGCGTCCAGCTCAGCAACATAATAGAACGTAACTGTGATTGGTCGTGTTGTAATATGGCTAAATCCTGTTCCAGTATGTCAATAGCAGAAGATACAATGTTTCCCAATGAATATACTCTGGAGGTCAAAGTTGTTAACCCATTATCCACCACAGCTAAACCTTTTTCTAAGTTTATGCGGTCATTTCCCGTATTCTCTCTGCGCTTTTTGTTGAGAAATCTTCCAGATTTCATTATAGGCAGCATAAATGCCTGCATATATGAAATGTTTTTGACGTTGTTTCCTAGGTCCTAGTAAAAAGTCCCTAAGATCCATGTCTTGTGAGAGTAAAGATAAGTGTTGTTTCACTTCTGCAAGTGTTGAGGTTTTTAGCCATTCTAGGCACAACTTCCCAACACTACAGGATGTCACTACACCTGGATGTTCTCTCTGTACATAACGTGGATCTGGCCTATGCATACTGAGTCTCTTGGTGATGTGAAGGAACCGTTTATGACATGTGTTCATGTCTAAGGGCCAAACCACCCACTCCTTCCAATTTGGGTCTTATCTATTGTACTTTAGTACGTCATCAATTGTTGCCCCTTCCTTTGAAGAAGAATTCTGCCACCCCTGTGATGGTGTAGGAAACTTTGGAGTGTTCAGGTCCTTTATCATGGCAGTTCCAAGACAGGATGTCTGTTGCACAGTATCATTTAAAAAGATCATCTGCTGTGGATAGAAGCATGCTCTAAATGCTAAAGTTACTACTTGTGTAACGATATATCTGTAAGAGACATTAGTTAGTGATAGATTCCTTACCTTAGAATATCCCCAGACTGGATCCGGAAAGTTTTGCGTAGCAGTACCCTTGAGGGTGGGTAGGCGTCGTCTGCGGCTCCGCGTCCGTCGTCGGCGTCGTGATGACGTAGTCGGAGTACTTAGACGCCGCCTCCGCGTGCTGACGTCAGTTCTTCTTTTTTCCGCGCCAGCCAGCGCAGATCTGGAAAGAGCAGTTCCCTAGTCACTTTTTGACTAAACTTTTGTGATCTTTTTTGATCCATTTCGAAGTCTTTACGACTCCGACGGTGCCGTTAGGGATGCCCGGCTTCAAGCACTGCGACGACTGCGACCGTACCATGTCGGTCACGGACCCCCACCGATTGTGCCTGATGTGTTTGGGCATCGACCATGACGACGAGGCCTGCTCCGTGTGAGGTCCCGGTCCCGGTCTCACGGGAGGTCGAGGGACAGGTCGCGGGGACGGAGTTGTCACAGCTCCGGGAGTCGGCGCCACTCCTCCGGGTCCAAGTTGTCAGGTAAGAAGCATAAGAAGTCGAAGAGACATCATCGCTCTTCTGACTCCCCCCGACGCTCGCGCGATGCGGCCGGGGGTTCGGGTGACACCGCCCATGCGGCTCCTCGCGAGTCGCGGGCGCGGCGTCCGGCCCCATACCCCCCAGTCCCTGGGCTGAACGCGACGCCGGAGGAGATCGAGCGCTTCCTCATGGCCATGAGGTCCCTTTCTTCTCCGACGGGTTCCGCGGCGCCTTCGGGCCCAGTGCACCCGTCTGGGGGCCCTAGCGGGTCGGGGGCTACGACCCCGAAGCCGTCGGGTGCTTCGGCCTCGACGCGACCGGCGCCTTCGGGCCCGGCGCCGCAGGGCTCCACGATCCCGACGCCGCCGGTGCCCTCGGGCTCGGCGCCGCAGGGTACAGCGGCCCCGGCATCGTCGGTGCCTTCGGGCCCGGCGCCGCAGGGCACCGCTGGGCCCTTGTCGGGCGATGGACCGTCCCCGGTGGACCTTACGACCCCCCCGGGGTCGGTCCGTGTGGTGTCCCCTCCGGCGCCGTCCTCGGGCGGCGCCGTCCCCGATGTCTCCTCTCACTGGGATCCGACGTCGGGACGACGCCTACCGGCGCCGCTCTCTACGCCGTTCGGAGAATTTCAATTCTATGAACCCGCCCCATTTGCTTATGACCCTGAATCTCAGGGAATGGGGGACGAGGAGAATTGGGAGGGGTCTGAGGACCCTCTGACCAGGGAGTGTCAGTCTAACATGGACTGGACAGGAGACCTTGGGGAGGCCAGTGGCCTGGACACCTCTCCAGACACTGAATTTGTCTCTCCTCCTACCGTGGCTTCGGAGGAGGGTGCTACATATAGTGTGGTGTTGATGAGGGCTGCTAAGGCCTTGGGCCTTGAGCTCCCCGTCGCGGCCGTGAGGACTAACCTCCTCACTGAGGTCCTTAAGCCGCAGTCATGCTCCATGGAGCCTCTGCTGCCGTTTAATGAGGCCTTAACGGACGTTCTTTTGGGCACTTGGTACAGGCCCGCTACAGATTCGCCTGTAGATAGGAACGTGGCCAGACGCCACCGCCCGGCCCCGGGCGACCCATGTTTCCTGTCCACCCACCCCACCCCGAGAGTCTGGTTATCCAGGCCTCTAACTCCCAGACCGCCTTCCCGACGGCTCCTCCCGATCGGGAATCCAAGACGTACGACGTCTATGGCAAAAAGGTGTTCTCGTCCCTTAGCTTGGGACTGTGGTCTTCCAACACCGCATGCCTCTTGGGCCGTTACACCCACTCTCTGTGGGAAACGGTGGCGGAAGTGCTGCCAGGGTGTCCGTTGGAGGTACGGGCCAAACTCGGCCAAGCCCTACTGGAGGGCCGGGACGCAGCGAAGTATAATATCAGGTGCGGACTGGATACTACTGACTCGCTGGGCAGAGCGATGGCTACGACGGTGGCGATACGACGCCACGCCTGGCTGAGATCCGCCAACTTTTCGGCAGACGTCCAGAATACACTCATGGACATGCCGTTCGATGGCCGTCGCCTCTTTGGCGACAAGGCAGACCACACGCTTGAGCGCTTTAAGGACTCCAGGGCTACGGCCAAGTCCTTGGGCCTCTCGGCCCCGCGCCAGCAAATGGGTGCCTTTCGCTCCTTTCGTGGCCAAGGAAGGGGCGTCCCAACACGTGCCGCCAGCCACTCGCCGCAAACTGTCGTCCAGCGCGGCGGCGGCCGTGGAAACCGCCGTGGAGGCGGTCGGGGAAACAAGCGGAGCCAGTCCACACCTGCCCCCGCAGCATCCGCCTCTAAACCCTCCTAGTCCGTGCTTTTCGGCCCATGTGACGCCAGTGGGAGGCAGGGTTCGCCATCACCACTCTCACTGGCGCACAGTCACTTCGGACAGGTGGGTGCTGCAGATCGTCCGAAGGGGCTACTCCCTCCCCTTCGAGACGACCCCTCAAGCCATGCCACCGCAACACCACCGCGTATCGGGGGATCACTTGCGGCTCCTGCAGGAGGAAGTTTTGTCCCTCTTGGCCAAGGGGGCCATCGAGCGCGTTCCTGGGCCAGAAGTAGGACGTGGTTGCTACTCCCACTACTTCCTGGTACCCAAGAAGGGCAAAGAAGGCAAAGTGGAAAGTCATATGTAGGAAGCACTATCAGACAACTAAAGGAGAGAATGATGGAACATATAAGGGCCATCCTAACTGTTGATCCTAAATATCCTGTCGCCTTACACGTTGCCTCTTGCCAAAAGGACAAGTCCAACAAGATAGTTAAATTCTATGGCATTGAAACTGTCCATCAAGACGTCAGAGGTGGCAACCGTGAACTGAAATTGAGGCGTACAGAGGCAACTTGGATTATGCGTCTGAAGTCTGTAGAACAAGGACTTAATTACGACCAGGAAATGCAATATTTCCTGGGAGACTAAAAAGCCAAACATGTCAATTTTAATTAGAATGATGTAAGATATCGACACTATATGCAGATCTGTGTTTGTTTAAGAGCGATATTGCACAGTTTGATTATATCCTTCATGCTATGAGAACGCTCCTGCACTCTACTGTAATATCTTTGTTGTTCGAAACTTGTACATATACTTCAGAGAATCGAGTGATGTGATTTAAGTGTTTTTTAACCGTGATTGTATTTTAAAAATTGCAAGTTGATTTTCATTATGTTCACGTATGACTGAGATGTGCACCGGGTAATAATAACGTCGATGCACGGTGTCCACAGCCCAGTCATTCAGGAAGCTGATCGAGATCGCTTTTCCGTTTAAAACGTCGCAACTTGATCCACTTTAAAATCCATTTGAACTCGTGATTTGAGTTACAATTCTCCCAAACACCTTGTTGCCTTATCACTGCACAACTTAAATATATGGGTTCGACAAAAAGAACCCAATATGGACACGACCGGAACATATCTAAACGTTCTAGTCGTTCGTACGCACAGCAGATTGACGTATATAAGGTCCGTGGAGACCCGGTCACGTGTCCAAACAGGAACTCAGCTCGGAGGTCAGGAAGCGCTACACGTCGCTCCAGAACTGCACACAGGTAAGGATACTAGATAGGACCGATACCGTGCCTGACTTTCCTTACGTAGGAACTAGCATTGTAAATTACACGCGGAAATTGACTCCATGCAAATTTGGTGCCATTTCAGCCTGGGGTGTCCCGCCATCGGAGAAGCCATATACGGCATCTTTACGAAGAGCTTACCTAATATCAGGTAAGCCATAGAAACATCCATAGCTCAGCCACGATCTTGTCATATACATGTTCATGTACAATATCTTATCGGGGCCCCTAATCGTTTCAGAACATTACCCTGTTCGATGTTTGAAGAAAACAAAATTGGAATCACTAAATACGGAGACCTCCGAGCCTCAAAGATATATCGACAAGACTAAAATGTAAGTCTTTTAACACATTCCTAAAAATCCGGTATGAATGTTATACCGAACTCCTTCTGAGACAAAGTGGACAATTCTTTACGATGTTCGCATGTCAGACTGTAGCAATCCGAACACAGGATATGAAATGCAATGTTGTACCAGGACAAATGTTGAATTCAGTTGGAATCGCGGACATAGTCATAGTCCTTCAGTAACGCAGTACATTTTGTCTGGTTACAGAATTACGATCGCCACTTGTCAGCACAAATACTCATACCGAGTATCTTCGGTCAAGGGCCCGGCTGGGTCGGAATTATCACCAGCTGAGCGGTGAGCTTCCATTGATTTTATTTGACAGTCTCGCTATTTTGTTTTCTTGCCTAATGACTCTTATTCATGACTTTTTAAGTGATGAGATTTTTTCCATTCTTTTTCCCGTTTTCTCATGTGGATTGTATAGACCTTCTGACTTTGACACAGCCATCTAGGTATGTGCCCTTCTGTGCATTGAGTCACAGCATCACGCACAAGTCACAAAGCATGTAGTATGAATGAGTCGTACACGGTCAAAACACTTTTACTCGTTGCGACTACCTTGTAGATACATTTCTTTTATCCTAAAGAACGTGTCAGTATAAACTCACTAGTCACCTACACGTCAATTGATAATATCGCCTCTCAGCACAATTCCGACACGGATATGTTATGGTGGCACTGATACGAGACAAAGGTGAATTAAGATATTATACCTGCAGTAGAAGCAATAACTAAGTATGTACAGACCATGAACTAAGGTCTTGTTGTAATTATATCCATGCAAGACACATGTTCTATTGTCAACCATTTGTTTGTTTCAGCCCTGAGGAATCGCGAGTGCGATGAAACACGTGTCGGCTGGCTGTATACTGCAATAAAGACTCCACGTATCACCCTTCATTGGAGTTCTGTTGGCTTACTTCTGCCACTTATGTTGTTTTACCAATTTGTTGTATTGTTACCTAACAATCGTATCACTGTGTTTGAGTGCATCGGCAACCCCCTTTGTCAGTTAATTAAGTGGCTCTTGCCCACTTATTTTGAGTGGTTTGGGTTTGTCCACTCGCCGCGTTGCACCTATAATCTGATTTGAAAACTGTTGTGCGTATAAACTGGCAGTGCACCCAAGTGAGATGATCTTTGACAAGAACTGAGGCCCTGTCCGCATGGCAATCCAGTCTTTGCGAACCTGAAAGTATGGTTCTTGAAGCGTGAGCGCCTGCAATTCACTCATCCTGAGCAAAGATTTAATGGCCACCAGAAATGCTGTTTTTAGGGTGAGCATTTGTAACAATGCTTTGTACAATGGTTCAGAGGGCGCCTTCATTAACTGCGTGAGTTTCACATTTAGATTCCATGCTGGTGCTGATATTTTACTTGGTGGTGCAATTCTCTTTGCCCCTTCTAAGAATCTTTTAATTACTGAGGCTATGAAAACATGTCTTCCAATGTGACCCCTTGTGTAGGCCACTGTCTCTGTCAGATGTACCTTAAACGAGGCATATGTCAACTTGCAGTCTATGAGGTTGTTAAATATCTCAACGCTGTTAGTTCTTTTGTGTCCTTTCCTAGTAATCCATTTTTAAATTACCATATGAAATAACTTTTCCATTTAGTACTTTGATGTTGTTGGCTTTTTTGCTGCTCTTAGAACAGCCATTGTGTTTTCTGGCAGCTCCAAATGTCCAAATTCTAGGTCTTCAAGGAGCCAGGCTGCCAGCTGCCAGGCTCAGCGACTCTGGTTCTTGTTGAAGTACCCTTCTTTCTTCCACTGCCAGATGGTCTTATTGAATTGGTAATCTTTGCATGTTTCCCTGTGCCCTTTCCATCAGTTCCGATAACCATGTTTAGCTCACCCGCTGTGGGGCAATTAGTGTGAGAGTCATTTAGCTCTGTCTGCATTCTCCTAATCACTCTGCATATCAGTGATATTGGGGGGAAAGGCATAAGCAAATGTCCCTGACCAGTTTATCAACAGTGCATTCCTCGGGGGTTGGTGGTATGGCTGTCTCGAGGCAAAGCTTTGGCACTAGGCGTTTCTTGGCATTGCAAATAGTTCTATTGTTGGGGTTCCCCACCTCAGACAGATCTTGCTGAGTACTTTCTGAATCTCAAAGAGACACATTAGTGATAGATTACTTACCTTAGAATATCCCCAGGCGTCAGACTGGATCCAGAAAGTTTTGCTTAGCAGTACCCTTGCGCGTCCGTAGGTGGCGTCCTGCGGCTCCGCGTCTATCACTGGAGTCGTCAGCGCCGAGCTGACGTCACGAGAGTACTTAGGCGCCACCCATGCGCGCTGACGTGAGTTCTTTCTTTTTCCGCGCCAGTAAGCGCAGATACGGATTGAGCATGTACCTAAGTAACTTTTTGACTGCTATTTGAGACTTTTCTTTCCCCCTTTTTTCTCCTGGTGCACGTAGGGATGCCCGGCTTCAAGTCTTGTGGGGTCTGTCGCCGTAATATGTCGGTGACGGACCCCCACGATGTTTGCTTCTACTGCCTGGAGAACGATCACAACTCCCGGGACTGCTGGGACTGTCGGGCCATGGCCCCCAAGGTCTTGCGGGAACGGCGTAGGAAGCTGCTGGAGGTCCAGCATTCATCAAGCCCCCGCTTCGGGTCTAGGGTCCATTTCCAGGACCGCTCACGGGACCGGAGATCTCGCTTCTCGGGCTCCAAGTCTTCACCTTTGGATTCCGGTAAGCGTCGCCACAAGAAGAAGTCGAAGAAGCATGTTCGCACTCTGACGTCCCCCCGATGCTCCCCTGAGACGGACGAGGGGGACAGGGGCTCCGCCCCTGCAGCTCCTCTAGAGCCGGGGTGTCCCGCAGCCTACCCACCATACCAGAGTCCGTCACCGACTCCCGAACAGGTGCAAGAGTTTTTTGCTGCCATGGACCGCCTTTTTAGGCCTCGGGCTCCCGCCGGCGCGCCTTCGGGCCCCGCGGTCCTGTGTCCAGATCCTGTTGGCCCGGCAGCTCCGCCACCGGCGCCAGCCCCGGCGCCACAGGCTCCTACGCCGTTGGCTCCGGCCCCGGCGCCACGAGGTGCGGCGCTGCCTGCTCCGGCCCCAGTGCCACCCTCGGTGCCACACTGGGTACCGTTTATCCATCCTTCGCCCCGGTTCCAGGACCATTTTGTTCCGGCCTGGGATCCGCATTGGGAGGTGGCGCCGGTCCAGCCGGTGCAGTTTCCGTTGCCGATGCCGTTCATTCCTTCCCCGGCTCCGTTCCTGCCACCGCGACCCGCACCCTCTATACCGGAGGCGGACAAGAACTGGGAGGGGTCCGGGGACCCTCTTGCACAGCAATGTGACTCCGAGCAAGATTGGGTGGATGACTTGGAGGATGCGGGCGACCTCGATGTCTCCTCTGATCCGGGGTTCGCTTCTCCCCCGCCTACGATGGAGGAAGGTGCCTCCTACATGATGGTACTCCGCACGCACACACACACACAGACACAGAGAGCCACACACAGAGAGCCACACACACACACACACACAGAGCCACACACACACACAGAGAGCTACACACACACAGACACACGCGCGCACAGAGACACACACACACAAAGAGCCACACACACAGAGAGCCACACACAGAGAGCCCCCCACAAACACAGACAGAGAGAGAGAGCCACACACACACACAGAGAGCCACACACACACAGAGAGCCACACACACACACAGCAAGAGAGCCACAGACACACACACACACTGAGACACACACACACAAAGAGCCACACACACACAGAGCCACACACAGGGAACAGAGGCCAGAAAAAACGATCACTAAGAGGAAACAGAGGGCAGGAAAGAAAGCACAATGAGGGAACAGGGGGCAGGAAAGCAAGCACAACGAGGGAACAGGGGGCAGGAAAGCAAGCACAACGAGGGGGCAGGAAAGCAAGCGCAAGCACAACGAGGGAACAGGGGGCAGGAAAGCAAGCACAACGAGGGAACAGGGGGCAGAAAAGAAAGCACAACGAGGGAACAGAGGGCAGAAAAACGAAGAGAACACGAGCACAACCAGGAAACAGAGGCAAGAAAACTTACTGGCTCGGGGGGGGGGGGGTGAGTCTCTCTCTGTTGCGCGGCCGGTCTCCCTTCCTCGCTGGTAGGCTCCCTCTTCAGAAGCGGCGGGGGCAGGCACTGGCAGTGTGCCTCGCGCCCCCTCCGCAGCAGCAATAGGCGGCGGGGCTCTCTCTTCTTCCGGGGCTCCCTCCAGCGCATGGGAGCCCCTGGAACACTTGCGGCACTTGAGGAGGCGGGGTGGGCTCCCGACCTCCCCCCTCGAAGTCTTCCTCGGCTGCCAGGGCATGCATGGGACTTCCGGCTCAGGTTACGGGGCAAAGAGGGGGTTGCAGGTGGTTTACGGGGGTAGAAGTGGTGTTCCCAGCAGCAGGCACCTTTGCAGCGGGCAGAAGCGGTGCTCCCGGAACCAGGCACCTTCCCATGGTGCAGAGGAGTGCTCGTGGGAGCAGGCGGCTTTACAGACTGTACCCCGCCAGCAGATAGGCTTACAGAGGGCCTTGGGGTGTCAGGGGGTGGTCGCAGCAGGCACCATTACTCACAGGGGCTTTATATTGGGGTAATCGCCAGCAGCCAGCCATACGTGGAGCAGGAGGGGTGCTCAAAGGTGTAGGCAATTTTGCACCGGACAGACAGAGGGACTGCTACCAAGAGCAGACCGTCTTCTGTGGGATAGACGTTTGAGACTACAGGCATGGGCAGAGAGGTGCACCGGGCAGCAGGCACCTTTATAGGGGGTATACGCCAGCAGGCACAGGAGGCTACGTGGCTGCAGGAGACTTCACAAGGGACACAGAGAGCAGACAGGCTCCCATGGAGAAGACGGGTGGCACTCCCGGCAGCTTCAGGGAGCAGAGCGGTGGTCGCGGCAGCTGGACAGAAGGCGATCCCAGCAGCAGGCAGGTTTACAAGGGACAGAGGGGCACGGGGTGCCGCTGATCCCATGCACTTGGAGGGGGGGTGAAACCATGAGACCAACACACATTGCACAGCGCGACCAGTTAGCTTCCTACAGACCCAAGACACGCACACGTCCCCGGCTGACAGCACACGGGCGAGAAGCACAAATAATACAGAAATCAAAGGTCTGTACCCTCCGGTGGCGTCGGCCGACCTTCATCTCTCCGCTGCCGCCTCCCGCTCGGATCCAGATGCGGTTTTGTTCTTCACTCGTGCAAGCTATGAGAGGAATGCGGGCCCGGGATCTCATGGTTTCTTCTGTTCCTGTCATGGGGCTAGGTCCAGCCAGCCAAGTAGGGTAGCATTTTTATCTGAAGAAATTTTGGAACGCAGGGAAGCAAAGAACAACTACGGAAGGATAGCGTTTGTAACGGTTCATTGTCTCCTTCCCAACGCTGCTTCTCCCGAGTTGATTGGAGCTTGGGGATAGAGTTACAGCATGGACACCAATCAAAAGTAAAATATGACTGCACCATTAGCATGATTTGTGATCTATTTTGTTTTGCTGTGAAGTTCATCACAGCAAACAAAAACAAAAACTTCGGACATGAGGGAAGCTCTTCCCCCGCTTCCCAACTTTGATCTGAGGAAAAATGTTTCAGGTGTTTTCACCAGAAAACATTTTCGTTTCCAGTATGGTGGATGAACCATTGAAGTTTACCGCACTATGAAGGTAGTGCAGTGGACATCAACGGGTAATCCACCACACTAAGTGGATTATTACTGTTTTTGCTCTTTTGGAATCCAGAGATCAGTACTTGTGTTTTATGTATTTTAATGATTAGTTTGTATTTATATTCAAATTTTGCACGCTATCTTTTCTATTTTTCAAAAGGGTATGTTAAGAATTACGAAACACACACACAATGCCAGCCTGCATAATTCTGAATCAACTTCAGTGTGTGACAAAATTCAAACATATTTTACTCAACCACCCCAGTAACATACAATAACAAACCTGATTGTGAGATAAACTTTGTTGCAAAAGCTGAAATTCATTAGCCATGCCTTAAAAGTAAGAAGAGGAAGAGGAGTTGTAAAATCTTATGAAGGAGTATAGGACTTACGAACTGAGCATTGAGACATAGGAAGCTGTTGTATCTTTGTGTTGTTTCTGCAGGCAGCTACCTCCATCTGACATTGGTTTTGATAAACTGTCCTGTCAGAACCACACACAGGGTCGCCATCATAACCACAGTCACGGTAGCACATGCATTGTTCAAAGTGCTCCTCCTCCAGACATCCAAACACGTTGTTGCATGTTCCACTGTGAATGATACCTAGAACAGAGCACACACATTTTGAACATTATAAATAGAAAAAAACAAACTAAAGGTTTTAGATTTTTTCTGAGAATAAAACAATACATAATCTGTGCAATTCTTTCTGTACTTTAAAGCACATTAAATTAATCTGAAGGGTAAGCGAGTACATGAGATCAAACTAAACCCATGTAGTTCTTAAAAATATACAAATCTGTTTCCATAAGAATTGTTTAATTGAATAAAAATTGCAAACATTTGACATTCTTGAAGTACTAAAATCTAGTTGAGGATATATGGTGGAAGATCTCTGCATTTAATTCTCCTCCCTATCAAATCCTCTTCCACCACATCTGAGACATAAAACTTATTTCCTCAAAGTCAGGGAATCCCGATGCTCATGTTTTCCTCCATGCTCCAAGAAAAGGGGCAGCCCAATAAACCTGGGACCAGGGTAAGAAAATGTTTTAAGGAAAATTAATGGTCCCTATGAGGGAAGTGTAAGCCTCGACTTTCATGGTAACCATACAAAATGTCACTAGATTGGTTTGAACAAGAATCAAATCAAAATTTGTTCAGTTTATTCTAAACAATAAGGTTAAAAATACCTTTTCTTTAAAGCAACATATTGTTTAGAAACGAGGAGCTTCAAAGAATACTAAAAGTGAAAAGAGTGAATTTAAAGTGCGCACATGCTAAACAGACAGCATATATACAAGTCAATAATATGGATACAATTGTTGTTACACTCCACTCTATGTCAAAGTGTCATATTCCTTATCAAATTAAAAGACAGTCCGCTATTATATTTTTTTTGACGTTTAGACCCTATTAATGTTTCTTATATAAGGGTCATCATAAGGATGGAACAGGATTTAATGGAAGCACAAAACAATTGTGGCAATGACTAACCCAAATGAATCATGTAGCGATATGGGGAATAACTCATAAGCTCCCTCAGTAGCGCGTGCCAATTTAACACTGACGCTGATTTTAGGGTGTAATCAATGAGAACAGCTTATAAACCATCTGGAGATCGGTATGCCCGTGAACTATTTGGTGGGTGAGAATATGTCTAATCACACAGACAAAGTGAGTTAACAAACTACCCAGGGGATAAGGAAAATAACTCCCTATTGATTAACAAAAAGCCACTGTCATACAATTGGTGTAGTTTGTAAGGCGCCATGCTGAGCCCTTTCCAATACTGGCTGTGGCTTAAAGTCAGGAAAAACCCCAGCTCGCATTTTCATTTAGGTCTTTGGCTAACCCTTTCTTCAGACCAGAGTGACTGGCTAGCTGCTTGACTGTTCCTGTAATCGTCTTTTTTCTACACTTAGCCACTCAGATGCCTTGGGCCAGTTACTAGCCTCTTCTAAAAGAAACTATGCGCCGGGTTCGGACTGGGACAGAAAATAGACCGGGTACCAAAATAAAAGAGGCCCAATTATTGAATTAGATAGCTAAAAAAGTGGTCCATGTGTGCAATGTGGCGCAATTTTGAACTTGTAAAGACACACTGTATAAGTGTTCTGCACAGTGTGGAAGATTGCATGGATTTGAGATTGCTGCAGGCAATGTTTGTTTCAATATCATGGAAAACAACAGTAAACACAGCCGAGCAGACCATACAACCGGCCCACAAACAGCCCAAAAAAGTCCCACATTCTGACGTTTCAGACCAGTCAGTTGGGCACAGCCTGATTACCTGATAGGCCAGTCCAACCGTGATTAAGTGACTCTGAAAATGCTTTGAGACTGTTCATACACCAGGAGGACTCCTGTGATCAGTCTCATTCAATCTACTGATTGATGAGTTCATTCTGGACTTTATTTTAATGATATGTTTCTCATTCTCAGCCACAGCAGATTTTCAAAATCACTAACACTTTACAACCAGGTAGATTTCGTTTTACTATAGCTAGCAACAGTATTATTGCAAGTGGCAACTTCTCCTTAGAGCAGGTGCTGAAGAGAGCTTCTGTCATGCCTTCGCAGAAACATAAATGTACTGATCTGTTGGGCAGTCCAACGGTTGGATGTTAATGTAATTTTCTAGAGATGAAAAAAAAAAAAAAGACAGTGGGGCAAGATGGCGGCCTAGACGCTAGGCTGATTGCAGCACTCTACTGAGCTCCGATGATGAAGATGGCCAAGTGAATCGTTTTGTAATGGATTCTACACGGAGCGTAAAGAAATGTTTACACGACCTCAGAGAGAAGGTTTGAAGAAGGGAGAGGTAAAATTCACGATAAGTGAAGAAGGAAGAGGACACCGATATCCTGGCTGGTTGACAGCGGAAAACCCTGGGCGCCGTGAAAGGGAAAGCGCCGCTTGTTGAATTGTAACTGACACGGCTGAACGTCTGAGCTGAGAGCGAGCGCGATACAGTTGCAAGATCCAGCGGGCTCTGGACGCCGTGAAAGGAAAGCGTCGCTTGTTGAAAATATAATTGATACATTTGAACTGAAAGCGGGATACAGTTGCAAGCCCCAGTGCGAAAGCTCCGGGCACCGTGAAAGGAAAGCGCCGCTTACTGACTTGCAATTTACACATTAAAATTGGAAGTGAGATACAGTTGCAGGCTCCACAGGCAACATATTAATAATGAGATACTGTTACAATGTACTAAAAACCCTCAAACGATGTGAACTATTCGATACACTCACCCTCTGGTGGAACCCGGCTTCTCTACGCAGCGGCGTTTCCAGGGCAACAGTGTGTACACAGACAGCAGCAGCTCTACGGAAGCCGAGTCAGCTTCAAGAATTAACGTGGCAAAACGCCAGCTCCTCTCTGGACGGCTCTGTTTGGCGCTTGGGGAAGGTTTTGCAGTGCAAGACGCCAGGGGAGAAAGACACAGCGATGCCGCCAAAAAGTGCCTCAGCTGCAGCCACCAGAGCCAGGATTGCAAAAGCGGCGAGGGTGCTGCGAAAGGAGGCAGAGAGACAGCAGCGAGAAGGGCTGATGGATGATGAAGACCAGCTACAGGTAAAGATGGCGAAATCTAAAAAACAAGTAACTGCAACTGGCTCTCCCTCGGGGTCTTCAAGACAGGAAATACTAGCGACCCGTAGAAGAATAAACAGCGCAGGAGGGAGAACTGTGCATGAGCTAATGTTTAGAAAGACCCCAAATCAGAATAATTCACAATTAGAGGCTGATCTTGAAACCGAGACTGTATCTATTCCAATATCGAATGGGGATCAGAGTCTTGCAATTGAGGGACAACAGAATGCCATCCCTGACCCGGAGGAGGGAACATCCAATACCCTTATTAACCTCGAAAACTCCGAAAACATAGCAAGTACTGAGGTTCTGAATGTGGAAATTCCCAATACAAATAACTTCATAATTGATGAAGTCTTAAAAAACAACTTAACTGATCAACCTAAAGTAATAGTGCTGGATGAAGAAAAGCAGGTTGGGGCTGGTCGGGCAATGTCATTCTCGGGGCCTGGAGGCAATATTCTAGGAGTGCAAAATAAACAGACTAACTCTGCTGTGCCTGAAGAGTCTCTTCCTATAATAAATAAGAACCGGATCATACCTAACGTAATAGTGACAACTCCAGTGCTAGGTAAAACAACTACTACTACCGCGGAGGAGATATCTAGTACACCTAAGTCACCCCTACGTGCAATCTCTAACCAAACTATAACAAATAAAGAGACCAATAATTCGATCTCAAATACCACCCTACAATTGCTTACACAACCAGGACAGCTGCAAGAGGGGGAAAAAGACCTTACGGAGTTTTATTCTTTTTCCGATGACACTGAAGAGGTTGGAGCTGACAATTTAGGAGATTGGTCTGAGAGCTTTGAATCGTCTGAAGGTGAATCAGAAATAAATATATACTCCTCAGAAGACAGTTATGATGAGGGGAGACAGATATCCAACACTGTGAAAACTAAGTCCAAAGGTAATACAAAAACTATGTTAAAAAAAGTAGCAGCAGGCCAACTTGAATATAATCAGGCTTCTTCCTCAGACATCCCAGGGGATTCAGAGGTAACCCCCTCCGCACTAGAGACCATCCTCCAGGCTATAGCAGCTCACAGAGAAGAGACGGCCCAGGATAGTAAAAGATCTCGCATAGCCTTGCGTAAAATGCAGGGGGTTGTAAAGAAACTATCCAAGACATGCACACGGATTGGAGAGCGGGTAACGGAGATGGAGCAAAGGGTAATGGCAGCAGAGAAAGACTCTTCCGAAAACTGCGAGAAAATTAAATTACAGGAAACAGAACTGGTGGATATCAAATGGAAGCTCGAGGAATTCGAAAACAGGAAACGCCGCAATAATCTTCGCATCCTGGGAATTCCAGAGAAAGTTGAGGGAGAGAACATACGAGCTTTCATTATTAAACTTTTCAGTGAAGCAATGCCTGAACTACAGAGTTGGAACTGGGAAGTTGAAATCCAAAGGGTACATTGTTTCCCTTTTAATCCTCCATCGAAACCAGGACTATATCCAAGAGCTGTACTAGTGTACTTTGGTAATTTTTTACTAAGGCAGGCGATAGCAGATAAAGCGAGACCAGACCGGAAGATAGCTTGTAATGGTTTTTCTTTTTTTTTCGAGACCTGATTTTTGCCACGCAACCGTCGAAAGACGATGGAGGTTGCGAATGCTGATTAAATCATTTCAAGAGAAAGGTGCTCAGGCCTATTTGAACAACCCGGCGACTCTTAAGATTGTTCACCATGGTCAGACTAAGTTTTTTCAGTCAGAGATAAAGGCAAAAGCATACTTAGACGAAATTTCATAGAATCTAACTCACTTGGGTCATAATACTTCAATAATCTATAGGGAGATATACCTTCTTCTTCATGTTTTGACGTCATGCTTTGACGGGTGAAGTAAAGATGCGTTTCTTTGTGGAGAAAGTATATAAAAATAGGAAAGGTTTAACCTAAGGTTGTATGATATAGACTGTATATAAAGGTTTCTTTTTTTTTTTTCTCTTTTGAGATATAATATGATATAATATGATATACTTGAATGTGATGTAGAATCCTTGTAAGAATCCTTTGTCCTTTTTCTTTTTTTTAATGTTATATTGATAGCTCAGTAGAAGTGCAGCAACTTCATCACACAGACTCTGGGTGAGTCTGGAAGCCCCAGCAGGAAGGGAGGAAGCAGAAAAGGGGTGGGCAAGAGGGAGGGACGACGCAGAGGGAGGGGGGAAGGGAAGGGGAAAATGGGAAAAAAGGGAAAAAAAGCAGGCATAATAGCAGGAATAGAGTTAACTTTGAAAAACATAAAGCAGGGTATGTATATGGAATATGATTTGAGCACCACTAGTCGACAAAACTACCATATCAATAATGGGTAAGCTTAATATACAAACCTGGAATATAGGAGGATTATTGACTAGAGATAAAAGAGTACGACTTGAAGAATTATTAAAACTATATCCGGTAGACATTTTATGTCTACAGGAAACCCATATTCCATGGAGCAAAAGAGCATTACTAAGACTGAGGGGATACAATCTGATAGTAGCTTCAACTCAAACGACAAATATAAGGGGGGTCGCAATATTGGCCAAGAGTTGTCATGGACAAGGAATACGCTGTGCATCAGATCCATATGGAAGATGGGCAATTGCCAAATTAGCTAACGGAATTACGATATGCACTGTTTATGGATCCAATCAGGATGATCCTATAACTTTTGAAAAATTGGAAACAGAATTAGCCATTTGGCAAGGTCCATTAATTTTTTGCGGCGACCTAAACATTTCTTTAATACCATCCTTGACATCGCAGGTAATTGGATTAAAATATATTGGTCGGAAACCAAAGGTTTATCAGGCTATTAGTAATTTAATTTGTAGCCTAGGGCTAACTGATATTTGGATGCAAAATAACCCAGCAGACTCTGGCTACACGTATTATTCACACCCCCATCAAAAATATGTACGGATAGATTACATTTTTACATCTAAAGATTTAACTTCCTCCTTGCAAATAAAGAAACTTCCGAAAACACTATCAGATCATAATTCTTTATTATTATCAGTTGATTATCAAACTAATTATAATCAAAATACAACATGGTCCTTCGATAGGAAATTACTATGTAACCAAGAATATATTGATTTTATTAAAGCCTGGACTGAGGAATTTTTTAGTATGAATCGATTTAGTGCTTCAAGGAATATTGTTTGGGATACTTATAAAGCCGCTCTAAGAGGGGAACTATTAAGTATCAAAGTAAAAGTAGGAAGGATGAAAAACAAGAATTCGGAGTGAAAATAACTGCTCTAGCTAAAGCCGAAGAGGAGCATATCAGTAAAATCAGGCAAAGACAAGATACAAACCAGGTGATGATGCAGATAGCTATAATAAAGTCAGAACTAAACTCTAAACTAAGTCAGAAAGCTGCTGAGACATATCAATCACATAGGAAACAAGTCTATGAAAGCGGAGAGAAAGTGGGCAGACAACTGGCACTTAGTACGCGTCAAAAAATTACAAAAAGGGACATAGCTACCATAATAGAAAATGGGCAGACATTCACTCATGCAGCTGGAATCAACTCCCAGTTTCAAGGGTATTACCAGAAATTATACACAGAAGATATTAACAGATCAGAGGAAGAAATAGAAGCTTTTATAAATAATTTCATTAGTAACTTCGAGGCTATGAAAACGTTGGACACTGATACAAGGGAGGACCTTGAAAAAGAAATAACAATTGCAGAAGTCAGGACCGCATTATCATTATTAGCCTCTGGCAAAGCAGCAGGTCCAGACAAGATACCGATTGAGCTGTTTAAAATACTTAGCCATCAGTTACTACCGATTCTTCATGATTTATTTCTTGGAATACAATATAATGGTGTACCTCCGACTTCTTGGGAGGAAGCTAATATAATCGTCTTTCCAAAAAGGGAAAATCCCCAGAGCTTCTCACGTCATATCGCCCTATATCCCTTATTAATTCGGATTCCAAATTATATGCAAAAGTCCTAGCACTTAGGCTCAGTGGGGTCATAGAACAGCTCGCCTCCCCATGGCAACATGGTTTTATCCCTGGAAAGGGAACCACTGAGCACATCCGTAGAGCAATTGCTTTATTTGATGCCATGACAGCTAGGGGGGAGCGAATGTCTATGATTCTACTGGATGCTGAGAAAGCTTTCGATCGTGTCACCTGGAAATTTCTATGGGAAGTTATGGCACGCAATAATTTTGGCCCCAAATTTATTAACTCAATAAAATCAATGTATCACCGCCCCAAAGCGAAAGTCCTCGCGGCCGGATTATTTTCTGAATGTATTAATATAACAAGAGGTACTAGACAAGGTTGTCCATGTTCACCCCTGCTATTTGCTTTATATATCAACCCTTTTATTTTGAAACTATTAGAGAGCACTATTATTAAGCCAATTGTTAGCTATCAGTTTGAAACGAAAGTACTGGCATATGCTGACGACATTGCGATAGTTACACCTGATCCTACAGAAGCTATTCATGAAATAGAGGTAATTACGTCAGAATTTGGGGCCTACTCTGGTTATTCCCTTAACAAAGGAAAGACGATTATAATAGGCACATCCGACACAGTTTGTATGGATCCACGAAGAGTTGAAAAAACCACCTATCTGGGCATTGAACTTTGTGCAAACATTAAAACAATCTCACAAATTAATTTTGATCCATTACTGAAAAAAATTGACAACGATTTTAAAAGGGTCAATAGACTTCATCTGTCTATTATAGGGAGAGTTAATTATGTTAAAATGAATACGCTACCCAGATGTCTCTATTTATTTAGAGCAATACCGCTAGCCATTAAAAAGGAGGCTTTAACAGTAATTAATTCACTTATATCGAGGTTTGTATGGCAGAATGGGAAAATTAGGAGGTCTATTGAACTACTGTCTCTGCCTATTGAGAAAGGCGGCCTTACTATACCTAATATGGAACTATACTATTGGGCAGCACAACTAAAACAGCTGATGCCGTTGCTCAGAGGCTATAGCGAAGGGAACTTAAAGGGTCGCGCTGAAATACCATCAATATATGAACTTATAGGCGGGCGGGAGGCAAAAGGCTTGTTATTGCGAAAAACTGAGACAAGAAACTATAAAGCTTTTAAAAGTGAAATTATGATTAATGCTTGGAAAATTTGGAGTAAAATTGCTAAATATAGTAAAGTTGAGAAAATTAATCGCTATACACCACTTCTTTACTCTAATTTTATTCAAGTACAGGATTCAGATGCCTTTCTAAAAAATTGGGCTAAGATAGGAATTAAGACAATTGGTGATTTTCTAATAAAAGACTTTGACACAACCTTTTTAGATTTAAAAATTAAATATAAATTACCGAATGGGGACTTTTTGAAGTTTGCACAGATATTTGCCACACTAAAAGCTAAGGAATCGTTAATTTGCTTACATAAGTATGAAATCATGGATGTAATTTTTAGAACAAATATTAGAATTGGAACTCTATATAATACTCTTCTAAGCATGAAGAAAGATGATCTTGATAAAACGGAAAAAAAGTGGTGCTTAAAATTGAATAACCCAAATGTGGATTTAGACCAGGTGTTAAATATGAGTCAAAAGTTACTGATGGCAAGTAATCTTAAGGCACAATTGTACAAAACTATCTTTGACCTTTACTTTACTCCTGCTAAACTATTTACATGGGGTAAACGAGAGAATGATTTATGCCCAAGATGTACTCAAGGGCCGGCAACTCTTACTCATATGTTGTATACTTGTCCTAGTTTGACATTAGTGAAAACCATGATAATTTCCTTTTGGGAGGAAATTTTTGGACACATAATACCAGAATCTGAAACCCTATTTCTTTTTGGTCATGACCTTACCTTAAATCTGGAAAAAGCTGAAGAAAGATTAGTTTTTATTGGCATGGCTGTTTTCAGGATACTCCTATCTGCGAGATGGAAAGACGCAGAGCCTCCAAGTTTTCAGATGTGGCTAGCACGTCTTTTGGCAGCTTATAGATATGAATCTGCAATATTTAAAACAAGAGGGATACGATCTAAACTACGAGGAGATGCGCTTTGGTGCCCAATAACTGAATGGAAAAATCGCATCGTCCCTGGTGGTATTGGATGATTTTTTTTTTTTTTGGACCATATTTATAATTGACTTAGAGTGTGTTTATACTGTTGTGTAATCTATAATTATCTAAAAAGCTATCCATGTTGATTCTTCGTTTTTTTTTTTTCTTTCTTTTTTTTTTGGATCACAAACCCTGCGATTCATTTATTCATAACATTGTATTATTTTTAATGATGTACTGCTGTAATGATGTCCTACTTATTATGCCTGAATAAAAATAAAAATTAAAAAAAAAAAAAGTAATTTTCTAGAGATGTTAAATAAAGCTGGACGTTCGCATGTGTGTGGTAGTAAGGTCTCGGAGCCTCTGTAGCCCAAGTAGTTAACACTGTTGCAAGATTTAAAAACAAAAGATATGTAGCTGGTAATATAATTCCCTTAGCTGCTGAAGCATTTTCACTCACAGTTCAGAGCTATGCTTTTGATGTTTGGAGCTCGTTGTGCTTAACCCTTCATAATTTATTTCTTCCACAAAAGGTATTGAAGCCAAATTTGTATTCTTTCTTACCACATGTTGGGCATACTAAAGGTACCCACAGTTTGTGAGTTTTTCTGATGGGAACCAAGAAAATAACCAAAAAGTAGCATTTTTTTAAAAAGGTGGTAAAAAAGTGCCATACACGAAAGTGTATGTTTCTTCTTAAAATGCCGTCACCAAAAGGTGTGCTGTGCTAGCATCACAGTCTTTCCCGCTTCTAGAAATAAGCAGAGCCGTAAAACAAAAAAAGAAAATTTTAACCACGGTTTTTGTAATTTTTGAAAGTAATAGTCCATGTTTCCTACTTTTCTGTGGTTTCAACTTTCTTGCAGTTTGTGGTGAAAATTGATCGCTGAGCCCAGAAAGCTATACGTTTCTGATAACTAGACAACATTTTGAATTCACCAAGAGGTCACTTGTGTAATTGTAAACTGTGTGTAGAACACTCATGGTTTTCCCAAAGAAACTAATCGCTGAAATAAAAGAATATGAAAATAAGTTGGAAAAAATAGCAATTGACAATGCTGACAATTTTTACACTTATCGCCGATTTAAAAGGCAATATACCATTACATCGCTTAGATCCTTGTGGTTGCAGGGATAGGTTGTCAAAAAACACACAATACCCAGAACTGATAATAGAGCTGCATCTTATAATGTTTTTTTCATTGTGTGCTGACCATTGAGTAATTCATATGGTAAAATCTAGTGAAAAAAATATAGGTAGGGAACCCTATCCATTTTAAAATGTGCTCAAGTTATTGAGTTTTGGAACAGTGGTTATTTATATAACTCTACATTTGGAGTTACCATACTATCAAGTGATTCAGAGTACTTTTTGCAATATATTTTCTTTCCTGCACACTAGCTTTCATTTGTAAGCCAAAACTGGAGAGAAATGAATTTAATAATTACAAATGTTCTACTGATTTGATAGAGACTTCTAGCTACAGCTTCCTTATCTTAGAATTATTCACAGGCATCAGACTGGATCCATGTTTTTTTAGTGAGCAGTACCCCTGCATGCTGGTAGGTGTGGTGCTGTTACGCTCTTTGTACGGTTGTTCATGCTGGAAGTGATGCGCTGACGTCAGTTTTTTTTCTTTCTGCACCAGTCAACACAGTTCCAGAGAAGAGCTACCCCAAATCAGTTTTTGACAGACCTTTTTATTGACCCTTTCATTGAAGATTTCTGAGACATTGTCTCCTGGTGTGGCAGGTATTTCTGCGAATAAGGCTGGATTCAGGCCCTGTTGCGCTGGTCACCAACAAATGTCGGTGATGGACACTCAGTTTGTCTATCCCAGGTGTCTTGAGCTCGTCCATGATGCTAAGACATGTGTCGATTTTCACGCCATGCACCCCAAGGCTTTGAGGGACCAATCCCTCAAGCTCCTTGCCACTCGATATGCAACGCTGCAACCATCCAGGTTGAGAGGAAGGTCCCAGGATCGGTTGTGGAGCCAGCGATCTTCGTCTCAGACGAAATCATCCCACTCCGATAAGTACCACAAAAAGAAGTCGTAGAGATCTTCAACTTCGCCTCGTCTGTCAAAGTCATTCGATGAGGTAGTGACTACACTCGAGGTCTGGCTCAGCAGCGGAGCCTGCACTTGGGCTGTCTTCACGCCTCCCTGAGATTCCAGGTGCCGGAGCGACCCACGCCCAAATCTGAAAATGTAATTAGGCCATGCACCTCATATTTGGGTGGCCTGTCTATGCTAGAGCACCTTCAAGCCCAATGGATTTGGACGGGGTCCCTACTGGTATTCTGCTAGTGGGTTCACCCTCAGCACCAGTCAGACCCTTTGGATCCACAGTTGGATCTGGACTGGTGCTGGTCGAGCACCTCGAGCTTCACTGGCAGCAGCCTTGCTGTCGACAACGTCCTTAGGCTGTGCCGCGCCCATTCTAATCCCCTGCTGTGACCGGAGCATGATGGGCATTAACTGATGATGCTGATTCCGTCGCCGGCTGGAAACATTCCTTCCAGGCTGGAGCCCGAGTCCTATGGGCTGGGCCACTGAGCCCTTACAAGTACCAGTGCATAGACCCCAATGAGGACACTTTGTGTGAGAAATTGACAGAAGCCAGTGGACTAGACACCTCCTCATATACTGATTAGGTCTCTCCCCCTATCGTGGCTATGAAGGAGGGAGCCTCATTTGCTATGGCGGCAGAGGCCCTGGCCTAAACCTGCCCTTTGTGGCAGTAAGACTAACGTATTGACGTAGGCGCTTCAGCCGGGATTCACCCCCTCACGGATGTCCTGCTTGGGCTTGGTTCAAGTCCTACACAGGGGCTCCTATGAAAAGAGCAATTGTCCACTGTCGTTGCCCTGCCCCAGAGGACCACAATTTTCTCACTTAACACCCTACCCCAGAGAGCTTGGAGTTCCAAGCCTCCAGCTCCTAAGTAAACCCTGACACGTTCCTACTACCCCGTCAGATAGGGAATCCAAAAGGCTGGACACCTTGGGCAAGAAAATGTCTTCTTCCACCAGCCTGGCACTGAGGTCTGTGAACACAGTGTGCCTTTTGGGCTGTTACTCCCATTAACTCTGGAATTTAGTTGCCCAGGTACTACCTAACGGTCCTGGAGGGGGCCCGGGCAATAGTCTCCCAAGCTATGGCTGACAAGAGAGATGCAGATAAATGTACGATCAGATGTGGGCTGCACCAACTGACTCGCTAAGCAGAGCAGTTTCTTCGTTATTAGCCTTATGCTGCCACAACTGTTTTTTCAAGGGATGTCCAAACTTCACTTATTGACATGCCTTTTGATGGCTCCCATCTCTTCGGAGACAAGGCGGACTCTGCGCTGGAGTGCTTCAAGGAAAGCAGAGCTACGGTCAGGTCCTTGGGCTTTTCTATGGCCCTTCGCCAACTCCAGCCCTCCTTTCACTCCTTTCGTGGCCACAGAGGGAGTTTCCATCACCTGCACACTGGTGGTCAACAACATCTGACCGCTGGATTCTCCAGATTATCCAAAGGGGCTACTCCCTTCATGACCTTCCCTCCACTCTTGCCACCCACTTGTGACAGACTGACGGAGCACCACCTCTTCTTCTCCGACCGGAAGTGGCTGTTTTCTTGGTTAAGCGAGCCATAGAGAGGGAGCTGACATCAGAAGTAGGTCATGGTTGTTATTCCCCCTACTTTCTGATGCCCAAGAAGGATGGAGGCCTTTATCCTATACTAGAGCTGAGCCCTTCCAATTCCTTCCTGAAAAAGGAGAAATTCAAAATGCTCATGCTCGCTCAAGTTCTGTGTGCCCTCGATCCAGGAGCCTGGATGGTAGCATTGGACTTGCAGGAAGCATACTTTCACATCCCTGTCCTTCCTGCACACAGACGTTACCTGCTGTTCACTGTAGGCCTTGAGCACTTTTAGCTTGCTGTGCCCCCTTTTGGCCTTACCAGCGGCTCTTGGGTTTTCAAGGTGAAGGTGGTGGTTCTCCACTATTGGGGTGTCTTTCATAGATTCACAAGCCTGAATCATTCCCTGTCGGCGGAGTGGGAGTCCCACGGTACATAAAAAAGCAATAATATGCACATAATAACCAAAAAACCTTGGTAATAAACAACCAGGAAGTAAAGTAGCCCTAAGCTAAAGAGAAAACACTTCCACACTCATGACTATCCTAGTCATTTTGCATAGTCCAAACTGCAGCCAATCAGGAAACAGCACCCACCAGAATGTTCTCCCCAGAGGCTCAGGCTCTCAGATTTTCTACCGCACGTAGTGTGAAGGGAGTTTCCCTGAGCTCTGCTCAGTACTTCACTTTTTTTTGTCTGGATTTCACCTCCTTTTAGGATGTCATCTACTAAAAAATCTCTCTTCAGGCTTTTTTCAGAAGATCCCCACAAAAAGTGCATCTACTGCCTTTATCCAGATCATGAGGTGAGAGATCGTAAGATCTGCAGGACCTTCCCTCAGAAGACCCTCGGAGACAGAGAAGGACGCCTACTTCTCTGGCTACAGAAGATTACAGACCAGGATAACCCTTTATCTGAGGTGGGAAGTGTGGCCTCAGGTTCATCTGTATCCTTCAGAAAGAGGATGGCTGAGGAAGATTTATCTTCTCCTGGGGCAAAGGTGTTGAGAAAAGTTCAACCCTCCAAGGGTTCTAGCATGTCTTCTTTAAAAAAGGCTTCTCCACCTTCTAGATCTACACCTTTTTCGCCCCCTAAAAAGACTGGAAAGTCTCTTGCGTCTAAAAGGCTTCCTGAGAAGGATTTCTCTCAGAAGAAGACCCCGTTGTTGACAGTGTCGTTGACGGCTCCTCCGTCGACGATTATCATCGTCGACGCTACTTCAACGTCGACCGTCACCTTCTCGTCGCCAAGGCCCAAAATGATAATGTCGTCAGCTCGTATCCGTCGACGCTGGTCTCCGTTGCAGTTAGACCCATCTCGTCGACGATGTGAGAAGGTGGCCTGATATGCAGTGCTCACTATTCTAGTGAACACTATGTATCAGTCCAGCAACCCTTATTGATGATTGGTTGTAAGTCAACCTTATAGACCAGCTATCCTAGTAGCGTGGATACGAGCAGTCTAAGGCTAAAGACTTGAGAGGGCGTGTTAAGCCAGCTGTTATACCACACATATACCCCTTGAATACCAAGTGAAAGGACACCACACAAGTGTTATGAAAATAAACAAGTTATTTATTAAGATTCACAACAGCCCTGTACTCTTTATGAGGACAGGGTACTAAGCACAAAACAAAACTCTTACGAAAATACTTAAGTTAGAACAGTATATACAAATGCCCGAGGGGCACGGAAAACCATATACTCTGAAAGTGGAATGCGAAATTACTAGCAGGTAAGTACAGTACTAATAGGCTTTGGAATCGCTAGGTCTTGACTATAGAATCTTCAGATTACTTCTAGGAGGCCTAGGGGACTCGGGTGCAGAGTGTGCACTCTCACGCGTGATGCGGGACAAAGTCTATGGTAGCTAGAAATTGCAAAGTTAGTGTTCTCGGGCGAACCCGACCTGGTAGGAGGAAAACGAAAGTGGATTCTGACCCTTGGATAGTGAGGCTATGCTGGGGCACCGAAATGCCGAAGTTACCTAGCCCAGGGGCTGCAGCTGCATAGGTCTCAAAAGACGTCGGGAATCCTCGTAGACGGACCAGGAGCCTGGAAGAAAGAAGTTGCTGGCAGGCGACCAGTGAAGAAAGTTCGATGGATCCAAGCCTGGATCGAAGGAAGATGACACCTGAAAGCAGAGGGGACCAAGTTCGAGACTACTAGCCAGTAGTCAGGTGGCACCAGGAGGGCACCGGATGGTAGTCACCTCGACTAGGTGAGTGGGTGACGCTGTGCTCGCAGATCTCACGGACCAGGAGGCGTTGTCGGCGACCAGGATGGAGGAGCGAGCTGTCCCACGAAGATTGAAGCTGTCGGCGTCGCTGGACCCAGGATTGGGCAACAAAGCCTTGGCAAATTCAAGCCCACGCGGTGGACTCAAAATGGCGTCTGGAGTGGATCAGGAGGGTCCGGGGTGCCTCTCTTGAAGAAGGAAGCAAGGGCCAGTCTGGAGCAACCAGACCAGCAGCAGTGATGTCGCCGGGCGTCGTGTAGAAGGCCACAAGCCAGCCGGCTAGTAGCCACACAGCGCGGTGAGCACGCAAAAGCAGAAGGGCCCCACACAGATCGTGGAGATGCTGGAGGGCTGATCTTCGGTGCTGGAGCTGCTCAGGGTTGGGGCTTCTCGGACCCCAAAGCACTCACCAGTGGAGCACACGGTGGGCTTGTTGCAAAGAAGTCGTGCAGTCTTGGCGATCGTCGGTCCCTCAAGGTCTCGTCGCACTCACAGTTCTCAGCTTTGCTGTAGAGGTGAGTAGAGGTCAGAGGTGCCAGGGAAGCCGGGTCTCGTCGAGCTGGGTCGTCGGATTCGTGAAGAAGGACTTGCAGCAGACCGCAGTGTTCTTAGGATGGTGCCCGCTTGATGCAGGGTGACTACTCCTTAGTCACAAGGGAGAATCTTGAAGAAGGAAATCTTGATGTCTTTCGCAGAAAGTCGGGTCTTGATTCCAAAGATGATCTAATTTGAACAGGGGGCCCGCTCCCATCTTTATACTAAAAAAGGGGGCTGACCCGGTGACTAGGTCCTGCCTATGGGTGGGACTAGGAGGGGGGTGGTTACACCCCTCTCCCATGCCGGACTTCCCCAGGCCAGGGGCTGGTGTGCCCCTGGAACTGGTTCAGACTGGCCTATGCGTAGTGAGCACCGGGGTGCCACTCAGCAGTCACCTTCCTGAAAAGCCCTACCTACCCAGGATACACAAAACCATGTCTGGGACGGTGCTAGCACCGCCCCTGACAGGAAACCCTTTGTCCAGGCTCCCCTCGCTGGAAGGACTCCCAGCTGCAGGGGGTCAGACTCGTGTCTGTGGTGGCAGCATCCATTTTGTGGAGCTGAGGCTTCGTTTAACTTTAACCGGGGTTCACAGTTACATACATGTCGTGTCCCTCTAGAAGGGTGGAATGCTAACCCCGTCGCCAGAATTGACGAGGGGTTAGTATTCCAATTCGTATGACACCTTACTCGACATGTTTTGATAAAGCAATACCAAAGTTAGCATTTAACCGCGAGGAGTATAATGCACTTAAGAGTATATGGTATGCGATATCATGGAACAGCTATTAGGACTTGGTTCCGCAAGCTGCAGACAGGCTCAGCTCATGCCAGAGCACCATCTCACACGATTCCAAGCACTCTGCCTTCAGGATTGTCAAGGCCTGCCATAGGAGTGACTGATAGGAATCTGTGTGTCCATTTTAGGGTTAGGTATAGGTATACTACACCTACAGCAAAGGGTGATTACACGACTTTGCCCCAGCTGTCATGCAGCCAGTTGTGTCAAATTTAGGAGGCCAGCCAGGGGTGGCATAATACATGCTGCAGCCCCTGGCAGCCCTGGATACACCTATGCCCTGAGTTACAGGGTCTGATAAGGTGGCCCAGTACCAATTGGTAAAGGCACCTAGGGTACATGTTGTAATTTAGAGAGAGAACAGCCAGGCTGTGGGTCTGATTGGCAGGCCCACAGCCAGAGAAAGTCGTAAACCAGTGAAACAAAAGCAAAAAATCTGGGTGATCATAGGATTGCAGACCCTACTCTCCTACAGACGAAGGTAATGCCATCTATCGTCGACGCTCAGTCGTCGGCGACAAAGGGAAAAAAGATCCCGTCGACGGTTGCATCGTCAACGAAGACCACCTCGGCAGCGGCTACATCGTCGACGAAAACTACCCCGTCGACGACTACCTCGTCGACGAAGACTGACTTGTCGTCAACGGCCACATCGTCAAAATAGATTGCCTTGTCGTCGACAAAGGTTGCCTCGTCGTCGAAGATTGCTCCGTCGACGAAGTCAACTGTCTCGTCGGCAGTCACTATCCTCACACCATCTCCATCGATGACGGCTCCGTCGACGGCAAAACCGTCGACGCCTCTTCTGTCATCTTGCACGGAATTTCAAGTTTGGTCCGCCACACTGTCTACGGCCTCCTTTGCCCCGTCGGCTACAACAGCTTCTTTGCTAGAAAGATGTGGCTCTTCGTTGGAAGCTCTTTCGCCACTTAAATTACCTGACCAATTACTGGATTCTGATGACGACGTGGAGCAATCAGATGTAGACGACAGATTCCGCACTGCTAGGAGTCCGTCAGAATTGCTCATTAAATATCGAGATGAAGATCAGGACGAAGAACCGTTCTCTGAGCCTGTAGATCAAGCTCCTGCCACAGTGCCTACAGCACAGATGCCTTTGGCTCTTCTTAATAACTTACAAGTCAAGTCAAGTCAAGTCAAATAATGCTTTATTCGAGGTTTTCTCATAAAAGCATGTACAATCAAAAATATAAAATCAGACTAACGATAATTTCTGTTAAAAGGTAAAACTTACAATTAAAAAGTGAGACTTGATTACTGATAAGCAGATTAAAACTTGAATACTAATACAGAGTAAATTTTATAAACAATTTTTTTTAAAAACAACAATAGCAAGTATAAAATGCAGACAGACTAACAATATAAAACAATCAAGTGACTAACAATCTCTGTCTAATAGACCACGCCCATCCAAGGTACTTAGCTGTAGCTATTGCTAGGGGCATTAAAGTGCTGGTGCATATAATACGTAGAGCTACGGTGCTGCTAGTGGTACCCAAGTTCTTGCACGTTGGTTTTAGCCAAATGCGTCTTGGGTCAGCATAGGCTGTGCAAGCAAATAGGAAATGTCCAATTGTTTCTTTGGCGGCACCGCAAGCGGGGCAGCTATCAGTAAGTTCGCCTCCCCACCTTCCTGTCAGAGATCTAAGGGGAAGTGCGCCCGCTCTTAATTGGAAAAGGAGCTTTATGTCGCCCGGTCTAGTTATAGCGTCCCAGTAGGGTTCGAGGCAGGGATACAACTTGGCTTCTAAGAATCCTCCAGCCATAGTCGCTGCACTAGAGCTACTCCAGTTCCGAGCAGCCACCTTCTCCGAATAGATTTCTTTTATGAATTTTTTAGTAGGAAAGATGGTTTCCGCTGGATCTTCCCAAAGCGACCGGAGACCAAGTTCACTCAGAATTGTTCTAAGTGTTTTAAGCCATCCGATTTTGTGAAACACATCAGCTTTAATGATATCTAGGAACCCCACAGCGTAATGGGAAAGCTCAGGCGTAGTCCAAAGCCTTCGCCAAGACAGAATCGGGCAAAGCCTAACCAAGTCTGCAACCGCTTTTCTGCCCAAGTCGTACCTAAGAGGCAGCAGTGGTGTACTCTTAGGGACACCGGTAATAGCCCGGAAGAACTTGTTTTCCGAAGTTTGGAGTGCCACTACCTTCTCGAATCCACCATAAAGCGCAGAGCCGAGAGCCTTCGCTTCATATACCTGCAGTGCTGGCTGTATTGGTTTTGTCAAACATTTTCTGTGTTCCGAACCAAGAGCACCAGCCAATTGCCTATGCCTTAATGTAGCAATATCTATGTGCTGGGACCATCTGAGATCGTTAGATATATGGATTCCCAGATATGTAAAGGCATTCACTACTTCTAAAGAACGACCGTTCATAGTTAGCTTAGATTTGAAGCTACGGTGGGGGTTAAAGACCATAAGTTTTGTTTTAGCCACATTCACTTCTAGGCCATGCTCCCCACAGAATTGGTCGAAAATAGACAGAACACACTGTAGTCCACTCGGGGTCTTAGATAAAATCAGCGTGTCGTCTGCGAACATTAAAATAGGTATTTTAGTACCAGCTAATGAGTGTTCGTCCACGTTCGAAGACAACATACGAGCCACAACCCCGTTGATGTAAAGTGTAAAAAGTGTGGGCGCCATCAAGCACCCTTGCCGGACGCCCCGCTCCACCGGGAAGTCTGCAGTCACCATTCCATGGTCCCCCCACTGGATCTTAGCGAAGTTAGCTTCGTGGAGCCTCATTATCATTGTCAGTAACTCTCCTGGTAGGCCCTGGTTCCTCAGCACCTGCCACAGCTTGGACCTAGGTACTAGGTCGAAGGCAGCCCGCAAATCGAAAAAAGCCGCGTACAAGCTACCCCCGCCCAGCAGCACGGTCCTCCACTGCAGTAAGGTGAAACGGAACACCTGATCCACCGTGCTAGTAGACCTTCGAAATCCCGCTTGGAATGGGGACAGAGCGTTGTTCTCCTCGACCCAGTCAAGGAGCCTGTTTACAACCAATCGACCAACTACCTTTTGAATAGTGTCAATGAGGCTTATGGGCCTAAAGTTGCCCGGGTGGGATCGGTCACCTTTCTTATATACAGGTATTATTACTGCACCCCGCCAGGATGTCGGAATGGATGCACCCTGAGCTATTCCATTGGTGAGGAGATAAATGTACTTACACCAACTCTCTTAATCGTTTATAAAGACGTCTGCTGGCACGCCATCTAATCCTGGGGCTCTACCACTGGGCACTGTACTGAGGGCCGTCATTACCTCACTGATACTAAAAGAGTTATCTTTATAGTAAACAGGACTTAAGTCGACCGCCACGGTGGCAGGCTGTGTCTCGGCATACTGGGGCATAAAATAATTAACCAACTCCTCCTCGGGTACGTTGTTATTAGGAGAGTCGGGTACTCCCTCTCTGCCCCACTTTACGATGTTCCAAAAGAACCTGCAATCTTTCCTATCGCTAGCTGCTTTTAACTCTAATCAATGGAGCTCGTCCCATAATTTCTTTGCCTTTGTTACACTATCCTTATATCCTTTTCTGGCAGATCGAATAGCCATAGGTTTTCTACCTTTGATAGCGGATCCTAGGGCTAGTCGTGCCTTCCTACATTGGGCATTGTACCATTTTGCCTGCTTGCGGGTCCCCCCCTATTGTTTTTTGCAGGTTTCAAGAAACATTTCCTGATGGCACGAAACAGGGTATCATGGAGTACAGTGACATAGCTTGTTTCTGGATTGGACAGATTAATTTGTTCAATGGCCAGTAGTGCTTTGTCTGCTTCAGTATTAATATTAGCAATGGCCTGTTGATTGGTCTCAACGTGTGCACATCTTAACCTGCGCATGTCGTTTGTAGGGACAATCGAAGGTGGAATAACCCCTCAGTGTTTGTAATTACATTAGCAGTTGTCCACCATTTGTGCTCTACGCACAATGGGTTGTGGTCACTTTCGATCCTCCATTTAACCTCCATGTCACAAACCAGGGTCCATATTTTTAAACTGCATAAAACATAATCAATTCTACTTCTGTGCCGCCCATTATCGAATGTACTGGTCCCAATCTTATCGCTCAGAGTCCTCCCATTCAATGCTCTTAGACCCCTTTCATAGCATATGGCATTCAGACAAATGACATCCTCAGACCAGCGAGAAACTGGTTTCAGGTCTAATTTGGGGACACCCCATTGTCTATCCTCTTCGTCCCCAAGGAAATCGTCGTCAATAGCCAGGGGTTCGAAGGTTCGATTTAGATCACCAGCAATCACAATGTTATTATCTTGGGAGTGGGCTTCAAGGAGGGAACCCAAAGCCGCTAAAACCTCTGACCTCCCACCCCTGTTACCCCTTGCATAGATATTGTAGACATCAAGCTGACCCAGAATACCTGAGCCTACTCTAATGAGTTGGATATCTCTATTTCTGGTGTCTATCACATTAATAGTTGACGGAAGACTCTGGCGGACCCAAATGGTTAGACCACCCATAGGTCTTCCCTTTGTATCCTTGGATGCTGGCACAGAGTAGTTTAATTATCCCTGAGCAAAAGATGGTTCACATAGCCATGTCTCCTGAAAAATACACATATCAAAACTGTTAACAAAGCTTAGCCAATCCTGGGAATCTTGTTTGGAACGCAACCCAGCGATGTTCCATGAAACTAACTTCCCCACACTATCCTTGATACCATCGGACGGCTTTGATGTAGTAATTACAGGGGTATCTGTAGTTTGCCCTTGATCTAATTCACATTGCATCCCTTGGTACTGGTTGATTTTAAAACCAGCCCTGCTCCTAGTATCAACCTCTAGATAACTTACAATACATGTTGGACGACTACTATCGCCGTTTCCCTCCATCTGAATCGGCAGGGTCTCTCCCGTCAACGCCCATGCCTCAGGCCTCAGCATCTTCCTTAAGATCTCCAAGACCACCTTTTCCAGCACCATCTCACAATTCTCAGGATGCTAACACCACGGACGAGGACAGAGAGGAAGGAGAGGTGGATGACAAATCTGTTCTGTCGGAGTGGGATGAGTACCAAATTCAGACGTCATCACCATCTGCTAAGGCTACTGATGACTCTCCTCCAGTAGACATCGGAGGTTTCCATCTCCTGATTGAAAGAGCTACAAAGAGATTCCTAATACCGATGGAGACAAAGAAAGACTATTACTTTCTTTATAATTTGAAAGATCAACCTTGAAGGCAAGTGAAAACCGTTCCCATCATTGATTTCATCTGGAAGGAAGGATTAAAGATTATGGCAACACCTAATTCTCTTCCTGCTGTCTTGCCCCGGTTGGACAAGTAGTATAAGGCACCGGGCAACTCGCCTGCATGCCTCATGCGACAGCCTAAAGCTGATTCGATTGTCACCTAAGCGGCACAAAGACGTGCCAGGAACCCCTCTTCTCCTATATCTGCTCCACCAGACAGAGATGGCAGACAACTGGATTCCCTCAGGAAAAAAGTTATCCACTATGGCGGCAACAACTGTACGTGCCGCAAACTCGCTAGCAATATTAGGGAGATATGACAGACAAATGTGGGCCTACATCCCTCCCTATGTTGAAATGCTACCTGAACCCGCGAAGTCTGAGGCAAGGCAAATTTTACGAGAAGGAGAAGGTACTTCTGCGGAAATGATCGACGCAGCAGTATATGTAGCGTCTACAGGATTCAGGCAGCTAGCAGGTACAGCAGTGCTAAGAAGGCAGGGTTGGCTAAAATCTACATCTTTTTTGCCAGGAAGTCCAAGCAAAAATAATCTACAAGCCTTTTGATGGCGAGTTTCTCTTTGGCTAGCATGTCGACGAGGCCCTTCAGGCTATCAAGAAGGACACGGAAACGGCAAGATCTTTGGGTAGCCTTCAGTTTCTTAAGTCGTCCTTTCGAGGTGCTAAAGGGCAAGCATCCTTTTCTAACAGAGGAAACTACAATCAACAAAGGTCATTCCAGACCTCTCAAAGTAATCAGAAATACCGGCCCTACAAGCAACAGTCTTACGGACAGTGAGGTAACTCCTACTTGCAATCAAGGAGAAAGCCCTCCTACTGTGGAAGAGATTCCACCAAGAAACAATGAGATACGCCACCTGCCACCATCTCTGCCCTCCCCCCAGTCAAAGGTTGGAGGAAAAGTATCCCATTTCTACTCAAACTGGTCCGCAATTACTACAGACAAGTGGGTCCTGGATATAGGGGACAGAGGCCACAATTTGGAATTCATCAAGATCCCTCCAAACTCTCCTCCCAAAGGCCCACCTACAGCTCATATCAAGGAGCTGTTTACCCAAATAAATGTTATGATACAGAAGGAAGCGATCGAAAGGATCCCTCGTTTGCAAAGAGGAAGAGGTTTTTACTCAAGATTTTTCCTCATACGGAAAAAATCGGGAGAGTGACGCCCCATCCTCGACCTGCGCGCCCTCAACAAATACATGAAAAAGCTGTCCTTCCGGATGGTAGCACTTCAAGAAATTCTCCAGAACCTTTCCGCAGGGGATCACATGGCCACCCACGACCTTCAGGACGCTTATTTACATGTGCCGATCCTCCCCAGGCACAGAAAATTCTTACGATTCAGAGTGGCTGGCAGGGACTTTCAGTTCAGAGTCCTCTTTGGACTTCGGTCAGCACCCCGTGTTTTCACAAAAGTTCTAGCGCCAGTGGCAGCACACCTTTGCTTAGAGGGAATTCAAATCTTCCCATACTTGGACAACTGCCTTATCAAGGCGAATTCTTTTACAAAGGCAAGCTCACACATTTAAAGATGTCTATCGCTATTCCAATCTCTGGGCCTCTCCATCAACTTCGACAAATCTCATCTCATTCCGTCGCAAAGAAAGACCTTCTTGGGAGCCACGCTGGACACCCAACTCACTCAGGCTTTCGTCTCAAAAGAGAGACAACACAAGATCTGCAAGCTAGCTCGCCTATTGCAAGAAAAAGAGTACATTTCAGTTCGATTGTTCAAATCTTTCCTAGGGATGATTTCATCCTGTATCCCTCTAATACCCAACTGCCGTCTCAGAATGAGGCCTTTGCAAGAAGAACTCAACCTCCAATGGTTGCAGGTCTCAGGGTCGTTCGACGACGTCCTTCTCATAACTCCTCGGATGCGAGAAGCCTTTCTCTGGTGGACTCGGATGAAGAATTTGCAAGAAGGTTGTGCATTCCTGACGGAAGTATAAAATTGCACCATCACCACGGATGCTTCTCTCGAAGGATGGGGAGCACACCTTCAGGAAATGCAGGTCAACGGAAAGTGGAATGTACAGCAAAAGAAGTAGCACATCAACCTCCTGGAGCTGCGAGCTATTTTCTTGTCCTTGAAGTCTTTTCGAACAGTCATCCAAAGGGCTTCGGTACTAATTCGGACAGACAACACAACAAGTATGCATTACTTAAACAAACAGGGCGGTACGAAGTTAGCCCTGCTCTCTCAAACAAGCCTAGGAGATTTGGGACTGGGCACTGAGTCACAAGATCAACATTTAAGCCGTCCATGTTCCAGGGATCTCCAATGCTTTAGCGGATTCCCTCAGCAGATCTTCAATATCAAATCACGAATGGGAGATACATCAACCAACGTTAGACCGAGTCTTCCGGGAGTGGGGCCATCCTGATCTGGACCTGTTTGCAACCAGCCAGAACCGCAAACGCCCACACTTTGCAAGCTGGCTTCCCCACAAGGACTCGTGCGGGAATGCGCTTTCAATGAGCTGGTCACAGATATATGCCTACGCCTTTCCTTCAATTCCGTTGGTTCCCAGAGTCATCCGCAAGTTGAAGAAACGGCCTTGTCGCCTCATTCTCATAGATCCCAGATGGCCTCGCCAATACTGGTTCACCGAACTTCTCCTCCTTTCGGAGTGCGATCCCATTCAGTTTCCACCAATACCGAACCTTCTGTCCATTCAAGAGGGTCAGATCTGTCCCCCGGACCCAGCATCCTTGAGATTAGCAGCTTGGCTCCTCAACACCTTTAATTCGCACACTTAGATATTCCTGCGGATTGTCAAGAGGTTTTAGCCAATGCTCGAGCACCTGCCACGATTAAGACATAAAAACTCAAATAGAAAAGGTTTTGCACTTGGTGTCAATCTGTCAATTTGCATCCAATTCATGCCAAACCAGAACAGATCTTACCGTTCTTTCTTCAGTTGGCAAAATCAGGTTTATCTCATTCCAAGTTGAAAGTGTATTTGGCAGCTATCGCAAGGTTCCGTCAGGACGGTTCTAACTCTCTCTACTAGTTATTCAGCAATTCTTTAAAGGACTATTTCGAATGTTTCCCCCTATTCGGCGTCCACCTCCATCCTGGCATTTGAATGTGGTGCTCGCACAACTCATGCGGCACCCCTTTGAACCTATTCATAAAGTGGATTTAAAGTTCCTTTCTTGGAAGGTATCTCTGCTGTTGGCGCTGACATCAGCAAGGAGGGTCAGCGTCATTCAAGCATTCACGATTAAGTCACCTTTTCTACAGTTTACTTCAAATTAAGTGGTGCTTCGTATCAATCCCGGCTTCCTGCCCAAGGTACCTACGGATTTTCACCTTAATGAACCGATAATTCTGAAAACATTCTTTCCAAATTCTCAAACAGCTGCTGAAAGAGCCTTGCATTCCCTTGACATCAGGAGATGTCTCAAGTTCTATCTGCAACAAACTGCAACAATTCGGAAATCAGATCAGCTATTTGTAGCATATGGAAGATTACGCCAAGGTTACTCTGTATCCAAACAGACCATAGCTCGTTGGATGTCCTCAGCGATTAGTCTGTGTCATCAGCAGGCGGGAAGACCTTTACGCACCATGCCGAGAGCGCATTCTTCGAGTGCGATCTCCTCATCCACCGCTCTCTTTGCTGGTGTGCCTCTTCATCAGATCTGCAGAGCGGCAACCTTGTCCAGCAGACACACTTTTACCAAACATTACTGTTTGGATGCTTCAAGTGATGCAGATACGTCAGTGGGACAAGCTGTTCTCAGCAATCTTTTTAAATAAGGTGAGCCTCTGTTCTCCCTCCTCCACTATGCTCTTTTTAGACGCTTATTTACATACTGTTTATATATCCTAACTTCTTATGCATATGTAAGCACTAATGTATTTATATACGTTTATGATATTATTCATACTTCATTATTATATGTATATGTATTTATATATACTGTGATGCAAAGAGCGTCTAACGAGCATTATGTTATGTACTGCTATCTACTCTGATTCAGGCATGTGAATCTATGAAAGACACCCCAATACTGGAGAAGAACAATAGTTACTTCCCTGTAATCTGTGGTTCTCCAGTATTGGTGTCTTTCATAGATTCACATGCAACCTGCCCACCTCCCCTCAGAGGCTGTTTAGGCTATATTGTTTTGGTTCACTCCTGTTGAGACAATCTGAGAGCATGAGCCTCTGGGGAGAACATTCTGGTGGGTGCTGTCGCCTGATTGGCTGCAGTTTGGACTATACAAAATGACTATAATAGTCATGAGTGTGGAAGTTTTTTCTCTTGTAGCTTAGGGCTACTTTAATTCCTGGTTGTTTATTACCAAGGTTTTTTGGTTATTATGTGCATATTATTGCTTTTTTATGTACCGTGGGACTCCCACTCCGACGACGGGGAATGATTCAGGCATGTGAATCTATGAAAGACACCAATACTGGAGAACCACAGATTACAGGTAAGTAACTATTGTTCTTGCAGCTCACCTGTGGAGCTCGGATGCCAGTTTTCCCCTATCTCGACGACTGTCTTTTGAAGGCCGTCTCGTTCCAGTTAGTCGTCTCCCACCTCCAGCCTACAGCGTACCTCCTGCACCCTCTGGGGTTCACTATCAACATGCCGAAGTCACACCTGACACCCTCTCAGACGCTCCTTTTCATCAGAGCAGTTCATGACATAGTGCATGTAGGAAGCTGGCCGTTTATGTGAAATACCACTAAGTGGTTATATCGTGTAGAGTCCAGAGATTTCCCCAGAAGTGTACAGAGCTCAATGTAAACCCAAAGTGGTCTATTTGTGGTAGTGTGGTCGAGCAGCCATAGGCCTAACACAGAGGAGTGTAAGACATTTGTTATACACACAGTGATTAATAAATGACACATGACTCAAAAAGGAGAGCCACACCGATTTTAGAAAACTAAGCTTCTTTCAAGATTTAATTTAAGACCAAAATGTACGTTAAAAGGTACATACGTTTAAAAAAAAAAAGACTTTTCACACTCAAAAGTGGACACTTAGTTGACTTTTTCCGTTCAGTAATGTTAACCTAAGGGAGAAAAACAAGAATGCAGTTTTGCAGGTAAGTACACGACTTACAAATCTAGTCTTCAGGGGTCAACCCCAGGCAGGGTTCAGGTTAGCACCAAGACAGCACCACCAGCGGCACAGGGGCAGGCGGGTGCAGAGCTCAAACTCGGGTTCGGTCCACTAATGTTAACCAGTGAAGACTGGGGGTGATCAAAGATGTGCTGCTACCAGGTGAGTAGAGCAGTGTCAGGGGTCGATCTCCTGAGGTTAAGGTAAGCACAGGGGGAACCAAGGCAGCACAAAACTTACACCCTCAGTGGCACAGGGGCGGCAAGGTGCAGAGTACCAACACAATGTCTTGCACCCAATGCAACTCAATAGAGGAGATCGGTTTTGAAAAGAGGCAGCAGGCTTGGGTCAGAAGGCTGAACAGAGAAAACCCACAGGTGCCCAGGTAAGTTCTAATGCTAGGGACATAGCAGCACCATTGGTCGAGCTACCCAAGGCCCAGGGGCTTCGGGTTCAGGTGTGTCCTTTGGCGTCAGCAAACAGCATACCAGGTAGATCATGGTCAGGGGACGTCTTTGGGTTGAGGCTGGAGTCCAGCATGGGTCAATCCACAGTGCACTCAGAATCGCTGAGGAATCTTCACAGAACTGGAGGGCCACTTGGACTCGGGCTGTGGGCGTTGGGTGCAGAGGTGGGTCCTGAGGCAGTTTTGCAGTTCCTCAGGGCAGAGTCCTTTGTTCTTTAAAGTTGTTTTTGTCTGGACAGATCTGCTGTCCACTGGAGATTTAGAGCTTTTGTTGAAAACAGGTCCTCCTACAAAGGTTTTGAGGGTCTCTGGGCCTGCAGGATGAGTCGACCTTTGAAGCAAAGGGTAAAAGGCAGCAGACAGGCCAGCAGATCTGGCGCCAACTCAGTCACTGATCCTTCTTCTTTCTTGCTGGTGCGGCTCTTCAGAGTTCGGAAATCATAGGCCATGAGGAATCTGATTTAAGGGTCTAGGGGTGCTAGATTTAGGGGCTTTGCTGGACAGTAACAGGTAGTGACCAATGGTTTCCTTACCTGGGGTGCCTACACCTTATATTATGCCACCCTCCTGTGGGACGAGGGCATAGGACTAGCCCTAATTTGATAAGTTACACCATCTTCAAGATGGTGGGCACTAAAATATGTGCTGCACTTTACCTCCAGCACCAGAGAGGGGGAGTTGGGGAAAGGGAGCACACCTCCTTTTCTCACTACGTTTTCCCGCTGGTTCTCCCACCTGAAGTGACGTTTTAACCAGGGCCTACCATCTGCTATCCTAGCAGCAGAGGCTGGGGTCGCATTACAAAGGCTATAAGGCCTTTGATGCTTCCCTCTTGAGCATTTTGCTCATCCTGGGGGAGGAGGTGTGATACCTTCACCCAGAATGGGCTTTGTTCACGCCCCTGGGTTCCAGAAACATGTCTGGTGGTGGCAGGTTAAATAAAGCAGCCAGAGATCACACCAGGGTTGGTAGGTTTTCAGAGGGCACCTCTGAGGTGACCTCTGGGTACATGTTTAATAATAAATCCCACACTGCCATCAGTATGGGTTTATTAAGAGGAGTTGTTTGGTACCAAACACTCTTGGGTTCAGTGAAGCCATCATGGTGCTGTGGAACTCGAGTTGTTGAGGTTCCAGCCCATGTACTCTATATGGCTTCCATGATACTTACAATATTAAGAATATTCTTTAAATATTGTAGGGATATATCTGCGCATGCAGATATGCCCATACCTTAGATATAGTGCACCCTGCCTTAGACCTTATAAGGCCTGCTAGAAAGGTGACTTACTTATACCTTAAGTAGTTCTGCTTTGACATGGCACACAGGCAGTGTGTCATATCCACTTTGTCATTTTTGTCTGCTCCAAGGCATGCAGGCTGCAGTGGCAGTTAGCATGGCCTTGGTGAGGGGTCCCCAGGAGACCCTCTTCAGTCTCAATGGCCTAGGTATCAGGGTACCATTTACTAGGGATTTACAGGGGGGGTCTGAAGTTGCTTATTGTTGTAGAGTTTTAGGGAAGGAGCTCTGGTACAAGGGACCTAGTTGGTAGGGACCCTGTTCACTTCAAATCAAAACCACATCATTTTCCAGGTAAAAGTGGGTGACTAACCATGTCAAAGAGGCACTTTCCTACAGTGCAATTTCAGGCTTATCCTTCTGAATGGCAAGTCCAGGATATTCAGACTATGATACTGATGTTTCAGCCTCTACCTGGGTTTCGATGAGACTGACTCATTGCCTCCTGCATCCTACTTGTGACGCATGCCTGCTGGCATATGAGGATTCTGCAGTGGGACCTAAAGTTCCAGTGGGCGCAGTATCAGAGGAATCTCTCCGACATGGTCCAGATTTCAGAGGGTACAGCAAAAGAGCTGCAGTGGTGATTAACAAACCGTAATTGGGTCAGTGGCAGACCCATATCCCTTCCCCAACCAGATCTGACAGTAGTGATAGTTATCCAGTATTATGGGTGTCTTTCATAGATACACATGCCTGAATCATTCCCAGTCGTCGGAATGGGAGTCTCCAGTACATAAATAAAGTAATGTCCTATAGACATAGAGAGAAATAGGCCTATAGGCCTCACATTAGTAACATATCCATGTCCTTTTGTCAAAAGGACCAAACTCTGGAAAAGAGCCAATCAGCTGTCACCTCCCTCTAGAACCCTCCTGGAAGGAGCCTCAGTCCCTCAGATTTTCTACCACACGTTGTGCTAAGGGAGTCTCCCCTGAGCTCTGCTCAGGTTTTTTCTTCACAACTGGTTTCCAGTGTTTTGGGATACTTTATCCTGTTTCTCCTGTGATTACTGATATATCATGGCTGACACACCAAAAAAGGGTCTTCTCAGATCCTGTGGTTCATGTGGAAAGAAAAGGCTACATGTTGATGACCAGCATAAAGACTGCCTATATTGCCTGTATCCGGACCATTCTTCTAAAGACTGCAAGGTGTGTCATACCTTTTCTACTAAAACCCTCAAAGACCGTGAGGAACGCCTTTTAATCTGGCTCCAGAGGCTGAAAGACAGAGACCACCTTGATTCCTCTGAGGAAAGTGAAGGTTCTTCAGTCTCTTCAAAACCATCTCTTAAGGGACCAAGGGTGGCTTCTCCTAGCCCTATGGCTCCTCCTCAAAAGAAGACAGCAAAGAAGTCTTCAGAGGTTCTGGCTAAGTCAACTTCTGTGAAGGCTTCCTCTCAGGAAGTTCACACCTTCAAAAAGCCAGTTTCGACAACGTCGACGACGATAGCGTCGACGACAGCTCCATCGTCGAAAATACCTGTGTCTACGGCCTCGTATGTCTCAACGTCGACGGCGACTGTTTCTACGTCGACGGCATCGTCGTCATTATTCTCGTCGAGGACTACGACCCCATCGTCGACGGCAGGTAAGGCTTTGTCGTCGGCGATAGCAATAATGAAAACACGGTCGACATCAAAGACCCCGTCGACGCTGACCTCGCCGACGACCTCGACGACGAAGTCAATATCGTCGACGTAGGGCTCGTCGACGAAGATACCGTCGACGAAGACATCGTCGACGACAGGGATATCTCCACTCGTCGACGATGATGGACTCTGGCCTACAAACAACATGTGTACGCCTACGGATCACAAAAAAGGCACTGACGCTGGCATTAACATCGCCAAGCTGAGTTCAACCAATGCCTCCAGCATGTCTCCTTCAGGCGGAGGATTCAGACGAAGGTGACATGTTCCAGACAGAGACAAGCCCTTCAGAGCTTCATGTAAAATGTCAGAGTTCGGATGAAGGAGAGTATCAGGAGGAAGAATATCATCCGCCACTTCCTCCTATGGTTTGCCTTCCAGCATCTTTGGTTACTGACTTGAGGGACCTCAATCAAGATTACAAACACAGGTTTCCAGAGTCTCCTGCTCCTCCACCTACTGCAGTAGCTCCGTCACCAAGACCAAGGCCTCCACCCTTGAAAGTCCAGCCGGAGAGGTTTGATTTGTCACATCCTCTGACTTCTGATGAGGAAGAGGAAGAGGAAGAGCAGCGAGAAGAGGGAGAACTGCAAGATGCTCAATCTACGCATGATGACTGGGATGACTATGTCATTCCCTCTCCCGCATCTCCAGTATCTGCGCCCGCAGATTCTCCACCAGGCGACATTGAAGGGTTCCATAATATAGTTGAGAGGGCTACTCAACGTTTTAAAATATCCTTGGTCTCTCAAGAGCAAGACTGTTTCTTATATGATTTTAAAGAGCCTCTCAAAAGATCGGTTACATCAATACCGATTATCGATTACTTATGGGACCATGGGGTTAAAGTCATGCAGAAACCCTCCTCCGTATCTCCGGTGGTGCCTCGATTGGATAAAAAGTATAGAGCATCTGATACTGCACCGGCTTGTTTGATAGGACACCCCAAACTGGATTCAGTATTGACACAGGCAGCCCAGAAGAACTCCAGAAATCCTTCGCCCCTTTATCAACTCCTCCGGATAAGGAAGGAAGGAGGTTGGACAACATTGGGAAAAGGCTCTCCTCAATGTCTGCGATGACGGTGAAGGCGGCAAATGCCTTGGCGCTCTTGGGACGCTATAATAGACAATTATGGGCGGATATAGCCCCATATCTGTCAGAATTACCTGATACATCCAAAGAGGAGCTGAAGAAGATTTTACTAGAGAGTGAAACCTCGGCGTCAGAAATAATAGACTGTGCGATGGATATCGCTTCTACAGGGTTCCACCAACTGGCTGGAGCAGCAGTCTTGCGACGCCAGGGGTGGCTAAAGGCAACTGCATTTTGTCCCGAGGTGTAAACGAAAATATTGGATATGCCCTATGATGGCCAGTTGCTCTTCGGCTCCAAAATTGATGAAGCATTGCAGAATATCAGAAAGGACACGAACACTGGGAGAGCTCTGGGCACTCTTCAGTTCAAGAACCAGTCCTTTCGTGGGTCTAGAGGAAGGGGACAGTCCTCTTATAGAGGAAACTACCAATACAGGTCTTCATACTCTTCAGGCCAGAGTCGACCCCAATACCAGCAACGCCAGCAACAGGGACAACAATCTTCTTATGGCAAGACGTCCTTTTGTGGTAAAGGACAGTGAAAAAACAATGGACGTAGACAATGACATGTCTCTTCAGCCAGTTCCGGATTCATTTCCCTCATCAAAAATTGGAGGAAAGATTTCCCACTTCTTAAAAAATTGGAAGAAGATTAGCACGGACCGTTGAGTCCTGCAATTAGTTAAATTCGACAATTCTCTGGAATTTATGCAAATTCCCGCTCAAACCGTGGACACGCATTCGAAGAAAGCCTTCCCATCTCAAGAGAGGAAGGACAAGCTTTTGGCACTAGCTGTTCTAGTAGCTTCAAAGAAGGCCTTGAATGTCCGCCTTTTCAAGTCTCTTCTGGGGATGATGTCATCATGGTTCCTCACTGCCGTCGGCGGATGCGACCTCTCCAGGAGGCACTCTCGAAGCAATGGATCCAATGCACAGTGTCATTCGACAACCTCGTAAAAGTGACTCCTCAGATAGTCAAGGCCCTGCCATTCCTACTTCCAGCGGTTCCTCATATTATCACAACAGACGCTTCCTAGGAAGGTTGGGGAGCTTTTCTCCAGGAGCTGCAGATAAGCTGAAAGTGGTCCCCCTTCGAGAAAGGGCTCCATATCAATCTCCTCGAACTGCGGGCAGTCTTCCTTGCCCTTCAGGCTTTTCTTCCAAGAATCAAGAATCCCCTTGTGCTGGTCAGGCAGACAACACTACGACGATGCACTACCTTAACAAACAGGGAGGGACGCGCTCGCTGACACTCTCTCACGAGTCGCACAGAGTCTGGAATTGGCTAATCACAAACAAAGTATCTCTTCGGGTGATGTACGTCCCAGGAATGGACGATGTACTCGCCGATTCATTGAGCAGACAGAAAACCATATCTCACGAGTGGGAACTGGATCAGGAGGCCCTCAGCTCTTTTCCTTTCTGCACCATAGTGTGAACCTCTTCCATTTGCCCACATAGCACTTCTGCGTGCTAGGTCTTCTTGCCTCTCGAAGTACCTTCAGGGTGCTCTCAGGTAATTTAAGGTGTGCGAACTCTTTGTCCTCAGGAGCCAGGCTGCCACGCTGAGACTTTCCGGGCTCTGGATACAGCACCTCTCCGTTTTGCATGGAGAGTAGGTCTTTCCTTCTCCCAAATCTGTGTGGTGCACTCTGTGTCATCTCCATAATCTGCGAGTACCAGGTCTGTCTAGCCCACTGTGGTGCCACCAGTGGATCACTGACAGAACATCGACAGTCAAAATATCGAGAGGACAAAATATTGAGGTAAAAATATCGACTGCAAGAATATCGACTTCTTATCTTCAAACAGGTAAGTACAAAAATATCGACTCTAAATTTTTGAGTGTAAAAAATATAGACTGTCAAAATATCTAATCTTTTAAATGTCTTAAAAGTAAATTAAAAGTAATATAATAATAAATTAAATTAATGTAAACATATTTAAAATACTTAAATAAACGAAAAATTAAGAAATAATTAATGTAACTAAAAATATACATATATTTTTAATACATATATATATATATATACATATTATTTACAAAACATATACAATATTTTTAACGTAGGATAGCAAATAGGTTAAATTTACTGTAACGACTCCAGTGAGTGCAACAGTAGAGAAAGCATTGGATAGCGTAGAGGTAAAAATTACTATTCCCACTCCAGCGAGTGCAACAGTAGGGAAAGCGTTGGATAGCATAGGGGTAAAAATTACTATTCCCACACCAGAGAGTGCAACAATAGGGAAAGCGTTGGATAGCGTAGGGGTAAAAATTACTATTCCCACTCCAGAGATTGCAACAGTAGGGAAAGTGTTAGATAGCTGAGGGGTAAAAATTACTATTCCTACTCCAAAGAGTGCAACAGTAGGGAAAACATTGGATAGCGAAGGGATAAAAATTACTATTCCCACTCCAGTGAGTGCAACAGTAGGGAACGCGTTGGATAGCGTAGGGGTTAAAATTACTATTCCAAATCCAGTGAGTGCAACAGTAGGGAAAGCGTTGGATAGCGGAGGGGTAAAAATTACTATTCCCACTCCAGCGAGTGCAACAGTAGGGAAAACATTGGATAGCGTAGGGGTAAAAATTACTCTTACCACTCCAGAGAGTGCAACAGTATGAAAAGCGTTGGATAGCGTAGGGGTAAAAATTACTATTCCCACTCCAGTGAGTGCAACAGTAGGGAAAGCGTTGGATAGCGTAGGGGTTTAAATTACTATTCCAACTCCAGTGAGTGTAACAGTAGGGTAAGCGTTGGATAGCGTAGGGGTAAAAATTACTATTCCAACTCCAGAGAGTGCAACAGTAGGGAAAACATTGGATAGCGTAGGGGTAAAAATTACTATTCCCACACCAGAGAGTGCAACAATAGGGAAAGCGTTGGATAGCGTAGGGGTAAAAATTACTATTCCCACTCCAGAGATTGCAACAGTAGGGAAAGTGTTAGATAGCTGAGGGGTAAAAATTACTATTCCTACTCCAAAGAGTGCAACAGTAGGGAAAACATTGGATAGCGAAGGGATAAAAATTACTATTCCCACTCCAGTGAGTGCAACAGTAGGGAACGCGTTGGATAGCGTAGGGGTTAAAATTACTATTCCGAATCCAGTGAGTGCAACAGTAGGGAAAGCGTTGGCTAGCGGAGGGGTAGAAATTACTATTCCCACTCCAGCGAGTGCAACAGTAGGGAAAACATTGGATAGCGTAGGGGTAAAAATTACTCTTACCACTCCAGAGAGTGCAACAGTATGAAAAGCGTTGGATAGCGTAGGGGTAAAAATTACTATTCCCACTCCAGGGTGTGCAACAGTAGGGAAAGCGTTGGATAGCGTAGGGGTTTAAATTACTATTCCAACTCCAGTGAGTGTAACAGTAGGGTAAGCGTTGGATAGCGTAGGGGTAAAAATTACTATTCCAACTCCAGAGAGTGCAACAGTAGGGAAAACATTGGATAGCGTAGGGGTTTAAATTACTATTCCAACTCCAGTGAGTGTAACAGTAGGGTAAGCGTTGGATAGCATAGGGGTAAAAATGACTATTCGCACTCCAGAGAGTGCAACAGTAGGGAAAGCGTTGGATGGCGTAGGGGTTTAAATTACTATTCAAACTCCAGTGAGTGCAACAGTAGGGAAAGCGTTGGATAGCGTAGGGGTAAAAATACTATTCCCACTCCAGTGAGTGCAACAGTAGGGAAAGCGTTGGATAGTGTAGGGGTAAAAATAACTATTCCAACTCCAGTGAGTGCAACAGTAGGGAAAGCGTTGGATAGCGTAAGGGTAAAATTACTATTCCAACTACAGTGAGTGCAATAGTAGGGCAAGTAAATACTTCTTATTTAAATATAAATAATATACATAGTAAGACCAATTACAAATTAATTACAATATTTTACAATTGTGTAATATATATGAAATAATCAATTTAAAATACAAATAAAAATTATTTAATAATAAAAATTACATACTAATACTAATTATTTACCTATTAATAATAAAATAATTAACAATATATTTTGAAAAATTAACTCGATAAATTTTTTATTCAAAAATGTAATTCCTCACAATTAAATTACTTCACAAGCTATTCCCCTAAAACACACAACCCACTACAGAAATTAATTTAATAAAAGTAACATAATTATCAATTAATCAATTACAATTAATTACAAATGATATTTTATTTAATTACAAATTAATAATTAATTTACAATTAATTCTAAATAAATACCAATAATTAAAATAACATATTTAATTAAGTATAATGAAATTACTTCCCACCCTATTCCCATATAAACCCACAACCCGCTACAGAAAATAAATTACTAAAATTAACATACTTATCAATTAATCAATTTGATTTAATTACCAATTATATTTAAATTAATTGCCAATTAATAATTAATTAACAATTAATTCTAAATAAATACCCAAAAATTTAATTACATATTTAATTAATTATAATAAAATTACATCCCACCCTATTCCCCTATAAACCCACAACCTGCTACAGAAAATAAATTACAGCAAATAAAATATTTATCAATTATTCAATTAAAATTAATTAGCAATTATATTTTAATTAATTACCAATTAATAATAATTTAACAATTAATTCTAAATAAATACCAATAAATAAAATAACATATTTAATTAATTATAATTAAATTACTTCCCACCCTATTCCCCTATAAACCCACAACCCGCTACAATAAATAAATCACTAAAAATAAAATATTCTATCAATTATTCAATTAAAATTAATTAGCAATTATATTTTAATTAATTACCAATTAATAATAATTTAACAATTAATTCTAAATAAATATCAATAAATAAAATAACATATTTAATTGATTATAATTAAATTACTTCCCACCCTATTCACATATAAACCCACAACCCGCTACGGAATTATATTACACAAAAATTAAGTATTAATATTAACTTAGCTTAAAATCGATATTTTTGTTGTCTATATTCTGTCTAGTCGATATTATGTCCATTCTATATTTTTGATTCAATATTTTTGCTATTCTAGTCGATATTTTTTCTAGTCGATATTTTTGTAGTCTATATGATGTCTAGTCGATATTATGTCTATTCTATATTTTTAACTCGATATTATGTATAGTCGAAATTAAAAACTCGATATTTTGACTAGTTACCGCCACCAGTATCAGGGTCATGTTGCTCGTCCTGCACTTGCTGAGTACCTTGTGTATCAGGGGGATCGGCGGAAAAGCGTAAGCAAATGTCTTTGACCAGCTTATCCATAGGGCATTCCCCAGTGACCCTTCCCCTGGTTGCCTGGTTGCGAAGTGCTGGCATTTTGCATTCTGGCGTGTTGCAAATAGGTCTCTCAATGGTGTTCCCCACCTGTCAACAGTCTCCTTGTCTCTTGGGCATCGAGCTCCCATTCGTGTGAAGCAGATGTCTGTCTGCTTAGCCAGTCCGCTTCCACGTTGTCCTTCCCTGCCAGGTGAATTGCCAGTAGGTCTATTTTTAGAGGGATGGCCCATCTCCATATTTCCTGCGCTAGTTCTGACAGCGGGGCTGATTGTGTCCCTCCCTGCTTGTTTATGTAGAACATCGCTGTTGTGCTGTCTGTCTGGATCAACACTGTTTGGTTGTACAGCTTCATCTGGAATGCCTTTAGTGCGAGGAAAACGGTCTTTAGTTCCAGGTAATTGATGTGTTTGACCGCATGCATCCGTTGGTGTCCACAGACCCCTCACCCTGAGTTTTTTCATGTGTGCTCCCCATCCCTTCTGGGATGCATCTGTGGTGATGGTCACAGTTGGTGTTGGTGTTTTTAGTGGCTTCCCTTTTGTTATGTTTCCTTTGTCCCACCATGATATCTCCTCATGCACTGCGTGCGTTACAACCACCAGATCCTCCCAACAACCTATAGCTTGTGACCATTGGTCCTGTAGCCACTCCTGGAGTGGTCTCATGTGGAGTCGTACATTTGGCACTATGTGTATGCATGAGGCCATCATGCCCATCATCTTGCTCGCCGTCCTAACTGTCAGAGCAGGACCCCTCCGGTAGAGGTGTGCCTCCTTCAAAAGTGCCTGCATTCTCTTCTCGCTGGGGAACACCTTCTCCTGTACGGTGTTGATCTGGGCCCCCAGGAAAATTTTTACTTGTTCTGGGTTCATTGAGGATTTTCCCCAGTGGATGGAGAAACCCAGGGCCATCAGTGTATCTGTCACTTGCTGTGCGTGCCGTTTGCATGTCTTGTATGACCTTGCCTTTATTAGCCAGTCATCCAGGTAAGGGTATACGTGGATCCCTTCCCTCCTTAAGTGTGCTGCGACTGCTGCAAAGCACTTTGTGAATACCTGTGGTGCTGATTTCAGTCCGAATGCCAGTGCTGCGAATTGATAGTGATCTGTGTTGATGACAAATCTTAGCAGATGTTTGTGCCGCCTGTTCATTGGGATGTGCAGGTAGGCATCTTTGAGGTCTATGGTGACCATGAAGTCCCCGCCTTGTATCTGTGGAAGGACCTCTTGCAGGAACGTCATTTTGAATTTTTGGGTTTTTATGTATTTGTTGAGGAACCTTAGGTCTCATTGTTTCGTCTACCTTTGGTACCAGGAAGTACGTAGAGTACACCCCCTTGTTCCTCTATGGGAGGTAAAAGCTCAATAGCCTCCTTCTGCAGGAGTTCTTGTGCTTCCCTTTGAAGTAGCTCTAGTTCCTTCTTTGCTAGTGCTCTTCTTTTTGGTTTTTTGTTTGTTGGTGTTGTTTCCAACTCTATGCAGTATCCGTACTGTATGGTGTTGAGAATCCATCTGTCTATAGTTATTTTCTTCCACTCCTGGAAGAAAAGGTTCAGCCTTCCTCCCACCGGTGTTACGTGCTCTTGGATGTTTAGTCGAGCCACTCCTCTTTGTTGTATCTGTGCTCCACCTGTGGAGTTTTTGAAAGGGTGTGCACTGGTAGTGTGGCAGAGTCACTTGGAGGTGGGTTGTTGTCCACCTCTTCTGTTGTTTTCACGTCCATTCCCCTTCCCGCGAAAGGACTGGCCCCTCTGTTGGCATTGCCAGTGTTGTTTTTGCTGGCCTTGTTGCGCCTGGGTGTCGCCCTGGTGGGTCTGGTGGAAAGTCTGGTGCGAAGTCCCCGGCTGGTTTCCCCCTCTCCCGTTTGGTCTCTGTGACGGGGTTCCTCTCTTATTTCCCCTGAACTGCAATGCCCCCATGGATCTTGCGGTGCCGTTGTCCTTCTTCAACTGGGTGAGCTTTTCGTCCACTGGTGCTCCGAACAGTGTCTCACCGTTGAACGGGGTGTTTAGGATGTTGTGTTGCACCTCTGGTTTAAAACCCGATATTCTGAGCCAGGCGTGTCTCCTTTCCGTGATGCCCAGCATCATAAGTCTGCTGGCTGTGTCTGCACCGTCCAGTGCTGTTTTTAGGCATGAATTCGCCACCTCTACCAGGTGCGTAGCTCCCCTCCTCTCCCAGGTGCGTAGCCCTTTGCTGGTATTCTTGTGGGAGTTGTTTGGTTAACTGGCCCAGTTGGTCCAGGATCTGGTATTGGTGCTTGTTCAGCAGGGCGTTGGAATTGGCCATGCGCCAGTGCGTTGCGGCATTCCTCTCGATCTTTCTCCCTGTCAGGTCCATCCTTCTGCTCTCCTTGTCTGGAGGTGGTTCTGACGTTGTCGGGACATTGGCCCTTTTCCTTGCAGTTGTGGCAGTGATGGAGTCTGCAGTGACCGTTCCCTGGATGTAGGGTGGGTCCTTGGGGGAGTGCTTGTACTTCTTCTCCGTCCTGGTTGTGACGGGATTACAAGTCGCAGGTTCTTTGAAGGCCTCTCTGCCTTGTCCTTTGATGCTTTCGAGCATTGGCAGGTACTGGCTCCTAGTTTGTATTGGGAGCAGTGTTTCCACGAGGAAATCCTCCTTAGGCTGTTCCTCTTCGAGTTTTACTCTGAACGCTGATGCTGCGTTCTTGATGACTTCATTGTAAAGTCCAATGTCGTCAGGCGGCGAGGGCCTCGCCAGATATGTGTCCACTCCCTCTTCTGGACTCTCGGCTTCGAGGTCCTGCCACTCTAGGTCCTGTGTGTCCGAGTATGTCGAGCCCTGGAAGGTCCTCTGGTCGTCATCTTCCTCCTCCTCGTAGTAGGGAGCGTCATCTTCCCGATATTCCAGATCTTCCTGGCTTTCCGGCGGCGCCTCGACCTCAAACTCATCTTCTTCCTCGACGAACTTGACCACCCGTGGCTTTGGCTTCGATGGAATTGTATACTCTTTCATCCTTTCGTCGAAGTCTTTCTTTGGCTGCAAGATGTTCTCCATCTCTGCCTCGAGTCTTCTCTTCTTTCTTTCCATCTCGGCCGCCTGTTCGGCGCCGATAAGTTGTGCCGGTCTCTTTGTCTGGCTTGATGACTTTGAGACGGTTTTCGGCGTCGAGACTGGTTTCGGCGCAGAGACTGGTTTCGGCGTCGAGACAGGTCTTGCGTCCTTCGTCGACGTCGAAGAGGTCTTCGGCGTCGAGCGTTCCTTTTCGTGGACGTTTTGCGACGACCTTGGCTGGTCGACGCCCTTCGGTGCCTGGGAGTCCTTCTGTGAGGATCCGCTGGCCCTGGGTGTAGCCGCGGACGCCAGAGTTTTCGGCGAGGGCGCTTTCGGGGTCTTGCCCTCGTTTTTTCGAGAGCCTTGGGCAGACTGTCGAGAGTCTTTCGGGCCTTTAAAGGGGAGTCGAGTCTCCTACCTTTTCTGGAGTCTTCGTATTATCGGTCTCTACAACCGTGTAGCCGACGTCTTCTTCGGCGACGTAATCCTCCTCGCCGGTCGAGAGTCCCAGGTCTCGAAGGGACGGTGGCTGGCCCTTGCCCTGCATGGCGTAGTTAGCTCTCCTTTGCCTCTCTCTCACACGAAGGGTCTTCGGCGTAAAGGTGGAGCAGGCATTGCAGTCCCTACTATCGTGGTCGACCGGCAGGCAGAGGTTGCAGACTGGATGTTGGTCTTTCTGCGCGTACTTGTGGTGGCAGTTCCGGCAGAATTTGAATGGTGTGTTGTCCATCTCCTGCTTTCATGGGGCCCCCTGATTGCGCATTCTCTACTGGACGTCGAAGTTCTTCGAAAATCCTCTTCCTTCTTGGTCCTCTTCGCTGATGTATTCTCACTTTGTCTTCTCTTTTCATTCCAAAATTTGGCTCTTGGCTTCTCTTTTTTCCAAATCTCTGGAGCCCTCTCGGGAACGATCCAGACCCAACAGCGGAAAAAAGAATCTGAAGATGGCGCCCAAGGGTGGAAGCTGCCGCAGGAAGCATACCGACATCACCGGAAGGACACCAAAAGGTAAGACGTCGACGCCCACCTGGGCTACGAAAAAAACACAAAAAAAACAAAGAAAAGACTATGATTTCGGACCCAACCACTAGACCGCGGAATAATGCACAGCATAGTGAATCCATAAAGATTCACACTGCAAAACTTCGGAATTTGAATATTCCACCTGACTGTAGAGCCGTCCTAGCTCGAGCACGGGCGGATAGCACCAATAAAACATACTCTTTGAAATGGAAGAGGTTTTGCATCTGGTGTAAAGATTGAGGAATACACCCTTTCTCTTCCTCTCCGGAACACGATTTGCCTTATCTCCTACATCTTGCAACCTCAGGTCTTGCTCACGCTTCCATCAGGGTCCACTTGGCAGCGATATCCCGTTACAGAAGATCTTCTACGGGTCCTTCTCTTTGGTCTCACAGACTGATCAAACAATTTTTGAAAGGACTCTACAGGACTTTTCCACCTGTGAAAATGTTGCCATCTGCCTGGAGCCTTAACACAGTCCTGAATCAGCTCATGAAACATCCCTTTGAACCGGTGCACAGGGCTGACCTGAGATATCTCTCTTGGAAGACAGCTCTCCTGCTTGCGCTCACCTCCGCGAGGCGGGTGAGTGAGCTACAAGCTTTCTCGATTCAGGATCCCTTTCTGCAATTTAAACAGGACAGAGTGGTTTTGCGAACAAATCCGAAGTTTATTCCAAAAGTCCCATCGGACTTCCATCTCAACAAGCCTGTTGTCTTGCGCTCTTTCTTCCCAAATCCCAGTACTGCAGCGGAAAGGTCATTACACTCCCTGGATCTTAAACGTTGCTTGAAATTTCATATCGACAAGACAAAAACTTTCAGAAAATCAAATCAGCTATTTGTGGCTTACAGTAGGCCCAGGAAAGGTCTGCCGCTCACTAAACAGAGCATTTCACGCTGGATTTCGGCAGCTATTTCATTTTGTCATGAACAAGCAGGGCATCCCCTGCAATCTAAAGTACGAGCCCATTCTACTAGGGCGCTGACCACATCCATGGCACTCTTTGCAGGGGTGCCTGTCATTGACATTTGCAGAGCGGCAACATGGAAGTCGCCACATACCTTCACTAGGCATTACTGCCTGGATGCAGAACTCATGAAGGATGCTGCGGTGGGACAAGCAGTAATTCGTCATCTATTTCAGTAGAGGTGAGCCTTCTTTCATCCCACCATCTTTCTCATGTACACACATTTCTCTATTGTATATTTTGATGGTATTTCTTGCTTGCAACTGTATGCTCCTATTAGTCGCTTGATATGTTATTATCTAATGTCTTGCATATTCTATACCATCCGAAATGTGCTTTGTTCATTGTTTGCTACTCTGATTCAGGCATGTGAATCTATGAAAGACACCCATAATACTGGATAAGAAATGCGTTACTTACCTGTAACTGCAGTTATCCAGTATTGGTGTCTTTCATAGATTCACATGCAACCCTCCCGCCTTCCCTGGAAGGGCTCACCTACTTCTCTCAGTGATACGCCTACTTAGCTTTGTGCGTACGAAAATCTGAGGGACTGAGGCTCCATCCAGGAGGGTTCTAGAGGGAGGTAACAGCTGATTGGCTCTTTTCTAGAGTTTGGTCCTTTTGACAAAAGGACATGGATATGTTACTAATGTGAGGCCTATAGGCCTATTTCTCTATATGTCTATAGAACATTACTTTATTTATGTACCGGGGACTCCCATTCCGACGACGGGGAATAATTCAGGCATGTGAATCTATGAAAGACACCAATACTGGATAATTGCAGTTACAGGTAAGTAACGCATTTCATGCGTCACTCCTTTGATGGAGTGGCCATCTGGGAGAGGTGGAGGTTAGAGGCCTCTGACCTCTCGTAGAATACGGACACCACATCAACCTGCTGGAGCTCAGAGCAATCTGCTTGGTATTCAAACTCTTTTGACCCTCCATCAAGGGCTAGTGCAGCTGTTTATGAACTACACCGCCATGTAAAACTGCAACAAGCAGGATGGGGTGGGGTTGTTGACCCTTTGTCTAGAGGCCCTGAGCCTCTAGACATGGCTGGAACATCAAGGCATATCCTTATTGTTCAACACCTGGTAGGCTCTCTGAACTCCAGGGCAGGGAAATGCAGCCTCTGATGCCTAGCGGATCACAAATTACATCTCCATTCAGAGGTGGGCCAAGGTCTCTTTAAGCAGTGATAAGAGCCTTTGTTAGATCTGCTCGCCAGATCTGCTCACAGAAGAACTGTAAGAAGCTGGTTATTAGGTGCGAGGAACGTTAGTCCTTCGCAAGTAATAAGTCTGCAATTATCTTTTTACTGGGAACCAAGTACCCCATTGTAGCACTTAACTATCTCAGGCTAGCAACCCAGAGCAGTCCAAGGCATACTCAGGGAAGGTGGTGTGGGCTAGTAACCCGAATTAGCTAGTATGCAACATCACTCAATAAATCATTCTGCATGGCATACTTTTTCTTTAAAAAAGGAAAAGTACTTTTATCACACACACACTACTAAATACTACACATTAAACGACACATATGTACAATGAGGTAGATTGAAATACCTCTGGTGAAACCCTTGTAACACGTTACACCTCTAGCGAGCTCTGAATTGTATACTCACAATACCCACTACCTTTACAAGACACAACATCATAATATAAGGGGATATCATCATCAATAAGGCAGTCCTATTGGCTTTGTGAGGGAATCACAACACACTTGTAAAAAGAAAATTATGTAATATCCAATCCAATCCAAATACTTTATTTCGGCATACATGCCATAAATATTTTCACATAAGCAGCACTTAGAAAATAATCCATCCTTAGTAATACATTCTGCTGAATACTTAAAATGAATAATGATAAGAGAGTAAAATTAGATCGTCACATCTAAGGGGTTAAAATGTGTTACGAAATAGTACATATATGCAAAAAAGAATAGTCATGTTGCCAGATTATACACATTAAGACCTCCTTGGTTAATAGCGTTTTTTGTCAGAGCCAACAGCATCATGTAATATTTAACCATAGTAGCACCACTGAAATAAATGGTAACTGTACCAATCTGTAATATGAGTCATAACCCACTACAGAAGTCAATGGGGGTAGCAACAGTCAATTGTCATTATGCTGCTAGACCATGCATCGCCAACCATTATCATTGCCAGTGAAGCATTACATTGATTAACATGTGTCCTAAAGTCTTTCTATTAATATCATAATGATACTACTACAGCTTTAGGACCACTAAATAAGGGCATCTGCCCTTTAAAGCAGCTAGTAGTGCAATAGGGTGATAGCTGTACTGCTGTACAATTGGAGAAGCAGAAAGGTCTGTCTTGAGTGATGTGCTTCTGCGCACCATGGCGTATTGATAGATTACTAACGCTACATTGGATGACCTAGAAAAACTCATGAACCACCATGTTGCTTTTTATTGTGCCTGCATGATGATTTGGCATTTAATCCTTATGCTTGAGTATCTGTCGTTAATCACTTTTTAGGGGCCAGAGCAGTGACAGTGTATGAGTGCTGTTCTGCGTTTGGGAGTGTTAAGCAACACCAGACTTGCAGTACCATTACAATTGTTGGCATGATGGAAAATGGTGTTGGAGCAGAAACTCGGGGGAGGTGCAAAATGGGCAGCATCATCTCTTCCTCAACCCTCATAACTTACCAGTCCACTGGTTAGTAGAGCTTTCAACTTCATTGCATGTAATTCCATCACAGAGTTCCCTTGCCAATGGGCTGTGCGCACTCACGTTGTAGAACCGCATGGCTTCGAAAGCTGCAAAGATTCACAAACAGATGGATTCAGCATTGGGAAAGCGGTGCTTATTTATATTATAGAGGTGAAATGTTAAGTTATAGATGTGAAATATGATGCAGTCTTGCAACCTAGGTTAGATTTAGGGCATTGTTTCAGGAGTGCCCTTGGTGCTGACTGGCTATGAGCAATACAGCCTAAACATTTATTAACAATATAATGACAAAAATGTATTGGCCAACAAAACTTTGAGAACACATGTTATTATGCTGGCCTGTTACATACTATAGGTATATAGCACCCAAGTCAGCATTAGTTGAACACTAGCATAGAACTATGATGGGAGCATAACCAAAACAATTGTGTGACATATAGCTGTTTGCATACCTAGTTTGGTTCACCACTGGCAAAACACTAGTAACACAACAGATACCTTACATTACTTGCACTTATTAAGCCCTGAACCGATAATGTAGGGAATTTATAACCCCCAACGCTTTTAAGGCAATGGGCGTCAAACGTTTCATGCTGTGCCCCCTTTGCATAGTATAATTTCATTTGCCTCTGCCCACTAAATGTTTGCAATCTACTTATGATGGTGGAATGGGCATAGCTAATATGCACTTGTGTAACTGGGCATAAAAAATCCTGGTGTTAAATGACTGACAGTGGTGTGTGGGATGACCAAGCATTCTGAGCCAAAGTTTCTCTAATTGACTGGGATAATATAAAGGGGTGGTTATATGAATCTCCCATCCCCCGTTCACTCCCAGAGGTAACTTGGGTTCTCTTTCAGGGAATCTCCATTGATAATCACAAGCACTGAATAGTCCCACTCATGTGCGGAGACTCTAGAGCAGTCTTTTTAAAGTCACATTTTTGACAGTATCTTCGCCTTCGAAAAGGCCAGGAGGTACATGTAACAAAAATGTAAAATTTCTAACCTTAAAACAGGCAATATTGCCTACATTCATTTACTTTAAAATCTGTAAGGAAATAAACCTTTAAAAGTCACTAAGAATAACTAAAAGTGATCATTTAAAAATGCTCTTCACTAACTCTTTTTACTTCTTTTACAGTAAATTATAGGAAGCAATGGGGCAATGTACTTGTATAGGTTGCAGCATTGAAACAATAAGAATAGAAAACAGCATCTTTAAGGGCAGGCACCTTGTCCTCCAGTGTCCCATCATCCCCGGCAGATGGCAGTTTACCCAGTTTTTTTCCGGCTCCTACTGACAGGATTCTGGAGTAGAGTTCTGCCTTTGAAGGCCTTTTCACTCATACCTTTTCACCTATTTCTTTCCAAAACGGATTCACTCAACCTCCTTTAGGGCAAAGTGTATTTTTTAAAATATTTTTATGACAGGAAATGTATCTTAATGCCATATCGTTTACGAAATGCCCATATTTTGGCTCAAATGGCAAAAACAGACCTACACAAGATCAGTGTCCTCTATTTGCCAGACTTCCATGGCCCTAAGATGTGTTGCCACTGCAGGGCCCTATCCAGATGCATTTTGAGAGAGAGAGAGAGATTCACCTGCATGGTCAAGTAGATTAATGGAGAAGGCATGATTCCCTGGCTGGAGAGACATCTGAGGGATGAGGAGCCAGGGGTAATGGTAGAGGTCCACTCTAAAAGTGCTCCTATCTCATTCTCTGAAGCCTTCCACAGATGAAGATCCAAGAGGAGAAGATCTGGTGGGAAACAACATTCCCATTCGATGTCAAGGATATCAATAATGAGAAAAGGTACTGCACCTACTTGTTCACTGTCAAGGGCTGGACCGACATTCATAACACATATGACGACGAGGAGGGTACCTTTGAAATCGAGAGTTTCAATGTCAAGAAATGGTTCGATGTTGAGGCCTTGCTTCCCAGATGAAGACACGGAATGGATTTCATGAATGAAAGCTTGCAGAATCCCATCTGAATAGTACTCGAAGTACTCCAGATCCTACTCGGCATCCTTACTGGCATCTCCGGTCATGATTCCAGATTAAACAATGCCTCATCAAGTTCCAATGGAGTCTTCTTGTCCACCTCCGCCTCCTCCACTTCTACCTCCACAACCGGCAATTCCAGCGGTAATTCCACCGCGAACTCCGCCAGCCACTCCCTCTTTGCAACCACAGTCAGCTGTGCTAATCTCATCTCTACCAAGGCACCCTAGATCTTGCTCCTGTTATACCAGACCTAGCAGCAACAGGTCTAGGTCAAGAACAAGGTCATGGTCTTGCTACAGACGTCACCATTCAAGATCCCCCAGGAGCCACCATATAGGTATTTTTTGAAACACTCCATCAAAGTTCCGTCTCTAGACTATTGTTTGCTTTGAGTCCAGGTCTTTTAAAACCACCTATGGACCTATTTTTGACACCGGCTTCTGTTCAGGCTACACCATCACGCCTACAAAAATAAATACAAACCTCTGGATCAGAACCTCCATCATTTCTTCTTTTTACAAATCTTACACCAGACTGTCATCACTCTGCTGCTCAAAAGCTGCATGCCACACCCCATCATCTACTCTTCCTCCTGACAAGGAAAGTAAAAAGTTGGATTCTGTGGACAGAAAAGTGTGCTGTACCTCCGCTGTCACTATGGATGCTGCTAGGGTGACTGCTCTTGGGCGATATCACACAAAAGTCAATTCTAAGTTGATGAGATGGTTGATATTGGCCTAAACTGAAAAAACGAAATACCTGGCTCATAGTAATCATACACCTTCACCGGCATTGGTGCTGTCTTCCCAACAATGTACTCTCTGAAAGCCTGGAACTTGACACAGGTCATACAGTGACTGTGAATCTGTAAAGAAAAACAATACAAACTGCATTGATATTGTATGGGTATTCCTGTTACAGCAGGGGGGCACATAGTTTGGTAAATGCTTAGGGTATTCAACATGACTGTTACTGTTTCAAATAAAATTAGATGATCATGCAGAAGCACACACAGGCAAGCTTTAGAATTGGATTACTGCTTAGATTTAGTCTGTGATGGCTAAATTTAGAAAGGAGAAAGAGGAAGAAAGCTGAGTAAACGTTAGATAAAAGCCATGCCTTTCATGACAGTCCCTTAAAAATATTAGTTATGCATGCCCTTCAATACCATACTACCTCCACTCCTCCGCTAAAAATACCACCACAAAACTACATTGCACAAACTTAATCGTAGACAGCCGCTTATCCTATACTGCTGCTCATCGTCATCATATTAGCAGAGTTCTACCAAAATTGCCTGAGCCTTTAAGATGCTGTGATGTTTCCAATCCCAGAATGCATTGTACTTGTTGTTGCCTCTTAGAGCCAGTTAATTTTTCTGGGTCCTGAAAACAGAACCAAGGAACAATGTGAACTGTTGTTTTTGACCAATTTCTGTAGCTTATTTAATTAGAACGTCTGATCTTTCAACTTCATTCAGTGTTTTTTATCACTGGAAAATATTTTCATGCTTACTTTGGCATTTCTAATGACTTTTTCCTGTCACAATATTTTTACTTTTTGTGAAGTGCCGTTTGTATGGCAGGAAAAAGCAGTTTCAAATCTCTTTTGAGTTTTGTGTGGTCTACCTTCCAAGATTCTATTCCACTACTGAGTGTGAATTCTTTGTTGAAGTATCCAAAAGGACACTTAATGACCGTAAGGGCATCAGACTGATGGGGCAAACCTGAAGACATGATGGCCAAGGAAAAGGTGAAATGGGTCTTAATATAGGGTTCTTCCTGTCCTGTAACTAACTCCCAACCACAGAGAAGCCTTGAAGGGGGAGATCCAAAAGGGAAGATAGAACAAAGCTATTGTCATTCCCACCACTCCTGTCGCTCTTGGTCCCACTCAGTGTCAAGGATTTCGATGCACCTTAAAGGTACGGCGCTGATCTATTTGCCAGTGGGTGTCAGATCTTTGTCGACTTTGACATCAAAGCCTCATGACTTCTTGGTGTAGGGAAGTTCTCCAGTATCGGATCTTTCATAGACTCACATGCTTGAATAATCCCCATTGTGGAAGTGGGAGTCCCACTGTACATATAAAGCAGTAAGTAATAACGTTAACATTGAAGCTAATTGAGGAAAAACATTCACTTCAATAGGTCGTCATAGTCCTTAGAAATGGCCCAAAGTACATCCAGTCAGGCAAGAGCACCCTTTAGAACCCTCACCACAGAGGCTCCATGCTCTCAGATTTTCAAGCACAAGTGAGAATTCAAATTATAAAAGAGCTAGGGGAGCCTCTATGGGGAGAAGGGTGGGCTGCATGTGAATCTATAAGATACCAATACTGGAGAACCACAGCAGGGCTCGACAAATCCACTCGACCGCTTGCATTTGCGAGGTAAGTTCTATGAGGTCGAGCTATTTTTAGGTCCTACTCGCCCTTTCTGGAAAGTAGAAAAACATACTAACTTTTGTCCTCCGTCTTTGAAAACGGAGCAAATGTGACAAGATAACAAGATTTAAAAGCCTTTTTATTGCTCGCAAAGCAAATGAGCAATAAAGATGCCTTTAAATCTTGTTATCTTGTCACATTTGCTCCGCTTTCAGAGACGGAGGTCAAGTAGGTTACTGTTAGGTCGAGGAGTTTTTTTTAAAGTACTGGACCTGCAGGACTAGTACCATTTTTCAGATGTCTCGAGCCCTGCGCAGTTACAGGTAAGTAACTTATTTTCATCTCCAGTATTGGATCTTTCATAGATTCACATGTTTGAATCAGAATAGTTAGCAGTAACGCCTTAGTAAAATATATATATGTTTATACACATCAAAACAGATACATATAACAAATATAGACTGTTCCTTCAGGGACAATAGGCTTTAACTCTGTAGATAGTCCATATGAGCACCCCAATCTGTCAGTAATGCATACGTCACTATGGTTTGGGTCAGAATGTCTTAGTGGACAATCATCCCTGCATGAAGAGATGTGCATGCGGGACTAGGAAGATGCATGACTCCATTGAACTCAGAAGGAAAGAAACATTTCTCACTGTTAGATGGATTTGTCATGATTCACGTGATAATGCTGAGTTGCTTGCTTATAGAAAGATGCCTTGATGAGCCAATCATCCAGATATGGATAGACAAAGATTCTCATTTTTCTGACATGGCCTGCTACTACCACCATGCATTTAGAGAAAGTTCATAGTGCAGATTTGAGGCCAAAGGGATGGACCTTGTCTTGATCTTTTCCCTAATGAACCTCAGAAACATTTGAATTTTTTGGGCTATTGAGATGTGAAAATAGGCTTTTTGCAGGTCTATCGAGAATAGCCAGTTCCCTTGACGGATTGAGGATAGATCTGATGAAGAACCAAAATCCTGAAATTTTCTTTGCAAACCCATTTGTTTGCTTTTTTAAGGACCAAAATGAGTCTGTATTTGTTTTTGGGTCCCTTCTTCTTCACCAGAAAATAACAGAAATAAATTCCCATTCCTTTGAGGTTAGAGGGGACCTTTTACACCGCGTGTTTCTGCAAAAGTATACTTCCTGATGCAGTTTATCCCGTTGAAAAAGAAGGTTTTTCGGAATAATAGATGGTGGTGGATACTTGAATCTGAGACAGTATCCATGCTCTACAATATTCAGAATCCATTTGTTCGTGGTTATGTTTTACGATTCTTGTAATAGAGATGTTAGGCTTCCCCCTACCAGAGTAGGCAATAGAAGAGGGGGAAGAGATGACTCATTGTTTGCCTCCCATTGTTTTAGTTGCTTGGGAAATGATTGTTGTCCTCCTCTGCCTCTTGACTGGCGGCGCTGCTCTTCATGTTTAAGTGGGTGCGATGATTGTTCTTGCTCCTGTCCTGTAGACCAGTGATGGTTTTGAATCCTCTACTGTTAACAGCAGCAGTCACAGGGCCTATAGGAATGTCTCCTATATTCTCTCCTTTTTTTTTTATCCGACAGCTTTGAGAGTGCCAGGCTCGGACTTCATCCTAGACATCTCGTAGTCACAAGGTAATACCAGAAAATGGCAGGTTGAAAATTCGATTTTGTGCTTCGGATTTCAAGCCCGTAAATCACAGCCAAGAAGAGCTCTGAACAGCACTCCATGATGGTAACCATGTGCTGCTGGAGTGAAGGAATCTGCTGCAGAACTGATAACTTGGTTTGACACTATCATGTCTTTAACAATCTTTTGGAAATCCTGATGCTTATCTCTGGGAAGATCATCCATGAGTTGTTAAATGGAGTCCCAAAGAGACCTGTCGTAGTGCCCTTGGAGAGCAGCTGCACTAGCAGCTTTCATGGCAACTGCAGAGGTTCTACAGACCTTTCTGCTCACTGAATCCAGTTTCTAGCTCTCCTTGTCAGGAGGTAGTGTAAAAGGTGGCTCTATGGCATACATTTTTTGAGCTGCTGAAACAATGACGAATCTGGAATTGGAACTGTGCACAGGAAGGAGGGCTCTTCATCCAGTGGTCTGTATTTCTTTTGCAGGTGTGATAAAGCAGCCTTCACAGTTCCATCACTGGCTCTCAAAAGCCTACAACGAAAGGGAGTAGTGGTCTAGCAGCGGACCTTTAATGAAGTCTCTCAAAGATTACCGAAATAGATGTGGTAGTAGTCAAATCCAAATTTGTTTTTCAAATTCAATACATCGATATTCAGTTTGTTAGCTCCCCTGATAAGTACTTTCTGGATGGTGTTAATATCATCTATTGGCAATATTCTCAGTAGAGGAGAATCCATTAAGGTTGGCAAATATAATCTTGAAGATGATCGATGATTGGATTGTGAGGATCTTAATCTAGATGTAGATATCTTCTCTGTTTTGAATGAGTGTGCCTGTGAGACCTTGAACAATGTCAACGGTGGAATCTTGAGCTTGACCTAGACCTATAGGTGTTAGGTCTGGTGTGACTGGAACGAGATCTAGGGGGCCTTTGTGTATGTGTCACTGGCTTATTAGGCTGTGGTGGCGGAGAGACTGACAATGGAGGTACTGTTGGAATCGCTGGTTGAGAAGGATGAGGAGACTACTGTGGAGGTGCAGTAGGTTCCGTTGGAACTCAAGGTAGTGTGGATGAATCTGGAAAGGTCACTGAAGAGGTGGGCCTGGATGGTGAGTAGTCCCTAGAGTACCCTCAATCAAACTCTGAAGGAAGTCTGCACGCTTTCATCCATGAAAGCTGCTCTGCTCTATTGGTCAGGGCAGTTAAATGACTCGATGTCGAATCATGTCTTCACGTCTAAGTTCTCAACGCTGTGTAGTGTCTCAAAGTCAAAGTCCTCCTCAACCTCGTAAATGTTCTCGACGCCGAACCAACTCTTGACAGCGAATGAGTAGGTGCAGTACCTCTTCTTGACCTCAAATTCTTTAACATCGACCATGAGCGATATCTTCCTCCACAAGTTGTGGGAGTCCTCTGAGCATGACTTGGGCTCTGGTAGAGGGTGCAGTCTCTCCTTGCCCTTCAGAAGTCTCACCAGGTAGGGAATCTTGCCGTCTTAAGTGCTTCACTTGGCCATGGACGTGAATCTTCTCCCTCTCCCTCAAAGTGCACCTGGAGAGGGTCTTGCAGCGGCAATACATCTTGGGGTCCTGAGAGTGTGGAGAACATGAGATACAGATCCTGTGCTGGTCTGCTGCAGTCTGGACAATTTGCAAGAATGGATGGCAATTTGCTAAAAATTAGATACATTTCTTGTTAGGAAATGATCTCAAAATGCTCTACTCCCTAAAGGACGTTGAGTGAGTCAGCTTTAGAAAACCTAAAATTGGAATTTTTATGGAAAAAAGCTTTAAAAAAAAAGGCATAGATCTGCTCGAGCATCCTGTCAGCAGGAGCCTGAAAAAATAACTGATTAAACTGACACCTACAGGGCACCATGGGACACTGGAGGTTAGACAGCCCTTAACGTTGCAGTGTCCTATTTACATTGTGTCAATGCTGTGGTTTTATTCAGGCTGCATTGCTATGCATTATTTCTTTGCTTTTTTAAAAAACAAGTAAAAAACATTTGTGGAGGATGTTTTTAAAAGATCACTTTTCAATTCTGCTTAAGTGATTTTTTTAGGATATGACCCTTTTCCGTCTAAATTTTAAAGTAACTCAATAAACATTGGCAAAATAGCCTGTTTGTAAGGCTAAAATAATTTAACATATCTGTCACATGTTTACTGGCCTCTCCAAAAGAAGACAAAGTAAATGTGACTTTGAAAGAACTGCTCCGGGATCCCCGCACGTGGGCGGAATGATTCAATGCTTATGATTATTACTGGCGATCCCGTGAGATAGAACTGGAGTTACTGGGAAGTAACCAATTTCTTCCTCAGCATTGGAGCTTTCATAGATCCGCATGTTTGAATCAGAACAGCAAGCACTATGTTGGATATTAATAATTCATGAGGCAGGCTCACCTTTACTGAAACATATTATGTAGAAGTGCTTGACCAAGTGAAATGTTGACAGCTGCATTCATAACCAAGCAGCATTGCTTGGTGAAAATATGCCTCAGAGAGATACTTGAGCATAAAACGCAGCTTCGTTCCCCATGCTTCTCATGAAATGTGCTGTTACTTTGCCTTGAAGCGGTCGCTTAACTTCACTATTGTAAAACATAATGCAGGCTGACAGTCAGTAGGCAAGCCTTTGCTTGCTAGGTGGCAAAGGAAACAAATCCTGCTAGATGTAACTTACAGGTACCTATATAATGAAATGTTACTCCTAAGTATTTGTAATGTCTCTCCCTTTATGTTTTATGGTTGTTTTAGATCCATTTGACTGGCTTCTTAATACAATATCTGAACACCATGATATTGGAGTTTTAGTTTATCACCATCAGTAAATTCTACAGACAATATCGGCCTAAAGCACACATTGTATGGTGTAGTAGATCTTAGACCTATCAAGTAGGATTGATGATTCGTATAATGTGGAATTACCACTAGCAGTGTCCCCAATTCTGGGGGATGATCCTTGTGATTTGCCAGGTCTGAGCCCATATTACCTGCATCAAAGTGGAAATACAAGGATAGCAAAACCCACAACTGTCTCAATCCTTTATTTGTGTAGGATATTCTTTTAAGTGTAGTTTGTACCCTTGCATTGTTCTCCATAGCTTTCTTGGAATACCACATGTGCAAATGTTCTTTCTATCTAAGTCATTAAAGGCTATTTTAAAGTCTGTAAAGCATTTATTAAACATTCCACTATCTGAATAGGATCCTGTCTAACGCTAAGGAAGACAATTTAATTAAGTCATCCAGGTGTCAAGGTCTTCTTCATTAAGAAGGGCAATAAGCCAATATTTTCCCTAGCTCATTTGTACAGCTGTGCACTGTAGAGACATGTGAAAGGTAGCACGCACCACAGCTGCGCAGCTACATTATTTAGCAGCCGGTGCCAGCAAGCACGCAAAAAAAGCAATTGCTAATAATTAAGTGCCCATGTGCGCACCGGCAGACATCGGCTCAAATTAAGCCCTCAGCTGGGGCCGGCGTTACGCCCCTGGATTGAGCGAGCCCCAAGATCCTGGAATACTACACACACAAACACACTCAAAGCAGCTGTAATACAAGGGACGCCTGGTACGCAGTGGCTGATCTGTAGGCCTCCTGTAGAGTGAAATGTACTGGCTTTCTAAACTGTCCCCGTGTGCAGGCCTCCCACGGAAAACTCTTTATTTAACAATATTCCCAAAAACAAAACATCTTTTATTTTGTATAGTACTTGTTGGATGTTTGGATGGTTTTGGCATATCAATATAATCAGTGTAGCTGAAAAATAAAATAACGGTGGCAGCGTGGGCCTGTTAAGGGTAATAACGTTCCTGCAGATTTACAAAGCCTTAACACTTACGTCTGTTGCACCAATAATAATAATACAGAGTTTTGTAGAGCGCGAACAGTTACCTCACCCGGAGGTGTCCCGGCGCTATGTGAGCAATACAGGCGATACAAAGAAACAACCGAGGCTCAGATCTAGTGAGTAAAGAGCCATGTTTTTAATAGCTTCCTAAATCCAGTGTCTGGTGTAGCCAACTGAATGGCGGGTGGGAGGGTATTCCACAACTTCGCCGTGCTGGCCAAGAAAGTCCTTCCTCCAAGACGCGCTTACCTAACTTGTGGGGCGCGCAATTGGCAATAGGAATTTGAACGCAAGGATCTCGCTTGTACATACCTGGGGAGTCTAGCTTTGAGATAGTTGGGACAGGTTCCATGGAGCGCTCTAAAAGCCAAGGATAAGGCTTTAAATTTAATCCTGCTTGCCACTGGGAGCCAGTGCAGGTCGCGCAAATCCGGAGAGACATGTTGTTTAAAGGGAATGTGTTTCAACAGTCTCGCAGCCGCATTTTGTACTGTCTGCAATTTCTGGATCAGATATTTAGGAAGGCCCAGGTACAGGCCATTTGCGTAATCCAGCTTAGAGGTGACCGTCGCATGGATTACCATTTTGCGACATTCAACCTGCTGGATGTGGGAGGAGAAGGAAAGGCTATCATCCCACCTCACCCCCAGGTTTTTGGCCTTTGTGCTGGGGACTGGTGCGGGGCCCATCTCAGATGGCCACCACAGGTCAGGGGCGGGGTGATCGCCCTTCCCAAAGAAGATCACCTCCGTCTTCCCTGCGTTCAATTTTTATTTATTATTGTTCATCCACCTGGCCACATCCCCAAGACAACCTTTAAAACTGGCAAAACTAGCCTCCGACACTTCAGAGTAGGGAAATACCAGTTGGGTGTTGTCAGCATAGGAAATTGCCGTGACCCCCCCATTTGGCAATCAAGGTGAAGAGTGGAGCTAAATAAATGTTAAAAAGTAACGGACTCAGTGCTGATCCCTGCGGAACCCCGCACCCTAGCCGCTTTGGTTTGGAGCAATAGGAGCCCAATGCCACTTTCTGTGAGCGATTAGTCAAATAAGACTTAAACCACCCAAGTGCTTTGTCCTACAGCCCAATATCCCCCAACTGCTGCAGGAGTCTGACATGGACCACCGTAACAAAAGCGGCCGATAGATCCAGGAGCACCAGCATAGCTGATGCCCCTGAGTGTAAAGACCATCTAACTGAAACCGCTACCTCAATCAGGGCGGTCTCGGTACTAAAGCCCGCCCTAAACCCTGACTGTGTTTCATGCAAGATCTTACTCTTCTCTGTAAAACCATTCAGTTGGCGTTGCATCAATTTTTCTGACATTTTTCCTGGAGCAGCCAGAAGAGAAATAGGGCGGAGATTGCTAAGATCCTCCGGGTCCCCGTTAGGTTTTTTTTTCAAAGGGAGGAGCGTGGCATGCTTCCAGCAGTCCGGAAACACCCCAGATAAAATGGTGTTCCATTTATGCAGAAGCTTGGTCACAATTGACTCAGACATCATATTCCAGAGCTTTGGGGGGCAAGGATCATCCTGCGCCCCGGATTTACACAACTTTATTTCCTATAATGCCTCCGTAGAGGAAATCAGATGGAATTGGCTTAGGGTCATAGGAGGTGTGCTGATTTCCTCGGTGTCTGCCATTTCAGTGGGAGTAGAATGGGAGAAAGAACCATATACTTTCTTAATTTTATCATCGAAAAAATTGGAAATGTCTTCACACAGGTTCTCAGATCGAGTGATTTCTGTTTCAATGCTTCTGGGCTTAAAAAAAGACTGCACTATTTTAAAAACTTCTTTACTAGATTGTTCCGCTTGATAAATGGCTATTCTTATAGATTTTTGCAGCTTCCGGGTGGCTATTTTATAGCGATCCTTGGCTGATTCACAATAGTTAGCACGCCATGCGTGCTCCAGTCTCTTACAAGCCGACTTTTCAGCCCTCAACTCCATTGAGAACCACGGGGCTGACGGGGATTCACGGCGCGACAGAGTACGTTTGGCTAGAGCAATAAACTCCACCATATCGCCTATCCATTGATTCAATGCAACTGCGTCAGTATTAGAATCAGCAGTCAGTACAGGGGGTTGGTAGCCAGGACAGGTCCAATGGTGTCAGGCTGAAGGTTTTTCCAATTCATATGCATAAAGAAATGCTTGCCCGTAGCCTGGCCGCCAAAAGGCAGAGTAACAGCAAAGGAAATCAGGAAGTGGTCAGACCAGAGCAGTGGTTGCGGCGCCTCTGCTATAGTTTCCTGAATATTGGAAAAAACCAGGTCAAGGGTGTGACCAGCTTTATGTGTGGAGCCGGTGATACATTGTATTAAAAATTGTAATAAAGGGCAATAATGTCAATGCCAAAGTTGCAAGGATTAATAATAATGTATAATATTATCATACTATCACAGCAGCTTGCGGCGTAGTAGTTTGTCCCTCGGCCGGGATTGAGAGGACGCGCCTTGTAATGAAAGCTGTAAGGTCCAGAGCCTTGGTGCTTGTGTCAGGGCGATTTATAATCCAGCTTTTGGCAGTGGGGTCTGTCCCTCGGCCCGGGTGGAGAGGACGCGCCTTGTAAGACAAGCATTGGAAATGGAATAGGTCTCGCATTAGAAAAGTTGGAGCTATTGGTTTTGTAAATGACTTTTTTTTTGTTTATTTGTTGGTCTTGAAAATAGCAAAATTAATAGCTTTGTCATTTACAATGCCAATAGTTTTAACTTTTCGCAAACATGACACCTATAGCATTTGTAATGTAATATGTGTTGTATTTACAGGACTATCAAAAGAAACAGGCTTTGTGAGAAGGGGGCCTGATATGCAGTGCTCACTATTCTAGTGAACACTATGTATCAGTCCAGCAACCCTTATTGATGATTGGTTGTAAGTCAACCTTATAGACCAGCTATCCTAGTAGCGTGGATACGAGCAGTCTAAGGCTAAAGACTCGAGAGGGCGTGTTAAGCCAGCTGTTATACCACACATATACCCCTTGAACACCAAGTGAAAGGACACCACACAAGTGTTATGAAAATAAACAATATATTTATTAAGAATCACAACAGCCCTGCACTCTTTATGAGGACAGGGTACTAAGCACAAAACAAAACTCTTACGAAAATACTTAAGTTAGCACAGTATATACAAATGCCCGAGGGGCACGGAAAACCATATACTCTGAAAGTGGAATGCGAAATTACTAGCAGGTAAGTACAGTACTAATAGGCTTTGGAATCGCTAGATCTTGACTATAGAATCTTCAGATTACTTCTAGGAGACCCAGGGGACTCGGGTGCAGAGTGTGCACTCTCACGCGTGATGCGGGACAAAGTCTATGGTAGCTAGTAAAGACAAAGTTAGTGTTCTCGGGCGAACCCGACCTGGTAGGAGGAAAACGAAAGTGGATTCTGACTCTTGGATAGTGAGGCTATGCTGGGGCACCGAAATGCCGAAGTTACCTAGCCCAGGGGCTGCAGCTGCATAGGTCTCAAAAGACGTCGGGAATCCTCGTAGACGGACCAGGAGCCTGGAAGAAAGAAGTTGCTGGCAGGCGACCAGTGAAGAAAGTTCGATGGATCCAAGCCTGGATCGAAGGAAGATGACACCTGAAAGCAGAGGGGACCAAGTTCGAGACTACTAGCCAGTAGTCAGGTGGCACCAGGAGGGCACCGGATGGTAGTCACCTCGACTAGGTGAGTGGGTGACGCTGTGCTCGCAGATCTCACGGACCAGGAGGCGTTGTCGGCGACCAGGATGGAGGAGCGAGCTGTCCCACGAAGATTGAAGCTGTCGGCGTCGCTGGTCCCAGGATTGGGCAACAAAGCCTTGGCAAATTCAAGCCCACGCTGTGGACTCAAAATGGCGTCTGGAGTGGACCCGGAGGGTCCGGGGTGCTTCTCTTGAAGAAGGAAGCAAGGGCCAGTCTGGAGCAACCAGACCAGCAGCAGTGATGTCGTCGGGCGTCGTGAAGAAGGCCACAAGCCAGCCGGCTAGTAGCCACACAGCGCGGTGAGCACGCAAAAGCAGAAGGGCCCCACGCAGATCGTGGAGATGCTGGAGGGCTGATCTTCGGTGCTGGAGCTGCTCAGGGTTGGGGCTTCTCGGACCCCAAAGCACTCACCAGTGGAGCACACGGTGGGCTTGTTGCAAAGAAGTCGTGCAGTCTTGGCGATCGTCGGTCCCTCGAGGTCTCGTCGCACTCACAGTTCTCAGCTTTGCTGTAGAGGTGAGTAGAGGTCAGAGGTGCCAGGGAAGCCGGGTCTCGTCGAGCTGGGTCGTCGGATTCGTGAAGAAGGACTTGCAGCAGACCGCAGTGTTCTTAGGATGGTGCCCGCTTGATGCAGGGTGACTACTTCTTAGCCACAAGGGAGAATCTTGAAGAAGAAATCTTGATGTCCTTTCGCAGAAAGTCGTGTCTTGATTCCAAAGATGATCTAATTTTAACAGGGGGCCCGCTCCTATCTTTATACTAAAAAAGGGGGCTGACCCGGTGACTAGGTCCTGCCTATGGGTGGGACTAGGAGGGGGGTGGTTACACCCCTCTCCCATGCCGGACTTTCCCCAGGCCAGGGGCTGGTGTGCCCCTGGAACTGGTTCTGACCGGCCTATGCGTAGTGGTGCCACTCAGCAGTCACCTTCCTGCAAAGCCCTGCCTACCCAGGATACACAAAACCCTTTCTGGGACGGTGCTAGCACCGCCCTTGACAGGAAACCCTTTGTCCAGGCTCCCCTCGCTGGAAGGACTCCCAGCTGCAGGGGGTCAGACTCGTGTCTGTGGTGGCAGCATTCATTTTGTGGAGCTGAGGCTTCGTTTAACTTTAACCGGGGTTCACAGTTACATACATGTCGTGTCCCTCTAGAAGGGTGGAATGCTAACCCCGTCGCCAGAATTGGCGAGGGGTTAGTATTCCAATTCGTATGACACCTTACTCGACTTGTTTTGATAAAGCAATACCAAAGATAGCATTTAACCGCGAGGATTATAATGCACTTAAGAGTATATGGTATGCGATATCATGGAACAGCTATTAGGACTTGATTCCGCAAGCTGCAGACAGGCTCAGCTCATGCCAGAGCACCATCTCACACGATTCCAAGCACTCTGCCTTCAGGATTGTCAAGGCCTGCCATAGGAGTGACTGATAGGAATCTGTGTGTCCATTTTAGGGTTAGATATAGGTATACTATATCTACAGCAAAGGGTGTTTACACGACTTTGCCCCAGCTGTCATGCAGCCAGTTGTGTCAAATTTAGGAGGCCAGCCAGGGGTGGCATAATACATGCTTCAGCCCCTGGTAGGCCCTGGGTACACCTATGCCCTGAGTTACAGGGTCTGATAAGGTGGCCCAGTACCAATTGGAAATGCACCTAGGGTACATGGAATCCATTTTACAGAGAGAGCAGTAGGCCTGGGGTCCTGATTGGCAGGGTCCCAGGTCGACTATGTCAAAAACCAGCTAAAACACAGGGCAAAAAGTTGGGGGCAACCATAGTCAGGAGGTACCTTCCTACAGGCTTGTAAATACAAACGTTTAGTTTTGTGAAAATGCACTGCATCCTTACAGCGTCTTCCACTGGGGAGCATTTACCCAGGTAAACACAGAAACATAATAAGTTTCAGAAAAAAAGCAGTCTATGGTTACTAAACTCCACCATCCTTGCATGCTGCTTTAGTTCCGGAGGCTCAATGTGACCGGAGTTCCACAAAAACACTGCTCCAGCTGGAAACAGCTTGCAATTGTTCAACATTAAAACTGTCATGATCCCGAACTGCAGATTATGTGATAAAACAACACTTGCCGACTGAGCAATATGGTGAACGCTGAAAAACGGAGGTGGAAGAAGCCACGTTTGTACTGCTATAAGACAAAAAAATGTTTGCGTTAGCAAATGATGCCAGTGTTTTGTGTTCAAGCCCAGTGGGTGCAAATAATTAAACTTTCAAGCCTTATCCACAACAAAACTTAAGATGCTACGCTGTCAAAAAGACATAAAAGTCAGCAGCTTAAAAAATATATTGGTGTCTACGCGAGCCATTGCCTAATTAAGAACCTAAAACACAGCAAAGCTTTGTTCGTAATGTCTTGCTTCATTCGGTTTTTGGCTACGAGGAGCACAGTGCACAAATGCTGGGACTACTCGGGTCCGATTCAAGTAGATAAGGTAAACAAAAGCTCCAGAGGTCGTTCACACAGCAATGGAGGGAGGGGGGGGGGGACAGCAGAGAGAGTGGGGTATGACGTTATGCCCCAAGGCGAAGGATCCATGCTATTATTTGTAAATGAGTCGGCTCTTGTACTGTGCGCGTAACCGCCCCCTATTCAAGCTTTTAGGAGCTGTGCTGCAGCTGTAGTGTACCGCTTTTGTGCCTGCGCAATGCAGTGTAGGAATGGCTGTTTGGTGCCGGAGTGGGCTGAAAGTCTGCACAGTGGAGTTTTAATGTCTGGTATGTTAGCTATGGCGTATTGAAGACACTGAGAAAATCAGTAGCGAGTGGAGACCCCTCCAAACAAGATGCAGCGGCGTTCTTTAATGCCACGGGACTTCAGCCACACTACCTACAGTTTCAGCAGTCCACGGTGCTGCTGTGCTGTTCCACGTGACATTATTGCAACACAACCATCACCCACCAGACATTTAAGATGCAGCTCTGACATTTTTAATGCTACGGGACTTCAGCCACACCAACCTACAGCACTAACAGTCCAAGGTGCTGCTGTGCAGCTCCACACTAGAGTAAAGCAACTAAATCAATAGCCAGGGCCACTGGAATTATGTGGCATGCGAGGGACAAATTATGTGATAGGGTTGAGTAAATTATGCGGCAAGAAAAGGCAAATGCCGAGGGAAATATGTTGTTCTATTACTGGGCTTTCAGTTATCCAAGTGCATTCTGAGATTTGTAGTATTAGTGCCATAGATGGATTGTTGTTTTTGCAATTGCCGCCCTAAGTGCGCTGGGGATGCCCAGACGTGGGTCCCAGGCACTCCACACCACTTGGAGTCAAGCTAGCCGGGCTGATGAGAGGTGTTACCTCGAAACCGGTCCGGTCCTCGGATGCTTGATTCCGTTCTGGGAAGGACATGGCTTTTGTAGTTCGGACTGGACTGTTCCCATGGGGCAACAGGGTCAGAGCTGATTTGCATATCGCCATTGTCTAACCCAGGGTGGTGTGGAGTGCAAAAAAACGATGGATTTGGGCCCAGATCTTTTGACTGGGGGAATGTGTGACATTGATCCACATTCGGTCCATCACTTGTTGTTTTTGCAATTGCCGCCCTAAGTGCGCTGGGGATGCCCGGACGTGGGTCCCAGGCACTCCACACCACTTGGAGTCAAGCTAGCCGGGCTGATGAGAGGTGTTACCTCGAAACCGGTCCGGTCCTCGGATGCTTGATTCCGTTCTGGGAAGGACATGGCTTTTGTAGTTCGGACTGGACTGTTCCCATGGGGCAACAGGGTCAGAGCTGATTTGCATATCGCCATTGTCTAACCCAGGGTGGTGTGGAGTGCAAAAAAACGATGGATTTGGGCCCAGATCTTTTGACTGGGGGAATGTGTGACATTGATCCACATTCGGTCCATCACTTGTTGTTTTTGCAATTGCCGCCCTAAGTGCGCTGGGGATGCCCAGACGTGGGTCCCAGGCACTCCACACCACTTGGAGTCAAGCTAGCCGGGCTGATGAGAGGTTTTACCTCGAAACCGGTCCGGTCCTCGGATGCTTGATTCCGTTCTGGGAAGGACATGGCTTTTGTAGTTCGGACTGGACTGTTCCCATGGGGCAACAGAGTCAGAGCTGATTTGCATATCGCCATTGTCTAACCCAGGGTGGTGTGGAGTGCAAAAAAACGATGGATTTGGGCCCAGATCTTTTGACTGGGGGAATGTGTGACATTGATCCACATTCGGTCCATCACTTGTTGTTTTTGCAATAGATGGATTAAAGGCGGCCCCTCACTTCACTTTGACAAAGACAGTATTGATTTCTGCAACTCCACCCTGATAACTCTATAGCAGCTTCTGGTGAAACATCGGTTCTGAAGTAGCGAACCACACAAGTTCGGGAAAGTGAAGTCAGGACAGAGGGGCAACACAGAGTTACTGAAGGAAAACAATTCTATGAAAAAAAGAAGATGGGTGCTCCCGACACATGTCAAGTGTGGGGAAGAGTCTGCTGTAGGTATCCCCTGCCCCCACCCCAGCATGTGCATGAGGAGGCAGATGGGGGCGTGGGCGTTAAACAGGAGCTGCATTTATTATCCTGTTAACAGCACTGACCGTGGTGGGAATGCTGAACACCACACCCCCACCAAAGGAATCCATGATCATTTTAAAACAAGGAGGAAGGAAGTGGCGAGGCATCCAATACTAAGCAGCGAAGGGCGAGGAGACAGGCACTCCTCTGAAAGAATGCAACTTTAAGTAACATTAAACATCAAAGATGCCTGTGCTTGCACCACAGGTCATAGCTCCTAAACCACTCACTTCTTATTTTGATTCTTTCCCAATATTTCACACTACAAAAAGGTGGTGCGTTTTTTTTTTTGTCCTCAAGCGGAGTGGCCCGGGGGCTGCTTTGCAGGGGGTTTGTGGGGACCTTCAGATCTTTACCTTCCTGCCAGGACCTGAGATCACACGACCAGGGTTAGCGAACTCATGAGGGAGGAAATGAGAGAACGGTATAGTGCTGGCAGCGGAACACACCATCTCGGGCGCTGAATGGAATGTTATAAATATTGCAATTATTTAAAAGTCGGATATAATTGCACTATGTTTTAAATGACCTGTGACAATTGCACATAGAAATTTACGCGAACACATTCAGAAATTGTGAGGATATTTCTGTCTACTGTTTACTACTGTACAAGTGTCTGTGTCAGCGAGTAGTTTAGCGAGCCAAGACGGAGGGCATTGCTGTGGGGAGGAGAAATGCGACTCGGCAGGCAGGGGAGGGGGCGGAGCGGGGGTGTGGGAGGAGTGCGGCTGAGGGAACAGCGGGGAAAATACAGATTTAAAAGTGACACGGCAGGCAGGGGAGGGGGCGGAGCAGGGGTGTGGGAGGAGGGAGAGCGGATTAAGGAGAGCAGGAGGAGGCAGCGAGTAGCTTAGCGAGCCAAGACAGACGGCATTGCTGTGGGGAGGGGGGAGGAGAAATGCGACACGGCAGGCAGGGGAGGGGGCGGAGCGGGAGTGTGGGAGGAGTGCGGCTGAGGGAACAGACGGCGATTTGGTGCTGTGCACGCGCATTTTAGGTCAATGCGCTTGCGCATTGACCTAAAACCGCACGGGCACAGCACCAAATCGCCAGTTGGGTAAAGTCTGTTTAAAGCCCTATAGTCTCGCTCTGCTCAATGCGCATGCGCATGCGCATTGAGAGGCGAGACCTAAAAAACTGCGGGGTCCAGTGTGTTCATAAATGCTAACATCGGAAACCTGGGCATCTGTGTGTGAAATTTGGGCATGGACTCCCATGTACCATGCCACTCTTTTGTTTATATATCTTTATATGTGAAGCTTAGAGATATCCCCAGATCAGCATTTTTTTAGTTCCTGTGCATTAGTTTAGCTGTGCTATCCCTGAGATACTTTTTTTGGTTAGACTTGCGGGTATAACAAAAATTGTAATTCTTTTCTTCACATATCTCAATGTCGATTTTTCCATATATTCCGACATTTTGGGACTTCCTAAGTAAAAATTAGGGTAATATAAAATGTTTATTACGCAAGCGTAATCATGCATAACTATCAGTTTGTTTGCTTCACTAGTGCTGTTCAGGTAATTTTCTTGTAAGAGACTTGGCTTGAACTGAAAATGTCTTGATGGCGATGTGGAACTGGATGCGTGCCATGCTCAGATGAGTTGAATTAGCAACTTTCTCTGTGTGACTTTAGTAGCTGTATAGACAAAACATGTACCTAGTCATTCGACCTTGTGAACACAAGAGCACAACTTGCATACAGTTTTCATGCAGCTGCTCTCGCCAGAGCAATTTTCTGAATATCCTTAATTCTCGTAAGAATTACATGTACGCATTCACAAAATGCTCACGTACCCACATCTTCTGTTTGTGTTTTCTGATTTAAGACTTCAAATGTTTGGTGGTGAGTTAAATTTTATGTTAATATCAAAACTGTTAAGCATTAGTGAGCATTATTAAATTCAAACATATTTACGATTGCAAACCAAATGAACGTGATTACCTCGTCAAAGTAAAATAACACCTTTTTCCCATCCACTTCGTATCTTTTCAGCCCTATCTGCTTATTCATTAGCATCTGAAAGAAAGAAAGCACATCATTTTTGCTTTTGGCAGATGTTTTTCAAGTTTCATAGAAATCATGTTCAACAACTCAGTCTTTATGACTCAGCAAATCTGATAAAAGAAATAGTGCTATGAGGTGTAGACAGAAAGTACTTGACAGAAAATATGCAGCAGTGGATGACATGAAGTAAGAACTGAATGGACAACAACTTGTTGAATCTAAATGTAGATAGATCTGAGACTATAATGTGGGTCCTGCATGTATCTCTGGATCGATGGATTCCGTCTCCAAATGGAACTTGGTTGGTAAAGAGCAATCACTCATTATAAATATAGTAGACTATGGAATTAAACACCCCCATCTTTGGAAATAGTAGGTTACTGACACTTTTATGACCATACTCTATTTGTGGGAGACCCAGCCTATCTGCAATGTTATTACAAGCTAGGGTAAAATATAACCACCAGTGTTGTGATGGGAGCAGGAAAGCACCAGTCCCTATATCTGGACTCCTTGCCTTCCCCTCTAGCGGGTAAGGTAGTGTGTGTTTAAGTCCTGACCTCTGGAACAACTTTGCCTCTGTGATCTGCCCAACAGACAGTGGAACCTGTTTTACACAGTGAGGGGAGCAGCAGGCTCCAGACCGAGAGGAAGATGAGCACTAGGTCCAGTAGACTAAAGCTCTCTGTGGTGGGCATAGCTTGATGGAGTCAATGACCTAGAAATCACTAGAACCCTGCAGCCTAACTAGTCTGATCACTAAAAAGGTAAGTCATGATCATTCAAGTTCGGGAAGAAGAACGTATACTGTTCCAAGACGACATCTGTGACAAGTCTGTACTCTCCCCATCTTGATCAGCATTGAGAGGGAATTCTCATCCACCCCCCTCCCACCCCAAGGCGTGATTGTGTGACATAGTGTGCCTTTAGCCATTTGAGCCATCTCTTTAGCCATTGTTTTAGAAATATCTGCCAGACTGCTGCCTACTAGCTCTCAAGGAAAAGTATGGGGTGGGGGTGAGAAGAGGCCCACTTGGTACCTGACTCTAGATTCCAGTTCTCAGTGAAAATTGTTTGAGCAAGGGGTCTAGCAGTTACACGTCAAGTTAATATCTCTACAGCTACTGACCTGTTGCGAGGTATCAGTCCCTGAAATTCCACCCAAAATGGTTTTGTGTATAGTGTACTCAATCCTTTTTTGTCTCTGGATTGAAAACTGAGGCTGTGTTGGCCAGTTGGGCTTCTAACTGAACCGATGAACTAGGTGCCGTGTGACACAGAGTATGATCATGTATTACACTAGTCATGTAGACTTTGACGTTCTTGGTTCTGATATCCTGTAGCTGCCCTCAGACCACCAGGGTTGCCCAGTGTTTCTCCCAGAGCATACACAAACTCAAGAATTGAGGGACAGACATATCATATCACATTGTATTTTTCTGTATTACAAGTCTGTTTTATTGACTAGCTTGATTCAAACCAACAGCCGTAAGACTCAATAGACCATGACCATTTTACAGAACACCTGAACACTTTCCCAGAGGGCGTTGTTGTCCACAGGGCTCAATGTCTTAAATCAACCTAGAAACACCAAAAATGTGGTTATGGGTGGAATTTGGCCCTAGAAGAAGACATGAACATAGTTTTTTTGTGTTTATTTTAACGCGTTTACTGCTGTATTTTCCTGCCTGTAAATAATATTCCATTCTTCTTGAGTTAGAGCTAACTGGAGATTAAATGTGTTGTGTGTTGTTTACTGTGTCATGCTGTATCTCCTTAATTTTGCCACCATTGAAGAGCCAGTGCCTAAAGTAATACATTGGTTGCCCAGTTGGCCAGTAGTAGACAAAAGTATACATAAAAGTACCCACCAGAGATACTGCCTAGTACAAGTGATTGCTTTGGAAGTCCAAGAAAAGGCTGCCACTGGCAGATTTGTAATTTTAGAAGTCAAGAAACATGTATATTTTATCTTACATTATTTTGAGTAGGTGTGGAGAACACCATACCACTGCAGTATCCAGGCATTCACAGACAGCCATAGAAAAAATATTTATGCAACAGCTACTTCAGTTTTTACTCTAGGTGGCAGAGTGGGGGTGCTTATGAAGAATTTACAAGAATGTTCCTCGAACTGCAAAACACCATTCTCCATACAAATGTTTGAATTTAAGAGAATGGGAAAGCAGTTTGGAGGGAGTAGTAATTGAAAAGGGGATCCTGTAGGTAGCAATGTGCTGTATTATGAATGGATTTCTGTATCGGACATAGACCTGAAATTGGCTTTTCTCTTTACGAGGGAAAAAAGGAAATGAATTAATTATTTACCGGTAAACTTCATTACCCTGAGTTGGTCCCCCTTGTCCTAGTCGTCACTGAATGAGGGCGGCCCAACTCAGCACATGTAATACCTGCAAAAGTCCCTTTTTTATTTCTAAAGCCTCCTTCCCCACGTCTACACAGCCTATGAGTACCAAGATTATAAAAAATAGCTGAATGAATGCTCATTTGGAGGGAGGATGGGCTCAGACTGGGACGAGGGGGACCAACTCGGGGTAATGAAGTTTACCGGTAAGTAATGGGTTAATTTCCCCCTCATTGGTCTTCCTCGTCCCATTCGTCACTGAATGAGGAATTCACAAGCCAGTGGTGTGGAATTTATTAAAATATCTACTTGTCCAAGGGGCATGTTGCTTCATAAATCTACTTTCACCTAGCAGCTGGCCTAGCTGCCTGGGAGCTGCACCCACCCCCAAGCAGGAGATCAAGAGCCTGGGGGTGGGGGTGTGGTTGGAGCAGGACCTCTCCTTTAAGACACACGCAAAAAAGACTGCAGGCGTGTGCTTCGGTCTGCTCCGATCAGCTCGGAAGATCTTACCTCTCCTCCCAGTGGCCTCTAGGAGGTCACTCATTCAGGGGCTTATCATCTCGCGGCTGGACTTCAGTAACGCGCTGTTTTTGGGTGCCCCAGAATCCACCCTAAACAAACCGCAGCAAGTGCAGAATGCGGCCGCCAGGCTCCTGACAGGCCTTCCCAGGCGCCAGTCAGCTCGCCCTGCGCTGAAGGCGCTGCACTGGCTCCCTGTCAGGGAGAGGGTGAGATTTAAGGCACTCTGTATGGCCCACAAAATTCTGCAGGGGAAAGGCCCTCCTATCCTACGGGATATGGTTCAACCTTATAAGGCCTCCCGCTCTCTCAGTTCTGATCATCAACACCTACTGCAGGTTATGAGGGTAAGGAAGGCAAGAACTGGTGGCAGAAGATTCTCTATAAACGTGGCCACCCTGTGGAACTCTCTCCCTCTGTGCTTGCGCTCGGAACCGAGTTTCTTACGGTTCCGCAAACTTTTAAAAACTCATCTGTTTCCTGCCTAATTCATGTGCCTAGTGTTGTGGCGTTTTCTCTCTGGATGAGCGCGGGAATGCCCAAGGGTAACCAGGCGCTATATAAAATTAATTAATAATAATAATAATAATACTTGTCCTGTAACAAAATCCACTTGTCCCTTTGGTGCCATGTAGTGCTGCCACAAGTTAAGGCAGCAATCTTATTATATAAGAGCTCTTACATAGCCTCTCTGATTATGCATGGGCATATCCCATAGTTGCGTTTGAATACTAGTAATCATTTTATGTTTCCGCAGATCTACATACTGTTACTGAAGATGGTGGTAAGCAGTAGTTCCAGGGTTGGAATGCCCCATTGAGTCTGTGCAAACCTACTAACTTGCAAGTTTTAAGGGTTTTCAACAAATCTTCTCTAATCTTTCCTATACTGAGAAATGTTGGAAATTTACTCCTGAGAGTGGCAGACGTGAACCTTCTTTCAGAGTTGGGAAAAAAGTAGTTGGAGGGAAAATGAACTTTCAAACATCCAGGTTTTCACATGAGCAAATCAACACATGCATATTTGGTCATGCTAAAATGCGGTTCACAAATATTTTGTGGAAGTACAATTTCTTGCCCTACAAATGTCAATTCTTGTGTATTCACAAAAGCCATATACCAAAGGTGCACTTTTGAGACTTTCTTTAATAATTGGGCCCCTAATTTGGTCTGGCATTAACCATGACCTTTTGTGTTTATTAAAATTATCTATCTCTCTCTCTGAATCCGCTCGCTTCACTGTGAGTGACAGCATTCTGCTCATTCATAGGAGCATATCGGTACACAAAGTAGTTTTGTTCAGTGCCAGTAACTAATGTGGCAGTGTGTGCTTTTTTGAGACAATTTGTTTTTTGCATTTGCTAATGTTTGTTATAATGGTGAAGGCCCAGTAGCTCTCACATCAATAAGGTTTTACAAAAGTGATGCCAAAACAAGTCACGCGTTGCCAAAACTAAAAAGTTGACCGCCAATGTCAGACCTACTAGCTTTGCCAAGGCTCGTTTATTTTTGTTTCCCATAATCTTATTGAAACTGGTTACACAAATTTTCCAATATGAATATTTTTGGGAAATACTAGCATACATCAACACATTTTACTAAATGATGCTGCAAAGAAATGGTACCTGAAATTTTACAGTAGTATAGCAAAATGTTTTTTTCCCTAATTTCATTTTTTAGGAACATTTTATATTGAAAGCAAAGAAACATTAATCTTGCTTTCAAGCTTCTGCAAATATTTGCATCTAATCAGAGAGCATTATGTGAGCATCATGCATAGCCTCATGTTGCTAAACTTTGAAACCGTGTGTACACATTTTCATACTGGAACCACGGTAAGTAGTGCAGTCGGAACGTACATTTACATAGAGCGCTCTCCCTAATAATAAAGGTTTTCAATGAATGAACCATAAATACAAGTTTGAACAGCATTAACACATGCACACACATATTAAGTTAACTACAGGCAGTACTCTTCCAAAATACACATTAAAACTTGTTGCCCTTGAACCCAAACAATATGTCCTGGGTGTCGGGCTATAGGAATTCCACATCCCTGACAAGCAAACAGAATTCATCCCCTCATGACTATTGAGGTAGCACCAATTCACCTGGTTGTCGGTACGGATGGCTACATCCTGATCTACAAGCTGTGACTGAAAAACCACCTGGACTGCTTTCAAGACTGCAGCCAGTAACCTCAAGTTGGATGATTGACACCTCTTGGGCAGACCACTTACTGCTGCACTCCTAGTCCAACAGAGTTGCATCCCACCCCCAGAAACTGGTATCTGTTGCCATTCACTGCGGGTCTAGTAACGCGGTCAGATACCGGAATTCTTCTCTTATACGAGTAAGTAGACTGAGGCACTGTACTAATATGCTTGTAACTTTGTATATTATCTGACATTCTAGTTTCCAGCGATCACGTTCCCGAACCCGTCATTTATTTTAAATCTCTTTTCACTAAAGCAATTTGAATTCACGAACCATATGGACACTCGAATCCTACATCAAACCATTTTTTGTTCGGTAGCTCAATTTATTTAGAATACTGAACATGCTATGCACTCACTATATTTTTGCATAAATTGTGATTTATTATTTAACCTAATATTGTATCATTTATGTTCATAATCGAACCTTGTTTTTTGTTGATGAATACAAATGCTAAGGTCCTGTCTTTTGCTATTTACAGGCCCCTGACGAAGGGTCATCTTTGTATTTTGACCCGAATTGCATTGGGCAATATGATATAAAAGAAGACTGTTTAATGAATTATTTCTTACGAAGGAAAATTACAAGAAACATGATAAACATAAAACAGTGATTTACAACTGAACATCAGTCTAACGGATTTAATTAAGTGATTTATCTTTGTTTACACAAGAACAAAAACCCGAGTGGTTTACTGAAAAGAAGTGCGCAGGCCCCCCGAGAAGAGGTTGCTCCTCTTCCCATATAGTACTGCAATTATTAAGGCACGGTGGGCACCGTGCAACAGACCTAGCGCCTCACCTGAAAAGGAATACCTAGAATTAATTCGGATAACTTTCGAGTGCAAGAGGACAACATACTCTAGTACCCACTGCCATATAGTCATTTACCTTCTGAATCTTTTCCAGATTATTCCTATGGTCAGATTTTATTGGTGAACGCAACATTCCTACCTCGAGACCTGCCTCCTACTATTGCTGATTTTTTTTCTGAACAAAAGATTTTTTGCAATGAACAAGCTTAAAGACTTTTACAATCTTTTTCTCTTCTGCAGATCGTTGAACGATTTCATTAAGTTCATTACCAAACAGTTTTAACCTCTGGCACGTATAGACGGGCAGACGATCCGGGTTTTGCAATGGATAGGTGGCTATTGCCAGGAGGGAATTACAACAGGACGCTTTACTCAAGCACAGGGAAACGCCATCTGACTGGAACAACTAAACACTCTGTGCAAGTTTGGCATGCGGTTAATAGAAGTCTGGGATGAGAACGCAAAGCAACACTGGCCACCCCACTGTGGGATTCAGATCTGCTTGGTAACTTATGGACATCTAGAGGCTTCGACAAATGGAACCTTATTTGTATATCAAAGATTGGTGACCTCTGGGTGAAGGGAGAGGTTAAATCATTTCCCACCTTGCAACAGGAACATGATCCAGCCCCCACAGAACACTTTAGATATATGCAGGTCAGACACACATTGCAGTCGTGCCTCTAGAAGGGAGTAACCCCCCTAATTCCTCACCTCTTGAGGACAGATTTTTAGATGGATATTTGCCAACGAAGAGTATTCTGCATCATTCAGAAACTCTGTCCATCACCACCCCCCTTTTCCAAAATCGTATTTGCCAACGAAGGCCATTTCACTCACTTATAAAAAGCTGGTAAATAACTCTGGTGAACCCCTTCAAAAGGTACGGGAAAAATGGGAAAGGGATGGCATTATACTCGATGATGAAGATTGGGTAATAGCGGTCACCTCACCACAGAAGTGGCTATTTCACCTAGACTGAGGCTGGTGCAGCCTAAAATACTGCACCTTATCTACATTACAGGGCCGTGTTTAGTGCAAATGGGGAGAGCAGAGGATAGTAAATGCAGAAGGGGCTGTGGAAGTGAGGGAACCTTCCTGCATATACTCTGGGAGTGCAAGCACGTACAGAGATATTGGAAGAAAATACACAAGGTAATGGGCAAGGTGCTTACACAAGACATCTCCTTGGAGGTCAAACGCTGTCTCCTGAATGTGTGGGAACCCAGTGACCTAAACAACAAACGCATCACATGGGTAACGCTGGGATTGATAGCGAAGCGTAATATTGCTCAGAAGTGGGGGGCAGCACAGGCGTCGACAGTGTTCACTTGGAAGAGGGATATGGATTGGTGCATGGAATGGTAACACCATTCCATGTAGAACAATCTGTCACCTTGCCCACTTTCTTTTTCTACTGTGCATCCCTTTAAAGAAGAGGAGCAACTCCAACCTCTGGACCCCAAAAGGGCGTTGTTGTTCTACCTTGACCACCCAAAAGAGTTCCAGGTGGATGAGTAACTGTTGGTGGGGTACGATGGGTTGTTCTCTGCGTCAAGATTTGTTACCCACTGGCAAAGAAGCATCCTCCTGAAGGCATAAAAGCACATTCCAGATATTCTGGGTTGAGATTCAGAACATAATATGGACCATAAGAAACATTCATCTTCCACTTGAGCTGTTAACGATTCTTCTGGGAAACCTACGGGCTGATAGGTTTTTCCCCAAATTGACTCCCCAAGGACGCCTGCTTTTTCACTTTCTTCGAGCGGTGCGACTGCCTGGCACAGCTGTGGAAGCAGCTACTTCCCTCTTAAATATGTGGTGAGTCAAGGTAGCGTCCATAAATGCCATCGAAAAATGTAGCGCTATAATTCGGGACCAGGTGTCCAAATTCGACACCACATGGCACCCCCTTTTCACCCACATTAAGCACCAACAATGAGCTGGGGGGCTTTACATGACAAAGTCTAAATATATATTTCAGGTGCCTGATTGTTGTGGGGTGATTTCGCACTGATATTTCTGTCTGAGGGTGAGTGTTCCACCTGTCTGGTCATTTTTTTTTTTTAGCTTGATTTACTATTCCTAGTCAAATTGTACAGTGTCGTATTTTTTTGATTGAGAATGCAAAATAAAATTGTTAACAAAAAAAGTGCACATTCCACCAGAGATAAGGGTGCTTACCACTGCGTTGCAATGTAGAGTCCCTGTCCTTGCATCTCTCAGGCGGCAACATGGGCATCCATGCACACATCTACCAAGCATTACTGCCTAGACAGTCACGTTCCCAGGGACGGTCCTGAAGGATTTTCTAGTCTAACTTTTCCGCACTCCCTACTCCGGCGATGGTATTGCGTTAGTATCTATTCAAAGGAAGGAATCTGTGGCTATATCTCTCTGTCACATGAACAAGTTACTTACCTTCGGTAACGCCTTATCTGGCGGAGACATGAACTAGCCACATATTCCTTATCAACCTACCAGTCCTCCCCGTACCTCAGAAAGATTTCTAGGGTCATGACTAGTCCCTTTCAGGGCCCTAGTTTTCAAACACACCAATGCCAGTACACTTCATGGCTCTGCGCTTCTGGCTCGGAAAGTGGTGAAAAAGTAACTGATGTCAGCCCGCCGAGGTGGTGCCTATGTAGGTGACAGACAACTCTTCTGGCGCAGACGCCGATGACGACACCACACAGAGCCGACTGACACCACCTACCGACGCGCTTGGGCATTGCATGAGGAAAAATCTTTCGGATCCCCTCTGGCACCTGGGAAATTCGAAGGTAGGAAATCTGTGGCATGTATCAACCAGATAAGGTGTTATCTAAGGTAAGTAACTTGTTCATCAAAGCTAGGTTCTTATAATTCCTAATGACAACTATTCTTGAAACACCTATTCACACAGTTCAGATTGATTCCAACATGGAGATGCATGGAGATACAACTCCATTCTTTGGGCCAGATGTAGGTAATCCCGGATTACCGATTCTTAAATACCGAATCATACCGATTCGGTATTTAAGAACAGGCAAATGGGATGTAGTAATTTTTCCGAAAAAATTACCGAATCTGTAAGTTTCGGTAATTACCGAATCGGTATTTACCGATTCGGTAATTGCCATTCAAGGCCCATAGGAATGAATGTCAATTACCGAATCTGTAAATACCGATTTGGTAATTGGGGGAAACATTGAAGGGTGGCAGGGTGGCACTTTGACACCCTGTTGCACCCCTCAATTGTGTATGGGTGCACATGTTGACAAACATGCCCTAAGGGCATGTATGTCTGCAACAAGGCACTGTTGGAAAAGCAAAAAAAATGCTTTTTCAAGGGTTTTCATTATTTAACACCAACTTCTAGTTGGTGGTAAATAACGAATCCTTAACTGAGGAATGCACTAACTTGAGTGCTTCCTACATCCTGGATTCGGTATTTTACCGAATCGGTATGTTAAGATTTCGGTATTTTACCGAATCCTTAAATTACCGATTCGGTAAAATACTGAATCCTTAAAAAATGCCACCTACATCTGGAAAGCCCAATACCGGTCGGTAACGGCCGAAATTCGGTAATTTCGGCTGTTACCAACCAGTATTGGGCGACCTACATCTGGCCCTTTGTGTCTATCAGATGTGTTTATATTTGTAGTTGAGTTTGTTAGAGGTTGCTTTTTTGTATTAGTGGTAAAACATGTACCAATAAGATTTAGATTTTCATATAGTGGCCAATGTATGGCTTTCCATGCTATCTAGAGCTTTAAATGATTCAAGGTAGCATGCAGCGGGCTCTTCTGCATCAACAGGGTGATCATTATACCCCACGCAGTCATACACCTCTCTTTTGTTCCAAAGGACGCTTCACAGCTTCAACCATTAAATGTTCTCTAGATTCTCAGTAACACACGTAGAACACGTCCATAAGAAAGGTGATTGATATCGCACACAAACTTCAAATTAAAGAGGCTTGCAGTGCTTTCATTCTCCTTACTTTCTGAAGTCAAGTGGCAAGGGCTCCTTAGCCCATGTGTGAGAAAGTGGCTCTATATATACTGGACAATAATGAAGTACAGTGTGTATAGAGTCCACAAACCTCAAAGGTATAACAGAGGTTAAAGTCAGGACTGACCTTACTCTCAAAAGTGGTAGCTTGGTAGAGCTGTAAGGCAGTACCAGTGGGCAGTGCAAAGCATTTGTTGTACACACTCAGCAAGGGATTTCACACACTCAAAGACTGAACTCCTGGCCAATTGTTTTTATATCCAAAGATATAGTTGTTTATTTTTAGAACCAAGAGGCATAAAAATATACTTCTCTAGATATGAATACTCCAATGTAATTACTTTGCAAGGAAGCAATAAAGTTTGTGAACACATTAGGTACAGGGGTTGCTGAAGGCAACACAGGTCTAGACACACTTTAGCATTGAGCTCAATTGGTTTTCAGCATATAAGTACAGTTGATTACCACACAAATTACTTTAGTAGTTCCAGGACTAGATCCTAGATTCAGTCCTGGGGTCTAAACTGAAACCAATTTAGTAAAATCGTTTTAGTTACTGTAGTGAATTTTCATGAATATAAAGCTGTTTTAAAAGTTCACACTTAAAAACTTTTCAAGGTAAATCTGACAATGTTATCCAATTGGAGAAAATTCAGGTTGTAGGTAAAGTACGATTGCGTTACTTTTGTAATCCAGTACTGGGCTCCTGGGGCCAGCACTGGGGTCTCAACTTAAAACAGGTAGGTAATTGCGTTTCAGTATTTCGCAGGATTTTTAAAGAATATTTCAAGTTTTAAAAAGTAGACACTTAAAAGAAATTTCAGAGAAAAGAATTCAATGGATTCCTATGGAGAAAATACAGGTTACTGATAAACCTGGTAAGGATTACTTTAGCGGTTCAGTACTGGGCTACAAGGTACAGTACTGGCTTCTCCCCTGATCACAGGTGAGTACTTCGGAATTCGGAAGTCGGTGACTTTATATGAATATTTTTAGTTTCCAAAACTTCACACTTAAATGATTTTTCAAGTCAAACCAGTCCATGTTATCCAACGGCAGGCAAGTGAGTTACCGGTTTCCAGGTGAGTACTTGGCTGGTGAAGTCAGGGTTCTGGGCATAGACTCAGGGGTCCCCCAGTGTCAGGTAAGTACAGTTAGTTCACCCCCAGCGGCACACGGGCGGCCGGGTGCAGAGGTAGTTAGGCCCAATGATATCCAATGAGGGAAAAGGGGGCCTCCAGTAGGTGGCTGCTGGCTAGCAGGCCACGCGGCTGTGGGAGCTGAGCTCCTGGTCACTTGCCCGGGGCAAGGGGGGACGTAGGATAGGAGAAAGGTGGCACAGCCAGCGGCACTCGGCGGCTGGGTACAGGGTGCTTTTGAGCCGTCGGGCGCTCAATGTTATCCAATAGGAAAGGTCAAAGGGGAACAAAGACTGCAGGCTCGGGGACGGAGACTCTCCAGGGGCGACCAGAACTTCGAGAGGTAAGTTGGGATATTGGAGCACAGGTAGGTACCCCAAAGGGAGGAACAGGGGGCTGTAGGGTGCCAGGGTGTGTTTGGGTGTCGGAAAAGCTTACCCTCAGCTGGTCGCGGTTGGGGTGGCCCCTGGTTCTGAGTCTGCAGGTGTTGTCTGGTTCCTCAAGGAGGGTCTTTGGGCACTGGACTTCGGGTCCCAGTCGCCGGGGGGACGTCCTTGAGGTCTTGGTTCGGTTGGGCACGGGCCGGGGTCAGCGATTGCAGAGTGGGCTGGTCCGGAGCTTCCTGGCTGGCACCAGGTGGGTTGTTGCAGCAGAGCCTCTGCTGATGGGAGTCCCAGTCTTTAGGAGGGTCAAGGCAGGCAGGTCCTCTGGGTGTCCCAAGGTTGCTGTTCGCAGGAGTCGCCGGGATTAGGCAGGAGCAGGTTCCAGGATCAATAGGCCGGTAGGGCTGGGGCCAAGTCAGTTGTTGTCGTCCTGTGGTTAGCAGCTGCACAGCGGGTCTCCTTCTTCTTGATCTTCTTTCTTCTTTTACTTCTCGGGATCTAAGGAAGGAAGGTTCAGGGAGCCCCTAAATAATGAATTTAGGGGTATTACAGGTAGGGCAAGGACAGGGACCAATGGGTCCCTGTCCTGGAGTGAGTACACCCGTCAGAGTGGGGGTCAGGACTGGTGGGGGCTGGTTGCTGGGTACAGCAAATGGTCTGGAGAAGCTCACAGAGGCGGCATGCCTTTGAAGCTTCCCCCTGCCCATCCTGGGGGAGGAGACCTAGCACCTCGCCCAGGATGTGCATTATTGCAGGCCCAGGAGAGCGGGGGCTCTGCTACCCAGGGGTCCAGCAACATGTCTGCTGTGTGGCAGCTTCTGCAACCACTCAGCCCAGTCATGGATTGTAGGTTTTCAGGGGGCATCTCTAAGAGGCCCTCTGGTGCATTTTACATTAAATCCCACACTGGCATCAGTGCGGGTTTAATGTGCTGAGAAGTTTGGTACCAAACTTGTCAGTCTTCAGTGTAGCCATTATGGTGCTGTGGAGTTCGTAATGACAACCTCCCAGCACCATATACTCTTAATGGCATCACTGCACAATTACAGTGCCTAGGAATGGCCCTGGGTACTGTAGGGGCACAGGGCTCATGCACCTGTGCCCACACCTCTGGCATAGGGCACCCAGCTAGAGGGGTGACTGAAGTATGCCAGGGTAGTGGGTTCTGTGGGCATGGCACACAGGGATGTGGGCCCCTGAGGGTGGCACAATAAGTGCTGCAGCCCTCAGGGGTCTTCTCTGGTCACCATGCCCTGGGTACCATTTATTTATTTATTTATTTGTGCAATTTTATATAGCGCGAACTTTACCCGAAGGTGTCAGAGCGCTTTACATAAGATCCAGTTGAAAACATAAGGACTAACGGTTACATGCGTAAAAAATTGCAAATTTTTGCTTTACATAAGAACCAGTTGAAAACATACGGACTTAGGATTACATGTGTTACAAAAAAGGTACAAACAGAAAAAATTGCAAATGTACAAGAGATAAAGTCACTCAAGGAGGAGATACAAATAGATATACTCTAGGCATATACTAGTAATATCTCTATCTACATAGGGAGGGGATACACATGGATATACTCTAAGAGTCACATAGGAATGGTAGAGAGCACAGCGGACTTCTGCATATACTAGTGATTAGAGTTATCTATATACATAGGGAAGGGGTAAGACTGGATATACTCTAAGAGTCACATAGGAATGGTAGAGAGCATAGCGGACTACTGCATATACTAGTGATTAGAGTTATCTCTATATACAAAGGGAAGGGATACACATGGATATACTCTAAAAGTCACATAGGAGACTAGTCGTTAGAGTTATCTCTATATACATAGGGAAGGGATACACATGGATATACTCTAACAGTCACATAGGAGACTAGTTGTTAGAGTTATCTCTATATACATAGGAAGGGATAAGACTGGATATACTCTAACAGTCACATAGGAATGGTAGAGAGTACAAAGGTCTACTGCATATACTAGTGATTAGAGTTATCTCTATATACATAGGGGGGGGTATGACTGGAAATACTCTAAGAGTCGCATAGGAATGGTAGATGGTACAAGGTCTGCTGCAAATACCAGTGATTAGAGTTATTTCAATATGCCAAAAGGCAGAGTTCCATAAGTGTGGATGCAGTCACAGCACAAAGGGAGGGTGGGAGGGATGCAAGGGTATAGAGAGAGGGGAAAGCAGAAAAGGGAAGAAACATTTGAGGATCATCCACAGGGAAAAGGGTTAAAGGACGAGGGAATGGAAGGAGGGCCAGAGTCCAGAGAAAACTGTCCGAAATCAGCAGCAAAGTGTCGGCCAGGACAGAATAAAAAGTCAAGAAGTCCAGGAGAGAAGGTGGAAGTCCAGGACAGAAGGTGGGAGCCCAGGTGGGAGATGAAGCTGGAAGCCAGCCGCAGGCGCGTCATCATCGTGGAGAGCTTGCGATCATCCGTCTCGGTGGGGGTGAGAGTGCGCAAGGTGGTGAAGGATTCAACCGCCCCAGAGATGCCAATTAGGTTTTAGTTTCAACACAGTTTTAGGGAAGGAACACAGGCCCTGGGTACGTGGTTTGCAGGAACCCAGGGCACACTCAGTCAAAGCACATCAGCAGTTCAGAAAAAAGTGGGGGCATACCAATGCAAGAAAGATGGCACTTTCTCACACCATGTATTAGGGTTTACAAAATAGTCAAAACCTCTTTTTTGACTAGGACATTAAAAAGGATATGTTTCTCCCGATCCACAATGTTTGTAAATGTGACATATACAAGATTAAAATTTAGTCTCTGGTCTACAATCTTATCTTGTATTTGTGACCCGCTCTTCCCACCAGTATGTTTTAACACGGGTCAGATTGGGTATTGTTCATCACTTGGTTGCTTTTCCAAGCACAAAGACTAGTTCAAACACACCTTGTCCGTGTGACGGTATTTCTCGTCAGAGTAGTTGCCATTTTTTACTATTTTGTAAATTTTATAAGTATTTTAGGCTCAAATACCTTAAACCAATTTTTCTTAAATATAACATCAGTACCGCACAATCAGCACTGATATTTTTATCCTTATTAGCGAACGAGGAGATTTGTTTCTTCCTGGCTACTTTTATCTTAAAATGTACAGCTGCCAGGAAAAGTATTATTCTCTAATGTTGTTTACTGACCTGTCTGTACTTGTGCTATACAGCTGCCAGGGTCTATCTATGATGAAATTAATGTTATTATCCCTGTCTGTATACATATGACTATTCTTTTTTGAATTTTATATCTATGTCTGTATTAAGGTATTTATGTAGTGCCCCACAGTATTTAATGTTTATCTAATAATTTTAACATACAATCCCCGGAAAATGCCTAGTAAGTAATTTCTATTCGATCCCCAGTCAGCTCATGTAAGAATGGTGTATACTTTATAAAAGATGTGTTGACCTTTAGAGGCATGTAAACCTTCTACTTGCTGCACTTTAACTTTTTCCCTACTTTAGGAAAGATTATTTTTTGTGATTTTAATATTTCAATTGTGTCTTTGCTCGTATGATTTGTATGTACAAATCGAATAAAAGCTTTTGAACTTGAACTTGACTAGGACATTAAAAAGGATATGTTTCTCCCGATCCACAATGTTTGTAAATGTGACATATACATTTAGTAATCAAATGTTTCCTCTAATTTCTGGATTTACGTCGCTGTTTCCAACACTGTCCTTTGGTTAGCTTACACAGTGCGCCATCATAGCTCTCTCGGTCAAGACCACATTGGTTGAACACCCATAAATCTAGATCTGAACAGAATCCAAAATAAATTACATTTAATCCCTCACAAAGCACTTTCGCTCTCTTAGGCATCTCAGGACCCAGGCTTATGACATCTAATAAGATCTGACTGGAGATCAAAATTTAGGCGAAGTCACATTTTTATGTCTTGCAGATAGATATATGTTTTTTAATGCTGTTGGTTCTTTCCGTTTCCTTGAATGTTGCTTGTGAGCTTTATAGATTTTACGGTACGCTGCCTCTCGCTCTCTGGGGGGTGCTGACCTTTCCAAGGAATTCTGCTCACAGCTGGTACATGATCCTCCTGTGGCCCCTGCCGTTTATACATTTCTTAGCTTTTTTTTTTTTTAAGTTGAATCTCTCACAGGAGTAGAAGCTTGTGGCTTGTGTACAGTTTTCAAAATGCACACGCAAAGAGCCATGCAAGCAGAGCGCTTCTGATGATGTATGGCATTATAATCTAAAACTGTAGAGCTGAAAGGACGCTATGGCTCATCTTGTTTAAGTTCTGTCGTGGTATAGGAGCCATTGCTGCACTGATGTACTAGGATCCCCTGGACCCTCGTCCCCAACCCCAGCTGTAACGTAGGAACCTTTGCTCTATGAGTGCACTAGGAACCCAACTTCCCACAGGGAGCCTCTCCTCGACCTCCCGCAGAGACTGGATAGGGAGGAGACAATGCTGCATTTCTCTGCGTGAAAGGGGTGTTCCATTGGTGTTGCTGTGAGTGTTCCATTGCAAAATCCATGGAACCTGATGCATTCCCAGATTTACAGTGTTTTGTAAAGCTGGTAATGCGTCAGAATCCTAAAACTCCCCGGGGGAGGAGTTGGAGTGGTGCAGCAAGGAGAAATACTTTAATTTTACCTCGTGTTTCCTCTTTCTTTGCATGCTGTGTTCTGCAGCACACATAGAAAGAGGAAAATGCCATCAATGATTGTTTTTGTGCAGTAAATTGTCCCTTCCTGCACAAAAACAATCATTCCCACAACGCAGGCACCTTTGCAACGTGACGCAATGGTGCCTGCGCTGTTGCATGGCAGCCAATTGTGCGCCAGTAAAAGGGAAATCACACAGATGAGTCATATTGTTTGTAATACAATGCATCTAAGTGCTATTAAAATGAGGCAGCTCGGCGCAGCAGAATGGCTTGCAGCACAGCACTGCCTAATTTTTAGGTTTCGACCTGGCGATCTGCCCAAGCAGTTCGCGCAGGCGAAATCTATTGTTTACCATATTGGCTTTTGGAACGTCCCCCGGCTCCCATTGGCTAGCTCCATAAATGGAGGCTAGCCATTGGGAGCCGGATCTGTCCGTCAAGGCCGGACCAGATTCGGGGGAGTTCCCGCGATTTTTTCCCTCTCCACCCACTTCTGTTCGTCATCGCGGTGGGTGTGTGTTATTTTTTTTTTCGAGTCGGCCTGTTTTCTTCCTTTTACAAGTGTCTGTTGTTGGAGTTGGCTGCAAGATTCGAGTTCCCACGAAGCGATCAGGTAAGGAGCATTTTGTTTATAAATGTGTTTTCACTTTGTAAGTTTACGTATTTTGACGTTTTCGCTCTTAATGTATTTTTTCGGTCTGCTCTTGTTTTCATCCCGTTCCCGCCCCCCACCCCACCGCCAACGGAGGAAGCCTTCCCGACCCCCCTCCTGCTGTCCGTCCCCCCCCCCCCCCCCCCCCCCCCCCCCCGACCGCCAACGGAGGAAGCCTTCCGGACCCCCCTCCCGCTGTCCATTCCCGCCACCCCCGACCACCAACAGGGGAAGCCTTCCCGACCACCCTCCCGCTGTCCGTTACCGCCCCCCCCCGACCGCCAACGGAGGAGACACAGGTATAAATAAAAGGATGTGCTGCCACTTGGGCCGGAGACCCAGCAGTCCACCAGTGTACATACGCCGTTATTTTTTTGCTGTTCCTGGCTCCAACAACTCCCTGCATCTGAAGGCCATGCATACTACTGGCGAACAGGATACAAGTTCCTCAGTACGTGCCATCAATGCACTGCCATCCTCCCTGTATGGGCACGTACCCTGACAACCACACCACAGCATTTCGTCAACTACGTGTAGGTTGAGACAGCTGGGCTGAGCTGCCCATGGTGAACACTGAAGCGGGCCAGACTGCTCTCAACTTTGAGCCAGTGCAGTGCACTGTGTCTGAGCCGTTTCCGCCACTGTTTGATGAGCCAAAGAAATCGCCGGACACTGGAGTACAGGTATCACGAGGCCTGGTGTACGGTACTTTTGCTGAGGCCCGCTGTCCGTGTGCCTGCCCGACCCCCCCCCCCCCTGTTCAACCGGAGTTCTAAATCCATCTTTTTACTTGGCCAAACTATGTGATCGTGGGATAACCAATCCATCTTGTGACTACCTATGTATTATTTACAAAATAATTGGGAAACAGTGTCAGCAGAAGTTTTAATCTGTAAACGCGGGATACTTCCATTGGTTTGGCAAGGTGAGTGTGCTTTTTGCACTGGTGAAAGCGATTGAGCTCCAGCGATTGGGCTCTGTGTAATTCATGAAACCAACACAGACCTACCGAACCATTCCAGAGGAACTAAGTGAGAACCTTGCCATGATAATTGGTAATCCGGATTTTGTACCAGTAAATGGTGCAAATGGTCTCGGTTTCACTACACATCACACACATATTTTCTGCGAGGGAATGGGATTAAAACTGAATTATTTGAGGGAATAAGCGTTTGTTTTTTAGTTTATAATAAACAGCATTTCAGAGAGAACCATTTTACATAATGCTGCTCCCTTGCAGGTTACTTTTGCACAAACATTTGCAACAATCGATCCGTGCAAAAAATTCAGTAACACAGACCAGTTTAAAAAAGTTAATGATTTTGCAGTGGTTTGTTGGTACTACTCTTGTTACGCTGCTAGGTTAGTGCAAATTGTAAAGTTGGCCTGCACTGACTGAGAGAACACACAGGATTCTCACAAGGAGCAGCGAAGTTGCAACAATGTACAAAGTGTTCTTCTAAAAGCAAGATGTGTGCTGGCCAGTGGCATCAGTGTTGTGCTGCTCTTAAAAGTAGTGTAACTGTGAATACTTCAAACAGCACGTGGCACCACAATACGAGTGTGAAATGAGCTGTTGTGCAAGTGTTACCAGTGCTTAATAACGACTTTTAGTGCTGTTACCCATTTCCCAACAAATTCCTGCAGACTGGCTTGCTACATCAGTAGATTTCCTATAAAGTAGGGTTCACGTGGTTAATGACAGAATTGCGCATCTTCTATTGACTCATTAGAGCATCTAATCTACACGTTGAAAGTGTTGGCTTTCTTTTGTCCTGCGCGCAGCCTCTCTCTACGCAGGTGTCTGCTTCAGGCCCCCTGTGGTGCCACAGGATTTCAACCCTAGAGCGGTAAAGTTACTTCTCCAGACTCCCCCAACACGAGTGGGCGGGTCAACATGCAGCTAGAAGCCATGTCTCTTACTTTCACTGTCAGCTCCTCGACCACAACTCGTTGCAAATATGACTTGTGCACCGATCGCCTGACACAAAATGTCTTTTACTCCGGCTGACCATAACAAAACCGACATTTCCACAGATCGACTCGTGCAAACATCTCGTCTGTACCAACCGACTGACTGAAAAAAAAATTCTTGACTGGACAGTTAGTACAAATGTAAATTTTCATTGGTCAGTCGGTGCAAACATCAGTGGAATACAATCCTTGCACTGGTGTAAATGTGTGCCATCGCTCTCGATGTACTTTACTTCCTTGACAGTCTTTAATATCCATTCAATCGAGTGCATTTCATTAACAGTCTTCCTTTCTTACCACAACCGGTTCGGTTATAACCGCACAGGCCGAGAGATTGGGTCAGGGGCATTGAAGAGGGTGATATATTTGTAGCCTGCCCCTGTCTCCGACCCGGCGACCGCTCCCCCCCTCCCACCCTCCTTTTGTGCACTTTCAGCCCCCTCTGCATGCTGATTTATGTTCAGATTTGGTGCCCGCTGAGCCATCTGGAGAAGCATTTCATCCCGCGGTCTGTGACAGATAATCTATCCGGGCGCCTTGACGGATGGCCCCTGCGCCAGGGAGCGCGCCCAGCCGACCGGAAACGGGCGGCAGTCGTGCTAGAAGTAGACAGGCTTCTTCTAGCAGAGTGCAAGGACAGAGGTCGTGTGAACAACACCTGCAGGTTGTGATCGGGGAGGAAGACAGTCAAGGGTAAACCCCAGCGCTCACCATGTGTGCTCTTGGCTACAAAATTGGTGATTTGGAGCAAGAGGGCCTGTCCTTGTGCAAAATAATTGCAGCTCCCAAATGATAGGCTGTGTGACATTGAGTGCCTCTTACTTTTAGAATCAGAGTCTTCTGGGTAAAAGTAACTAACCCCAACTTTCACATAGTCTGATCTTGGTTTCTTCTGTTTTGGAATCAAACGACAGGCTCCTTTTTATCACATTGTGTAATCTTTGTTTACATTTGTAGTTCTGAAATCGAGGACCTTGGGTATATTGTAGACTCCGGACTATTGATTTTCATCTTCCAGACTTGGGTAAATAGTGCAGATTTCAAGTCAACTGAAATATTCTGAAAACTCTAGTTGTGGAATCACAGAGTCCTTGATAACATTTGCAGGCACGAATTGAAGACGCGCTGTGATCTTAGTTCACAGCTATTCTTTAAATACGGGGTTCAGAGTACATGACACAGGTTCCCTCTGCCATATTTTCTGACCTCGGATCCAGAAGACCAAGGTTCCAGTCCCAATTTGCCCGATTTATTACATTGTTTGATTTTTAGCAGAGCCCTTCATTTTCATGTATTTCAGATCACATCTCTACAGGAAATTGGAACTTATTAGGTTTCGACCTGGCGATCTGCGCAAGCAGTTCGCGCAGGCGAAATCTATTGTTTACAATATTGGCTTCAGGAACGTCCCCCGGCTCCCATTGGCTAGCTCCATAAATGGAGGCTAGCCATTGGAACAGAGATCTGTCCGTCATGGCCGGACCAGATTCGTGGGCGTTCCCGCGATTTCTTCCCTCTCCGATCGTCATTAAGGCCGTGGGCGGGGTTTATTTTTTTTTTTAGTCCGTTTCGTTTGGTCATTCTGCGTTTTAATGTATGTCCAGATTTGTGTCACAATGTATGGTGGTGCAGTGTATGACTGGGCGTTCGAGACCAAGTGAGTTGGGAAGGGAGCACGTATTGTATTGCACAGTCTTGAATATACTACCTCCTATAGGGACGCCTGCTGACTCTCCTCTTGATACTCTTCTGCAGGAGTAAATGCACAAGCCAGTTTTTATCGTAGTGCAAAATGCTAACTGAAATAGTTGCAATACAAATCGCATTTGCGAGAGATTAAGCTATTGCCATTGTAAATGACAATGCCATTTATTTACCTGTTTTCAAAACCAACACATAAATAAAAAGTTTGTCATTCACAATGCCAATAGCTCAAACTTTTCCAAGGGCGAAACCGTTGCATTGTAAATGCTTGTTTGTAAATGAGGCCCATCGTATCCAAGCCCTGTTATGGTGCAGGAGCCTTCACTGTACATACTAGGAAACCCCTGGGTAGCTTCACATCCACCTCCAGCTCTGCTGCGGATAACACTGCAGTAGTAATGTGTAAGTGCCCCCATGAATCATTGTGTCCAAGCCCCGCAGTGGTACAGAAAACATGGCTGAACTAATATACTTACATTCCCTAGAGCATCACATTCAAAGCTGCTGTGGTGCAGGCATTACAGCTGTACTAATTCACTAAGAGCCCCTGCACAATCGTTTGGATCCACTGCTGTTGTCAGAATGAATGAATGAGTAAATAGAACAGTTTGTAGAAGCTTCGGGAGGAAGTGTCCTGGCGCTGAAAGGTGGAGATACTAGGTTGCTTGTGAGAAAGTGGACTATTAGTTGGGGTGGTTCTGAGACCTCACCAAATTATAATGGAATAATTCTGTGTCATGTACACTTAGGGTACTTTTTTTAAAATTCAACTCAGTCATGGGTAGATGTGGCACAGAGCAGTCAGGCTTAACTCTAAGAAAATAAGTGTAAAGAGCAAATACACTGGGTGCTGTATGTCAGCAGTCCGGTGTTTAGAGTCAGTAAACCAGCACTAAATCTGGCAAAAAGTGGGTGAAAAACTTGGAGTGACCCTGCAAAAAGGGCATTTACTCACAGTTGTGATTTTCTGGGTGAGGAGAAAACTAACAAAACCATCATGTAATGGAAAGAAAGGCAGCTCGCGTAGTGGTATTATAGGGGTGGGTAAATAGGTAGGTCTTCAGTTATTGAATAAGGTTAGATTGGGTTGAGCATGAAGGGCAAGCAGCAAGGTGACTACAGATATTGAATGCCCTCTCATTCTGGCCTTTTTGAACTTCGACAGAGAAAGAATGTTTCAATCTTAAAGCCCAAGATGGTTCATACCATGCTAACAGAGATGCCATATAGGCAGCATGGCCATGGTTATTACAAAGGCACAGGGCGTTGAGGACATAATTTTTCGCCAATGGTTACCAATGAAGTTTGTGGAGCTGTTTAACGACAGCAGAACATCTCTTCAACTCTGGAATCACATGTAACAGCATTCTGGGGTATGTGCAATTTTTGGCTGAGGTACTTTGGTGAGCCTACCAGCAAAGAGTTACGGTAGTCTTTTCTATTCAAAGATGAGAGCATGCATCAAGACGTTCCTTGAAGCAGACAGAATAAATGGCAGAATTATTTTAATGTCCTTACAAGGCAGAAACCAGTAATAAAAATAGATTTAATGTGTTCCGCAAATGATAGATCAGTATAAGTGATGACTCCCAAGTTCCAAGACCACTGTTGGGGTTAAATCTGATACCAGGATCTCGGCAACTTTGGCTGGTGTTGGACCAACGTGGTCTCTGACAAGGGTAGAGGAGGCTTGGCCTGGCACCAATGGCACTAGGCCTAACCAGGTCAGTTGGCACCAGGTAAGGCCCAACTGGTAGAGAGTCCAACTAGGGTCTATAGTGGATCTGTGATGATTAAAGGCACTCCAAGGGAACAAATAGTTTCTTACCTGTCAGTGTAGTTTTGCAGCTTTAAGACTTTCTGGATTCACTATGCTATGCATTATTCCGCCATCTCGTGGTTGGGTCCGGAATTGTCGTATTTTACTTTTTTTTTCTCGGCCCAGGTAGGGTGGGCGTCAACGTACCACCATTTGGTGTCCTCTGTGACGCCGGTGTGCTTCCGGCAGAAGCTCCCTCCTGTAGTCGCCATCTTCGGATTCTTTTTTCTGTTCCTGTTTGAGTGTTGTTGTTTGTCTATGAAACCCATTCCTCTTGGCTCCTTCTTCTGGCGGCGGAGGGTGGGATCGCTAATGAATCCACAAAGTCTTCAAGCTCCAAAACTTCACCGAAAGGTAAGAAACTATTTGTTTTGCAGCGTGAATCTTTCTGGATTCACTATGCTGTGAATAGACTTTGTAGCGGTTTGCTAGTATAGTGGTGGCTGAGTGGAAGAGGAGCTCTGATTCCTGAATATGTGTTGTAAGACCTTCTGTCCCACTTGAGCTTCCTTATTCATTTGAATATCCACACAGTAGTGTTTAGTGAAAGCGTGCACAGATGCCCACGTTGCTGCTTGGCAGATGTCCTGAATAGGTGTGTTTGCTAGGAACCCAATGGTGGCTCCTTTCTTCCTTGTTAAGGGAGCCTGAGTAGTTCCTTGCACTTCCTGTCCTGCTTGCTTGTGGCAGTATTATATTGTTTGTGCAATTCCCCTTGCAATAGTGTTCTTGGTTACTGGTCGGCCCAGAAAACTGGTGGCGAAGGAGACAAAAAGCTGTTTTGTCTTCCTGCATTCCTTTGTCCGTTCTATGTAATGCATTACTGGCCTTCGGGCGTCCAGTGTGTGTAAAGCTCTTTCAGCGCTTGTTGTAGGATTTTGGAAGCAACTTGGAATTTGGATAGATTGATTGATGTGGAACCTAGAAACCACCTTTGGTAAGAAGTGTGGGTCCGTTCTCATTACAATCCTGTTGCTGTGTATTTGTAAGTAGGGTTCTTGTAAAGTGAGTGCTTGCAGCTCGCTTACCCCTCGTAGTAAAGTGATCGCCACTAGAAATGCTATCTTCAGCATGAGCATATGGAGTGTGGCCTTGTGCATGAGTTCGAATGGAACCTTCATTAGTTACGCCAGTACCACGTTGAGGTTCCTTGTTGGCGGTGGTACCCTTTTAGGGTGGCTGTTCTTTTTGCCCCTTCCAGAAACCTTTTTACCACTAGTGAGGTGAAGAAACTGCTTCCCGTTTCTTCCCTTGTGTACGCTACTATTGCTGCCAAGTGCACCCTGAGAGAGGTGTAACTTAGCTTGCTTTGCAGTAGTTTCAAGTTTCAAGTTTAAGTTTATTTGTTTGATTAATTAAAATCTTACAAAAAAGTACACTTTAAAAGAAAAAAGAAACAAAAAAAAAAAAAAAAAAATAGCTTCAACAATAAAAAGTTTAGGAGCATAAACAGATAATTTTACTAATCTTCTAAAAAGCTGAACTCTAAATAAGATTTGCCTTAAGGCCTTTTGTAATCACAGATAAAAATTTTACAAAAGCGGAGTTCATTAGTAGATCGTTCGTGCTTAAGCACGCCATTAGAGCTTGTCTACAAGTTCTTACACCTCTAGCATTGAATAACCGCCTGAGGATTACTTTCCTTTCTACTTCTATAGCAGGACACAAACATAAAAGATGCAACATATCTTCTTGTCCTCCTTTACACAATCTACAGATCATATTTCCTTCATTTAACTTCCACGGTGGAAGATGACACAAACCTGGCCATAGACCAAAGCGCACACTAATAAATGTTCGCTTACTTTGGACAGACCAAGGAGTTTCTAGATACTTCTGGACTTGTTTTTTCTTATAATCGTTTACAATTGGCCAGGAGTGTTTTCTTTTTACAAGTAGTTCTTTGTCTTTTAGCAGTGATAAATGAATGACCAGCTTATTAATTGTTTTTTTAAAACTTTCCTGGGTGATAGTATTTTCCCAAATTGATGTTAATCCAAAATCTTCTTTTGCTTTGTTTAAGTATACCCAGGCTTGAAGTTTCCTATTGTCTCTTACTTCTTTCCATAATGTTTGTGACAATTGATTAACCTGGTCATTTTTTACCCGGTTCCATACTTTTAAAATTTGGCCTTGCCGGGCATAAAGCTGATTATTTATCCCAAACTCCAGCCTTATTTGTGCCTGTGAAGCGTTACATGGTAGGTTGAAAAGAATTTTATATGTTTTTGCCACTGCATTGTTAATTAGCTCCGCATCCTTCCCATTTAGGACTTCGGCACCATATGTTAGAGTTGGTAGTAGTTTGGCAGATATGATTTTTAATAAAGGACCATATGTCAAGGCTGTTACTTTCTTTTGTATGGTTCTAAATGCGGCAACCAAGCTATTTGTTTTTCTAGAGATATCCTTTTTTTGGGGGAGAAAACTTCCGCTCTCGTTAAATAGGACACCAAGATACCGATAGCTATCAACTTGTTCTAATTGGGTTTGTCCCAGCATCCATTTATTTTTTTGTCTTCTGCTCCGTGTGACTACCATTGTTTTTGTTTTTGACTCATTTATTACCATTTGGTTATCCTTTGCATACTTGAGTGATCGGTCAATCAGTCTTTGCAGTCCTACTTTTGTGCGGCTCATCAACACCACGTCGTCTGCATATAGCAAATTCGACATTTGTTTTCCCGCTAGCCTCGGTGGATGTGAGTTAACTTCATTCAATGATTCAGAGAGGTCGGCTATGAATAAGTTAAAAAGTAATGGTGCAAGGACACAACCCTGCTTGAGACCACGTGTCACCGGTATTTTTTTAGATAGTGATCGGCCGTCACCGAGCCGCACCCTGACCCAGGTTTCAGAGTACAGTAGTTTGATGAGGGTCAGTAATGAGCCCGGGATACCATAATCAACAAGTTTTCTCCATAGTAGGGACCTATTAACAAGATCGAAGGCCGATCTAAAATCAACAAAACAAAAATAGAGGGACTGTTTAGCTAAAAGTGCTTTATCCGTTAAAACTGATAGGATTAAAATGTTAGTAGAGGTTCCTAAGCCTTTAATGAACCCGGTTTGATTTGGGGGTAGTATTAGCTTTTCTTTGACCCAATTAGAGAGAGATAATAATAAGAGGCCCGCAAATAGCTTGGCATCCGTGTCCTGGAGAGTGATCAAACGATAGTTCTCAGGTAGTTGCCAATTACCCTTTTTGTAAATTGGTGATATTAGTGACCCTCTCCAGGATACCGGTATGTGCCCTGATTGGATAACTTCGTTAAATACCATTGTCAGATAGGTAGCCCATAGGGCAGGGTCCTCTTTATAGACTGCAAATGGAATACCGTTTGGTCCCGGTGCTCCGTCTTTTTGTCTCTTTATTAAATTGGCTACCTCGCACTCTGTGAAGTTTTTCTCCAGATCAATTTCCTGTTCCCTCTCAGTGATCCCTGTATGATTGACATCCTGAGAGGAGAGATCTTCTTCGACATATAAGGTCTTTTTTAGGAATTTTACCCAGTCCTCCTCTGATATTGGTGACGCTATCACATGATTGTTAGGTCTGTTTATGGCATTAATTATTTTCCAAAATTCTCTGGAATTCGCTTGGTTACTTGCGTGATAGAGTTTTGCCCACAAGACCTGCTGCCTTAAGTTTTTTTCAGACCACAGTAATTTCCTCAAACTACTGTTCGCACTTTTAAGTTGCTTTCTAACTTCCTCGTTAGCTGGTAACCTAGTTAGCTGTTTCCTCAGTGTGTTGCGAGTTCGCCTAACTTTTTTAATGGTATACGGAAGATTAATATTAGTATCTCTATTTGTTTTCCTCCTTAGGTTGGATTTCCTGCAAGTCGGAGTACTTTCATCCAATTTAACTACTTTCTGGGTGAACTGTTCCCAATGCATAAGTATAGACTCGCTCGGATGATCCTTAAAGCATTCTTGTACCAATTTTTGGGCTTTTTTTCCACCACATATTTTTTATCCGGTTTCCAAATGAGTTTCCTATGGTTAATTGTACAGATCTGACCTTGTGTAGTTAAATAGGTATGGTTTTTTGGCAGTTCCAAATAAATTTCCAATATTTGCTGGCTGTGGTCACTCTCGATAACTTGTTTTAATCTATAGGAACCAATTTTATCAAAAATGTCTATTGACAGTAATGTAAAGTCTATTCTTGATTTTGATTCATGGTTGCGGAATGACCAGCCAGCGGGCTGATCGGTTGGGAACCTGCCATTTAGTGCTCGGAGACCCATGGCTTCCAGGTCCATCAGTAGGTTTTTTCCGCTTGGGTTTTGTTTGGTATTTATGCTGAGGTCTAGAACTTGTTCGGGGATTGACCATTCATAATTTTGAGAGTAGATAAAATCGTCCCGTGTCATTTGAATCAGCAAGTTTATATTAAAGTCCCCTGTAGCTAGAATATTCACAGACGGGTCAAGTACTATTTGTTCCAGTAGAAATGTTACTATTGCGACGCTTATGTTCTTGCGAGATGACTGGTTTGGTGGGATATATATGTTAAGTATTATTAACGTATTCCTGTTTTTTTGCTCACCGGTTGCAAATGTTACCTTAACTGCTTGTATGTTTGCGTTATTTGTGTCCAGCTGTTTATGCAAAGTTTGCAAGTCAGCCCCAATGAATATTGCCAGACCCCCACAAGGACGTCCAAATTTGGAATATCTAATGGCTGGTACGTAGTATCCTTTGTAATTTTGTAGAAAGAAAGCGTCCGTTTCCCATGTCTCCTGTAAACTTAGCGCTTGGACGCCTCAGGGCAGCTACCCGCGCTTTAGAAATCCGAATTCATTCATTCATTCATTTGATAGTGAGTAGACAAGGATTCTACTTCCGCGTTTTTGATTTTTTTTCCTAATCCATTAATGTTCCAGGAACATATAGAAATCGGGCGTCGAGGGTAGCCCCTTACCTCAAAAAGTTTCCGTTTATTTTCTTGTCAGTGGTCGTGTAGTGCATTCCTTATCCAGTTTTCGTTTATTTGCTTAGATTCTACAATTTTTTGGTCTTCCGAAATCTCTTCTTTAGCCTCGTGTGAGCCACCCTGGGGGTTTTTTAATATGGAATATACCGGATTCTTTGGTTCTTTGGGAGTTTTTCTTAGGAGTTCTTCCTTATTTAACGGCGTTGGATACGGTTTGGGGAGAGGTTGACTAATTTTTATCCCCCAACTTTGAAAAATGTCTTGCTCTAGCATGATTTGATCCACTAAACAGGCTGTGTTTAACGTTAAGACTGTGAGTGGTTGAGTGCCCTCCAGGTTTTGTGCAAAGCCCACAGATTCAATGTCTTTTGTTGTTACTTTTTCTAATGAAGGTATTGATTTCATTAGTTGGAGGATATTACCTCTATTCAGGATGTCGTTGGAGCCTCTGGAATCGTATAGTGGCGTCAGTATTATTTGTGACAATGTCTTCGAGAGTAGTGAAACCGTTTTATTTTCAGTTTCATTTTGGTGAGTTTTACAGGTAATTAATTTGCCTTGCGCCGTCTTTGTAATTGTTAGTTCTTCATTGTTACTTTGGAAGTCTCCAGTGGCCGTCATTTTATTTGATCGTTGTAGGTTAGTCTTGATTACACCTGACTGTTTTTGATTAGGGACTATGTTTTTATTTTGTTGCAGGGAGTTTGTAGGTTCGTTCAGAGAGTTGTTTTTTTCTTGAGAAATTGTCCTCTGTATTCCTAAATCTAATTGATTTTTTTCCCCATTTAACAGTAAGGTAGACTCTACTTCAGAAAATCCAGTCTTTGTTTCATTCGGGTTACTTTGTATATCACTTAGCTGGCCCCAGGAGATACATCCATTTCCTTTTTGAGAGCGTATTACTTTACAATCCAGCGCCTTTTTTTGCTCCTCTTGATGCTGTTTTTTATTTTCCTTAGTATGTCTTTGTGATAGCTGTTTTTGATCTATACCGTCTTCAACTGTAGTTTCGTAGAGGACATGTGACTTATTTTCCATATCCTTTTTTGATGATTTGTTAAAGACTGGGTCACATCCGCCTCAGTTTTTTCTAAATCTATTTGTTCTTGTGATAATTCTTCCAGTTTTGTTTCTAGTGTTTTCTTTGAAGGTGGATATATTTTTACCACATTATCGTTTTTTATCTTGTTTCTAGCTTTACGAAGTTTTTTCCTTTGTCTCTTTGAAGTTTTATATCCTTGGCTGTTATCCTTTTCCTTTTCTATTTCAGTAATTATTTTCCCCTGAGTTTCTTGCGCGATAGTTGGTGACAGTTCAATAATCGCATTTTGACCTGTTGTATTTTCCATTTGTTTTGGTTGAATGGTTTCCACCTGCTCCCATTGCTTTTTTTCTGAGGGATTAAAATGATGAGCCTGAGCCTGACATATTTCATCTTTTTTATTGTTATATTTTTTGTGGACTAGATCTTTCACATCCTCTAATATGGTGTTTACTACTTCAGGGATAGTAGAAAGTTTATTTATAATTGGTTCACAAGTGCATACGGATTTATTCATTTCTGCGTGTTTTTGGGCTTTAGTTATTAAGCGGTTTAGTTCTGTCAGTTTACGGTCTATTCCGGTAACCGCATTAGCCATTACTCCCAGTATTTCAATCTGAGTGTCCATTTTATTTGACTGATATGTCAGTGCTTCTAGTGTTAAAGTTGAAGTTTGGTAGAAGATATCCCATGTAGCTCCTGGGTCAATATTAGTTGATTCTTGCAATTTCCTCTTTTTCGTTATGTCCACTTTGACCTCTAATGGGAAAGGAATTGGCATTTCCCGTTCTTTATTTATGGTATTATTTGTGAGTTTTTTTAATGAAATACATTCTGCTACATGTGGTTTCGTAGTGACAAGGTCATTATAGCTTACTTCATCCAATTTTCTCTTTTTTGTTATGTCATTCTTAACTTCTGATGGTAATGGGTTTATTGGTTCAATAATTTGTTGTTGCAGAGGGTTGATTTCAGCTGACTCTTCAATCCCTCTTTTGCCCTTATTTGTTATCTCTACATTTTTTTGCTGCAATGGGATGTGATGTGCTTGAACCCTACTTAGGTCAAAGTTTTCACATAAAGAGACCTTCTGGTTCTTTTCGTTTATTGGATTTTTTTCCTTGGTTGATTCGGATACTTCATCTATCTCTCCGTTATTTTCCTTATGATTGAGCATGTTTAGCGGTTCAATTGGGGTTTGTAATTGGTTTTTGGATGTGTCAGACTCCATTGACATTAATACCCCGGCCGGGTCAGCTAAAAAGTCGAATTTCTGCGGTATTTTAGTTGATCTTTCAAACATCCGAGCAATTGGTGAGATTAAGGTTTGGTTTGATCCGTTTGCCTGCACTTTTGTGTTTTGGACCTTCAGTGTTTTGTTCTTGCGCACCTTCTTTGTCTGGGGGCCTGTTGATCTTATCTTCCCAGAACGCATCCCCGGTTGTTTTGGTATTCGATTCCTCACTTGGGTTGAAGAGGCGTTGTTATCGCAGCGCGGTCTACCGCGCTCACACCTCTTACAAACTGAGTGTAATCTGCTGGCTCCGGGGTTCTCAGGATTCTGACTCGATCTCACACACGGCAAATCTGTCGCAGGCTGTGTTCCCAATTCAGATGAAACGTAGAGAAACTATAGCGGCTGAATGTGTAGTATTCACACCCTCAGTCTTCTACCCAAAGCCTGACCCTCACGTTAAACCTAACCCTCCCAAGCCTATCTGCCTCTTGGTAAAGGACAGCTGCCGTCAGGGAGGGAGCGGGGATAGGAGGGAGGCGTTGTTCAATATGACTGTTGTAGTGAAAAGATCTCTCTTGAGTTGAAGGGGGCAGGAATCGCGACCGTCCTCATAGGTAGCTCTTAGGTAGTTCTTGAGGCGCCTGTCTGCGGTCTTCTGCTGTTACTATTGTTAATGCTGCTGAGCCCCCCAGTACCAGCCCCCTCTCTCACTGCTCTGAGAGGGGGATGTAAAGGGGCTAGCACGATCAGGCACCTCTGTTAACTTCTGCCACCGCCACCGCACCTCGTGCTACACCTGCTTTCTCCTGCTTTCTCCCGTCCTTGCGTGTAGCTAGTAAATGTGGCTAGTGGAGGCGAGTGCAGATGGCGGCAGGCAGGCAGGTAGGCAGGTAGGCAGGAAGGCGGACGGGCAGGCAAGCAGACGGGAGAGACAAGAAGACTTTAGTGTCCCCCCCCTGGCCCGATCTCCAGGTTGGGTGTAAGGCTCTACCCCCTCCCGCGGAGGTGAGCACAGTACCGGTCGGCGCACGCCAAACCGTCTCCACGCCTCCTGGTTCCTGATGCAAAGCTATGGCCCAGCTCTCGCACTCCCTCTCCCGCTGCAGCACCCGTCAGCACCCGTCAGCCATACACAGATTCGCTCAGTTCTCAGTTCTGTGTGGCCCGCGGCCCCCAACGAGACACCAGCACAGGCTCGCTGGTTAAGGGCTGTGTGCTGCGGGTTAGTCACCACGAAATCCCGATACCTGATGTCCCAGGTCCGGGCTGCCTCCGTTCCGCTGTTCCGCTGTTCCGCTGTTCTCCGTTGGACCCGTGGGTCCGGGTTGCTGTGGTTCTCCGGTTCTCCGGTTTTCAGCGGTTCTCAGCGATTCTCTGCTGCCTCTGTTGCTGAGACTGTCGTCCCGCGCTCGTTCACTTGCTCACACTGCAACGGCTCTGATGCAGCTTCTGCTCTGCTGCTCTGCTGCTCTGCTGCTCTGGGGCCGCGCACGCGATTCAGTAGATGAGTTAGGTACTTTAATATTGTGGATTCCCTTGTTCTCCTGTTTTAAAGTTTCTCCTTGGCGCACCATTGTGAGAATCTCTTCCATTTGGCTGTGTAGCATTTTCTTGTGGTAGGTCTTAGTGTCTCCCGCAATTCCGCTCTAGTGCTCTCTGGCAGTTTGAGGTGTGCGAACTCTAAGTCTTCAGGAGCGATGCCGCCAGGTTGAGGCTCTCCGGATCTGGGTGCAACACCTTTCCGTTTTGTATGCTTAGCAGATCCTTTCTTTTTGGGAACTTGTGAGCTGGGCGCTGCACCATTTCCATTATTTGTGAGATCCAGGTCTGTCTAGCCGACTGTGGTGCGATTAGAATCAGCGTCATGTTGCTGGCTCTGCACTTGTTCAGTACCCTGTGTAACAGTGGTATCGGTGGAAAAGCGTAGACAAATGTCCCTGACCAACTTATCCATAGGGTATTCCTTAGAGATTGACTGCATGTTTGTCTTGACGCGAAGTGTTGGCATTTTGCATTTTGGGGTGTTGCAAACAGGTATATTTCCGGTGTCCCCCATTTGTTGAATATTTTCTGTAACTCCTGAAGGTTGATCTCGCATTCGTGGGATGCTGACGACTGTCTGCTCAGCATGTCCGCTTCCATATTGTCCTTTCCTGGGAGGTGTATTGCTAGTAGGTCTATTTGTTTTGGAATAGACCATTTCCAAATGTCCTGTGCTAGTGTTGACAGGATCACTGAGTGAGTACCTCCTTGCTTGATTATGTAGAACATTGTTGTGGTGTTGTCTGTTTGAAGCAACACTCTCTTTCCGTATAAGTGCTCCTGAAAGGCCTTTAACGCTAGGAATACTGTCTTTAATTCTAGATTGTTGATGTGTTTGACTGTGTCCTGGGGCTTCCACAATCCTCTCACTTTTAGGTTGTTCATGTGCGTACCCCATCCCAGCTGGGATGCTTCCGTTGTGATGGTCACTAATGGAGCTGGTTGTGTGAATGGTTTTGCCTGTGTTAGGTTTCTCTTGTTCCACCACGCCATCTCTTGATGTATTGTTTGCGTGACAACCACAAGATCCTCCCAGCTCCCTGTAGCCTGTGACCATTGCTGTTGAAGCTATTCCTGGAACGGTCTCATATGTAGTTGGACGTGGGGGATTAAGTGTATGCAAGACGCCATCATGCGCACCATTTTCCCCACCGCCCTCAATGTCAAGGCTTGCCCTTTGCGGTAATTCTGTGTCTCCTTCAGAATTGCCCAGGTCCTCTTTGTGCTTGGGAACACCTTGCCCTGTAAGGTGTTGATCTCTGCTCCCAAGAAGACTTTCACCTGCTCTGGTTCTGCGGAGGATTTTTCCCAGTGGATGGAGAACCCCAATCTCGACAATGTTTGTATCGTTGTCTGAGTGTTTTCATTGCAGGTTTCGTATGAACTTGCCTTTACCAGCCAGTCGTCGAGATACGGGTATATGTGTATCCCCTGTCTCCTCAAGTGTACCGCCTCTGCTGCCAGGCATTTTGTGAACACCCTCAACGCTGATTTTAGACCGGAGACTAGCACTGTGAACTGGTAGAGTATATCCTTTACCACAAACCTTAGTAAGTGTTTGTGTTTTCTGTTCAATGTTATGTGCAGGTACGCATCCTTTAGATCTATTGTTGTCATTTAATCCCCTTGTTGTATCTGGGGAAATACGTCTTGTAGAGCTGTCATTTAGAATTTTAGCGTTCTTATGTACTTGTTTAGGTACCTTAAGTCCAGGATAGGACGTAACCTCTCGCCCACCTTTGGTTCGAGAAAGTAAGTGGAGTAGACCCCCTTCCCTCTCTGATGTGCTGGTACCTTTTCTATGGCTCGTTTTTTCTAGAAGTTGCTTAGTTTCCTGTAACAATTGTGATAGTTCTCTTCTTGAGTGAATCTTTCCGTTTGGCTTTTTGTGTGGGGGTTGTCCTTGTAGTTCTATACAATAGCCGTCCTTTATGATGTTTAATATCCACTTGTCTGTGGTAATGTCCCTCCACTCCTGGAGGAAGTCTTTTATCCTGCCTCCTACTGGTGTTGCATGTTGGAGGAACTGACAGACTTTTGGTTGGTTTATTATATGACACACCCCTGTTGATGTTGTCTGGGTGTGTGTTGAAGTTTTTTTTAAGTCACTTGGGGGCAGGCTGTTGTCTTCCTCTGGATGTGCTGCCTTGTCCTCTTGTGCGCCCACGAAAGGACTGGCCCCTAGGTTGGTATAGCCATGTCTGCTGTTGCTGTTCCTGCTGTTGACCCTGGTTTCCCCCTTGGAAGCCTTGGTTGAAGGATTGGTGAGATGTGGCTGGTTGGTTGTTACCCCTGCCTGCTGGTCTTCTTTGAGGTACTCCCCTTCTCATCCCCCTGAATTGCAGGGCTCCCATTGACCTTGCAGTCTCGTTTTCCTTTTTCAGTTGGTTCAACTTTTCGTCAACTGTGCTGCCAAACAGTTATTCACCATTAAAGGGTGTGCTGAGGATGTTACTTTGGACTTAATCTTTGAAGCCAGATACACGGAGCCAGGCATGTCTTCTCTCTGTCAGCCCTATCATCATTTTCTTACTTGATGTTTCAAGTGTTTCAAGCAGGAAAAATGCCTGACGCTTTTCCTCCTCCAGCTTCACCTTGTATGTCTTTCCCGCCTTCTTTATGACTTGGTTGTGCATTCCAATGCCGTCTGGCGGCAAAGGCCTCGAAGGGTAGGACTCTACGCCCTCTTCCGGTGATTTGGTGTCGAGGTCCTGCCACGGAAGATCTTGAGACTGTCGAGGTCTGGTACAATTCTTCTTCTTCCTCGCCGTAGTAATACACGTCTTCTTCTACCTGCTCTTCGGCGGGTTCTGGAGTGTTCAGCGGCTTGAGTTCCTCTGTGTCGCCCTCGAGCACGGGTTTCTATGGAATCATGTACCGGCTCATTTTGTCGTCAAAATCCTTCTTTCTCTGGAGAATATTCGCCATTTCAGCCTCGAGTCTTCTCCTTTTCCTGTCCATCTCGGACGCTGATTTGGCGTCGAAATTCTCCGGCCTTCGTTTCGCGGTTGTCGACGATGTCGCGGTCGTGGGCTTGGACGATGGGCCCTGCTTTTGGGCCTCTTGCCTCGATGTTGAGTGTTCCTTTTCTGGAACCGCTTTCGATGGCCTCGCCTTTTCTAGGCTTTTCGACGGCTGGGAGTCCTTAGCCAAGGATCCGCTGGGCTGTTTATCTTTGGGTGTGGCTGCTAGCGTTGAGGACTTCGACGGCAGTGCCCCTTTTCGGGAGGATTTGGACTACTTAGAGTATCCGCCGAGGTTCTAGGGGTCGACGACTCTCTTACCTACTTCCTCTTTTCAACCTTGACGTCTGTCGTGTCTTCTGGTCCTTCGGCGATGTTGTCTTCTTCATCACTGGAGAGGCCCAAGTCTTCGTGCGATGGAGGTGCTCCCTGGCCCTGCATGGCGTGCTTCGCCATCAGCTGCCTCTCTCTCACCCTAAGTGTCTTAGGCGTGATAACCGCGCAGGCGTTGCAGTCCTCGCTCCGTTGGTCGAACGGAAGGCAGAGGTTGCAGACTGGATGCTGGTCCTTCTGCTCGTAATTGTATCTACAGTTCTCGCAAAATTTTAACAGTGTCTTGTCCATCACGGTGCTCAGGGGGCCCCCTCTGCACGCATTGACCGTGGCACGTCGAAAGATTGGTTCTTCTCCTTCTTCGTCGCCCCTGTTAGTTGACTGATCTTCCGGTTACTGTAAGTCGATTTCCTGGTGATTTTCGTTGATTTTTCTGTGATTCTGCCTCCAAAGTTCTGGAGGGAGCTTCCGCCAGAAGCGCGCCGACGTCACAGAGGACACCAAATGGTGGTACCTCGACGCCCACCCTACCTGGACCGAAAAAAAAGAAAAATAGGACAATTCCGGACCCAATCACGAGATGGTGGAATAATGCACAGCATAGTGAATCTAGGAAAAATTCACGCTGCAAAACTCAGATTCACCCAGAAGAAATATAGCACTGCTTCCTTGAATACCTTTAACTGCTGCAGAGTTACGGATGACCTGGAAAACTCAGGGTGCACTGGCTTCAGTTACAGAATGGTGTCATAATCGGACAACTCTGCAAAAGCCCCTGCTGCAAGAACTGTTCCTGGAGTGAGGTCAACGAGGGAGGATTCCTGCCTTGATTTCTTGTGCTCATGACAAGACTTGTCCTTCGACTTGATCTTGCTTCTTATACTTGGCAGCATAAAGCTTTGCCTCTTGCTCCCTGATGACTTTCTGATGCATTATTGAGCTGGGCATTTGTTGCATGACTTTGAATCATGTTTGGATCTGAGACAATTTGCCTCTAGCCACCTGATGACTTTCGGATGCATTATTGAGCTGGGCATTTGTTGCATGACTTTGAATCATGTTTGGATCTGAGACACCAAGGACAAATGTCATGAGGATTCATGTCTGAAGTCTGCTTCCTACATGCCTGGTACAGCTTTAAGCCTATAGTTTTCTGGGGAGAGATCCCAAACTGTCAGCAAAATCGGTTTGGAAGTTAGTAAGATACTGACTACAGTTTGGGAGTGGAGCTCTGGCTCCGGGTCAAAGAGTGTTTATAAAAAAAAGAACCAACATCAGCGTGCAGACGTGGCGCCTATATACGTCTCTGCAATGTCACTTTTGAAGGCAGGGTTTGTGGTGCTGTGGATCTGATGCACGTATTGGTACCACCTATCGGCGCACAGCAGCAATTGCTTGAAGGTTTTCTGTATCTATTCTTGCTCCTGGGGAAATTAAAAAGGTGAGGAACCTGTGGTATAAACTATTCATCAGAAGTCTGCATTTCAAATTCAACCCATCCATCTAATACAGAGGATCATTAAGAAAATTCGGATTCACAGAGCGAGAGTTATCTGATAGCCCCAGATTGGGCTTCTATGATGACTTACCATCAACATCTCAGTAATTAGCAGTGAGGTGTGGCTAGGCTACTTGCGGAAACCTAATAGGTCTTCCCAAAGTACCCAAACGTATTTCCAATCATGTGGTGCTCAAAGAGAGAGAGCGGCCACCAACGCTCCCACAGTGGCTGGGAAAAACCAGTCTCAACAATGTACTAATAGTCCCGAGCAAAACACTCCAATAATATTCAAATACAAGAAATTAAATCCATTCAATTCTTCTTGATTTCAGAACGATTTATTTTTTTGAATCTTGTTCATCCGTAGTTCCCTTTAGCCAACATGTGTTTCTTCAGATCTATGCATTAACATCACTGACTTCATCCGGGCTCATCAATTATTAACATAAAAATTGCATCAAAAGGTCCTGATTGGACATGGGGTACATTTAGTTGTTTCTCCTATTTATGTTACAACAAGGGAAAGTATACATCTAAAATGTCAATGCTATTTTGTTGTACTTTAAAATGTAGCAGATGACCTCTGGTTGGCGGGGCTCTGCATTGTATGTGCTAATTGACGCAATAAAATGTTTATAAAAAAAAAGATCATGATTGGTATTGTTAACCTCTATATATCCAGCAAACATCTCTACTCGGACAACTGCTCGTAAGTTGCCCTGTCAACCTGTATAAGGGAGAGTGCTCCTTCTTATATCCAACCCAGGAATTTTAAAAGCCTCCCACGATTTCACCTCGCAAGACGTCTCAATGTCATGTGTTGAAGCAGGAGATTTGTTTGCTTCTCTTCAAGAATGCGATAGAGGAAGTCCTGTGGCTTCAACGCAACACAGGTTTTAGTCCAACTTCTTCCTCATCAAAAGGAAATCAGGAAAATTGAGACAAGTGATGGACTTGAGGCTCTTGAGCAACTACATAAAGAAACAACCTTTCAGGATGCTGTCCTTACAAGAGATCCTACAACTCTAGAATGCGGGGGATTACATGACATCACTGGATCTCCTTGATGCGTACTTCCACATTCCCATACATGCAAAGCATCAAACATTTCTCAGGTTCGAGGTGGCAGAGTGTCATTACCAATCCAAAATGCTTTTTTTTTGGCTACACTTGCTCCCAGAGTTTTCACGAAATACATGGTCCCAATGGCGTCCTTCTTGAGGAGGAACGGATACCATGTTTTCCCATATTTGGACAACTGGTTCATAAACAGGTTATACATTTCCCTCTGCAAAAAAGTCTACTTGGGTCTGTTTAAGGCTTCTCAAAACCGTAGGCCTCAAGCTAAACATAGAAAAATTGTCTTTAACCCCATCCAGCTCAACAGTTTTTAGGGGGGTGATTCTGTATAGGAACGTTTCCAAAGCGTTCCCAACTGTGGAGAGGATTCCTTGCCTCAGAACAATAACGGCTTCCCTCTCTAAAAGAAAGTTCACTGCTGTCCGGTAGTACAAATCAGTGTTAGGAATTATGTCACCTTGCATCCCATTGATACCAAACTGTCATCTTCGCATGCAAGCTTTGCAGGAACAGCTAGATGATCAATGGTTTCAGTGTCAGAGATCCTTCAAAGACACAATAACAATAACCTCGACTATGAAGTTGGCAATGGCTTAGTGGACGGACCCAACAAATGTCTCTCTGGGCCTATTGTTCATTCCTATGCAGCCCCATATATTTATGACAACAGGTGGTTCCAATGAAGGCTGGGAGCTCCTTTACAGGGCTTGGATATTCACGGAAGATGGTCTGCGCAGGAGGCATTGTCACACAAAAAATTCTTCTGAAATTGAAAGTAGTTTTCCTAGACCTTCTATTTTTTTCTTTCCAGACATTTGTAATTCTTCCCGTATTGGTAAGAACAGACAATACAGCAACGCTGTTCTATCTCGCCAAACGGAGGAATAAGATCACCGATCTTGTCTGCTCAAGCTCAGCGAATTGTGGAATGATTAACATATACCGGGAGTGGAGAATAAATGGGTGGATTCTATAAGCAGAAAAGAGAAACAGTGCCATGAATGAGAACTGAATCAGTGTCAGTTACTGCAAGTGTTCAGCCAATGGGGTACCCCAATTCTGGATCTCTTTGCCACCTTTCAGAACAAAAGATGCAGGATGTATGCCAACAGGTTTCCACAGAAAGGGTCTTGGGAAAAATGTGTTCCAGCTGGCGTGGACGGGATTGTTTGCTTACGCTTTTCCTCCCTTTCCGCTGATTCCCAGTCATTCAAAAAATGAAACAAGAACCTTGCCTCCTCATTTTCATAGATCCAGCATGGCCAAGGCAGTACTGGTTCACAGAGTTTCATCTTCTATCAGAGGTCCTACGTATTCAATTTCAGTCAACAAAATATCTTCTCTCCATGATCATGGATCAGGTGGTCCATCCAAAGACACGAACTCTCAGCTTGTCAGCTTGGCTCCTCACGACAATGAGTTTGAGACATTAAACTTGCCAGAGGATTGCAGGATGATTCTCCAGCACTCTCATGCAGACACCACAAGTAAAAGCTGCAAAATGGAAAAGATTTTGTTCATGGTGCAAAACTAGTAATCTGCATCCACTTTCTTTGGCTCCAGAGCAGATACTTCCTTATCTGCTACATCTAGCGAAATCAGAGTTTGGGTATTCCTCCATAAGACTCCATCTGGCAGCTGTTTCCAGATTTCTGAGATGAGCGGGGGAGCTCTTGTTATGGTCCAACAGACTAATTGAAGAATTCATGAGAGACTTCTTTAGAATCTATCTTCCTTTGAAGTCTCCTTCTGTGAATGGCAACTTAACACAGTCTTGTCTCAGCTCATGAGAAGTCCTTTCATTCAAATTCATAAAGCAGACATGAAATATATTTCTTGGAAAGTTGATTTTCTATTGGCACTTCTGCTAAGAGGATGAGATTTATGCCTTGCCAATTCATGAACCTTATTTACAGTTTTGGAATGACAGTCATTTTACAAACTCATCTGAAATTCATTCAGAAAGTACCAACCTCGTTTCACCTAAATGAACCATCATTCTTAAGGAAACCTTTATCTGCAGCAGAGAGGACCTTACATTCTCTAGATGTCAAATGCTGGCTCAACTTCTATCTCAATAGAACCAAGACTTTTAGGAAATCCAATCAACTTGATCTCATTTGCCCCACCAAGAAAAAGACACATTTATCATGGGCAAATATTGCTTTTCTGATGGATACATCTGCCAGTGGATTCCTCTGCAAATATTGCTTGTTAGGTGTCTGCGGCCATCACCTTTTGTCATGAGAGAGCAGGAAGACCATTGACTGCAAAGGTGAAAGCGCATTCTACACAAAAGGCTGCTTCTTCTTCAGCCCTGTTTGCAGGTTTATCGTTACCAGACATCTGCAGGGCAGCAACATGGGCTAATACCCACACTTTCACAAAGCATTATTGTCTGGATTCCTTCAAAAAGGTGGATGTTGTGGTTGGGCCTACAGTGTTACGTTGCCTGCTTCATTAAGGTACACATATTTGCTTAGCATAGGTATGTCTAGAGTATGTTATATAATGTGTTTCACACAAAATCTGAGGTATGGGGGCTCTGCAGGGGATGAGTGCTTCAGGGTCTGTACTCTGGTTGAAGTTTGGATGCTTTAAAACAATGTGAATTGGCTAGCAATGTCTATTGTTCTCAGTGTGATTCCTACGGCTTATGTTTTAGCACTGCTTTTATCACTGTTACCATAGGACTCCCACCATGATGGCGGGGAATATTCAAGCATGTGAATCTATGAAAGATATCAATACGGAAGAACAACAGTGTACAGATAAGTAACTTGTTCTTTCTGGATAACTAGACCCTGGCAGTTGTAACAGTTAAAACCCAGAATGCCCTACCACTTGCCTTGCATGCTCAACAGACATTGAGCACGTTCAGGAAACAACTTAAAACCTTTATGTTCTCAAATAATATCTAGAATCTGGTACAAGTGATCGGATGTGTGTGATTTGTTACCTGAGTTTTTATAATAGGGCCTGGATACTTCTTTCCTGAAATAGCTGCTTGTGCTTTGTACATTTTCTTACTCACTGTAATCACGGGAGGAGTACGTCACAAGAATGCAGCAATTTCCTCTGCTTCTCCCATCAATCCTGGTTAAAACATTGTTTATAAAACTCTGCAAATTCCTGACTGATGTCTCCCATCAGTAGATACTGTCATCCCTTTCTTATCTACGATTTCACCCACCCGTTATCCCTAGTCTTTTCTTCTACGTAGCCAGGCTAACAGTCACCACACTTTGTTGCCAATCTCGTACAACTTTCTTTAGGAGCAAGGAAGAGCGTGTCTTAGCCTCCTGTGTCACTTCCTGTTTGTACACATTATGGATTAGAGTCAGTTTCCTAATATCAAAGTCAATTGGCGGATTCTCCATCTCTCTATCTCTGCACCCTACCCACTCTTGCTCTAGATATTCAGTCATCTCTCTTGTGAGTTTTCTCCTGTAACCGAGTTTGGTCACGGTCTTATATGCCTTCCATAACCATAATGTCAGATTGCACTAATCTTGCATTATCTAAAAATCTTCTACTAGGACAATGACCAAGTCTTTGTGCCTGATCTCCCATTTGCCACCTATCCCTTCTGTGGCCACGTGTGTCCTGTCAGCAGTAAAGGGGATAGAGTGGATATTCCCAGTGGTGGATATTCTATACAAAGGGTATTGAACATTTCATTCAGTATAGCAAAGAAGTCATCTAATATCGATGTGAAACAGTGTGCTCCAGAGAGGTAGGCTTATTTACGGTCCCAGGCTTGTTTCATTCTTCCTAGGTCCACAAATCCCAAGGTTCTTGAATATTGTGCTACGTGTGAAGCTGTGACAGTGTCTCGTGGCATTCTCATGAATCTGTCTAGGTTTTTAGACATAATTGTTCAGCATACAGATGTCCTTGAATTTGTTGCAGACAGAAAGAAAACAAGACCTATAATTGCACTTTCAGCAAACCGGTGTGGAAAACCTCAACTGTTTCCTTAGTCAGGGATAACATTGAGGATGTCACTGATGATGTGATTCATTGTTGTGATGTCTTTGATGACTTGCGTGGTCTTGTGCAGTGCATGGAGCGAGATATGGATTGGATTATAGTTAAAAGTATTTAAAGTATTTGTAGTTTATCATAGTTGGTGAATTCTGGTTTTGGATCATGCCCATAAAGTCCGTCAAGTTAACTTTTCTGTGGAGAAGTATACTTGCTTGGAGAGGGAAAAGGAAATTATCATGTCAGTTCCCCTTGCTATGCCCTATTTAAGTTTCTCCTTCAAGGACTAAATGCTTGCAGGAGAGGTTGTTATTCCAGGAAGAGATGGTTGGCGCCACCATGAAATGCACGCTAGTCGAGGAGAAGTGAATTTTACTGGTGAGGATTTGATATATTTCAGGATATTGTGACCTCCTGACGCTCCTGCCAGTCGAAGCTGTTCTAAAGATTTGTGACTGCACAGCAAGATTCGAGAATGTGCTGCAAGCATTTAATTGAGCCTCGTCTGTCTTTTGCCAACAGGAAACTGTTTGCGCCACTTGCTGCCCGCCTCATTTAATAGGAGGAATGAAGGGTTGAGTTAGAAAAGCAGTTCGGTTGTTTTTATAAAGGGCACGTGGAAGGAAGGCAATGACATGGCACTTCGTACATCCCCGGTTTCTTTATTAGCCAACTTTAGGGTAGTTTTTTTTTAGGATGGCAGAGAATGTAAGGATCAAGAGCCAAATGACACGCGATAGACTGTGTACATTTATACAATTCATTCTTGTTTTTTCTACTGAAGAAGTTAAGTCTGTTTGGGATGGGATTGAAGCTCACAACACCAACTGATCTCCACATTTAGAAAGTATTTATTTCGTGCATTCCGAATTCGCCCAGCCCAGCTGATCACTCCCTGCCCCTTCTGTCTTTCCTCCTTCAAGATGCAAGTCAGGGAAGGGCATATCATGATGTAACAAGCATTTACAATGCAATGGTCTCGGCATTGTTTAAGTTAGAGCTATTGGCATTGCTCATGACATTATTTTTATTTATGTTTTTGTTCTTAAAACATAAATAAATGGCATTGTCATTTACAATGCCAATAGCTTAATCTCTCGCAAATTCGAGACCTATTGCATTTGCACCCACACACAGAGCCACACACACAAAGCCACCCACACACATACATAGCCACCCACACACAGCCACCTACACAGTCATTCACAGAGCCACCCACACCCACACAGAGCCACCCTCACACAGACCCACCTACACACACACAGAGCCACCCTCACACAGACCCACCTACTAAAATAAGCTACCCGCACAGAGCCCAACACACACACACAGACAGGACCACACACACACAGACAGACAGAGCCACACACACACACAGACAGACAGCCACACACAGACAGACAGAGCCACACACACACACAGAGCCACACACACACAGAGCCACACACACACAGTGCCACACACACACACACACATAGATGTGGTGGATGTGGTGGTGGTGGATCTGGTGGTGGTGGTGGTGGGTGGGTGTAGTGAAGATGGTGGGTGGGTGTAGTGGAGGTGGTGATGGTGAATGTGGTGTTGGTGGTGGATGTGGTGTTAGTGGTGGAAGTGGTGGTGGATGTGGTGGAAGTGGTGTAGATTTTAAAAGTAGAGTACTTATATTAGGAGTAAATGCCTGATAATGGCTAAAGTCAAGGAGTACTTAGGAATGGGGCTGCTTTGCGTTTCAAAACCACAAGCTTTGCTATCGAATGTAGGTGCTGAAGGGAATCTAGGTGGGGTCCCCTCTATCATCCAAGTAATGTTGGGAAAACAAAGATGTAAAGGCTGGGTAGAGGAGGGCACCGACATTTTCAGAAGGAATACCTGAAGCAGAGCTGGTGCATACGTGGCAGCACACCTCTGCAGCAGCAATTCCATGAGAGGGGCTGCAGTGAACAGTAAGAGAAAATAGCTCCAAAAACAAAATACATTATTTTATAAAAATGGGAGCCTTTTAGAACTTAATGCTTTCAATTTAAATGACAGCTGCGTAGATTCTATGATGACATCATCATTGGCCATGGGAACTCAAACCATGCAGCTGAAAAACCCTCTAGCCCAGCTTTCCCTGGCGGCAGGGACTCGTGCCACCACGCCTGGCCAACAACTGCATAGATTAATTTACTTTTGGAACTCACTCACTCGGAAAAACTTCTACTTCTATTAAAGCACTATGCATGGTCTTCAAGGCCCTACATGATATGGGTCCCAGATACATGAAACTGCTCTTCCGTTGGCATAAACCAGCAAGAACCCTGAGATCGGGGGAACTGACACTGGTCACGGTCCCCAGAGTTAAAAGAGCACGCTGGGGAGGCAGGAGCTTCTCCCTCGGGGCGGCAGAGGCCTGGAACAAACTGCCACTCTTCCTTAGACAATCCCAGGACCTGATGGCCTTTAGGAGAGAGCTCAAGACCTGGCTCTTTTCCCATTAATCCCTTGCTACCCACTCACACTAGTTCAATTATGCCAGCGCCAGGACACCTCCGGGTAACAGAGCGCTCTACAAATGTAATAAATAAATAAATAACTAAATAATGTTTCTTACTATTAGTTTCTAACAATGTATTTCAATCTTGATATTCAGAATGTTCTGAGTAGATTTCTGCAAAACGGTCCTCTCCAATTGCGACTACAACCCTGTGGTGCTCCCTACACTATGCAATCTGTTACTGAAGAAATATCCACACTTACGAATAAAGCTGCTTCTACCCTACACCCTCCCATCTCCAGATGTCCTCAATTTAACACCGGCTAACACATTTGCCCTGACGTGGATGGGTCATGTGCAGTTACTTTTAAGCTTTAGTGCCAAGATGCCGATTGTTTTTTAAGGATGTGCATATTAAAAAATAATGTCTAACATAACCAATAGTGTTTTGCTGAAATACCCATGCATGCCCTCTTAATCTGACAATAGCAGAGCAGGCAGGCCTGAGGCAGCAGTCTATTTACTGCTCAGTGAAGCTCTTCCATTATGTAATGTCTATTTTCTTTGTTGTGTTCTGGCATTGGAGCTGCTGAAGCGGCTCAAAGACTCCTGGTGTCTGCACTATGGTGCACAACTAATCCACAAAAGACAACTATGTTCTCTCTCTCCGCTAATTATGCATTCTAAAGTTACAGGGGGTATAACATTTTTTCCAAGACCTGCTCCTTGCTAAATGAACAAGCAATGAGGGGGCAGGGGCAGGAGAGCAAGCACAAGCAAAACGGGGGAGGGGCAGGAGAGCAAGCACAAGCAACGAGGGGCAGGGGGTAGAAGAGCAAGCACAAGCAACGAGGGGGCAGGAGAGCAAGCACAAGCAAAGAGGGGGCGGGGGAGCAAGCACAAGCAACGAGGGGGGCAGGGGAGCAAGCACAAGCAACGAGGGGGCAGGAGAGCAAGCACAAGCAACAAGTAGGCAGGGGCAGCAGAGCAAGCACAAGCAACGAGGGGGCAGGGGCAGGAGAGCAAGCACAAGCAACGAGGGGGCAGGAGAGCAAGCACAAGCAACGAGGGGGAGGGGGCAGGAGAGCAAGCACAAGCAACGAGGGGGAGGGGGCAGGAGAGCAAGCACAAGCAACGAGGGGGCAGGGGCAGGAGAGCAAGCACAAGCAAGGAGGGGGCAGGAGAGCAAGCACAAGCAACGAGGGGGCAGGGGCAGGAGAGCAAGCACAAGCAACGAGGGGGCAGGAGAGCAAGCACAAGCAAAGAGGAGGCAGGGGCAGGAGAGCAAGCACAAGCAACCAGGGGGCGGGGCAGGAAAGCAAGAACAAGCAATGAGGGGACAGGGGCGGGAGAGCAAGCACAAGCAACGAGGGGGCAGGGGCAGGAGAGCAAGCACAAGCAACGCCCACCTGGAGATGGTTATATGCCAAGTGAGGGATTTATGTCAAAGTGATATTACTGAACACATCAACACTGCAGTGGTTCTCTCTAGACATCCCGCTCTCCAGTAGACTGTGACTGACCAAAATGAAAATACCCGTCAAAAGTTCGGCCACAAACATAATGTCCCTATTACGTTTTTAAAAAACTGACAGTTATGTTACAAAAATGCAACTAACTACTTCTAATCACTTTTATCCCCATGATCCGGCCTTGCACGAACAGGAACCTCTTACCTGGTCCGTTTTGGTCGCAAGAGATTTGTCTGCAAGGACCCTGGTCTTCAGCTCGTCCAGCTGGCCCTTGTAAGCCAAGTCAAAAAACAAGAACATCAGACACCGACCCCTCCATTTTTTCGGTTGGAGACTGGGTTTGTGTTAGGAAGTAGGAAGTAGTGGCGCTCTGAGCAGTATGATGTTGTGGCTGAGATCGGTGTGCAGTAGGCACGCGGTGCAAAACAGGACAGGGGAACACAAACCCTTAGGGAAAAAGGCCCCTGAAATGATCCTGGCAAGCCTAGACCAACTGAAATGCGAACAGATCCTGTGCACACGCACGTATGGTTGATAGTCCGAGTGTAGGGACTACGTTTTCTACTCGTAAAGAGTGAATGCTTGAAAAAAGAAGCATGGAATGTCAAGATTCGTGTGAATAAAGTTTTTATAAGTCAAACAGTGGACAGTACAGTAAGGAAGTAGCCAGCCGACACGTGTTTCGTCACACCGTGACGCGCACGCGATCAGTGCGTATAGCTATATGCACTGATCGCGTGCGCTCCCTTACTCACGCTCAGCCGTTTTCCCAGGACGCCACTGGCCCTGCCACCTTTGCCTGACCCAGCAACTACTACTTGGCGTTTTATCGCCTTATTGCACATGCGGACGGGGTCGTTTTCTCCGCCGCTCCTTATCTACACGATTCCACCCACCTTGTAGCCTTACAGCCCTGATGAGTTACACCTCCTTCACGGTGTGACGAAACACTTGTCGGCTGGCTACTTCCTTACTGTACTGTCCACTGTTTGACTTATAAAAACTTTATTCACACGAATCTTGACATTTCACGCTTCTTTTTTCAAGCATTCACTCTTTACAAGTAGAAAACTTAGTCCCTACACTCCGACTATCAACCATATGTGCGTGTGCACCGACCCCTCCATGCCTGCACCATCAGCACCCATGCAGTAGACAGTAACAACCAATGAGAAGAGAGCATTACAATCCAATTGTGAACAATGACAAGGGACTAACAGCGTCACCTCCTTAGAAAGCTAAAAGCACCGGCCATCTTGAAAATAATACTTTTGTAACGCACAAAAGGCGAAGAGAAAGAGAATGCATTTGTTCTAATTAGCCTGTATTAATCTTAAGTAGAAAAGAGGACTAAACTCCAAATGAGATAAAGTGAAATGTAACCATTCAGAGAAATTTGTGATGAGGCTGACAGTGCCTGAACATGACGGAGAGCATGTCTTATAGAGAATCATACAGTAATTATTCATTCTGAACTCTATAAAAGAAAAAAACAAATGTGCATTTTGATTGCTGGATATTTGCCGGATTCGTGTAGAGTAGACGATCTCTTCTTGAGCACTTTTCAACTGTTAAAACCCACGTCAGAACCCCCATTGCCTTAATTTGTCTCTTTAGTCCCAAAGCCCGTCTTTTGTGTCTAGCCCCAAACTTTTGTGGCAATGATTGTGTTTATGTCGAACGAGCAAACAATCAAAATAAGACATCGCCGGGTTTGCGGAGCGTTCGCGAGGCGTCGATCAGGGAGATCCCGGACTGCGGCAGGCTCCGACGAGGGTAGGGGGAGGGAGGGAGGAAAGGGGAGGCTCCAGAGGGAAAGAGGGGAGGTGGGAAGAGACGGGGCAGGAGGAAGACACCAGGAGAGGGATCGTGAAGAGAAGCGCTCGCATTGCATTTAAGCCCCGTCCTTTTCAGACTGGGGGGGACGTGTTTTTTCATGATGACGTCACAACGAGAAAGAAACGAAAAAATACGCCCCCCAATCTGAAGAAGTCGGGGCTTAAACGGAGTGATGCCCCTCTCCTCCAATGGCTGGCCTCCATTTAGGAAGTCAGCCAATGGAGAAGAGGGGCGGGTTAAAGTCCCCATACTAAGAAACATTAAATCTCTGAGCAAGACTGCGCAAGCGCAGCCTACGGTCTGAGACCTAATTGCTGGGAGTGACTGACGGGCGCTTTCCATCCAGGGGCTACCTGTGGGGGACAATATGTGATTGGAGACGATGACACATAACATCGAAGAAGTGATGCTTGAGAGCTGAATGAGGAGCCAGGCGGATCCCTTTGCATAATGGCTGGGATGGCGATGAGACCCAGAGGGGGGCCAGTCGGCGACTCCGCGCTGTGGAGCATCCGACCTGCGAGGTGTTGCACTGTGCCTGAACTGGCACAGCTGACTCCAGTTGGTATATTCCAGCAGAAAGGTGGCAACCCCGTTACCGTGGCCATTACTCCCTATCGCTGTGCAGGTTGTGTAGCGGACCGCGAGTTGAGGTGAGACCCAGTGGAGATTCGGGGGTGCGAGTGTGGGGAAGACCGCTACTGAGTTGTGTGGTAGTGAGCCGCGGGAGGGTGCGCCACGATGGCGACGAAGACGGATCAGGACAGAGCCTTGCCTCGAGCCCCCAGAGGAAACAGGAATGTTCAGTCCAATACGCTGGAGCGGTACACCATGCCCAAAGGATCTCCGGTGGAGTCGAAATGAGCTCAGGCGAGAGGGGATTCTGATACTCCTTCCCAGGTGGAGCCAACTTTGTCGGATCTCATGGTGGCCATTACTGGTGTCCAGACGACTCTGGGACAAAAAATGGAGGCCCTGGATAACAAGATAGACACCGTGGCCATTGAAGTCGGGCTGATGAGAGCGGATCTCACTAAAGCTAGTGAGAAGGTGAAGTCACTGGAGGTCAAGACAGCTAGCCTCATAGATGATGTGAATGTGCTACAACAGGAAATTCGGGAACTGAAGGCCTCAAGAGCCTTCACGGAGCGGAAGCTGGATGAGTTTGAAGGTAGAGCGCAATGCAACAACATTTGCATTTTAGGGGTGCCCGAGAGGTCAGAGGATCAATCGCCTGACCTGTTTGTTGAAAATATTGTGCTTAATCACCTCAAACCTAAAAGTCTCAGCAACTTTTTCACAGTTGAACGAGCCCATAGGATCCCGGGGGCAGGCCCAAGCCGGGGGCGCCTCCCCGTCCTATGATTGCAAGAGTCCTAAATTATCGCGACAGGGAATCGATATTGCAAGCGTCTCTGTCAGGGCCCCCGTTGAAATTCGAAAATGCGACACTCTCCTTTTTTTCGGACTTTACTCAAGCGGTTCAAAAACAGCGGCAAGCGTTTTTGTCTGTGAAGAGGAGTCTCCGTGACAGAGGTATGAAATATGCCATGATGTTTCCGGCCCGTCTTCGAGTGGAATATAACGGGAAGGCCTTGTTTTTTGACAATCCTGAGGTGGCGCGGTGGGCTGGTTGGATAGCACGCATGCAGCAGGATCTGAGAGTCAAAATAGAGGAGCAGCAGATGATCAATAAATGACTGAACTTGGGAAGGAACGGGCCGGAACTTTGGGTTGTTGTGCACGGGAGATGGGGCGGGATAGTAGTACTTCGCAGACGCCGCTAAGTTGATAAATGTATTTTTTCTTGATGGTCTTGATCCGTGCAGATGCGGTGTTGAGGGGTGAGGGGGGGGGGGGGGGGGGGGGATTGTCTAGGGGCCCTCCATTTTCTACTTTTAGTTAGACGTAGTGTAGGTTTGGGGCGACAGGCACACTGTTAGTTGGGGATGAGCTTAAGCTACAGGCAGGGGTGCAGGGTGGGGGGTGAAGGAGGAGAGGGGTTTGTGGGGGGTTTCAGAATTCTGAGTTTTGTTACAGTATTTGCGATGAAGAGATTCGGGGTAAATTTGGGTTTTGATGTTTGTTTTTTTCTTTTGCGTTGGGTGTCACCGATTGCTTCAGGAATGGTGTATTAACATAATGTCTTCTGGTAAACGGGGATTAGGGATCTCCACGCTCAGTTGGAACGTGAATGGGTTGGGAGATAAGATAAAAAGTCCATCCCTTGCAGTTGTGATAACTTCTGATCAGTCACTAATGCACTTTATTATGTTTTGTGACCATTTTACTGACATCAGAATATAGTTTTTGGTTCCATTATTGAAAGAAGCAGGATTTACACAAGTGCGACCCGCACTCTTGTACTTACAACTGCTGGGTAGCATCAGGGTAATTTTTGGGGTTGCTAATTTTCTGGTCGCTGCCATGCGTATTAAGGCCAAAAGACAGCTGGTGAATGTTTTAGAGGTGGGATTCTATTTTAATTAACTTTTATTCTCTGATTTTAACGCAGTGATGGATGGCAAAGTGTATAGACACCCTGCTCGGGCTTTGTTGCCGTCCCGTAGGTGGTTGTCAGACTTTGTAGAAACTACTGGACTGGTTGACGGTGGGAGGCTAAAAAATCCTGGTGGAAATCAGTATACTGCCTCATCGGCACATAACTCCCTCTCGAGGATAGATTACATCTTGGTGCCGGCGTCGCAAGTAGCATTGATCCATGACGTGCGACATTTGACTAGAGGAGTCTCGGATCTCTCACATGTCTGGCTTGGAGTTGAGCTGGGTCAGAGGGATGTAGCTAGAGTTGCCCCAATTAGCGCTTGGCGACTGAGGGACCCTGACACTAAGAAGGAGATTGTGCGTATTACAGATGGATACTTCCAGGATAATGTGGGCACAGTGGACTCAAAATGTTCCCTGTGGGAAGCATATAAGACTGTTATTAGAGGGGAAGTGCTGTCGATTATCGCGGGGAAAAAGAGGATGAGTCGGGCAGAGGTCTATAAGGTGGAGGCAGAGTTGCTGGCCTTGGAGAGGGAGGTGTTTGCAGACACCATCTCGGAGGGAATGCACCGTCTCTGTCTCCTCAGGGATGAGTAAAGGAGTCTGGCTAGAGATAGGGCTAAGAGGCATCATGCAGATACTCAGAGTAGGATATATGAGCATGGCGACAAGGCCGAGAAATTGATTGCCTGGCTGGAGAAGGGGGAGTGGGCGTCACGCCTAGTGCCGGAGTTATTGACTCGGGTCGGGTAAAATAACAGATCCACAACAAATAGTGGACAAATTTGCCGACTATTATAAGGCAGTGTACACAGCGGAGGAGAATTACACTGAGACCGATAGTGCGGACATGATCCGGGATATCCCGATGCCCACTTTATCGGATGAGGATAGGGACTACCTAGACTCCCCTTTCACGAACGGCGAGGTGGTGCAGGCCATCAGGGGGTCCATTCTGGGAAGGCCTCTGGTCCGAACGGGCTCCCCATTGAGCTGTATAAAGTGCACGCTAACAAACGGGCTCCATTTCTCAGAGAGATGTTTCTTGAGAGCAGGGAGGAGGGTCAGCTTCCGTATGATCAGAGAGTAGCTAATATCATAGTATTAGACAAGGAGGGCAAACCGAGGGTAGAGTGTTCCTCTTATCGGCCGATCTCACTCCTGAACGCCAAACCAAAGGTGTTAGCTAAGCTACTGGCGACCGACTGGTAAAAGTTATTACGACACTGGTCCACCCGGATCAATCCGGCTTTATGCCGCTTCGAAATGCCTCCCTTAATTTACGTGGATTGCATGGGATCCTGGGTGGTGCGTCAAAAATACATGAACCGGCAGTTCTGTTATCATTGGATGCTACCATGGCCTTCGATAGTTGAGTGGGCGTATCTCTTTGCTGTCCTGGGCAAGATGGGCATTGGACCGGAGTTTGTCAATTGGGTCCGCCTCCTGTATTCCGGTCCTCTGGCCAGAGTGGTGGTAAATAACCACAGGTCTGCGGATTTCCCTTTGGGGAGGGGTACTAGACAGGGTTGTCCTCTCTCCCCGCTGTTGTTTGCACTGGCGCTTGAGCCGCTCGCTGCGTGGGTCCGATGGGACAGGTCGATTAGGGGGTTGAGATGGACGTTGGAGTGGGAAGATAAAATAATGTTGTATGCGGACGACATTCTTCTGTATTTGGCTACCCCCGAACAATGTGAGAAGTTGGCCTGGTATATGATGTTCACTATTCTAGTGAGTACCTTGCACCAGTCCAACCAACCCTTATGGTGATGGTTGTAAAGTCAACCTTATAGACCAGCTATCCTAGAGGTAGCTGGTCTATAAGGTTGACTTTACAACCATCACCATAAGGGTTGTTTGGACTGGTGCAAGGTGTTCACTAGAATAGTGAACATCATATACCAGGCCAACTTCTCACATTGGTGTGCAGCGGTTGGGATTAGAGCTTGCTGTTGTTTTACCACTTGTAATCTTGAGATATCATTTGAAAGATCACATAGGTACCTGTAGGTACATATAAAAACAAGTCTTAGTATACTTAAGTTCTACTGAACTTAGTGTTGTAGGACAAGGGCCTAGCACACCCTGACTACAACTCCTAGAGAGGTTCTTTAGTAAAACATATAGTGTAGGTAGGTGCAACACCTCCACCTCACTAGAAACCATGTCTCGGACAATGAACCCCAGTGGTTCACTGACTGTAGAGGTAGATCCCTTGAGGACTGCTTCAAGATATGAAGCCTTAGCCTTTCCAGAGTTGAGACAATTTTGCACCTCCAGAAGGCTAAAACAGGGTTCAAACCCTACCCTCAAATTCCTGATTGAGTTATTAGAAGAGAATGTTGCTCAACAGTCACCTCCTCAGATGATAATACTGATACCCCAGTACAAGATGAGGAAGAAGGAGATGGGGTAGAAGAAGATGAGTCTGATCCTGAGGTAAACAGCCAGGTCACAGTCAGAAGACTTAGCCAGGCTACCTTAAGCACACACGGGAGTCAGTATGGGCAGCCCTCATACAGACCAACTGGTCAAGGTTAGTTTAATGTCCCTGTGTTTTTTTTGGGGGGGGCGGGGGGGGGTTGTGTAGGAGAGTAGGGTCTGCTTCCTATGGTCACCCCCACTTTTTGCTTTTGCTTTACTGGTTTTCGACTTAGATGTGGCTGTGGGCCTGCTAATCAGACCCAAAGCCCAGATGCACTCTCTCTAAATTTACCATGTAGGTACATCCACAATTGGGCATTGGTTCACCTTGTCAGCCCCTGTAGAAGTGTACCATAGGTACTCAGGGCATTGGTGTAACCAAGGCCTACCAGGGGCTGCAGCATGTATTATGCCACCCCTGGCTGGCCACTCAAATATACACAACTAGCTGATCACTCAGCTGGGGCAAGGTCGTGTAACCACCCCTTGCTTAGGTGTAGTATTCCTATACCTACTTACATATAGACACATAGTAACCTATAAGTCACTCCTATGGCAGGCCTTAACAATCCTGGAGGCAGAGTGCTTGGTTATGTGTGAGATGGTGCTCTAGCATGAGCTGAGCCTGTCTGCAGCTTTCAGAACCATGTCCTTATAGCTGTTCTATGATATTGCCATACCATATACTCTTAAGTTCATTATGAACCTTGCGGTTAAATGCTAACTTTGGTTTGGCTTTATCCAAACATGTCGTGTAAGGTGTCATACACTTTGGAATACTACCCCCTCGCCAATTCTGGCGACGGGGGTGGCATTCCACCCTTCTAGAGGGAGAAGACATGTTAGTTCTGACCATCCCGGTTAAAGCTAATCAGAGCCCCAGCATCACAAAATGGATGCTGCTGCCACAGACACAAGTCTGATCTCCTGCTGCTGGGAGTCCTTCCAGTCACGGAGGTTTGGACAATAGGTTTCCTGCTTGGGGAGGTGCGAGCACCACCCCAGACAGGAGGATGTGTATTGGGACAGGGAGGGCTGAACAGATTGAGACACTGCCTGGAGCACACTAGGTGCTTCATGCATACCCCAGTTCAAACCGGTTGCTGGGGCACTCCAGCCCCAGCTCTGGCGCGAAACTGGACAAAGGAAAGGGGGTGTAACCACCCCCCTTCCAGGTCCCACCCATAGGAGGGACCTAGTGAGCAAACCAGCCCCCTTTAGTTGTATAAAGGTAGGAGCTGACCCAGGAGACTTTAGATTAATCCTGGAATAGATTTGAACCGAAACTCTGGACCCTTCGACATTCACCTGAGCTGAAGATTGAAGAATCTCCCTTGTGGCCAAGGAGTGACCACCCTGGGCAACCAGGCACCATCCAGCAACTCGACGGCTTGCTTTGTCCCCGTTCCCGCCGGAACCCGAGCACAGAGCCTGACAAGACCTCGACTACCGGACCTCTCTGACCCCACTGGACGACTCCAGCACAGCTGAGCCCCGTGGAAGGCGTCGGAACCCGTGTAACCAGGCAACTTGGAAAGTCTTCAACTTGCTAACAGCGCAGCTCCTGAGGCATCCTCTAAGCTGTGCACTGGGGACTGAGACACCCCGACACCGAGCTCCACCTGCACCGAAGATCAGCCCTCCACACTCCATGATATCTGCGTGGGGCCCTTCTGCTTGTGTTCTGCTCGACGCGTTGTCCGGTTGCTGGCCAGTTGGCTAGTAGCCCTGTGGCGACGATCCTGTGACAAATCCATCGCTGATCTGGTTGCTCCAGACTGGCCATTGCTTCCCTGAAGAGGTGAAGTACCTCAGACCCTCCTGGTCTGCATCAGAAGCCTTTTGTGTATCCTGCGTGGGTTGCCTTTGCTTAGGCTTGTTGGCTCCGATCTTAAAGCCGACCCCTCCATCTGCGAGAACCTTCGTGGGACAGCTCCTCTCCAGCACCTGGTCGTCCTCGACGCCTCCTGGTCCGCGTGGCTGCAACAACAAGCTTTACAACAGCACCTGATTGCTCCTTGACGACGTCTGGTTCCTTCCTGGTTCCACCCGGTCACTGGCTAGTGACCCAGACTCTGTCCCCTCTGCTTGCAGGTCCTCTTCAACTCCGATCCACCCTAGGATCCACCCGGACATGTTATGTTATGTTATGCGTTTTTATTAGGCGCACAGATGCTCCAGCCAAGGAGCGTCCTGGCGCCCGGCAAGGCAGCTGCACAACACAACGAAACAATAAATCAGACAAATTTAAAAACTAAGGGAATAAAAAGGTTTTCACCGCACGGCGGAAGGAGAACAAATCCCTCAGGGCACGGATCGCCGGGGGCAGGGAGTTCCAAAGAACCGCCGCCCGAACTTGAAAGGAGCGCCCACCGGCCCTACTCCGCTTAAAGCGTGGGACCACAGCCAGTTCTAAGTCAGCCGATCTTAAAGCCCGGGCTGGAATGTAATGGGCCAGAAGAGCAGCAAGGATCATTGCTGGGGACCCCTTCAGAATCTTATAGGCGACACAGAGGACCTTAAACTGAATCCGTTGGGCCACCGGGAGCCAATGCAATGAGCGCAAAGTGCTAGAGGTGGGGCAGGATCTAGGTAGGCCTACCACCGATCTTGCTGCGGCATTCTGGATCCGTTGTAAACGCCCAATCTCTGCCTGGTTCAGGCCGACCAATAGGGAGCTCGCATAATCCAGCCTAGAGATGACAGTGGCTTGGATCATAAGTTGCCTAGTGGGGGCATCAAAAAACTTGAGCACTGGACGGAGCCCGCGCAGGATACCAAAGCAACAAGCCGCCGTACGTTTGGTATGACAAGCAAACGTAAGGGAAGGGTCCAGCCAGACCCCGAGGTTCTTAAGCTCGGCAACTGGGATGGGGACAGGACCCAAATCCCCTGGCCACAATCTCTCTCCCCAAAGTTCCGGTTGTTTGCCAAAAATCATGACCTCTGTCTTACTAGCGTTCAGCTGGAGACAGTTGGACGTCATCCAGCCGGCGACCGCCCGCAGTCCTTGTTGGAACCTGGGGGCATCGACTTCGGCATCCCCGCTGATCGTAACCGCTAGCTGGGTGTCATCGGCGTATGACACCATTGTCATACCCCATTGCCTGACAACCTCAGCTAGCGGCCTTACGTATAGATTGAACAACGTAGGACTCAGCGAGGAGCCTTGGGGGACCCCCAGGCCCAGCGGATGGAATTTGGACTGGGGAGGCGGGACGGTCACGCTAAAGGCCCGATTGGCTAAAAAGGACCGGAACCATTGGAGAGCAATGCCGGTGACACCAACCTCCTCTAAGCGACGCAGAAGGATCGGGTGCGAGACGGTGTCAAAGGCGGCGCTCAGGTCTAATAGCACCAGCGCCGCCGTTTGCCCCGCATCAAGCACGGAGCGAAGATGCTCCACCATATACAGCAGAGCCGTCTCCGTGCTATGACCGGCCCTAAACCCATTCTGCGTCACATCGAGGACGTTTGCGTGAAGTAGATGTTCCGAGAGGACCGCGTTGACATGCGCCTCAGTCACCTTAGCCGGCCACGGTAGAAGTGAGATTGGCCGATAACTCTCAGGCTTGCTACCGTCCAAGTTAGGTTTCTTGAGAATAGGACGAACCATGGCTCGCTTCCACTTCAGTGGGACATCGCCTGATGTAAGCGACGTATTGATCAGAGAACATAGCGGTGAGATATCGTGTACCGCTAAGTCTTTGAACACAGCTGGGCAAAGCGGATCCGCTGGGGACCCCGACTTCACTTGGCGAGCCAATTTGTCGAGGCTTTCAGGTGTTAAGATAGGAAAGGAATGCAACCCCTCAGATGTTAACGGCTTAAGAGGTGGATTAGCCAAAGGAGTGGCCGACGGAAAGGCCCGATAAATGGCATTGACCTTTTCCAGAAAGAAATCCGCCAATTTTTCACAGTGCTCAACAGAGCTCTGGTGTGTCGTAGTTACCTTTTTGGCAGTGAGATCTTTCAACACCTTGAAAATAGCCTTAGACGGATTCGAACTAGTCCTAAATTGTGCAGCATAGAAGGCGGCGCGAGTTCTGCACACTGCCCGGTGGTACAGTTTCACCGTAGACAGGTACAAAACTTTCTTCACGCTATTATAAGATTTGCGCCAGGCCCGCTCTGCACGCCTACAAGAAACCTTCAGTGTCCGCAGCGAGTCATCGTACCACGGGCTGGATTTACCGGTCCCGGTTTTACAGCATACAATGGGGATGAGGGTGTCCAAAGCCCTGGTTACCCAGTTACAAAACCTATCATAGACCTGATCTGCCGACCCAGTAATGTCAAATGAGTCGGTTGATAAGAGATGGAAAAACTCGTCCAGCTTAAGTCTATTCCAACGCCGTCTTGGAATAGAACACACCACTGGCTTAGGTTGTATAGCCGGTGTAGGGCAGTGGATCTGTATCAAGTAATGATCAGTCCATGCCAGAGGTGTGTAGCTGGAAATGCAGGCTTCCGTAAGATTGGTGAAAAACGGATCGAGGGTATGGCCCCCTGAATGGGTGGGCTGTAACACCAACTGAATCAGCTGGAGCGCCTCGAGATCTGCCATGAAACTGGACACCGTAGGGCTGGCTATGTTATCAAAGTGCAGATTTAAGTCCCCAATGATGGAGAAGTTGGAGCACCCTGCAGCCAGTTCACTAATGGCGTCAGGTAGCGCCGCTCTAAAAGCCACTTCACTCCCTGGGGGCCGATAGATCAGTAGCCCCGACAGGGTGAAATTAGGCGTAATGGCTACCTTAAACATAGCACTTTCGCAACCCGAGATTTTTTGACCCTGCCAAGTGCACGAATAACAGGACTTAACAGCAAGGGCTATCCCTCCGCCTCTAGAAGCTCGGTTGAGAGTGAATACCGAGTATTCCGGCGGGAAGGCCAAGTTAACAACGGCCGTATCGGCATCCTGCAGCCAGGTCTCCGTCAGGAAAAATAAATCAGGAGAGTCATTGCCTAGCAGGTCATAAATGTCTAGATGATGCTTGACAAGCGACCTAGCGTTTAGATTCCAGATGCTGATAAAAGGCTGTGGGCTGACGGCCACCGTGATGTCGTCCCCACAGCTCCTACTTACGGGGGCTGAAAGTGTGAAACATCCGCAACCACACGTAAAAGGGCCGCATAAGGGATCCACCCGAGGCGTGCCACAGGTCACCCGTGATCGGTTGATGGCAACAAGACTGTCGCTTGTATAACACAGCATGATGGAAAGGAGGACAGCCAGGAGCGGAGTCAGAGTCCAGCCACGTCCAGCGCGTCCTGTCGCGGACGGGCGCAGACGGGCAGGACTCTGGCACGACTCCGGCCAAGCGAGGACGCGCCCGCTACGCAATCCCGCTACGCTGGGGGGGAGCATTAAGTAGGCGTCCCCTCGCTGGCCTCTTACATCTTCCTCCTGGTCGCCTGCAGCATCTTCTTCCAAGGCTCCATAGGAAACAACGAGAAAACCCGACATACTTTGACACCTATGCACCCGCAGCCCGTGGGTGAGGTAACGCGAGTACTTCGGTGCTCCTGTAGGGATTGACTATCCTAGTGTCTAGTTTTGCTAGTTGTGTAATCCAAGTTAGACCGGAAGTGTCCTAAAACTTAATTACTTACCTTTTTAAGTTCCTATTGACTTTCTATTGACTCTCGCGTGAGTGTACTGACACTGCACGCGCCGCCTGTGGGCCTCCTACTCCTAACCTAAGGGTCAGATAGTGTAGGCCCAGCGATTCCCTAGGCCCTAGGCCTCTTCCTTTCCCAAGTCGTGGTTCTTATACCACTTACTTAGTATATGGTTTTACGCGCCCCTTGGCCCTAACTGTAAATTGTGCTATTTAAAGTATTTCTAAGTGTAACTTGTTATGTGCTTTTGCCTCTGATCTCATAAAGAGTTCAGAGGTGTGTGTTAGTGAATAAATACATATATATTTTATATATATCCTGTGTGGTGTCCTTTCATCTGGTATTCAAGGGGTTACATATGGTAAAACAGCTGGCTTTACACGCCTTCAAGAGTCTTTTAGCCTAAGACTGTTCTGTCCACGCTACCTCTAGGATAGCTGGTCTATACGGTTGACTTTACAACTATCACCATAAGGGTTGTTTGGACTGGTGCGATGTGTTCACTAGAATAGTGAACATCATATACCAGCCAACTTCTCACACAGGCCATCTATGGATCGCCGCTTGACCCCGGGTACGCGATGGACCGGGGTCAGATGCCAGGCGGCGATTATACTAGGGCTCTTTATGCCAGAAGGGGGCGGTTTCCCCTGGTCGGGCCGGCGGCAATTGCGGTACGGGTGTGGCATGAGGCTACTAGGTCTCTTAACTTGGATGGGAAAATAACTTTGGCTACGCCACTATGGAACTCGGAATGTTTGGGAGGTTTATGTAGGACAAAAGATTTCGACAAGTGGGATCTCATCGGGATCTCACAGGTCAAAGATATGTGGGGAAAGGACGGGATCCTCACATTCGAGGCTCTGCAGGAACGCCATCAATTGCAGGAAAGCGAGCGGTATTGATATCTGCAAATTCGTCATGCGTTGCTTGCCAATATCCCCCTTGGAGTTACACCCCCAGAGGCCTTTCCGTTGGAGGACCGAGTGCTACATGGACACCTTCCGATCAAAACAATTTCCTTAATTTATAAAAAGCTTATTAACTATACTGATGACCCACTTGTAACTATCAGGGAACAGTGGGAGGAAGATGGCCTAGTATTGGATGATGAGGACTGGAGAGAGGCTGTGTCTTCCCCGAGAGTGATTACAATCCAAATGAGACTTAGGTTAGTACAGTTGAAGTTCTCCAGTATTAGGGGTGTCTTTCATAGATTCACATGCTTGAATATTCCCCGTGGTCAAAGTGGGAGTCCCACGGTACATAAAATAGCAGTAATATATGCATATATAAGTAAAATTATTATAATTATAAAAAATACATATCCATATATATAAAATACAGTAAACTCAAAAGTACCATAGAACTGAATAGGCCCATAGAAAGCCTAAGGGAGAAAAACTCAACTTGGTAACATATCAGTGTCATTATGTTTTGGTCCAAATTCCAGCCAATCAGGCTGCAGTTCCCTCTAGAACCTTCTCCTCAGAAGCCCAAGACCTCAGATTTTCTACCGCACGTCGTGTGAAGGGAGTCTCCCTGAGCTCTGCTCAGTTTTTTCCTCAATTCTAGCTGTTATTTCTTCAAAAATGTCTTCAAATAAAAAATCTTTGTTTAAAGCCTGCCCTTCCTGTGGTAAACTGCGCCTTTTCCATGAGGATCCTCACAGTAAATGCATTTACTGTCTCTACCCAGACCACAAGGTTAAGAACTGTAAGTACTGTTGCACTTTTCCTCCCAAGACTCTGAGGGATAGAGAGGCCCGTCTCCTTCTGTGGCTACAGAAGTTGAAGACTTCAGAGTCTGTGGTTTCTGATGCGGAGAGTTTTTCTTCAGGCATTTCTAGATCCTCTCAGAAGCGTGGGTCTGAAACTGAGGTTCCATATCCTTTTCTTAAGAAGAGTAGACTGTTGGAATCCTCCAGGATTGTTTCCCCACAGGATTTGCTTCAGGGCACGTCTACGGGACCTGGTTCTCTGACGTCTACGCCCAAAGCCTTGCCTTCCTCTCAGAAATCCGGCATAGGCTCGTCAACGGGCTCGTCGACGCGCCCGTAGACGTCTTCAGCGACGACGAAGTCTGTAACATCTACGTCGACGACGACATGTTCTATGTCATCCACTGCCGCATCGGCGACGATCACCTCGTCGACGACAGCCCAGGAGACGAGACCCATTACGTCGATTGTTAAGATCTCGTCGACGAGTGTCAAGTCGATGCCGTCGGCGAAGAAATCATCGTTGACGCTCCCATCGTCGACGCGTACACCGTCGACGGTTCCGTCGTCGAAGCAAATACCGATGACGAAGATCAAATCATCTAAAAGAAGCTCGACGACAGCCTCGTCGACGGCCATCGCATCAGGGACGACGACTCCGTCTACGGCTAGCTCGTCGACGGTTTCTTCGTCGTCGACGACCAAACCTTCAATACCGTCGACGACTTCATCGAAGGCTCCGTCGACGGACAAGAAATCTTCGTTGACGACGAAAAAATCTTACATTTCTGCGCCTCAGGTTGGTCATACGACTACTATTGTTACATCAACAAGCTCGTCGGCATCTCATCCTCCTCCGGCCTCAGCTGCCACTTTTACAGTGATTACCGCTTCTACCTTGAGGACTGTGCCTCTCATTCAAATAAGTCCAATAAGGAGTGGAGCACGTCTTCCTGATAAATTGTTTCAATCAGGTGGAGAAGAATACGACCATGAGTCGGAGGTGGAACAACTGTTCGGACAGGCATCTAGTCCATCTGACTTGCACATTAAGTGCCAGGAGTACAGTGATGAGGGTGACGAAGAGGAATACGTTGAAAGTGGGAATTATTTATTTCCTGTTGACGAAGCAGAGACAGTAGCTTCAGAACATGTTACACAAATACCTTTATCTTTAGTCAAAAATGTACAGCACATGCTTGATGACTATAACCGCAGGTTCCCTCCATCTACACCTGCCTCCCCATCATCACAACCTCCTCCCCAGCCTCATCCTCAACCTCTACAGGCTCCTGCTCCGGTTCCACCCGCTTCACCGGAAAGGACTCGACCTGACACTGACAATGAGGTTCCTGCTCCTCATGACACTGATGACTACGATGATGTCGATATGAATGAGTGGGACAATTACAGGGCTCAAACACCTTCCACTCCGCCCACCTCACCTCTTGCTTCACCTCCAGTGGACATTGCAAACTTCCATAATTTAATGGTCCGTGCAGCGAAACGCTTTCATCTCACTGTCGAGAAACAGCAACATGACAGTGAATGCTTCCTGTATGATTTTAAAGACGTTTCACAAAGACAATCCCACACAATTCCAAATATTGACTTTATTTGGTCAGAGGGACTTAAACTCATGGAACATCCTAACTCAGTGCCTGCAGTCTTACCCAGATTAGACAAAAAATATAAGCTCCTGCGTCCACCCCAGCCTGTTTAGTGTCACAGCCAAAAGCAGAGTCGGTTATTACTCCGGCAGCACAAAAAAGATCTCGTAATCCGGCTACATCACTCACGTCTCCTCCTGATCAGGAAGGCCGCAAGTTGGACTCTATAGGAAAAAAGTTCACTACAATGGCGGCCACTACTGTCAGAGCGGCAAATACCTTGGCAATTCTGGGCCGTTACGACCGCCAAATGTGGTCCGAGATTGCCGCACTGATTCCTCAAATGCCTGAGGCCATCCGTGCAGAAGCGCAGGCTATTATACAAGAGGGAGAGGTAATTTCGTCTGAAATTATTGAATGTGCGCTCGACATTTCATCCACAGGCTTTCGCCAATTAGCTGGGGCTGCAGTCTTGAGGCATCAAGGCTGGCTGAAATCTACAACATTTCGCCCAGAAGTACAAGCAAAAGTCCTCGACTTACCATACGATGGAGAGTCTTTATTTGGCAAGCATGTAGATGATGCTCTTGAGGCGATCAAAAAGGACACTGACACCGCAAAGTCCTTGGCTACTCTCCAATATAAAAAGCGGCCCTTTCGGGGGGCATGAGGTAGAGGCGGTGGCTCCTCTACTTTTCGTGGATCAGGCCAGTATCGCTCATACAATACCTACCGCGATAACTGGCAGAGAGGTTCTTACCAAAACCAGAATCGTCAGTCTTCCTCCAGACCATACCAACGGAAAACAACTTATAGAGGTGGCGCAAACAACAAAAAACAGTGACAGTCTCTGTTCATTTTGTCTACCAACTGTGCATCTTGGAGGTCGCATCTCAAAGTACTTTTGCAAATGGTCCGAAATCACCTCCGACCAATGGGTCCTGGACGTTATCTCCAAAGGCCATACCCTGGAGTTCACAAAATTCCCTCCCACTCGTCCACCTTCGGGGCCACCCTCCCCCCACCTCAAAGAACTCTTGGCCCAGGTAAAATTAATGATCCAAAAAGGGGCCATCGAGGTAGTGCCGCTAGGTCAACGCGGCAAAGGATTCTATTCCCGGTTTTTCTTAGTAAAGAAAAAGTCGGGAGAATGGCGTCCAATTTTGGATTTACGGGCCCTGAACAAATTCATAATTTGAAAAACCTTTCATATGTTAACTCTGCTTCAAATCCTGAATTACCTCAATCCAGGGGAATTCTTCTCAACGATCGACCTCCAGGACGCATATTTCCATGTGCCAATTCACCCCAGACACAGGAAGTATCTACGCTTCACAGTCGGACACCTGCACTTCCAATTCAAGGTCCTACCATTCGGCCTCCGTTCAGCACCGAGGGTCTTTACCAAGATCATGGCCCCGGTAGCTGCCTTTCTACGCCTACGAGGCATACAATTTTATCCATACCTGGACGATTGTCTCATAAAGGCTCCGAATCTTCAACTGGCAATCCAGCATACACAGTCTTGCCGCTCCCTGTTTCAAGACCTGGGCCTTTCCATCAATTGCCAGAAGTCACACTTTCGCCCATCTTAACGGCGAGATTTTCTAGTAGCCTCTCTAGATTCTCATCTGGCAATGGTTTTTGTCTCCCAGGAACGACAAGACCGTATGCTCCAGATGGTACGATCCCTCCAGTCAAAACTGTACGTTTCAGTCCGGATGTTGAAATCATTCCTCGGCATGGCTTCTTCTGCCATACAGTTCCTTTTGTCTACCAACTGTGCATCTTGGAGGTCGCATCTCAAAGTACTTTTGCAAATGGTCCGAAATCACCTCCGACCAATGGGTCCTGGACGTTATCTCCAAAGGCCATACCCTGGAGTTCACAAAATTCCCTCCCACTCGTCCACCTTCGGGGACACCCTCCCCCCACCTCAAAGAACTCTTGGCCCAGGTAAAATTAATGATCCAAAAAGGGGCCATCGAGGTAGTGCCGCTAGGTCAACGCGGCAAAGGATTCTATTCCCGGTTTTTCTTAGTAAAGAAAAAGTCGGGAGAATGGCGTCCAATTTTGGATTTACGGGCCCTGAACAAATTCATAATTTGAAAAACCTTTCAGATGTTAACTCTGCTTCAAATCCTGAATTACCTGAATCCAGGGGAATTCTTCTCAACGATCGACCTCCAGGACGCATATTTCCATGTGCCAATTCACCCCAGACACAGGAAGTATCTACGCTTCACAGTCGGACACCTGCACTTCCAATTCAAGGTCCTACCATTCGGCCTCCGTTCAGCACCGAGGGTCTTTACCAAGATCATGGCCCCGGTAGCTGCCTTTCTACGCCTACGAGGCATACAATTTTATCCATACCTGGACGATTGTCTCATAAAGGCTCTGAATCTTCAACTGGCAATCCAGCATACACAGTCTTGCCTCTCCCTGTTTCAAGAATTGGACCTTTCCATCAATTGCCAGAAGTCACACTTTCGCCCATCTCAACGGCAAGATTTTCTAGGAGCCTCTCTAGATTCTCATCTGGCAATGGTTTTTGTCTCCCAAGAACGACAAGACCGTATGCTTCAGATGGTACGATCCCTCCAGTCAAAACTGTACGTTTCAGTCCGGATGTTGAAATCATTCCTCAGCATGGCTTCTTCTGCCATACAGTTGATTCCCCACTGCAGACTACATATGAGGGTCATCCAAGAGGAGTTAGACAAGCAGTGGAAGCAGATTTCAGGATCGTTCAAAGACAAGATCCTTCTTACGCCCCGCATCCAAAAGGCTCTAGAGTGGTGGGCTCACCCTCCAAACATTTCAAAAGGTCGGTCTTTTCAAGACACTACTCCAACTCTGACGCTTACAACCGATGCATCCCTGGAGGGCTGGGGAGCACATCTCGAAGGCCTGTCAATACAAGGAAAATGGACTGCGGTCCAACGCACGTGGCATATAAATCGCCTGGAGCTTCTAGCGATCTTCCTGGCCCTGAAGTCTTTTCAACGGATCGTTCAAGGTGAATCTCTGCTGGTGAGAACAGACAACACCACCAGCATGCATTACCTGAACAAGCAGGGCGGCACCAGGTCCCTTTTGCTTTCCCAACAAGCACAGGAGATATGGAATTGGGCAATTCATCACCAGATTCATCTCACTGCCATACATGTGCCGGGTGTTTCCAATATTCTGGCGGACACACTCAGCAGGTCTTTCTCGGACAACCACGAGTGGGAACTCAATCAACCAACTCTGGAGTTCATTTTCCGCCAGTGGGGCCATCCGCAGATAGATCTTTTTGCGACTATCACCAACAAGAAATGCCAACGCTTTGCAAGTCTTCTTCCCCACAGAGAGTCGAGCGGAAATGCATTTTCTATCAGCTGGTTGAACGCATTCAGCTACGCTTTTCCTCCGCTTCCTCTAATTCTACGCTTGTTGCACAGGATGAGACTTCAACCCTGTCAAGTCATCTTGATCGCACCCAAGTGGCCGAGGCGCCCATGGTTCCCGGACCTTCTCTTGTTCTCCCAGAGCGAGCCAATTCCGCTTCATCCGTTGCCTCACCTCCTCACGATGCAGCAGGGGCGGATTTGCCATCCGGATCCAGCATACCTCCAACTTCATGCCTGGATCCTGAGCACCATGAATTTGCGCGTTTGAACATCGGCGCAGACTGTAGAAAGGTGTTAGAGCACGCCCGTGCTCCTTCCACCATTAAAACCTATCAGTTGAAGTGGAAGCGTTTCTGTGTCTGGTGCCACACCAAGGCCTTGGATCCGATGACCGCTAAACCAGAACAGATTCTGCCTTTATTCTTATCCCTTGCGAAGTCAGGACTTTCCCACTCCACTCTGAAGGTCTATCTAGCGGCTCTATCCCGCTTCTGTCATGATGGCTCTTCCTCACTATATTAGTCTAGAATTATTAAACAGTTTTTCAAAGGTCTCTTCCGAATGTTTCCACCCATTCGACGTCCTCTGCCTACTTGGCGCTTAAACCTGGTCTTGTCTCGGCTCCTCCTACCTCCTTTTGAACCCATCCATTCAGCAAGCTTAAAGTTCCTCTCGTGGAAAGTTGCCCTATTGCTCGCCTTGACGTCATCTAGGCGTGTAAGTGACATTCAGGCATTCACAATTCAACCTCCTTTTCTCCAGTTCTCAAAGGAGGCTGTTACACTACGTACTAATCCTACATTTATTCCGAAAGTTCCCAGTGATTTTCATCTCAATGAACCGGTCATTTTAAAGACTTTCTTTCCGAATCCACAAACTCCTGCGGAACGTTCATTACATTCCCTGGATATAAAACGTTGCCTCAAGTTTTATATTCAGCGCACTGCTTCCTTCAGGAAATCTGATCAACTGTTCGTGGCCTATGGCCCGGCCTCTAAAGGACAACCTGTTACAAAACAAACTATTACTAGGTGGATTTCTTCCAATATTGCCTTTTGTCATCAGCGAGCTGGCAAGCCTCTTCCAGCTCCAGTACGTGCTCATTCAACTAGAGCTGTGTCCGCTTCTACTGCCCCTTTTGCGGGGGTACCTCTGCGACACATCTGCAGAGCTGCTACGTGGTCGAGCAGCCATACTTTTACGAAGCACTACTGTCTGCAGTCAACTGATTCCGCAGATGCAGCAGTAGGACAAGCGGTGCTGCGGAATCTTTTCCATTAAAGGTGAGCCTCAGTTGCTACCCTCCTCCTGTCATAAAGGTTATCTCTCTTAATATGATATGTCTATTATATGCTTGAAATGACTGTTACCTTTATGACTTATATGATGATTACTGCTTTCTACTCTTATTCAAGCATGTGAATCTATGAAAGACACCCCTAATACTGGAGAAGAACATAAGTTACTTACCTGTAAACTGTGGTTCTCCAGTATTGGTGTCTTTCATAGATTCACATGCGACCCTTCCATCCTCCCCTCAGAGGCTCCCTTCTCCTCAGGCACTTTGGTTACTCTGTGCTATGAAAATCTGAGGTCTTGGGCTTCTGAGGAGAAGGTTCTAGAGGGAACTGCAGCTTGATTGGCTGGAATTTGGACCAAAACATAATGACACTGATATGTTACCAAGTTGAGTTTTTCTCCCTTAGGCTTTCTATGGGCCTATTCAGTTCTATGGTACTTTTGAGTTTACTGTATTTTATAAATATGTATATGTATTTTTTATAATTATAATAATTTGACTTATATATGTATATATTACTGCTATTTTATGTACCGTGGGACTCCCACTTCGACGACGGGGAATATTCAAGCATGTGAATCTATGAAAGACACCAATACTGGAGAACCACAGTTTACAGGTAAGTAACTTATGTTCATCCTTCATCGCTCTTATGTAACAGGACTGAGACTGGTGAGAATGGGTTTGGCTGTGAATGGAGAGTGTTGGAGACGTTGCGGCGAGGCTGGAACATTCATGCATATCTTATGGGAGTGTACAGACATAAGGTGTTATTGGGTTAAAGTCCACAACAAGATACGAGAAGTGCTGGGAGTGGAATTGGAGTTGGAGGCACACCGATGTCTCCTAAATGTTTGGGAGCCGACCGATCTTACCTCACATGGGAAGACATGGGTTACATTGGCATGTGCAGTGGCCAAGCGCAACATCGCCCAGCTGTGGGGAGCCAGTCAGGCCCCCCAGATAGGAAAATGGATGGAGGATTTAGACTGGTACATGTTTCAAAACAGATCGGTATATGTTGCATGGGGGACAATCTGGGGCGCTTGGAATGGCTACAGAGGGAATATTTGTACTCCCCCAGCAGTACAGGAAGTCAATGTAGGGCTGGAATCGCTCCGATCCCTGTCAGAATCATATAATAAGTATTTTGAAAATGGAAGATGTATCATCAGATGTTACGTGCTTGAGTGTCTCCCGATGTTTTTAATTTTTCTTTTGTTGTGTGATTAAATATGTAGCGTGCTCAGAGTGTAACCAAATGCCTCAAATGGCGACTTGCTTTTCTTAAACTTTTAACATTTTGCCTCACTTTTAGGTTACAAGTGGTTATTTTCATAAACCCTGAAAAGGACTTCCACCACCGGTGAAAGTGTGATTTCATGCACAGGGATTTGGAAAAGAACTTGAAGAGGTAACCAGCTTTCTAAAATTACAGCAGAATATCTTTCCTGTCCTTAAGTAGAAAATAGTTATGCTGATGTTAGCGCCCAGAAGCCAGGGTGTAATGATTGTGAGCTTTACGAAACTAACTCTGTAATGTAGCAGACCGAGTCTTATCGAAGCAGACATTTCCTTATCACAAAGAAGACATTTTCCTACGTACAAAAATGGTATTATTAGTGAACACAACAAACCCCTTTAACCATTCCTAACGTGCCCTTTCGAAGAAACTAACGCAGGCTTCCACGACAAACCTGTAGAAAGTAGCTACCCAAGATCCCGTTTATAGATAGTTTATAATTTACCCCAAGAAGCATCAATATGACACCTCTGACAGCGGAGAAGTTAGTAAAACGTAAATTAATCTTCTGTGCCTCAAATCTGAGCGCCGGTCATACTGGTAACAGTACTGCCACCTACTGTCCACAAATGAAAACGTAAACACACCCACTGGGAGAAAACCTGGCAAGGAACAGCAACGTGTCATTGTTAACTGAACAGCACCACCAAACCGCAGTCCTACATCCAAACCAAACAGTTTTCAAGCCCAAAAATGGGCACAAAAAAGTAGCAACGATGTGCCGTGGATGCAGACAGCCCTCTTGATGAATCATGGCTAATATTAGTTTTCACACACAACCTAGATGCTATTAATAGAATGGCTAATTCAGCCTTTCACGAATCCACAATTATCCATTTTGAAAATGAAGCAGTGTGTAAAAGTACGTTAATATGTGCACATTCCTGTGGTTAACGTGCCATCAATAAGGGGGAAGGGGGGTGCTAAACTGGAGGGGGACTATTTTCATGCATTCTCATAGTTAGCAAATGCACCTGTTTTCGAAAATGCGCATAGTATGTCAATTGTGGGAATGTGAACGCTAACCGTTGTGGTTTTTATTGTGCTGCAGGAGGAATTTTCAATTTTATTTACTAATTGCTTTCCAGCTCGAAAGCAGGGCTTGCTCCACAAAAGCAGGACTCTGAAACAGAAGGGGACAGGGAGGGTGGGCTGGTGGCAAAGGGAGGCGGGCCAGAGCCGAGGGAAAGCAAGGCATGCATTTCAAAGTTTCTCCAGCAATTTGAGGAGCAAAGAAAAGCAGTCCTGATGTGAAATCATAGAAAGGTCAAAGGTGAGTGTGCCGTCTCGAGAGAAAGTGGTGAATCAGGACGGTTTATCAAATGATGATTTTCTTTTGAAACTGGGAGGCAGCGGCGGGGATAATTCTGCAGATGTGCTTGACGGGTTTTAGACAACAAGCTCTTGGCATTGCTGTGGCGGGGGCGGGGGAGCGCATTTCTTTGAAGTCTGATGCGGGGCGGGGGAGCGGATTCCTTTGAAATCTGATGCCGAGGCTCAGTCAAATGGTATGGTGTGCGTTGTGGCTGACGATGTGCACGCGCCTGGCTCACATGAAATGTACCCAATTCGCAGTTTGGGTAGACTTTTGAAAGCCTTACTATAATCTCGACAAACAAGCGTTGCTAAGGCAATGCTGTAGTTGAGACCTAAAAAGTGGTTAGAATACTTGGAAGAGTCTGCTGACTTGTAGTTTTAGCGACTTATATTGGGACCATGATGTCCATGCTATCAGTTTGAAGAATTTACGGCTCAGCCACCAAGAGCCCACACATATGCTGATACTTAACTCAAACTGAGGACATTTGAGATGGGAGCCCAAGGAGCTGGCCACCTGTCTACGAGGTTCTGGCAATCAACCTGCAATATAGACTTCACGTGTTGCTTATCTTTATTTCTATCTAGAGGTAGGGATATAGAGACACTATATACAGAGGTACTGTGACAGATACATTGACTTTTCTTGAAAATGAGAATATATTTATCCTATTCCCCCTCCCCTGAACACCACACTATCACCCAATATATCTGCCTAAATGAATGCAGACAGTATGGCAGCTCTTGTTACAGGTCATGTGGATGCAGTGTTTGCCAAATGACAAGTGCTCACAAAAGCTGTAAAAATAAAGAAGCGCTCCTTCTCACAGTCTGAACAGGTGGCTGCTATGCTTTCTTAAATTCAAAATACGGACCAGAGCATACAAGTTAATCAAACAAACATTAAAACTGAGCAGCAGAAATAATAGAAGATAACAAAAATTGCAAATGAACTGGACGTAGAAGTTTGTGAAATCTAACTAAATGCAAAGATAGAAGACCCCAAGAACTGAGATAGATGCAACAACATTCATCAAGTATGCCTCTTAGAGGATACAACATGTCTGGATGTTTTTTCAAATAGTTAATTTTACAGAATGCGCCAACTGATTTATTCATGTTTCTTCTGATGGCTACTGCTACTTGCAGATTCCTAATTTTTTTTAATATATACCCCTGGGAACCAGACTGGATCTGGAAACTTGTGTCATTATTCTCCTCTGCATTAGGCTCAATCTCAGTGCCAGAAGCATATCCCTGCCCTGACATCAATTCCCCTTTTTCCTCTACCTTCAACATAGATCCAGAACAGAAATAATGTTATTTCTTCAAAGCATTTTCACAATTGTGCAGTGTTTAGGGATGTCCCCTCTGTAAGAAATAAGTGCTTCAAGGGATGTCTCTACTGCCATGGATAGATATCCATGTCTGACCCCCCAAAAGGTTTGTTTCTGGGGTCAAAGTATGACTCAAAGTTGTACAACAAGTGTACCTCATGCACACCAAGGTCATTCAGGAGCACAAGGCCAACCTCCTTCTGGCTCCTGTATGCAACTAGTGTCGGGCTCAACTCTAGTCGAGGTGGGCCTTGACGGTACGTTAATTTCCATCCTCTAAGTCATCCAGGGTAAAAGAAAGGAAACACAAGAATTAAAGGAGAATTGACAAATACTTGAGGTCCCTGAGTACGTTACCGTGACAATCTCTGTCTACAGCAAACTCATCATTGGGTCCAGATTTGGTTGACATATCTCTGCCAGAGGAGCTTTTCCTGGCAGTGCTGCCAGGTGCTCATTAAGACCGGCTCCAAATCCCCCTTCTGCCCCAGGATCATCACCTGCACCACTGCTGGCTTATCCGGAGCTCCCAGCTCCTAACGCTAACCGGGCACTGTTCCTTCATGTCATGATAGCATTATCTAGGAATGCGCCAGTCCTCTCATTTTGGGGTCCTATCTGAAGTACCGCCAGTCAGTTTTCAGTTTTTATAGTCTTTATTTCGAAGTTCTCCTTCATAAAAGACATAACATACATAAAAATTTACAGAAAAAAGAAGAGAATGATATTAGTCAAAAGCAAAAATTTAAAAAGGATAAACCTTAATATAAGCAAATAACCACTTAATACATTTTTTTCCTTTAGCAGTTATCAACAAAAAGCCATACCAACAATATCTGGAACAGTTTCCATTATACACAATGTTAGAACCAACGAATATAACAGGCAATATGTCCCAGATCATAATCAGTCAATTTCAGTTTCGAAATAATCTAGTTAAATTAATAATGGACGCTATTTGCTAGCTTCTTTGATATACCTTGCTCGGATTACCCAAGCCCATCCAAGATATTTTGCCAAACCAATAGACACCCACTCAGCTGTATTAGTTCTTAGAATGTGTATTGCATCTTTACACACCCGTATTTTTGTTCGTCGACAAACTGGTTTGAGCCACTTCAGGCGGGGTGCGCGATAGGCATGACATTCGAATAAGAAATGGCTCTCAGTTTCGTTAACTTCTAAACACAAGGGGCAATACATTTTCAGACTATTCTGCCATTTGTTAGTAAATTCCCTAATTGGTAAGGTGCCTACTCTAAATTGATGATAGAGTTTTCTATCTAGGCCTTTGGTGATGTTATCCCAATACGTCTCAAGTTGGGGAATTACTTTATAAAGCAAGAAGGAACTGGTAAGTGAAGAACCAGCTGAAAGTGAAATCATATCATTTTTAACAACTGACCAGAACAACTGTTTATACTCATTCTTTGAGGGAAAGGTTTGATTACCTGGATCTGACCAATGTAATGGTAGACCCATCTTAAGGAGGGTTGCTTTAATACTTTTGAACCAGGGTATATATCCTGAGCCAAAAGATAGTTGAACCTCCCGAAGCTCATTAGCAAACATTATCAATTCTGGGATAGACCAAATTCTTCTCCATAAAGCAACCATTCTAAATAGAGCTTGATTTTTAAGAAATTGGCGGCCCATATCGAGCAATAGTGGGATTGTGGGGGTTGAGGGCGGTAAACCTACCAAGCTTCGGAAAAATTTGTTCTGAATTTTATCTAGTGGTGCAAGATCAGCATGACCCCATAGATCAGAGCCATAAAGAACGGCCGAACTAATTTTGGCCTTATAGATTTTCGTGGCAGGAAGTACTCTTTTCGTGAGGGAGCAACGCTGTTCCTTCACGAGACACCCTGATAACCTAGCTAGTTTGAGGCACATAGCCTCAATCTGTTCTCTCCACCGCAGTCTATAATCAATAGATACACCTAGGTAGGTCATTACCCATACTTGCTCTAATGATACTTCGTTCATGGTAACATAACCCTTACGTGGTTTACATTTTGTAAATACCATAAACTTGGTTTTCGAGACATTAATCTCCAGATCATTTAGTTTACAAAACTCCGTGAATTTATTAATGGCAGTTTGCAACCCCACCTGGGTTTTGGCCAGAATCAGGGTATCGTCGGCGAAGATTAAAAGTGAGAATTTAGTCCCTCCCAATACAGGGGCATCAGATGAAACAGACGAAAGGAACTCCACTACCTGATTAATGAATAGGAGAAAGAGGGATGGTGCCAAGACGCACCCTTGTCTGACTCCCCGCGTAACAGGGAATGACTCAGTTACTTGGCTTTGGGATCCCCATCTCACTCTCGCAAAATTATGATTATGTAACCTAATCGTTAAGTCTAATAAGTCAGGAGGCATTCCCATTTTACTTAGTGCCAACCACAACTTATCTCTAGGGACCAGGTCGAACGCAGATTTTAAATCTACGAACGCAGCGTATAATGTACCTCCTCCTAGATGCACCGTCTTCCAGTAAATCATGGTGAATCTGACTACCTGGTCGATAGTGCTTGTGTTGGCTCTAAAGCCTGCCTGTAGTGGGGACAGGATTTTTTCTTCCCTCGCCCATGACTGTATTCTACCTAACAGCAATCTGGCCATTACTTTTTGTAGTGCGTCGATGAGGCTAATGGGGCGATAATTCGCCGCACTAGACTTATCTCCTTTCTTGTGTACTGGGAGAATCTCTGCCCCTCTCCAAGATACCGGGATATCTGCTCCCAAAGCAATGGCATTAGCCAGGGCAGTGATATACGGGACCCAATTTTCCATATCATGTTTAAAAAGGTCTACTGGGACACAGTCCATCCCGGGTGCTTTGCCATTTTTACTTAATTGAATCGCTATCTCCGTCTCACGTTCACTAAAAACCACATGTCCGACGTTCACCAACTGTGGAAGAATCAACATTCCCTCCTCGCTTGGATTATCATTTATTTGCTTACCACAAAACTGGGCTGAAAAAAACTCAACCCACGTATCCGCAGAGACATGGTTAGTTGGGGTTTGCTGATCACCACATCCTCCCCATTTAACTACCTGCCAGAATTTCAATTGGTTACCTGATAGACTGGCCTCATAAAGGTCCTGCCAACGATTATCATCCCATATAGTTTTGGCAAGTTTTAGGGTTTTTCTGTACTCCGCCCTCGCAGCTTTAATTGCCTGAGTATCCCTAGTTTTAATTACAGATATCAGGTAATTACGCGCCTTCCTACAGCTCGCATCATACCATTTTGCCCCCAAATTATCTTTTTTTTTATGTTTAAGACCACCTTTAAACGTAAATTGGGTTTTTATTGTGGTAAATAATGATTCATGAATTGGGCCTACCTGATCAAGAATGCCCCTATTTGCCAGTATTAGCTCCAGCTTTTCAGTAGCCAATATGACATCCTTGGAGATCTTAGACAGAACTCTAGAGTCTTCCACAATCTTATCCCAGCGAAGCCTATGACAATCGTTACTAAGGACTGCATTCGCTGTTGTATAGATATCAACATTTTGTTTTCTATCTATGTCCAATTCCATTTTTAACGTGATTGACAAAGGGTTATGGTCACTTTCGGGACGTGCGATTACTTCCATATCTACCAAAAGATTCCAGTACTCCATTTTAAATAAGCAGTAGTCAATACGACTGTTACTATAGCCATTGTCGAAAGTGGGATTTCCTACAAGGTCAGACTTGGACCTCCCATTGGCTGCCCTCAAATTCCACTCCAGACATAGCCCAAGCCAATGTAGCACTGCCTCTGTAGCTTTAGTAACTGGTGGAAGAGTTAGGCTGGGAATGTTCCAAAGCTGGTCTGCTTCCTCATAGCAACCATCATCCATAGACAATATGGGCTCGATTGTACAGTTCAAATCACCCAATAACATTACACAATTGTCAATACCAATGTCATTTAACAAGAGTTCAAGATCATTCATCAATTCAGGGCATTTTCCCCCAGGTCTTCCCCTTGCATAAACGTTGATCACGAATAGATCCCGAGTTCCAGCCCTAGTCAATTTCAAACCCATGAGATCATCATTCAAAGTTGGTAACTCATATATCCTGACATTTAGCGATTGGCGAACCCAAATTACAAGCCCCCCAGACGGCCGTCCCCTTGGGCCTTTGCGAGCTGGTTTGTAAAAGTTCAAAAAGCCCAGCCGGAAAAGTGCTTCCATCGACCAAGATTCTTGAAAAACCATGACATCATATTGCTCTACAAAAATCCCCCAGTCAATCTCAACCATTTTACCCCTTAGCCCTGCAATATTCCAAGACAGTACCTTTAAACAGTTTACAGGCTCACAAGGGGGATCAGTCGATAAAAGAACTGGTAGGTCTAATAATTCAACTGGACCTTCACACGACACATTAGACGCAATAGAACACATACCCTCAGTATATTCTTCTACCATCGAAACAACAAGAGAATTGTTACTCAAGTGGTCGTCCAAAATTTCCACCACATCAGTTCCTGGGGAGATGACATCTTCCACTAGCTCCCGTGTACAATTTAGAGTTGAGGGTGAAATAACCTTTGTCAAACCTAGATGTCCCTGGTCATTAACCATTAATCCACTATCATGTCAATCTACTCCATCCAACCAACTAAGTGGAGCAAATCGATTCGAGAGGTGAGGCCGGAACAAAGGATGGATGGACACATCAGGAAAGGAACGTTCTCTTGAACCATTCCCAATAGGGAAATGATTGTGGTTTGGGACAGTATTAATTTTTGGGTAGAAATATTGTAATGATAGGGTCTGTACATCACCAATGCGACCAAATCTGGGCTCTCTGCAAATAAGTTCAGCAACCCAAGGTTCTCTAAAACTAATAACAATGCAGTCACCCTCTAAATCTTTTTTACTATATCCGACCCACTCTACTCTTCTGACATTGAGTATAACTGCCTTCGTGGGGTGCGGTAGGGGTCGGTTCTTATTTAGCCAATAGTTGACTTTGTTACGTAATTCGTTATAAGATTCCTGTTTACCTACTTCCAAGGGAGCCACACCAGTTAAAATAACAGTATAGGGTAGTGATTCCGGAGGAAGGTTCACATTACGTTTAGTACTACCCGTTCTAGGTTTTTTATTGGCTGGATTAGTTTTAGGTACAGGCTTGGGGGTTTTAGGTATAGCACTGGGAACGGGAATGGAATTATTTGCAGTAGAGGGTTTACTATTTCTATTTACTACAGAAACCTGGGTATGTCCAGAATTAGTTGCTTGATTGGAAGCACTTGGGGCATTTGATGGCCCAGTCGATTTTCTTATGACCCCATCAGTTACGTCCTTAACTTGCTCAGGGGGAATTACTTGTGGCACTACCAGGACAGAGCGGTGTAATAAATTATTTGAAATGGACATGTTTTCTTTAATTAATGTTTCCATTAGGTCCATTTTATCATTTAGGAGCCTTGTTCTTTCAAAGATAGGTAGTAGGAGTGATTTGATCAAAAACTCAATTTTCCCCAATAAGGTGGCTTCAATGCCACAATCAGCAGCGTTAATGCTCCCTGGGGGTTCTAAAAATCTAGATGGCAAAGAGGGTTGAGGAATGACAGCAGGGGTTGGGCTTTTCGGATGCGGAGTACCCTCACTATGGATAGAATCCTCTCTTTTCCTTTTGCTCGTTTTACAAGCGGATTGGTTCTCCAAAGACTTGGGGTGAGGATTAATAACAGAACCAAGTGTATTATCAGGGGGCTGCTTTACTAGTTCGCTAGCCTTATGCACAGGAGAATGTCTAATGGAACTATTTTCCAACGAATTGTCAGAAACTGAGTCTAGGTCCCCAGTATCTTCTACCAATACGACATCCTGATTAAGTGTGGTTGAAATAACATCTCTAGCATTTAAAACAACATCTGTCAGGTCAGTTAATGGGACCGGGGAACGGGCATTATGGATCGGTCCTAGTGAGGAACGCCTACCAGTCACCAAGTCCAACGATAGGCGCTTTTCAACCAGGGCGATTTCATTTTCCAAAACGCGAGTAGTGCGCTGGAAGAATTGGTCTATGGTGCCAGTAAAAACCCCATTGGAAGTAGACATCTGCACTTCCCTAACTTTGCCAGAGCGAAGAGGCATATTAAAAGGTGTGGGAGCAAGTAGATTAATATACAAATATTAGAAAACAAGAATAAGAGGTATACCAAAAATAATAGGAATATCATAAAAGACCCAAGATCACAATGAAAATCATCAACAAAACAGTTCAATTAATAACCTCAGGAGTCAATTAAAATAAAAAAAAAAGAATATGGAACAAACAACCAAAAATAAAAATATAAAGGGAGTAGCCCTGCCCGGCCTCGATCGGCCTTGGACGGCCGCTGACGGCCCCGCCCTTGTCCCGGGCTTCTCCCGCGCGCTCTCCCGCGCTGCGGGAGTACTAATGGCCGATATAGATTTAACACACAAAAGGTGGGAGGTGTAGGAGGGGTCGGGGAGAGCGGCCCAGGTGTTGACAATCAGGGCTGGCGGGCGCTCCTGGGAATTGCAGTCCCAGTTGAAGCACACGCACTCGCTCGCAGCCCCAGGGAGTCACTGTCTTCGCCGTTCCCTCCACAAACCTTCAGCTGCAACAAAGTATCTCTGGCGACGCGGGACCCGCGGAGCGGGTTCCGCGAGAAGTAAAGATAAAAGCGGGTCAATCCCAGACGGATAAGTCTTAAAACTGCAAAGCGTCCCACACGCCGTCACAAGGGAAAGTGCTGAAGAATCCTCGGTGGAAGGGTAGGAGGGGTCGGGGAGAGCGGCCCAGGTGTTGACAATCAGGGCTGGCGGGCGCTCCTGGGAATTGCAGTCCCAGTTGAAGCACACGCACTCGCTCGCAGCCCCAGGGAGTCACTGTCTTCGCCGTTCCCTCCACAAACCTTCAGCTGCAACAAAGTATCTCTGGCGACGCGGGACCCGCGGAGCGGGTTCCGCGAGAAGTAAAGATAAAAGCGGGTCAATCCCAGACGGATAAGTCTTAAAACTGCAAAGCGTCCCACCCAGTTTGCCCTTGGTGCCATTGAACCACAGAGAGCTACATTATGCCTCACATCCAGTGCTAAGCCCCTTGCCAGTGGTTCCACCACAGGCAGGTTTAACGGCACCACGCCAGCTCCAGTGCTACCAATTCCTCCACAGGGAGGCTCAATGGATAGCCAGAGAGGCGAGATGTCTGGGGAAATTCCAACCTCGGCCCAAGACAGCCAAAGATATTGGCATACTGAGGAGGATATCTTCAGATCTGAATTAGATCCCATCCAAATGCCAGAGATATTGCCTCATGATGACCGTGATAGTGGTGAGACAGCCCATTTGCTATCTCCTGTTTCTTCTAACACTACTGACTACATTATATTACAAAATGCCAGTGGGCAGGATACATCTCTGCGGAAGGAGATCGAGTTGAAAAGCAGCGAAAGTATTGGAACTGCCCTACCAGCTGCATCACCAATTTAATGATTCCTTTGATCCCATTAGAACAGCTTGGGACAAGCCCGCCTCCACCCCACCTGTGAACTGGTTGATGGCTAGACAATAGAAGCCAGCCCCTGAAGACCCACCTTTCTATTTGTTTATCATTGATCAGAATGTTTAGTGGTGCTGAGCATGTCTTGCACAAAACAAAACCTTGGTGCTTTCACTACAGCAGTTGAACTCTGAGTGCCATGGACACCACATGCCTTCTTGTCACCTATTCCCACACATTATGGAATATAGCAAGCATGGTGGTGCTGAGCTTACTGAAAATTATCAGAGCGGGCCTGGATACAGTTGTCTCTTATCAGGGCAATGAGCTCTTCCATACCCGAAGGAGGCATATATGGGATCTGCTGGGTTTTGTGCGTGATGTGCACGTGATGCACACAGTTTTACCCTCCAATGGGAGTGTAGGAAGCCGGGTCTGTATAAACTATACCGAAGTAAGGTATAGTGTGAACAGAGTGGATCCCCAGAGGTATAGCAGAGGCTAAAGTAGGAAATGCCGAATTCTCTTTTTTGGTATTGTGGTTGAGCAGTCAGGCTTATCAGAGGGTAGTGTTAAGCATCTGTTGTACACACTGGCAAGAAATGATGTCACACACTGAATCTAGAGCAATTGTTTGTATAAAATGTTGTTACTTTGTTATATTTATTACTAGAACCGTTACTCAGTAGCGGGTAAATTATACTTTCAATACAATGATACTTTTCAAGATATAGGGCCCCATTAGGATGTCGGGCGGATCGCCACCAACATGCGGGCGGTGGCGATACAACTGACATCCTTCCCCGCCCGCCACCCATTTCCCCCTCCCCATATTACTATGGCGGGGGGACCGCGGCGGATGGAAAGACCGTCCGCTGCTCTTCCGCCCGGTCAAGGAGTTGACCGGGCGGAAAAGGGTCTGCCACGTTGTGCATTTAAGTGCACAATATGCATTTTTAGCATTGCGGCGGGCGGTGCTTTCAGCACCACCCTCTGCAATGTTAAAAATGCGGGATGCACCTGCCAGTGTGGCGGGCGTATCCTAATGGCCCACACGGGACCGCTGGCCTTCTGGCGGGCTGTCCCGTTTTACGTTGGGATTTACGTTTATGTTGGGATGGCGGGCGGACAAAGTCCACTCGCCATCCTAATGGGCCCCATAGTGTGTACTGGTTTTGTAGTAGCTACAAGTTACTTTCCAGTAGAGAAAATGGGTTGCACATTGTTTAGAATACTTACAATTACTTTAGATTACTTTTCTAACTTTGCAAAAAACAAACTAATCACACAGTTTGGGCTTTGTAGTACATTAGCAAGCAATTTGACTCATTTGAAGACTCTAATTTACTTTATTGCAGTACAAGACAGGATCAACTCTTAGAACAATTTCCTAAGGAAAACCCAACATGCAAGGTTGAAAAAGCAGTGTTAAGTTTGCAGGTAGATAAACGGTTTTACTTAACTGAGTTTTGAGGGGTAGAGCCAAGGTTCAGTTCAGCACTCGAGGTGCACCACCAGCGGCACTAGGGCAGCCGGGGGCAGAGTGCAAGGGTCCCAAGGTTAGCCAAGGGAGCTAAGGGGCACCTCAGTTGGTGGCTGCTCATGGGCGGGTCACTCGGTTTTGGGAGACAAGCTCCTATTGTTAAGGTGAGGGCAACGGGGGTCCCAAGTTACCACCAAGACTACACCACCAGCGGCACAAGGGCGGCCGGGTGCAGGGTGCTTAGACTTTATCGGGAGCCCAATTGAATCTTATTGGGGTTGTCTTCTTGGGTTTTCGGCTGGAGGCTCGGTCCAGGAAGTTTTTCTGGAGGAACCAAGAGCTGGGCAGGTACGTTTGGATGTCCCTCGACGTAGGGACAATTCTTAATCAGGTTTCCATGATGCAGGGTTGGAGACTGCAGGAGTACCTTTCAACGTCAGGAATCCGCTTATCGGTCCGGTCGTGGTGGAGGGGTGTTGTCGTGAACGTCGACACTGGTTTGGAGGTCAGAACCGCTGGGGGAACCCCTTCAAGATGGGTGGACCATCGGAACATGGGTTGTGGACGACGGGTGCAGAGGTAAGCCCTGGAGGAAGGTTTCTTAGTCCCACAGGGGCTGGATATTCTTCTGTGGACATGGCTGCTGTCTTCGGGAGTCTCAAGTCTTTATTGAAGTGGGAGATCAGTCCTCACAAAATCTGGAGGTTACTAATTGATCATTTTTGGAGCTGTTATTTTCTTCGGAGCTGCAGGCAGGCCGGTAGGGCTGGGGCCAAGTTAGTTGGGCCTGGAGTCTTCACTGCTGCAACGTCTTTAGGATTTCAATCTTCTTAGGTCGCCATGAGCTAACTTCTGGGTTTAGAGCTGGCCCCTAAATACTGTATTTAGGGGGCGTTTTAGGGGTCTCGAGGTCAGTAGCCAATGGGCTACTGTCCTAAGGGTGAGTGTGCTCAACCCACGTGGGGGAGTGGGCACAATCCCTGATCCTGATTGGGGGGTGCCTGCCATCTGCAAGATGCAGGCACTGAAGAGTGGGCTTCACCTCGCCTCCCCCACCTGAGGGGTGGGGTTGGACGAAGTGGGCACACCTTCTAGGCTGTTTTGATTTTTCCTGCTTGTCTTGCCGCCAGAAAGGTGGTGAGACAGGAAGGGGGCCAGCTCCTGATAGCAAGAGAGGGCGGGGGTTGCGTTGCAAAGGCGGCAAGACCTTTGAAGCTCCCTTGCCACAGATGGCTGTACCTGACTTGGGGGAGGTGTGAACACCTCCATCCAGGAAAGGCTTTGTTTCTTGGCCCAGGGAGTGCAGGCTCCCACACCAGGGGTCCAGAAACTTGTCTTGTGGTGGCAGGCTAGGGTTCACCAGTCATGAACCCACCAGTGGTTGGCTTGGTTCAGGGTTCCCCTCTAGAAAGGACCCCTGAGTGCAGAAAGTAATACTTACTCCAGTATTGGAACTTTCATAGATTCCCATTGCTTGTATCATTCCCCGTCGTCGGAATGGGAGCCTCGGTAATAATATATATATATATATACCTAGGTAAATACACCCTAATAGGTGTAAAAAAGTAAAAAATTAGGCCTAGGCCTCATTATATCTTGTAGCCTATTGGCGTCATTATGTAAAAAGACCCAAAAGCCACCTTAGCAACCAATCAGATCAGCCTCACCCTGTGGAACCTTCCTGAGAAAGCTCAGAGACTCAGATTTTCTACCGCATCGTTGGTGACAGGGAGTCTCCTTAGAGCTCTGCTCTAACTTCTACTTGAGGTACTATTTAAACAGTTTCTGACAGGATTTCTTTCAGCTTTAGCATGGCTGATAGGGAAAAGAAGAGCCTTTTCAGGTCTTGTGCCACTTGTGGCAAAAAACGACTTTATAATGAAGATCAACATAATGACTGTATATACTGTTTATACCCTGACCATAAGGTAGAGGGGTGTAGTATATGCAGGAGGATGTCAGTGAAAACCCTCCGTGATCGTGAAGGAAGGCTACTTCTGTGGCTCAGGAAGTTGGAAAGGAAGGAAGGAGTGGTTTCTAGTGATGAGGAAGATGCCAGATCTTCATCTTCTAAGACATCGTTGAAGAGGGGTGGATCATCTGTGGAGGTTTCAACTGAACCCCCCTCAAAGGCTATGCGTGGGACCTCTGATAGGTCTGGCAAGCCAGGGCCTAACGAATCTCCTCACGTGAGTGTAAAGGAGAGGGAAAGGCAAGCACCACAGGTGCAAAAGGCTAAACTGGATGAGAGCTCGGCTGGGCCTTCACATCAGGAAAAAGTAGGCAAATCCTTCAAAAAACCGACTGTAGAGGCCTCTACAGTGGTCAAGAAAGGCTCTAAAGCCTCTGTGGTGAATTTGCCTCCTCAGTCGTCGACGAGCCATCCAACGACGACGAGGACGACGACGACGAGAGCGTCGACGAAGACTCCGACGTCGATGCCGTCGACGAAGATGGGATCGACGACAGCGTCGACGACGATAACCACGTCAACGGTTACCACCTCGTCGACGAGGACCATTCCGTCGACGATGACTATTCCGTCGACGGTGGCAATCTCGACGGCGACGATCGCGTTGACGACGACGAGCCCGTCGACGATGACAGTTCCGTCGATGATCCCGTCGACGATGATGAGCCCGTCGACGATGACAGTTCCGTCGACGATCCCGTCGACGGTGCAGGGACTCTCGTCGACGGTCCCGTCGACGACGATTCAGGATAAGGAGATGGTGGATTCGTTTTCAACGCCGTCTACGGCAGGTGCTACAGAAAGCATCAGAAAGAGGAGGATAACTCCAGATATGACTTCACCTAGAAAGGTGCCTTCATTACCTCCAGCCCTTTTGTTGGACGAAGAGGATTACTCGGAGGAAGAGAATGAGATGTATGGGGATGCATACAGTCCATCTCAGTTGAATCTAAAATACCATGATTCGGACCTAGATGAGGAGTATTATTATTGGCAGGAACAGCGACCACAAAAACAGGTCGCATACCAGGAAACCCAACCACAGCAGGGTATGGTAACGATGCCTATGAGTCTGTTGACAGACTTAAGAGCAATGCTGGAGGAGTATAGGAGCAGACAAGGGTCGCGACCAGTGGAAGGTCAAGCGCAGGTTCAACCGCAGGTTGTGACAGCTCAGTCAGTACCGCCTGCACAAGAGGAACATGAGAGGGAATATCCTCGGCAGACGCAAGTCCAAGTAGATACCTCGGATGAGGCCCTGATAACGAATGGAACCAATATATAGCTCCGGATCCGGCTTCACCAGTGCCAGACCCGGTCGATTCGCCTCCGGCTGATGTGGGAGGTTTCTTCAGTTTGATGGAAAGAGCCACAGCACGCTTTAAGCTGACAATGCCTACAACATCTACGGATTGCTTCTTGTACGATTTTAATGAGGCATACCGTAAGGCGGTGCGTTCGATTCCCATTGTAGAACACATATGGGAGGAAGGAAAGAAGGTGATGCAGTCCCCAGCGACGGTCATTCCAACTCTTCCGCGCTTGGAGAAAAAATATAAAGCTCCTGATGACAGTCCCGCCTGCTTGATTGGACAACCTAGACCACACTCGGTCATATCACAGGCGGCGCAGAAGAAATCACGGAATCCTTCGGCCACCCTCACAACTCCACCAGACAAGGAGGGTAGAAGGTTGGACAACGCGGGGAAGCGTTTTTCGTCGATGGCTAGCTTATTGGTCAGAGCGGCGAATGCCTTGGCGATCCTAGCAAGGTACGACCGCCAGATGTGGAATGATGTGGCACACTATGTGGACCTTCTAGCGGATGACCCTAAAGCGGAAGCACAGAAACTTCTAGAAGAAGGGCAACGTTCTTCTTCGGAAATGATTGACTGCGCGATGGACATCGCCACCATCTCTTTCTGTGCTCTGGGCAGCGCGGCGGTTCTTCGGCGACAAGGGTGGCTGCAAGCGACTTACTTCAGGCCAGAGGTCCAGAATAGGATTTTGGACTTGCCCTTTGATGGGGACATGTTATTTGGGAAACATATCGATGAGACCCTACAGGGTATAAAGAAAGACACAGAGACAGCAAGGGCTCTGGGAAACCTGCAATATAGAAAAACACCGTTCCGTGGAGCAAGAGGAAGAGGCTTCACTTCACCAAGAGGAGGCTATCAGCAGCAACGATACTCGCAGCAGTCGCAGTCGTACAGACCTCAGAAAGGCAATCAATATTATCAGCGACAGTCACAATCCTAGTCTTTCTCTCGTCAGAACGCTCGTGGACGACAGGGGCGTCAGGGCAAGGACGCTGGCAAGCGTCAATAGCGGCCTCCTGACTCTGCCAACTGTTCCTCCGCTTCTGGGATCTCCAGTGGGCGGCAGGATATCACAACATCTGAGCAGCTGGGAAGATATAACATCGGATCAGTGGGTATTGAACATCATCCGAAATGGGCATACACTAGAATTCCAGGAATTTCCACCTACAAGAGCTCCCCACGCCACTACTTCAAAACATCTAAACCTTCTACAAAGGGAAGTTCAACAAATGCTTCAGAAAGCGGCGATCCAACGCGTTCCCCTATCACAAAGAGGAGAAGGTTTCTATTCAAGATTCTTTCTGATCCGCAAAACGAAACAAAAGTGGCGTCCGATCCTGGACTTAAGGGAGCTCAACACCTATCTCATGAAGCTGTCGTTTCGGATGATTTCACTCCAGGACATATTGCGCCTCTTGAACCCAGGCGACTTCATGGCGACATTAGACTTAGAAGATGCCTATTTTCATATCCCGATCCATCCAGCTCACAGACGTTTCCTTCGCTTTACAGTAGGCAAGAGTCACTTCCAGTTCATGGTGCTCCCATTTGGATTAAAATCCGCTCCTCGGATATTCACAAAAGTGCTGGCCCCGGTAGCAGCATTTCTGAGAAGACAGTCGCTGGAAGTATTCCCGTACTTAGACGACTGGCTGCTGAAGGCTTCAAGCTTACAAGAGTCATCAAAAGCAGTGAACAGTTGCTTAAACCTCTTCATGCATCTGGGTTTACAACTCAACAAGGAAAAATCGGTCCTTCAGCCGGCAGGTACGGTGAAGTTCTTGGGAGCAATACTCGATACTCAGGTGTGCAAAGCCTTCCCATCGGAAGAGAGACAGATGAAACTCATGTCTTCAGCCGCTCGTTTGCAGAAGAAAAGTTGGATAACAGTCAGGATGTACAAATCTCTTCTAGGGTCAATTTCATCCTGTATTCAATTGATTCCGCACTGCAGGCTGCGAATGCGCCCCCTGCAGGAGGAACTGGACCTTCAGTGTAGACAAGTGGAAGGGTCGTTCGACGACAGGGTGACGGTTACCCAGCAGATGAAACGGTCGGTTTCATGGTGGAGGAAAAGATCTCACCTCACAGTGGGACTCAGTTTCAGGGCTGCACCGGCTCCTCACGTCATTACCACGGACGCTTCCCTTCAAGGTTGGGGAGCGGTCATGCAAGACCTCCAAGTCAGTGGTCACTGGACTCCGGGAGAACGTCGCTTACATATCAACGTTCTGGAGCTAAGGGCTATTCGATTGGCGATGTTGGCTTTCCTCCCAAGGATTACAAATTCGGCAATCCTGGTGCGGACGGACAACACCACCGCAATGCATTACGTCAACAAGCAGGGAGGCACAAGATCGCCACTGCTTTCACAGGAAGCCCAGATGCTGTGGGAATGGGCGATATCGCAGAACATCACGCTTGTGGCAGAACACCTTCCAGGAGCATGCAACACGAAGGCGGATACACTAAGCCGCCTGAGAGCAGTCTCGCACGAGTGGGAATTGGAGAGCACAGTGGTCAAGGACATCTTCTTCCGTTAGGGGACCCCAGCGATCGACCTGTTTGCGACACCAGGGAACAAGAAATGCCGGTGTTATGCAAGCAGGGAACACCATCGAGGGTCACTGGGGAATGCCCTTTCGATGTCTTGGTCAGGCGCGTTTGTTTACGCCTTTCCGCCATTTCCCCTGATTCCTCGAGTCCTCAAGAAGCTCAAGATGGACAGGTGCAGGATGATACTGATAGCGCCTGCCTGGGCTCGCCAGTTTAGGTACACGGAGTTGCTTCTTCTATCGGAGAAACAGCCCATTCATCTGCAACCCAGCCAAACACTTCTGTCAATGTACAACGGCCAGGTTCTCCACCCGAACCCGAGCTCTCTTCAATTAACAGCTTGGCTCCTGAATACAGAGATTTTAAGGATTTAGACATCCCAGAAGAATGCAGGAACATCTTAGCGCAGGCACGAGCTCCTAGCACTAATAAGACATATAGAGCGAAATGGAAGAGGTTCTATTTGTGGTGCCAGAGAGAAAAAGTACATCCATTCTCTTTAGCTCCGCATCAACTCTTGCCATACATTCTATCCTTGGCTCAGGCAGGCCTGGCTCATGCTTCCATCAAGGTCCACTTGGCAGCTATTTCCAGGTATAGAAGAACGAGATCGGGCCCTTCTCTATTATCAGCAAGAGTAATAAAACAATTCCTGAAAGGACTGTTTAGAGTCTTTCCTCCAGTTAGGCTCCCATCTCCGGTGTGGCACTTGAATGTGGTACTGGCTCAACTGATGAGATCGCCATTTGAGCCAATACATAAGGCAGACCTAAAGTTCCTATCATGGAAAGTGGCGCTGCTTTTGGCACTCACCTCTGCAAGGAGAGTAGGAGAGCTTCAGGCTTTAACTATCAAAGAACCTTTCTTGCAGTTCAAGAACGATACATTGATCCTACGAATGAACCCCAAGTTCATTCCGAAGGTACCTACAGACTTTCATCTTAATGAACCAGTGGTTTTGAATTCTTTTTTTCCTCGACCTTCAACCCAGGCTGAGAGGACACTTCATTCTCTGAACGTGCAGAGATGTTTGAAATTCTATCTGGAACGCACAGCGGGATTTCGAAAAACACCCCAGCTGTTTGTGGCTTTCGGAGCCCCAAGGAAAGGATTTCCTTTGTCAAAGCAAGGGATTTCTAGATGGATATCAAGTGCGATCCGTTTCTGCCACCAGGCGGCAGGCAAGCCTTTGCAAGGACAGGTGAAGGCACATTCCACAAGATCAATCTCAGCATCGACAGCGCTGTTTGCTGGAGTATCCATAAAGGATATTTGCAGAGCGGCCACCTGGAGCAGTACTCACTCATTCACGAGGCACTACTGCCTGGAGGCGGCTGCAAAGGAGGATTCGGCTGTTGGACAGGCAGTCCTGAGAAATCTCTTCCAATAAGAGGTGAGCTTTCCTCTCTTCCCTCCTCCTGTTTTTTCAAACATTTCGTTTATTATGCTTTGGTTACTGCTTTATGGTTGTTATAATCTGTGATATCATTGGTTTGTAATGATTCTGTAACTGTACACGAAATGTTTGAGGTATACTAACTGCTATCTACTCTGATACAAGCAATGGGAATCTATGAAAGTTCCAATACTGGAGTAAGAAACAAGTTACTTACCTGTAACTTTAGTTCTCCAGTATTGGTAACTTTCATAGATTCCCATGCGCCCACCCGCCTCCCCTGGGAAAGCTCACTTTAGGGCTAGGTGATTATGTGGCAAAGCAACAGCTACGAAAATCTGAGGCTCTGAGCTTTCTCAGGAAGGTTCCACAGGGTGAGGCTGATCTGATTGGTTGCTAAGGTGGCTTTTGGGTCTTTTTACATAATGACGCCAATAGGCTACAAGATATAATGAGGCCTAGGCCTAATTTTTTACTTTTTTACACCTATTAGGGTGTATTTACCTAGGTATATATATATATATATTATTACCGAGGCTACCATTCCGACAACGGGGAATGATACAAGCAATGGGAATCTATGAAAGTTACCAATACTGGAGAACTAAAGTTTCAGGTAAGTAACTTGTTTCATCTGACACTGGAATCAGTGCAGGTTTATTATTCTGAGATGTTTGATACCATACATCCCAGGCTTCAATAAATCCATTATGGTGCTAGGAAATTCGTAATGACCAGTTCTCTTCCAGGGGATCCTCATCAATAGTCATAAGCACTAAATGTTCCCGCCCATGTGTGGGGACCCCGGAACTAATAAAACATATTTTGTCTCATACCAATACGGCCCCCATATAAACAATGCAATAATAAATAACTGCTTTTGCAAACACACAATGAATGTATAAACCACAGGAGGGCAAATACCACAGGAGGGCAAGTAAAACTCATAAAAACTGCAAAAGAGCAGGCATTGTTAGTCTACAGGCTGCATTGTAAACAAATATCATAGAAAATGAAAGCAAATGTACCAAAAACTGGCACTGTACCTTTAAGACAGCCATGACCCCTGGCTTTCCCATCATGCCTCAGGGGTGACAGTAAGGTTAGTTGTTCTTTATGGCTCCTTCAGTCAGGACCCTATACTCACAGCTCTGTCTTTTTTTACTTTTTTTTCAAATTAATCTAAATTCTTTTGGTTTTCTACCTTTCACTCGACGTCTTTTTGACTTTAAAGTAAGGTGCAACCAGTTTTTTGGCAGAAAGTGATTTATTTTCTGTCAGAATGCCTTCACTAACTGATCCTTGCCCTTGCTGTGAAAGAAGACGGCCAGGTCAGAGACACATTCTGTGTGCATACTCTTGTCTCCCTGACTCACTTCCAGAGACCTGTCCCCTTTGTATGAAACTGTCCAGTAGAACTATCAAGGACAGAGAAAGAATTTGAAGTAGAATAACGATCTGTTCACCGTCGTAGTCGGGATCGGCGTCGAACTTACCAGCAGCGAAGAAGCAGATGTCCCCGTCGAAGTCTTCGGCGGTGCACAAGCATCATTCAACGCCAGGACCGAAGATGGCAGCAGACTTTGAGTCAGGTAAAAGTTCCTCCATTGATGTCAACCAGGCGACGGTCAACGTTGAAAAAACAGGTCTCCGTCAGCGTTGGCTAAACGCGTGACGTCGAGACAGGACACTCCTTCTCCGCACATTCTTGAGCGGTCAATGTCAAGGCACAAGACTCCGTCAAGATGTTTGCAGCGATCATCGATGTCGAGGCATAAGACGCCATCGCCGACGTCGAAGCAGAGAACTTCATCAGCTTCCTCTCAGAGAAGGCCGACGTTGAGACACCAGGCTTTGGCGCAAAGGCGTTCAACGTCGAGGCAAAGGTCTCTGTTGATGTCAGCGCAGAGAAGGTCGACGCCAAGACAGAAGACGCGGTCGACAGCATCACGAAGATGGTCACTGTCGAGGTAGAGATATCCGTCAACGTTGAGCCGACGAAGTTCGACGTCGAGACAAGGCACTCCGTTGACGTCACAACCCAGGCGTTCTTGGACTCAGAAGTGGGATGACCATTTACCTTATTCTGTGCTGCATGGTTTCTTTGTCTTACCACTCTTTCAGACCCACTTCCTGGAAGGAGGTACTGAAAAGGCGAGAAAATTGCAGGTAGAAGTACCTTCGCTAACATTCTTTCTAGTGGGTACTTCTTCTACATAGTATTTAAGATACATTCATGCAATTTTATTTTACATTAAAAGAAGGTGAGTTTGTGTCTTAAGAATTAATGTCCTAATTTGCATCATGGTTTTCAAATTTAATGGTTAATGGGTATTTTCTTGGAGTTGCTTAGTATCTTAGTATGTGACATTCGGAAAAGCAAACGAGTTTTCTAGTTTCCTGATTTTAGTGGGCAGAGTATTTAAAAAATTGCAAGCCTGGGCGAAGAAGAACGCCCTCCGAGCTGGGTTTTTTGGAAGCATGGCACTTTCAGCTGTTAGAATGTATTGGATCAGAACCATCTTCTTGTGTGGTGGTTCTGAAATTTGTGTAATAGAAATGTTGGTTCAATTCCATGGAGTGCTCAATCTGTTATGAAGGTGCTTTGAATGTGATCCAGCAAGACACTGGAGGCCAGTGCAAGACCAGAAAGGCTGGTGTGATGTAGTCCTAGGGTTTCAGGTTCAGAAGTAGTTGGTTGCTGAATTTTTGTCCTTTTGTAATTTATTTGGGAGACATTTCTGGGGTCCTGTATATTAAATGTCAAGGAGAGAGAGCATATGCATGGCTGTTGTTTGAACTATAGGAGTAACATAGGTGGAGGAAAGTCCTTCTGAAGATTCTGAGCATGTTTACTGAAGATTTTACTACAACAGTGAAAAGTGCATCTAGGATAACTCCTACACTTTTTGTGGGGCTAGGTTTTGGGACTGTTTCTCCTACATCTGCAGGCTGGACTGGTATTTTTTGTACAGGCAGACAATTTGCAGAGTGAAAGATTTTTTTCTGGGTTAAGTTTAAGGTTATTTGCAGCCATCCAGTATTTCACCGTGGTCGTTTATGGTGCCAATCTGGATGTTATGGTGTCACTCAGATTCTTGTATTTGAGAATAATTTGTGTCATCTGCATTGTTGTACCATGACATACAATAGATGTGACTCAGTCCAGGAAAACGTCTGAGGTAAATGCTGAAAGAAGGAGAGATATGTTTGATTCTTTTAGACATTTGGTATGTAAGTGGTAGGGGTTCAAAGTGAAAAGTAGGTTTAGGTGAGGTCGCTCTGTGGGAGGCTCTCACGGTTGTCGGTCTCCTGCAAGAGAGGCTGCAGGCAGGGACTGGGGACCAGTCCAACTAAACCCAAAGGGGGGCTCAGCTCTTTAGGGTCTCAAGACCCCGTAGGCACCCTCGGTTCACTTGGACTCGGGCTGTGGTGCTCGGTGGGTAGGTGCTTTGTACAGGTTGGGTTTTTCGATAAATGTACCCAAATCTCACTGGTGCCCTCCCAGCGCAACCTGTTCATAGGTGCAGTACTGGATACAACTGTATGTCGGACATTTCCTTCTCCACAACGAATTCACGACATACAGGTTATGATTCCTTTATTTCACAATGGAGCCGTCGTTCCAGTCCTGAAGGTCCTTCGTCTGCTCGGTCTGATGGCTTCTTGCATTCTGTTGGTCAACCATGCACGCTGGCACATGAGGGCGCTCCAGTGGTGCCTCCGCAGGCAGTGGTATCAGCACAACGGAGATCTCAGGGAGTCAGTCTGGATCTCCAGAGAAGCTGCGGCGGATCTGTCTTGGTGGAGCGTGGAAGGCAATCTGACACAAGGAAAACCTTTTCAGCTACCTCCACCGGTGGCCACAGTGATAACGGATGCATCCACTCTAGGGTGGGGTGCTCATCTGGGGGATCTGGAGGTCGAGGGTCTTTGGTCTCCAGAGGAAAGGTTGCTTCACATCAACCTTCTAGAATTACGGGCGATACGTTTGGCACTCAAGGCCTTCCTTCCCTTCGCGGTCAGTCGGTGCATGTCCTGACGGACAACACGACCGCGATGTGGTATGTCAACAAGCAGGGAGGAGTAGGGTCGCATTACCTCTGCAGAGAGGCTCTGCGCCTATGATCCTGGGTTCAGGGCCATCAGTTTTGTCTGATGGCAAATCATCTGGCCGGAGTTCTGAACGTGCGTGCAGGCAGTCTCAGTCGGCAGTTCTCGGCCGACCACGAGTGGAGGCTTCACCCGGAGGTGGTTCGGGACGTCTTTCGGATGTGGGGAACTCCTCGGGTGGACCTGTTTGCCACTCACGAGAATGCTCAATGCCCGTCGTTCTGCAGTCTCCAGTTTCCGATGCAAGGAGCACTGGGGGACGCGTTTCAGTTGAGTTGGGGTTCGCAACTCCTTTACGTGTTTCCTCCCATACCCTTGATTCCTCGGGTTCTGAGGAAGATTCGCCAAGACCGGACCCAAGTTATATTGATCGCCCCGGATTGGCCAAGAAGGGTGTGGTACACAGATCTTCTCCACCTCTCCTCATGCCCGCCGCTCCGTCTCCCTCTCAGGGCAGACCTCCTCTCTCAGATGGAGGTGCAGGTTCTACACCCCCACTTCCAGACCTTACACCTTCATGCCTGGAGATTGAACGGGGCAACCTGAATTCCTTTTCTCTCCCAAATGATGTGGTGAATGTAATTTTATCAGCCAGGAGTGATTCCACCAAATGTATTTATTCTTATAGATGGACTAAGTTTGTTTCTTGGTGTGGAGAGAAGTCCATTGACCCTTTGAATGCTAAATTGTCTGATATTCTTCAATTTGCACTCTCTTTGGCGCAGCAGGGTTTTGCTGTGGCTACGGTTAAGGGTTATCTTTCGGCTTTGTTGGCTTTTCTCTGTCTGCCGGATCATCCATCCTTATTTAAATCTCCTGTGGTCTTGAGATTTTTAAAGGGTTTATTGTGCCTCAATGGGACTTGAACCTTTTGCTTACTTTTTTAATGGGTTCACCTTTTGAAACTTTGCATAGGTGTCCCTTGAGACTGTTGTCTTTTAAAACGGTCTTTCTGATTGCGATTACCTCTGCAAGGAGGGTAAGTGAGCTTCAAGCTCTTAGTTCGAAGCCCCCATTCTTGACCATTCATGCTGAACGAATGGTTCTCAGGACCAGGGCTGCTTTTCTGCCTAAGGTGGTAACTCCTTTCCATCTGGGGCAGTCTATTACCCTTCCTACCTTCTATCCTCCCCCTCACCCTTCCAAGGAGGAGGAGAGACTTCATCGCCTGGACCCTAAGAGGGCGTGAGCTTCTACCTGGCCAGAACTAGAGAGTTCAGAGTGGATGACCAGCTCTTCTTTGGCTTTGTTGGTACCAGTAGAGGCAAGGCGGTGCACAAGCGCACACTGTCAAGTGTATTGTCTCAGGGGCGGCTCTAGGCTCATGGTGGCCCTGGGCAGGGAGTGTAGGTAGGGGGCCCCGGAAGAGTGTGTCAAGTGTGTCAAAAGAAGTGTGTTATTCTTGATTTGCTACATTGTCCTCATACTGTGTGTGTTATCGTGACAATTGTGTACTGTGTATACTGTGTATATATCTACTGTTATCGGTCCGTCCGTGTGCCTCGAAGGCACGTAAAAAAGGGCGGAACTGATGTCATCACGCCGACGTGGGCCTATTATGGAGTCGGTGACGTCAGCGGAGCCGAGCGCGATGCCGTGCTTCTGTGACGTCGTCCACATCGGCGCAAAGCTACAAAAAGAATTTCCGAATGTTGCTGACGCAAGGGGATATTAACAAGGTGAGGAATCCACAGGCAGATACTGTATCCACCAGAAAAAGCGTTACCGAAGGTAAGTAACTTGTTCTTCGGGTATAGCTTCAGGGTACCTGGTGGCATAATCCACAGCCACCAGTATAAATCTGTTCTCTGTTGCTGTTTGGGGGTTCAAGGGGGCCCCAATGGCAACCACTACCCTCTCAAAGGGTACCCCAACCACTGGAAGTGGGATTAAAGGGGCCTTTGGTTTGTTACCTGACGTGCCACTGGCCTGACAGGTAACACTGGACCTGCAGAACTTCTTTACTTTCTGGGACATACCTGGCCAGTAGAATGGGTGACTAGCCCAATTCATGTTTTTATCTGGTCAAAATACCTAGCAAAGGAGTTGTCATGTGCTAAGGTGGAGAGAAATTCTCTGTACTGCTGATACACTACCACTCTCCAAGTGGCACCAGGCTTGGGGTCTCTGGCATCAGTGTACAGGAACCCCCCTCCCAATAGGTCCTCTGGGGGCCACTGAGATCTCCCTTTTCCTGCTCAGCAGCTTGCTGTCACAGGCTCTCAAGAGTGGGACAAGTACACTGGCAAGGAATGGAGAGAAGGTATGGATATGTTTATGGCAGCCGAGAGGGTCACATATAAGGCAAAATGATTCCCCCAAAAAATCCACAAAGTCTGGGGCAGGTGGAGGAAATATTATGGGCTGGATATATTAGATGCAGACCAAGCAGGTCCTGGGAGGTATCCCTGACTGGTCTAATAGCTACTTGAGGATATGTCGGACATGGAAGGGAAAGGAGCTGAGAGAATAAGTTTACAAACTGATGTAAATTCATGCCTGGCTAAATATAACAAAGGTTGTAGTGAAGAAAGAGATGATGTAATGCTCCATGGAGTGGCAAGTAATGTATGGTATTATGCGACTGTACTTAAATTGTGTTTTATTTTGGATTAATTGTTTTCGAAAATAATAAAAAAAAAAAAAAAAAATTTAAACAAACTGTGGGACAAGTCTTTTGTCCATGGCAAAGATCTTCCCTAGAGGGTCTCCCAGGGCCTCGAAGCTCTGGCTGGTACCATGCTATTGAGGCTGGGTTCCCTCAAGGGCTGACAGGTCTTCTTCCTGGGGAGAGGGGACTTCAGCTTGTGGCTGTAAAGAAGTTGGTTTCCCAGACTTCTTACATTTTCTCTTGGAGGGCTGGTCCATAGTTTCAGGATCCAACACCTCTTTTTCACCCTGGGCTTTGCACAATGTGCGAGTTCTCACACACACCCATTCAGATATTCCCAGCATGGCTGCATGCGTCATGAGCTCCACCTCAGCCCATGCTGAGGTCTCCAGATAATTCTCAAGCAATCATTTGACTGGGATGGCAGAGGACACAATAACCTTCTTTTGGACAGTAACCCCTCCTCACTCCAAGTCACCATAGCCATAGAATGAACATTGGTCACATTATCGGTATTGATGACTAGGTAAGTTTCTCCAGCATGATACTGTTCTGGGGGCACCAGTTGTTAGTCACCATAGTGACACTTGCACTTGTTTCCCCCAGAGCTGTTACCTCAACTCCATCAATATGTGGCTGTTGTCTGTCCTTCTCCTGACTACTGGGCCAGCCAGCCGGGGTTGCTACATCCACCCTGCCCTCTGAAACTGAAGTAGCTTCAGTGTGCACACCGACCTCCTTGTCAGGGCACACCAAGCTTCCCAACTAGAGACTCAGCACCCCTGTGGGTGCTGGCCTAGAGGGAGCCTTTTTGTGGCAAGTAGAATCACCAGTTCAGAGTCCACTTGCCTTGCAATTAAAACACCAGGCCTTTTTGAGATCCCAGTTTTTACCCTGGTGCCCACCCTTGTTTTGTGAAGTGTCTCTGGGTCCACCCTATTGAACAAAGTTTTTGGGGGCATTTAGAAGACTCTTTACTTTTATCTTTAGGTTGTCCCACATCTTTCCAAAAGTGGGGGATTAGCAATCCCTTTCTTTTGGTCACCCACACCATGGGCCTTCTTGGACACCCTGGATTTGACCCAATGGTCAGCTTTCTTCCCCAACTCCTGAGGAGAGACTAACCCTCAGTCCACCAAGTACTGATGTAATTTCTCAGACGTACAGTTACTTAGCAAGTGGTCTTTCATCAACAGATTATAAAGCACCTCATACTCTTGTACCTTACTTCCTTTCAATCAGTCACCTTGTGTTTTTGAGTGAAAAGTCTACAAAATCAACCCAGGACTCAAGGTTTTGTGAGTATCCCTGAACTTCAATCTGTACTGTTCAGTGGTGAGTCCAAAGCCCTCAATAAGGGTATCCTTCATAAGGTCATAAGACTCAGCATCTGTCTCATTAAGTGCCAGGAGTCTATGCCTGCACTTGCCTGAGAAAAGTTCTAAGAGTAGAGAGACCTAATACGTGTTACTGAGTTTTCTCATTTTACAAGCCCTCTCAAAGGCTGTAAACCATTTTGTCATACATCATCCTAAACATATGTTGGGACTATCCCTTTGTGGATTTCAGGGTCAAACGTTTCCTCTTCCTCCCTATTTAGGATTTTGCTGCCACCATTTATGGGTGCTAGACCTTTCTCAGCCCTTTCTTTTTCTATGGCCAGGATTGGATTTTAGCCTCAAGGGCTACTCTTTTTACTAGTCTCTTAAACTCTTAAGTCTTCACCATCTACTCCTTCTAGGGTACTGGTAGCTGAGCAGTCAGTAAGATTATTGCATGAAGTGTCATCATCACTGACCGGGTCATCCTCTCCCTCGTCAGTATTTTCTTCCAGTGCCATGACTATATCCTACTTGGCAAGCAACTCCTAGAGTTATGCCCTAGTTGGTTTAGGCCAAGCGGCAACATTGCAAGTCTTGCAGAGGTTCTTAAGTTGCAGTAACTTAAGTTTCTTGTAAGGAGCCCATTTGAGCTCCTGGCTAGTACCCTCTGAATCAGACATACTTGTTTAGAACAGTTGGGACCTTATTACAAAAATGACAACACATTTTAATAGACTTTAGTTAGAAATGGGGGTCTTTAGTTTGCAGTGGCTTCATCCTGTCCAAGTAGGAACCCTTTCTTCTAGCCAGTCAGTCAGTCAGTCAGTCAAGAATCTTTATTCGATTTAGTTAAAAATCATACAAAGAGATAAAAACTATTATATACAGATAAAAACTATTTACAATATCATACAAATCAGTGCGTATAATAAGGTTCTTTTTCCAGGCTAAGAAAGAAAAAGCTCATTTGGGCGGGCCCATTACTATATTGCATTTTTTAGTTCTAGCTGCCGCCACCAAGAAGTTTGCCATGCAAAATGTAATACGAATGATGTTCAGTGAGGATTGAAGATAAAGCAGGGCTGGTCTCACCTGCGTGAAGCCAGCCTCCTTAAGAACAGGCAACAGATGTTTTTTCCTAGGCTCCAAAAAGTGGCCACAAAACATAACAAAATGCATGGTATCTTGAACAGAAAAGTTATCACAGCAACAGGGGGGGGGGCTGGGCGTGGCTTGGGCGCCGATGGCGATGGTCGCCTGAGAGCTCGGCTCCGGGACTGAGCCCGTGTTTATCCTGTAAATCGGAGGCTGCGGGGCACCCCAGCCCCCGCATTCTGTTGATCGGCCCGACGGAGACCTGCCGGGGCCCTTGGCGCAGTCTGAACGAGTGGTGACCCGGCGGAAAATCGAAGTTTGTGGAACTGCGGAGTGCGACCCAACATGGCGCCCGGACTTCATTGTCCCCTTGCCCGGATCCATTAGACTGGAGGAGCATCACTAGCAGCGGCGCACCCCCTGCTCTTCCGTCTCCCAGGGATGTGAGGATCTGGACATCGGTCAGATCGGACTCTTTCAACGGGGATCGCACTTGGATGGGCAGATGCCCTCACTATAGTGGATCCCGCACGCGGACGCCTAGAGGTCCCGACAGTGGCCCCACTCCCTACACCGCACTTGGCTACTTTTTCCTGGCCGACCCACTTCCATGGGAGGCGCAACCCTTTGGCGCCGCAAATCATCCGGTGGAGTTGGTGACCCTCACTCCGGGACTTTATCAGCCGTACGGGCCTGCCCGACCTGGCGACGATTGTCTCCGCCTCCTCCTCGGTGCCCTCAGACGACGTGGTGGTGGCGCGAGCCGAAGCGGAGAAGGTCCAACAGGCCCTGGAGACGGGGATCCCCGGCACTCGACCTGCGGCCCAGCAACCGGGAGAGTCATAGCCGGCGCCTGCACTCGGGGGCGCCTGCTCCTGGACCCGCACTGTGTGCTCCCGACGACATGGGGAAACCTAGGGGAGCCAAGGGGACTACCCCAGCCGCCTCAGACTCGGAGACCCAGGACAAAGAGGAACGTGTGGACCCGGAGAGTTCTGGTGGTGCACCAATGCAGCAGCAATTTGACCGCGTCTTGGAGGCGATTGCGACCACGCGCTCGGCCCTCCAGCAGGACATTGCCCAGGTAGCGACGAGCCTAGGCCTCCTTAGAGCGGATCACGGCAAACTTTCGGACAGGGTCAAGGAAGTGGAGAGCTCGGTGAAATCCTTGGAGCCGGCGCAGCGAACCTTGGCCGCGACCATGAAGGATGCCCTGTCCCGGATTACGGCCCTGGAGCAGAGAGCGGAGGATGCGGAAGGCCGTAACAGGCGGAACAACATTCGTGTGGTGGGCCTGCCGGAAAAGATTGAGGATGGCGACATGGTGGCATACTTGGAAGCCTGGCTCCGAGACACGGTGGCCCCGGAGGGTCTATCCTCCTTCTACACCCTGGAGCGTGCCCATAGAGTCCCAGCGAGGCCACCGCAACAGGGACGTGCCCCGCGACCGGTGGTGGCACGGTTATTGCACTTTCGAGACAGAGACCTCATCCTCAATGCCGCCAGACATAATGGTCCATTCAAAGTGGCGAACAGCCAGGTGAACATCTTCCCGGATTACACCTATGAAACTCAACGCAGACGGTTTTCCTTCCTGGCGGTCAAGCGCGAGCTCAGGAGCGAGGGCATCCAGTACTCGCTCCTATTTCCTGCGAGGCTCCGCATAATTGTCGATGACAAGACTCAATTCTTTGATACCCCGGAGGATGTCTGTAACTGGCTTGAACTCTATAGAGCAGGGAAAGATGGCTTCGGCTCCTCATCTCAGCAGGCGGCGGAGCCGGAGCAGAGACGGCGGTCCAAAAGGATTCGGAGTCGCCGTGGCCGCTCAGGCGGACCCTCAACTGCGGAGACATCGACGGAGCGGAAGGGAGTGCTAGAGGTGTTATCTGCGCTGTCTGGCTCACGGGACGATGCCATTGAAGAGGAAGCGGACCCTGGTGACGAGGGGGTACCAACGGACTCCGAGGAATCGGTGACTGATAGCGTCCATACGCCGGTGATCACACCGAAATCGGTGGAGGACCTTCTGGATGGACAGGGTTAACGGGGTGAGCTACTTCCTTTTGGGTGGGGGCCCGGCACGGGGGTGGCGGGTGCCGACAGTTGATGCTGACTCCCGGGGAGGGGGGGTTGGGGTGCCTTGTTTTTGCCCCGAGGGTTTTTGGCACTGTTTTGGGCTTGCCTTAGTCCTGGTGGCCTGAGCATCGAGGGCCCACTGCCACCGCCCGGCCCGCACATGGCCCTTAAGGCCTTCCTACGGTGGCGACCGCAGGATTAGTAAGGGACAGTGGGTTTTTGGAGGGTATGGTTTGGATGGGAACTAGATGGTGCTATTTGGGTCCTGTTCTGGGGAGGGTGGATTGGGGTTTGGTTCATACTCGGGTTGTTAAGTTTTGGTTGGGGAAAATGGCCGCCATCAGTGCTGGGGTGATTGATGCCCTTTCTTTGTTGGGACCCAGATGGGGAGACTTTGCGAGAACGATATGGGACAATGGCTGATGTTGCTAATCTGAAATGTATTACTTGGAACGTGCGGGGGCTTCATACCATGTCTAGGCGTCACAAAGTCCACGCTTATTTAGTGCGTAGGGGGGTACAAATGGCGCTGCTACAGGAGACCCATCTGAACAAGGCGGAAGGGGCGGCACTACAGCGTAGATGGAGGGGGCAGGTCTTTTGCACTTCGTACTCCGCGTATGCCAGAGGGGCGCTGATTTGGGTTAGAGCTGGGGTTCCCTTCCAGGTCACGAAAACAGTGATAGATCCAGAGGGGCGATATGTGGCCATTTCGGGCACTTTGGGAGGGAGGGACCTAAACGTTTGCTGCGTGTACGCTCCCAATATAGACCAGACTGCCTTCCTTTCCAGGTTATCGGGCTCGTTGGCCCACTTCTTTTCCGGGCCCCTCCTGCTCGGTGGAGATTTCAACTCAGTGGTGGATGTGGACACTGACCGCTCGCATCCACCCCTCCCTGATTCTCCGGTTCGCCGTATGGCTAAGGGTCGTAGGGATTGGCAGACTCACTGGGGTCTAACGGATATCTGGAGGGCGCAACACCCCACAACTAGGGACTATTCCTACTTCTCGAGCCTCCATGAGTTGCACGTTAGACTGGACGGATTTCTTGGCTCGCCTGAACTGGTTTCGGCAGCGGTCCGGTCTGAATATTTGACCAGGACCATATCAGATCATAACCCCCTCCTGCTGGACCTTCGTTGGTTTCCCGGGGTGCCTGCGGTGCCCACCTGGAAGTTACGGCCCGAGATCCTTGAGGACAGTGTTTTCAGAGCGGACCTAGGCGATAAGATCTCGGAGTACTTTGCGTCCAACGGTGGCACCGCGAGCTCGAGAGCGCTAGAGTGGGACGCTTTTAAGGTGGTGGTGAGGGGATACTGTATTTCTAAAAAGGGCGGCATGAGGCGAATTATCCTCGCCGATCTAGATACAGCGGACCGGAAACTTCGCGAGTTGGAACTCCGCCGCCCCGGGCGCCCTGAATTACAGGAACGCACAGCGGAGGCGCAGGAGGCGGTAGCGGCGGAGGTCGAACGACTGCGCTGTTTTGACTACAAGGCCTATACGGTTCGGTCCCTCGCAGAGGGGGATAGGTCGAGCGCGTTGCTGGCATGGCTAGCCAACCCTACGCGCCAGTCCTCACTGACGACGTCCATGCGCATGGCAGACGGGACTGTAGTATGCACTCAACCTGAGATTCTGAGTTGCTACCGGCAATACTACGAACGTTTGTACCGCAGTTGCTCTGTCCGAGACCCTGACCTGCTTAATAATTATCTACGGCCTCTGGAGCTCCGAACAGTGGAGCAGGACGTGGCGAAAGCCCTGGGGTCCGACATAGAACTGGGAGAGATCCGTAGCGCCATTAAAAAGATGGCGAGGAATAAGACCCCGGGCCTGGACGGCCTTCCTGTGGAGTTCTATGCAGCTTATGCTGATCTCCTGGCCCCTAGGTTATTAATAGTATACAGAGAGGCGAAGAGGCTTGGGCGACTCCCAGGCTCGATGTGCGAGGCCTTGGTGGTTCCCCTCCTCAAGCCCGGAAGGGACTCATCCGATCCGGGGTCTTACCGTCCCTTATCAATGCTGACGGTTGACTATAAAATACTGAGCAGCATCTTGGCTTCGAGGCTGCTGGGGCACATGAGCTCCCTGGTACATGAGGACCAAGCTGGATTTATCCCCAGGCGTAACACGACCATGAACATTCGCAGGTTGTTCCGCTTGCTAGGAGAACCGCTCGTGGACGCCCCGTGCCCGGTTGTCTTATCGGTAGACTTAGAGAAGGCTTTTGACAGCCTGGAATGGGACTACCTTTGCACTGTGCTACGGAGGTTCGGCCTCGGTGAGGGTTTCATCAGATGGACCACGGTCCTGTATGCCTCTGCATCGGCCAGGGTTCGGGCGGGACCGCTAATTTCCTCACAATATCCGGTGGAGAGGGGCACGAGGCAGGGATGTTCGTTATCCCCGCTTCTCTTTGCGCTGGCGGTGGAGCCACTCGCGCTGCATCTCCGATCAGGAGCCCATTATACGGGCCTGTGGACTCCTTCGGGCCCGCACTACATTTCGCTGTATGCAGACGACCTGCTGCTCTTCCTCGAAGACCCGTTCACTGCCTTGCATGGAGCTGCGACGGCGCTCACGGTGTTTGGGGAGGTCTCGGGCCTCCGGGTGAATTGGACTATGACCTGTCTTTTCCCGGTTCGCAGAGGCACCCCTAGCCCTGCTCTCAGTAGGGAGATTAGATGGGAACCCGACTGCTTTAAGTACTTGGGGGTGTACGTCTATCATGAACCACCTGACCTCCTGGATGGGAACATTGCCCGCGGCACTCGAGCACTTCGGGGCAGTATGGACTTCTGGGCCACGCTACCGCTCTCGGTGGCAGGGCGGATCGCTTTGCTCAAAATGGTGGCGCTTCCCCGGTTGCTGTATTATTTCCGGACGCTACCGATCTGGGTCCCACCGGCCACGTTTCGACTATTACGATCAATGATAGTCGGATTCCTCTGGGGCTCAGGCCGCCAACGGGTGGCCCTCAAGACCCTGATGAGGCCGAAGGCTGAGGGTGGGCTTGCGGTGCCGGACTTTGAAAAGTATTATTTAGCGGCGCAGCTCCAGACCTTCACCCAGGAGATCGCCCGGTAATTCCGGGGCCCAGAAGACAGAAGTGGTACGGGTATGGCCAGGCATGTTCTCTCCTTCATAGCGCTGCGACAACGTTTGGCCTTACAGGACTTGTCGCTTGAGGAGCGGACCGTTCGCCTGTGTTGGAACCGAGCTCACGCCCGGGGCCACCTGAGGATACCGTATGCGCCCGAAATACCTTTGGGGATGCTGACGGCTTTGCCCCATGGCGGCGATTGGTCACGGTTGGCGAACTGGGAGGACGCAGGCTTACAGCTGATAGGTGACCTCTACGAGGACGGGGCGCTCCTACCCTTTCAGGAGCTCATTGATCGCTTCGAGATTCCTCGCGGCGACTTTCTGTTGCACTCGGCCCTAGTCCGAGCGATCCAGGCGCACTGGAAACGCGGGCAGGAGGAACCCCCTTTATCTCCGGTGTGCCAATACGTGATGATGTCTGCGGGCACGGTGAAGGCGGTCACTTGCCTCTACGGTAGACTGATCAATGAGGGGCTGGCTCCCCTCACTACTCTGAGAACCCGTTGGGAGGAGGACATTGGCAAGGAGATCCCGGAGACGACCTGGTCCCAACTGGTGCGGCGAGCCTGGAAGGGCACACGCCACGCCCGCTTTCAATTGGTCCACTATTACGTGCTCCATAGAGCATATCTGACTCCGGTGAAAATCAGGCGATATTTTGCTACGAGTTCGGCGGACTGCCCCAGGTGCCCGGCCCAGGAGGCGGACCTTCTCCACATGTTGTGGGCCTGCCCGGGATTGTCCTCCTATTGGGTAGAAGTGGGGAAGACCCTGGAGGAGGTAACGGGGAGATCCTTATCGTTTGACGCGGCGGTGGGACTCCTACACTGGTTCCCTCACACCCCCAAGAACAAAATAACTAGCAAGTTCATCGATTTGGGGCTGCTCCTTGCTAAACGAGAGGTGACCAGGAACTGGAAGGCACGAGCTGGTCCGACAGGAAGCCGGTGGCACAGCGAACTTTTGAAGTGGGCGGCGGGGGAGAGCACACTGAGATACCAGCTAGCTTGGAGGCAGCGTAATGAGAAGGCACAGGAGGCAGCGCTAGAGTGGGAGACGTTAGTGCAGGCCCTTAGGGATTATTGCGCCCCCAGCGACTCTGAAAGTGAGGAAGCAGCTCGCCCCAAGTCCCGATAGACGATTGCACTTTACAGCTCTGTTGCTTTCCCCATGGGTCCTTTCGCAGATCCTGCTGCGGTTGTTACCGTGCGCTGATGGCGGGGTTGGGTAGGGTTTACTTTGGTTCATAGCGTTTTGTGGGGGGGGGGTTTCTTTCTGGGTTTTATAGGCTTGTTTGGAAAAGCAGATGACGGACAGTGGATCATCCGGACCAGCTTCGCCTTCCTGCTGAGCCCCCATTGAATTTCGCCGCCCGACCCCAGGGTTGTGGGCTGAATGGCTGTGTACGGGAACTACTGCTGGGGGACGGAGGGTTGTGTTTCATTGATTTTGCTGGTTCTATAATGCTGGTCGATTATGTAACGATTTACTGATTCCTGCAATAAAAATATATTTAAAAAAAAAAAAAACAGGGGGGGGGGGGGCTAAATCTGGTCTTTCCCACGTTTTGAAATTACCCAGACAAAAATGTATCAGGTTAAACCTAAACTTGGTCAGCAGAAACCTGTGAAATGGCTTCATAACAAAACTAAGGTAAGGTGCTAGTGCAATGGAATTTACAAGCTGATAATGATTCCTCACTGCTGGTTTATGCAGTTCCCTTTCCTCCCGCCCCACTCTTGCCCTGCTCATGAACTGCTTCTTGATTGTGTCTGCATCATGTTTCTTAATATCCGGGATGTAAAGAGTTCCGGGCGTCCCAGATCTGTAAAAGACTTCATCAGGTAGGCCAACTATGACACCCTTTTAGAGTGGTCCAATGACATGACATCAGTCATGATCTTATGATAAAGGGACAGTTCCTCATTGAGCCACGTCTTACGCCAAAAAATCAGAGGTGCCATGTTCAGTCTATCGGTGACGAAATCCAAGCCCACCTCCATGTGTGTGGAGAAGGTCGGTGTGGACTGTGGGACAGACAAAAGGGAACGTAAAAATATGTTTTCCGCCTTCTGTATCGGGTCAAGATTTACATAGCCCCAGAGGGGAGAACCATATAGAGCCAGTGCAACAGATTTGCTATTATAAATCTTTAAAAGGGCTTCCATCGGCCTAGCACCCAACCTATTTGCAAAGCCCATAAGAGCTGCTGATGATCTAGTCACCGCCAGACTCTTAGCTCTAACCTAGGGTCCCAAGAGCCCCTTTCATCAAAAAGGACCCCCAGGTAGGGAAAAGTCGGGACTCTGGTGACAACCTCACCTTTGCATTCAAGGTAAAGGGATTACACAGCTAAGATAGCCTCTGCTTACCTCCTTGGGAGCTTGGCACAAGCAGTCAGGCTTATCTCAGAGGCAATGTGCAAAGTATTTGTACACACACACACACACATAGTAACACAGTGAAAACACTGCAAATGGGCACCACAACAGTTCATAAAAATAACCAATATTTATCTGAATGAAACATGACCAAAACAACAAAAATCCAACATACACAAATAAAGTTATCACTTAAAAGGTTCGAAATAGTTCAGTCCAAATGAAAGTATGGATGCATCACTTTTATCACAAAGTACCTGGGATGCGTCAAAATCAAAGATGAAAACAGGAGCAGGGGAGATGAGGCGCCAGAAAAGCAAAGCGATGTGTTGGTTACTTACTCCCAGGAGATGTGATGCGTCGATTACTTACTGGCAGGGGATGTGATGCATCGATTCCTTACTGTAGCTCAGGGGAGGTGCTGCATCGAATCCTTACTGCCAGGAGAGGTGATGTATTGATTCCTTACTGTGATGGCAGGTGATGCATCTATCTCTGGACACGCAGCCACAGTTTCTTACTGATGGGCAGTTGAAAAACCAACATTATATAATGAATAACTTGGCGCACAGGGACAATGCTTCAGAAATCCAAATGCGATGAGTGGATGTGGTGGAACCTTCACTGCGTCAATTTCCCAGCCGCAAGGCAGGCGATGCGCCAGTTTCTTCAGCCACACAGTAGGATCTGTGTCGGAGTTAGAGCAGGTGCCACGAATATTGGTGAAACGGTTCTCAGGACTCGGGTTGCAGTGATCTTCCTGCCGCACGGCAGGCGCTGCAGTGATTCTTCAGCCGCACCCCGGTGATGCGTTGGTTTTTCAACTGCACAGTGATGCTGCATTGCTGAAAAACAGGTGCTGAGAGTCGCTTCATAGATTTTCTTGGTTCTTTTGCAGCAAAGCCACCTCCAAGGTTCCAGAACTGGAATTAGCACCAGTGGCAGGTCAGAACGCCTAGCAGAGGAGTTTAGGGGCTGCAGATGAAATCTTTGATGGACCAGAGACTGCTTAAAAGGAGGCAAGCACACACAAGCCTTTGGGGAACCTTGGCAAGCAGGATGTAGAAAGCAAAGTCCTTTCACTGCCCAAGACGGAAGCAGCGAGCAGCGAGCAGCAGGCCAACACAGCAAAGCACACCTTGTTCAAGTCTAGCATGATGGATTGTGCCATGGGATGGTCAAGTCAAATGCTTTTGATAGCTATTCATTGAATTTTATAATTACTGAAGCCATTTAGCTAACCGCTTTGGGGGTTAGTTTAGTAGCTGTAACTAGGGTGTACAATTTCAGCTTTTTCAAGGCACATTCCGTTGTTTTGGTCTGAAGTTGCCTTTTGGAAGTGCAGTGTTCTAGAATCATGATTTTGAAAGGAATGGCTCCACTTTTGGGGTAGAAGATTGGATGAGGTTATTCTGCTAATGTTACCGAAAATTCTGTTATGTCTTGTAGAGTGTGTTGGATCAGTAATGACTTTTGACCAGTGAGACCTGATAGCTATTTTGTTGAGTCCATCTGGTGTTTCGGGCCATGTTATTCAAGTTGTCTAGGTCCGTGACTGGTGATAGTCACTTACATTTGTGCTCTTATCTACTTAGACTTAGGCTTATTGATAAGCTGCAGAGGACCCAAACTGCTCACAGTTAAATATTCTGTCCTGGTATGCTGGGTAACTTAGTATATGCAAAAGAAACAATTGATGGACGGAATGCTGGACAATGCAAACATTCAACCCAGTCACAATGATCTGGGTTTAATCCATCATTCTTTTGCTTACCACACCACCCCAGTTTGAACCCAGCCATATGCAAATCAGTCTCGACCCTGTTCCTTGTGGGAGCAGTCCTGCCTGAACTGCCAAGCCAGGTCCTCCCTGGACCGGTAACAAGCATCCTGGGACCGGTTTCAGGGCATCACCCTTATTCAGGCAGGCTAGCTTGAATCCAGTGATGTAGTGAGCACGGGAACCACGTCTGGACATACCCTTCCCACTTAGGGCAACATATGCAAAAGAAACAATTGATGGACGGAATGCTGGACAATGCAAATATTCACCTCCAGCCACAATGATCTGGGTTTAATCCATCGTTCTTTTGCTCACCACACTACCCCAGTTTGGACACAGCCATATGCAAATCAGTCTCGACCCTGTTCCTTGTGGCAGCAGTCCAGCCCGAACTGCCAAGCCAGGTCCTCCCTGGACCGGAAACAAGCATCCTGGGACTGGTTTTAGGGCATCACCTTTCATCAGCCAGGCTAGCTTGAATCCAGTAGTGTAGAGAGCACGGGACCCACGTCTGGGCATACCCTTCCCCCTTAAGGCAACATATGCAAAATAAATAATTGATGGACGGCATGCTGGACAAGGCAAACATTCTCCCCTAGTCACAATGATCTGGGTTTAATCCATTTTAATTTTGCTCACTACACCACCCCAGTTTGGACCCAGCCATATGCAAATCAGTCTTGTCCTTGTTCCTTGAGGGAGCAGTTCGGCCTGAACTGCCAAGCCAAGTCCTCCCTGGACCGAAAACAAGCATCCTGAGACCAGTTTCAGGGCATCACCCTTCATCAGCCAGGCTATCTTGAATCCAGTGGTGTAGTGAGCACGGAACCTACGTCTGGGCATACCCTTCCCACTTAAGGCGACATATGCAAAAGAAATAATTGATGAACGGAATGCTGGACAATGCAAACATTCACCCTCAGTCACAATGATCTGGGTTTAATCCATCATTCTTATGCTCACCACACCACCCAGTTTGGACACAGTCATATGCAAATCAGTCTTGACCCTGTTCCTTGTGGGAGCAGTCCAGCCCGAACTGCCAAGCCAGGTCCTCCCTGGACCGGAAACAAGCATCATGGGACCGGTTTCAGGAGATCACCCTTCATCAGGCAGGCTAGCTTGAATGCAGTGGTGTAGTGAGCACTGGACTGTTCCCACAAGGGCTATAGAATAATCAAGTAACAGCATAGCGTGCACTGTAACAGGGACACGTGTAAGGCTGCCCAAATTATAAAGTGGCTGGTTTCATGAAATCTTTCAGTACCTGGAAAGTCATGGAAAGGGAACCTGGCGTACCCTCCCCCCCTCTCCCTCCCCCTTGGAGACATGCTTACGGAATGGAGTTCTCAAATAATTCAAATAAACTAATAAAACAACGGAACATGGTTGATTACCATTAAGTGTAGATGAGCTCAGAATTTGGGGCTTATTTAGTGTTTTTTCAGACCCCGTACTCTGCCACAGACGCTTACAAAGGAACTACCATGCTGGCGCTGGCAAAGTCTGCAGGCAGAATCCTCTGACCGCTGGCCCGATTGACATTGGGTCCTGGGTCTATCAACATCAAACCATCTGTCCTAGTGAGGGTGGATGCTGCAACGCCATGTTTTCCTATTTGGGACCATAATGGAAAGCCTGGCGGTCCAGTATATATATAGTAAATAGGATTATGATCCCGCTTACACTGGGAGCAAAACCACCCAACACATTAAGGACATTTATTATTTGTTTTTCAATAATTCACTCCAGCTTTGGGAATTTGTTCTTGAATAAACAAAAACACTTTACCCGTAGATTCATTGAACATGACACAGATACAGCAAAGTTTCAGTGCCATAGTGGCTTCTCTGAAGGCACAGACATCTAAACCTTCCTGACAATGAATTCTGAACAGGTCCCTTACTGTGCAGTCCGCCAAGGAATGGGACTCCATCCCACTGCTGACCCGATATACAGTTAATTTATTACAGGGTAAACACAGGTGCTCCGGCATTGTTAGACACCGTTTCTCTTCTTGCTCTATCATCAGTGATAACCTCTAACGAAAGGTTGATGCTGCCGCTTTATCTCTATGCTATTATTTGCGCTCTTACCACAATAAATAACCTCCCATGTTGCTTCCAGTCCAGACTTTCTTTCCATGATTCTATATACTGATGTTATTTGTTGTTAATAAATGCCTCATCAAGGATGCTTTAAAATGTACTTCTAATGTCATCTTTATCTTTTTTTTGTAATTCTTTGAATTAACCCTTGCCATGTATAAAACTAAAAAAAACACACACACACACAATAAAGAATGGATTCACTTATCCAGGCTCCTGTAGTCTCATTTCCTTCAAGCACAAACTTCGCACGAATCAGCACATACAAATCTTTTTGCCGGCACCTCCATGAATTGGTAAAGATCTCTGCCTGCACAGCAAACCACACTTCCACCAGACATGTTAATGAACTATAAACCGCACCCAAACTACTGATAGTCCTAGTCAAGCAAAACCAGACTCTGGTCAGTGACTGAATCCTCGAGACGTGGGTATGAAGGTACACCAACGCGAAGCTGGCAGAGCTGGGAGACCATACCGGGGAAAGATGGCATGATACAGTTCTTTGTTACCATAACATTTCCATCTTATCCTTTTCAAATTTGCTGTAATCCAAAAGAAATATATTTGTAGTTACTACAAGAAGTCTGTAAGTTTTTTTAAAGCTAACTGCATTTTTTCTGGCACGTGGTAGCAAATAACGATTGGCAATGATGTTTTACTCAGGGCAATATGCACTGCAACCACAAAGTCAAGGCCAATTTCACTCGTATAGTACACTACACAGAGAGTGGTCTTCAATTAGTTCACCCCCTACAGTTTGACAGGTAACCTCGAATGTCGAAAGCCCGCATATTTAACAAGACTCAAGTCCCTTGCAGGCATCACCCTAATGCCAGAGGCAATCTAGAAAGTCATATATCTTATGCCCCCTGTCGAGAGCGCTCATTCCACATGGCCAGCTTGTCTCGAGGAAACCGCAGTGGGTCTGCAAAGTGAAATACCCTTATCTGAAGCGTGACAAAGTTAACTGACAAAATGTTATTCCCAACAGTCTGTGCATTTATGAAAAAGCAAACGAACAGAAAAGGAATTTTAGGTATTCTCTGTATCTATACCCACCCCTCTCAAATGTATTAAGTTAGTACACCATTGCATGCCTTGCAACTTTGCTGCAGACATCTGAAGGCTGTAACAAGATATTTAGAGGCTATTTTCACCACTGGAACAAGACTTGCAAAAGCAACAGTTGACTCAGTTATATTGTGATGATGAAGGGTTCAGAGACACTTTTTTCGGATATGTGTCAGTGAGCTTCAGCCCTTTGGAATGACGAAACTGCACGAAGCTGCTTATAAACATGACAGTCTATTCCTTTTTAGGTCCCACTTGCCGGATAGTGAGGGCTAGCAGACTCCTATCATCCCTGCTCAATTGCTTTATAAAATCCCCCCAAAATCCCCTGCTGAAAATAATAACTAACCTCCCCCCACACAAGTTTTCCTCAGATCCGAAGTAAAGTATTGTTTGGGTTACCATCGAGATTGCAATTGATTTCACACGCTTAAGCAGTTAGTCGGCAAATTCATATCTCTGACATTTAGACTAGTGAACTTATCGGCTTAGCTAAAACTGGGCTGCAGTGTTCTTTTCTAAAGGCACATCTAGCAGCCATTAACAGTTACAGAAAACAGCCTTCTGACAACTCTTTCTTCAAATTCACAGTTATAAAAGACTTCTTAGAACGAATTAAGAAGGTTTTTCGGCTTTGAGGAGACCTTCACCTCTTTGTGAGCTTAATGTGGCCCCTTTTAAATTAATGTGTCCTCCATTTGAGCCTATCCTTAAGGCTGCTTTACAAATAATGTCTTGAAAGACAGCCTTGTGGTGGCCTTACTATTGCCCCACAGGGTTAGTAAAAGCCATACCCTATGCAATAAGAGAAGTATATGGAATTCTGCAAATATAAGGTTGTGATGAGGAACCATCCTAGCTATCACTCCTGAGTTGTACAGGACTTTCATGTTAAGCACATTATTTCCCTTGTAAACTTTTTTTCCAGAATTCCTCTTATCCAACAGAAAGGGCTTTGGGTTCTCTGGGAAGTAAGACTTCTAAAAATGTATCTTGCTAAAACCGAAGACATTATGTGGACTGACCATGCGTTTGTAAACTAGGGACCTTTTCGTTCAGAGTTAACCACTTGAAGTCAGTCCATTTCTAAATGAATTGCTTACCGTGTTGTGCTCTGCTATAGCAATATCAACAAGACCATGTCTGGTAGACCGAGAGCTTATTTTACAAGAGGTAGGGCCTGTCTGCGGCATTATTAAGGAATATACTGAATGGTGTAAAATAGGTCTTACCTTTGCAAGATATTTTTACCTCAAAGCAGCCCAAGTGGGCCAAGCCTGCCTTTCTGTCTGCCTCTTTCTTCACACGTGTTAGGGATGGTCTTGTTTTTCTATTAATTGCTTATGACAAGTAATGAAGATCCACTGGAGGAAAGTAAATAGTTACCTGTAATCCTAGTACTCCTGGTGATTCTTCACTACAGACATAGGCAACTCTTCTACCTCTAAGGAGAAGGGGCAATTAATTCATCTCAGTGCTGCCATGATCATTGATCCCTGTGAAAAGAGAGCTGCCTTAACTGCCAAGCAGAGTGCATGATGGGATATTGGTGGTATGTTGCTCCTTAAAGGGGTGGCTGGAGTTTTCATAGCCTTTCAGGCTTCAGACCAAGCCACCTGTAGTTGAATACAGCTTCCAGAATAACATAGCTGAACCAAAATCCAGTGCCTCTGCTTAACTATTGTTGCTTTTGTGTGAGCTATAAAATTCAGAAAAGCAGAAAGCCAAAATTGAACAGCCCCGGTTGGGAAGCGTCTTTCCATTAGTAAACGCAGTTACTTAAATATGCTAACAGGAGAGAGGAAATTCAGAAGATACAGAGTGGTAGAGTCTCAGTGAACATATAGAAAGGGTTCCCTTGCTTCTGGTACCAATCAGAATCCGCACATTCAACACACCTCTGTTGCAGCAGATGAACACCATGCTTGCTCAAGTTGTACAGATGCGTACTTCTGCTCTTTTCTACTCTCACATTGTAGATATACCTACAACCCAGCGGCAGAACTGGCAACTTATTTTCTAGCTGCTATTCAGAGCTTTGCATCCATGGTTCTTAAGCAACCCCCCTCCCCCACCCTGTGAAATCAAGCATCTATTTATGCTCTAGCCAGTTGCCTCTTCTGTGCTTAATGGTGGGGTTTCGAACTTACTTCTCTAGTGCTCAGGAGATTCCATACAAGGGCCAAGTGGAAGTTACCTTTAGCATCCCTAAAGCACTTATGTCAGTAAATCCAGGGAAGGTTAAAGTGCCAGGTTTTCATTCCAGTTTCATATAAATTGGTCCAACTAGATCCTCATGTCTCAGGTCAGCTAACAGGAATGAAGCACCCAACAGCTAAGGTGCCTTCAGGTACTAAACCTTCACCTACAGTGGAGACGTCCTAGCACTGTCAAGTCAAGTCTAATCGATCGCCTGGGCATAGAGGTCCCACGACCTGGTATTCAGAAAAAACTGCAGAGAAGTGTTCAGAAGCATGCATTCCCAATCTAATTCATTTTGAAGAACAACACTGTAAATACTTATGATTTGCTGTACCTCAGAATTTTTCCAGTGGTATCGGTAATTCAATGTCAGGGTATACAGCATCAGTATTCTTAAGCCCACAAATACCTTGTAATGAGCCCTGAGTACTTGGTTGCTGCAATTAGAATCCAGGCAGTTGCTGCTGGATCCAGAGTGTTACCAAATAACATGTTTTTACTCGATTTAACAGTGTGAGCTCAAGTAGTCTTTACATCCTCAACCGAGTCTTTAATTTGGCATTGCAACACAGAATATTCTGACCCTTTTGTTGGTTTACATTCCATTCCTCAAAGCTGACCGTTTTAGTACACTGTTGGGTAGACAGAGGAATGCACTAATGAAGCCAGAAAGCTAATTTGAAGGCTATCGTTCAAAAAATTCCCCGGACACTGCTGTGACTAAACAGGGTGACAACACTTAATGTCCAACTCAGTGTGGCTTGTATAAAAGTTAACGTTGTACAAACAAAAAAATAAAAAGGAAATTGAGCAACACGTTCCACGGCTTGCTGCCTCCACTGAAATCTGATCAAGAGGCTGGGAATAATACAGACTTCTGAAATGTTTAAACTGCTCCTATTGGACAATTGAGTTTAAATCCGTAGTGTAAATGTGTGCATGGTAAACTGAACCGCTGTTAATATCAAAGACCAATAATTTCAGAAACATAAATACAGTTTTCTGTCTGTAGCATGTAGGGTTTGTTTTTATTTAAAATGCCCATCTTTTGCTGTTTGTGGTATACTTGTAAGTCTGCTGCAGAAAATAAATACCAATCGGTACCGGAATTTCATCCTAACATTCCTTCTTTACAAATATATTTCCATATTTATTCTTCTAGATTGGCACGGAATAATGAGATTTTTTTACCCTTATAGGAGCCATTGTTAAGGCTTTGATTTAGATATCTGAAACCTATTGCGACTTGGTTTGGCCACTTGGAAGAAAGACAAGCATTTGCAATGCAATAGGTCTCGCATTTTCGCGAGTTTGAGCTATTCACATTGTAAATAACAAAGCCTTTTATATTTGTTTTCGTTTTAAAAACATAAATAAAAGGCATTGTTATTTACAATGCCAATAGATTTAACTCTTGTGACTGCGAGACCTATTGCATTGCAAATGCTTGTTATACTCTGGCATGCTCATGATGTTGCGCGTTGTTCTACACTACAGTGTAGTACAAATGTCATGTCACCATATGCTGTCCTGTTGCCAAATTTCCCCCACCCCAACAGCATGTTCTTTTTTGCCTCCTTATAGCCAGGCCCCTTCGAAATCCAACTGAATCACTATAGGAAAACCTCCTGGCCTTGTAACATCGCTATTTGCATTCCTTTGTCCATTTCACTTTTAGAAGATGTGCCATCCGACAACCTTTTTTCCTCCTTTGAGGCCACTTTCATGGGCGTGTTTGCGATTATTGGATTCATTGTCTCGTATGCTTGAGTGCTGCAGATTTCATGGGGCTGATTGTGTTTGCTTTGTAGAGTTTCATGGAGTGGTTTACTCAATCACAATCGGAGCACTTGTGGGCCAACGCTGCTCAAGAACCATTGTGAGCGAAGGATAATCCACAGCGATAGCTTATCTTCCTACTCCAGCCTATGCCTTGCATCGCATGAGCCTCTGCCCTGGTATCCTTTCTGGCTAGGGCCAAAAGTTTCTATAATCGTTAACTTTGGCATTGTTGAATGCATGGAAATCACAACATGGCACTTATTCATGAAGTCCTGTGGTGCTTGCATTCATTGACTCTCTGAGAATCTGATAAGCTGTATTAAATATTTAACATTCATAACTAATGTTCTGCTGCAGCTCAAATGTTTCATTGGTACATTCACTGTTTTTTCTAGTACTCATAATTTTTTTATTTTATGTAAATCATTTTGTTTGAGGTCATATAATTAATACGTCCCAGCCATCATCTCCCACTGGGCTGACACACCAGTTCATTGAAACGTCACTCAAGTAGTTTTTGTTTTGTTTTGGTAATTAACAAACGTTTACGTAATTTCTCTGAGCACTGCTCAAGTGTCTATGTCAAGCATAGCAAAATGTGTAGGAATTCGGAACATGCTAGAACTCCTTGATGTCTGCCATGGTTGTATCTTGCGACAAACTTGTGTGTGTGTGTGTCCAAGATAAGAGTGAAAATAATTGCTTTCAGTTGTTGGATGCAAGACTTTGGTGCAGCATGTGTTGCACAACCTGTGTTTCTCAGTGCCATGCTTCTGTTTGCAGAGGGTGGTCAACGGAAGTAGGCACTTGTGGGGTGATGCAGGGCAGTTCATGATTACATTTCAGTTTCATGCAGTGGTAGCTTTTGCACGCAGCTTTCCATACACTTGCCCGTAAATTTCATTCGTATGCCTTGTTCGTGTCAGTATTTCTGGAATTCAGGCTTACAGGAGGCGTGTTCGCATCCTTGCTGACTGGCAGAATGAGCGTGCAGCTTATGCAAAAATAACAGGGCCCAGACTGTGAGCTTTTACATAGCTGACCTGGCCCTTATCCAAAGATGGCTACATGAATTCATACACCAAGCACCTGCCTTTCAAATGGTCACTGGTGGGGGATACTGAGAAGGCACTGTCCGATATCACCGCCTGCCTGTGCACAAGATCGGTGCCACAAGAAGTCTAGCAAAACCTCTACATGTGGCATAACTGCTAAGTCCGGAGCTGCCCATAAAGCCCCTAGGAACCCCAGAACTAGGAGTGAATACATCCACCCTGGATCATAGATGGCAGGAGTTATGACCAGGTTGATCTCTTCCTCCTCCTACTGGTCTAGCAAGCATGCACCCTCAGCAGGGCAGCTACCCTTTGCCGTGCAGGCATCACTTTGCTTATGATATCGGATGAACGCACTGGCCCTGAATGAGTGAGATTGCTTTTGAGATTCTCTGCTCCCAGGGAGCGCTGTGCCACAGTGCGCTTGCTGACTTCTGTTCCTGCAAGACTCAACTCAGGATGCTGGGAGCACGTGTTCGTTCTGAAGCCTGGGCGGTCTAGTCTAACGGTCTAGTCTAAGGGCCAATCATGTTAACAACACAATATTGAAAGCTCAGAACCGACCTAAAGCCCTCTTCAAGGCAGTTCAGGAACTGTCCGGTATGTCATGTGCCCCCAAAGCTCCTTGTCTGGATAGCAATCAATGTCATTCCTTGGCAGACTTCTTTACTGCGAAAATTGACAGCATCTATGCGGGTTTCATAGCTTCACCATCTGCTTCACCCAAGTCATCTATTCGGCAATATGACCATCCATCTACACAGGACGACCCTGAACGTTCCTCTTTTCCTATATTAGACAAGTGGGAATGTATCTCTATGCCAGTTTTCCAGAAACTGCTGGCAGAGATCAAATCTGGCTCTCCATTGGATCCCATGCCCCCCCAGATTCTCTGTACTTTAGCCACCGCCCCTTTGGACTGTATTCTAGCTCTCTTGAATGCCTCTCTCAGGGAGGCAATTGTTCCTAACATCTGGAAACATGCGATGGTGGTTCCACTTCTAAAGAAAGCCAATGCGGATGTTTGCAATCCTGCCAACTTTAGGCCCATTTCTCTGCTTCCCTGCCTCTCGAAGGTGTTGGAGAAGCATGTTAACCGTCACCTAACCAGCCACATTGAATCGGCGAACGTTCTCCACCCTTCCCAGTCAGGTTTTCGGGCGGGCTTCTCTACGGAGTCCACCCTTTTGGGAGTCTCGGAGACAGTCAGGCGCCAGGTAGATAGAGGGGAGACAGTGGCACTCATCCTTCTGGATTTGAGTGCCGCTTTTGACACCGTCTCCCACAACATCCTTCTCTCTGCCTTAAAGTCTGTTGGTATCTGCGGCTCCGCCCTTGCCTGGATTTCTAATTTTCTTTCCAATCGTACTTTTCAGGTTTTCTCCCCCTCTTCTGTGTCCACTGTTCACAATTCTCCATATGGGGTTCCCCAAGGTTCTATTCTTAGTCCGTTATTTTTCAACCTTTATGTTAGACCTCTTGCTTTTCTTGCGGAACAGGCTGGACTTTCTATTTTTTCTTATGCTGATGATACTCAAATTATTTTCTCCCTTTCTTCTAATCAGCACTCCCCCTCCTCTTCTCTTCGTTCTGGACTCACTGACATCGCCAATTGGATGCTGACGAACAAACTAAAGCTAAATGGCGATAAAACAGAGCTTCTTCTGTTTGGGCCGGACTCTGCTCTCTGGGGCCCCCAACATTGGCCTCAGCAAATGGGCCCATTGCCGACCCCAGTTACTACAGCACGCAATCTCGGGGTCCTCTTTGATAATCAGCTATCTATGAAACATCATGTGGTCAAAGTCTCAGCCACCTGTACCACCATCATCAGGTGGTTGAGGAAAATCACATGGATGCTTCCCCCAGACACCCAGAAGTCAGTGGCCCAGGCCTTAGTGGCATCTCGCCTGGACTACGGTAATGTACTTCTTCTGGGTGCCTGCAAAGAGGTCACCCGGAAGCTCCAAGTGGTTCAGAACATGGCTGCCCGTCTTCTCTGTAATTTGCCGAGAACTTCCTCTGCTTCTTCGACCCTGCGTAGCCTGCATTGGCTGCGCATAGAATCCAGGTCCAAATTCAAAGCTCTTTGCTTTATGCACCGTATCAAAGCTGGAAAATCCCCTCACTATCTATCCACTTTAGTTCAACAATATTGTCCCTCGCGCACCCTTAGATCGTCCACCCACTGCAGATTCTCTGTCCCCCGTTTCAAGCGTGCTAGAGTTTGAGGGCGCTCTTTTTCTTACCTGGCACCCATGCTTTGGAACTCGCTCCCCATTCCTTTGCGGTCTGAAACATGTTATTTCAAGTTCCGCAAAGGAGTGAAAACCTGGCTGTTTTCCCTATAATCTGTTCTCTACAATTCCGTTTGCCTTCTACTACTTCTGTTCTCCTAGCGCCGGGAAACCCACGGGTAGCTGTGCGCTCTACAAAATCAGATATAATAATAATAATAATAAGGGATAGAAGGACACCTGAAACGGTAAATGTCCAGTTTCCAGACAGAACCCTGTCATCTAGTCTCTGCACAGGCATTGGGAGTGCATGTGTGTCTCAGAAAACTCACTTCAGAGACCTACACATTTCCATAGAAAAAGAGGGTGCTGGCCAGGGTGTCACATTTCCTGCATGCCAGGCCCCAACACTGCTATGTTTGGCTTCTAAAGCTCTAAAAACGTCTGGTGGCCCGGTGCTTGCCCTAATCTAAGGATTTTGTAGACTTCATTCAACGCAGGCTCCCATAGGTCAAGTGTTCCTCCTGACGCTGTACTGGCATCCCAAACCAAACCTTTAAGGTTATACCAAAGATAGGTGAAGTGAGGCAACCCAAGTATTGGGATCGCGTTTGAGGCTAGAGCCCACAAGTGATACATTTGTCAGTGTGCCTCGTTTACTACCAGTCCCAGCCTAAACCTGCTCGCTGGACCCAAGGATCTCGAGTGCAGGCCCGGAAGGGAGAAGGTGCTTAGCAAAAAAACAAAAAAACAGAGAGAGGTAGGGAGGGGGAAGAGAAGAATTCTTTTCTAAGGCTGCTTTTGTGGTCCACGCCCAACAAGCACGTAGAGGTCTTACATAGAACCGCTTTGCAGCACCTCTGGCAGAAATAGTGAAAATAGTAAAGAGCGGAGGATATAAACGGTGATTATGTACCCTCTCTTTTCTACTGACCCCCTATTTTAATAAAAAGAAGGAGCACAGAGAGGGCTGTGAGAAGAGAAAGCAGGGGGTAAGAGGGTCTCGGAAAGTGGGGAAAGAAGGGTAAGTTAAACAGGGTTGGACTGGGAAAAAATAGGCATGGGCAGCAAAATAAACAAGCATTTACAATGCAATGGTCTCGGCATTATTAAAGGTAGAGCTATTGGCATTGTTCTTGACTTTTTTTTTAAAATCATAAATAAATGGCATTGTCATTTACATTGCCAATAACTTAATCGTTTGCATATGCGAGACCTATTGCATTAGCACCCACACACAGAGTAAGTAGGAGAGTGAGTAGTTGATAGTGAGTAGGAGAGAGTTATTAGTAAAGAGTATTAGAGAGCGAGTAGTAAAAAGTGAAAGACTGAGTATTATACAGTGAGAGAGTGAGGCAGGATATAAGTCCCTTGTAGGTTTATATTAAACACAATCGTTTTCTCAAGCACAGTGCAAGTGCTATACAGGTGAAACCTAAAATGAGTACCAGGCATTAGCAAACGATCACTTGAATGGAAATGTACAGATTTGCACTTTGGCCCTGACAAATTTGGTGGAAACTGGATACTGTAAAATATTCAAAATATATATGTTCACAAACCGACGCACTTACTGCCCTCAACACTCTGCCCTCTGCCCTCAACACTCTGCCCTCAACACTCTGCCCTCAGCACTCTGCCCTCAACACTCTGCCCTCTATACTCTGCCCTCTACACTCTGCCCTCTACACTCTGCCCTCTACACTCTGCCCTCAACACTATGCCATCTGCCCTCAACACTCTGCCCTCTGCCCTCAACACTCTGCCCTCTGCCCTCTACACTCTGCCCTCTACACTCTGCCCTCAACACTCTGCCCTCTGCCCTCAACACTCTGCCCTCTACACTCTGCCCTCAACACTCTGCCCTCAACACTCTGCCCTCAACACTCTGCCCTCAACACTCTGCCCTCTGCCCTCTACACTCTGCCCTCTACACTCTGCCCTCAACACTCTGCCCTTAACACTCTGCCCTCAACACTCTGCCCTCAACACTCTGCCCTCTACACTCTGCCCTCTACACTGCCCTCTACACTCTGCCCTCAACACTCTGCCCTCTGCCCTAAAGACTCTGCCCTCTACACTCTGCCCTCTACACTCTGCCCTCTACACTCTGCCCTCAACACTCTGCCCTCAACACTCTGCCCTCAACACTCTGACCTCTAACCTCAACACCCTGACCTCTGCCCTCAACACTCTGCCCTCAAAACTCTGCCCTCAACACTCTGCCCTCTACACTCTGCCCTCAACACTCTGCCCTCAACACTCTGCCCTCTACACTCTGCCCTCTACACTCTGCCCTCTACACTCTGCCCTCAACACTCTGCCCTCTACACTCTGCCCTCAATACTCTGCCCTCAACACTCGGCCCTCAACACTCGGCCCTCTGCCCTCAACACTCGGCCCTCTGCCCTCAAAACTCTGCCCTCTGCCCTCAACACTCTGCCCTCTGCCCTCAACACTCTGCCCTCTGCCCTCAACACTCTGCCCTCAACACTCTGCCCTCAACACTCTGCCCTCAACTCTCCACCCACACCACATCATAAGAGCTGTGTGAATAATAACAGCTGTGAGCCCGTGCCTGAGGTGCATCATCAGAGCTGTGTGAATAATAACTGTCAGCCCCGTGCCTGAGGTGCATCACCAGAGCTGTGTGAATATTAACTGCGTCAGCCCCGTGACTGGGGTGCATCATCAGAGCTGTGTGAATAATAACAGCTGTGAGACCGTGCCTGAGGTGCATCATCAGAGCTGTGTGAATAATAACAGCTGTGAGCCCCGTGCCTGAGGTGCATCATCAGAGCTGTGTGAATAATAACTGCAGGCAGCCCTGCGCCTGAGGTGCATCATCAGAGCTGTGTGATTAATAAAAGCTGTGAGCCCGTGCCTGAGGTGCATCATCAGAGCTGTATGAATAACTGCGTCAGCCCCGTAGCTGAGGTGCATCATCAGATCTGTGTTAATAATAACTGCGTCAGACCCGTGCCTGAGTTGCCTCATCAGAGCTGTGTGAATAATAACAACTTTGAGCCCCGTGCCTGAGGTGTATCATCACAGCTGTGTGAATAATAACAGCTGTGAGCCCGTTCCTGAGGTGCATCATCAGAGCTGTGTAAATAATAACTGCAGGCAGCCCTGCGCCTGAGGTGCATCATCAGAGCTGTGTGAATAATAACTGCGTCAGCCCCGTGCCTGAGGTGCATCATCAGAGCTGTGTGAATAATAACAGCTGTGAACCCGTGCCTGAGGTGCATCATCAGAGCTGTGTGAATATTAACTGCTGTGAGCCCGTGCCTGAGGTGCATCATCACAGCTGTGTGAATAATAACAGCTGTGAGCCCCGTGCCTGAGGTGCATCATCACAGATGTGTGAATAATAACAGCTGTGAGCCCGTGCCTGAGGTGCATCATCAGAGCTGTGTGAATAATAACAACTGTGAGCCCGTGCCTGAGGTGCATCATCAGAGCTGTGTGAATAATAACAGCTGTGAGCCCTGTGCCTGAGGTGCATCATCAGAGCTGTGTGAATAATAAATTCAGGCAGCCCTGCGCCTGAGGTGCATCATCAGAGCTGTGTGATTAATAACTGCGTCAGCCCCGTGCCTGAGGTGCATCATCAGAGCTGTGTGAATAATAACAGCTGTGAGCCTGTGCCTGAGGTGCATCATCAGAGCTGTGTGAATAATAACTGCTGTGAGCCCGTGCCTGAGGTGCATCATCACAGCTGTGTGAATAATAACTTCGTCAGAGCCCGTGATCCACAGAGTAACATGCTGGCTGTTTCCATAGCATAAACCATAGCTGCAGATCCACAGACTAACATGCTGTCTGCAGATCCACCGATATGAACCCCCGTAACCCATCCTGGAGATTGATGTATGCCCTTTCCGGGGCTCTTTAAGCTGCCCCTTGAGGAGCCTGGCTGTTGGTTTTCGCACTGCAGTGGTGTTGGGGGCTTTGCTTTCCTTGTGTATGTGCTCTGATTGGGACTCGCACGTGTTCGCTGTGCCCCTTGTGTAATGTTCGCTGCTGTTGAGTTGTCTTTGATGGCACCTTAGGTGTTCCTTTGTACCTTCTCTTGTTCTGTTGCCACAAACGTGTGCAGGTAGGAGTCCAGCATGTAATCCGGTCTCAGTGGATGGTTTATCGTTCGTGGCATGTGAGCGGGCGGCGCCCGGTCCTTTGACTGCTCTGCTGCTGGAACGTTGCGCATTTGCTTCCATTGTTTTATGGCCCCCTGGGCATTACTCGTGCCCTCGACCAGGTAGAGGCATCTGACCCCTCACCTCAGACCCCTGCGTTCATGGTTTCATGTCTGTAACCTCGAGCTCCGCCTGGGGTCTTCTGCTGTTTGGGGAAGCTGGCGTGGGGTGCCCACACTTCCACGGGGTGCATGGGGAATTGTAATGTACCAAATGATGCGAACAGGAAACTAAACTATTTTCGGTAGAGAAAGTGGTTGAAAAACTGAAGCCTTGAACTGGGGTGAAAGAGGAGCGTGCGCTTGTCCTTGGGGCACGGGTCTGTAGGGCTATACTTGGGCTGCCCACTCTGAATGGTGACGTGGTGCGGGTAGGTCCGGGCATGGGGGACATGCTCGAGCAGAGAATCTGCGCTCTCGCATTGGTGTTGTGCATGTATTTCCCAGTAATTAATGCAAATGGATGCATACATGGAGCCCGTCTCCCCTACCTCTGAGGGCGGAGGTGTGCAAAGATGAATCTGTGTGCTCAGCGTCTGTGCATTGTTCCGTCAAACAATTTTAATATTTTTTCACATTCTGGAACTTCTCCCTTGACTTCTCCTTGGGCTCGAACTCTGCATCACGTGGGAGTTGGTGCAAGAATTGTTCAGACCGTAAAGTACATGTTTTGAACATCAGTACATGTTTTAAACTGTTCGAGGCTTTTGTTGTTTCTGGTGTAAGGAAGGTTTTAATATGTATTCCTTCTCGTGTGCGCGCCCAGTACATGACCACTGCTCCAGTTTAATGCCACAAACGCAGTGCCAGTCAGACCCCCGCCCCCCCTCCCTCCCACGAGTTTGGGGGAGGGGGCTCGTGCCTTGTAAGATCATGGCAGTGTTTTCCTGCCGCACCGATGTGCGTTTCACTGTTGCCTCACCGCGGATCCCCCCTCCGACTTGGGGTTTCGGGGCGCACACTCCATTGCTCTAGCAATGCCAGGCATGCCTCTTCCTATATTTTAAAGAGGTGTCTTTCTCACATCAGTGGCCGCTATTGTGAAGAAGATGCCAGGAGGAGCCTTGCAGCGCTGCTTTGCTGCTGGAATGTTCAGGGGGCACAGAGTGAGGGAAAGCACATCTGCCTTTCTCCGAGGTCAAGAAGAAATGCCTCGGAGAAAGGCACCGTCATTTTGGGATTCGGGGGCGTGTTTTTAGGTTTGAGTGACGGGTGACGTCACAGATAGAAAGAACCTAAAAAAACACGCCCCCGAATCCGAAAGAGACGGGGCTTTATTGGAGTGACTCCCTTCTCCTTCAATAGCTGGCCTCCGTTTAGGAAGCCAGCCAATGGAGGAGAGACGAAAAGAGAGGCGAGATAAAGCAGCCACTCTAAGAATCAATAATTCTCCGGACTTCCGGTCTAGGCGTACGGCCAAGCCTACGGTCCCTCGACCTAAAAAGGCCCCCATTAGTGAATTAGAAAGCCAAAATAAGGGGTGTGTTGTTGTACATCGGGGCAGTTTTGATTTTTTAAAGACACGCTTTATTTGCGAGGTAAGATTGTATGGATATGAACATGCTGAATGCAATGGGGAGGAAGTATGGTGGGGTTGAGGGGCGGGAGTATGGGGGGGTTATGGGGCAGGGATTGGAGGCAATTAGAGACCTGCTTGGGAGTCATGTGCGTGCATTTATTGAGGACTAGCAGCAGTTGCAGACTCTGGGAGCCCCGCGTCTTGTTAGGGTACCTGAGCAGGAGGGTAGGTGCTGCTTCTAGTCATATCTGGGTCTGTCCGGTGGGGGGTGGGCGGGAGGTGATGTCTTGTCAGAGGGGTGGGGCCTGCTGTGGGTCTCACTGTACAGCTCTGCTGCTCTCAGTCTGGTGTCTGCCCTGTAGTGGTCGCTGTCACTGCTGCCACCGGTGCTATAAATACGCCAAGCTTGGGGCCCGGAGCTTCTCTGCTGACAGTAAATGTTTAAAAGGTCAGAGCAGTTCTCCCGGATTTAAATCAACATGTCATGAACCTGAGGGGCTGAAGCCTGTCCTTCTTACAGGGGGGCCTGTGATGACAGCAACCCCCACAGGAAAATGCATGCCGCCGGACAGCAAGGGGACCCCCAGCACTGTCCAGCATCTGCTGCGCCTGGGACCCCGTGAACAGACTTCTAGCAGCCCCGCAAAGGCATTTACCTCGCTCCGGGCATGCCTTAGGAACCCCGTGTGAGCTGTCATTTGGAACAACTAAGAATGGTGTTACCCGTTTTCTGATAAATCCAGCCTAATGTGGCCAATTAATATCGGATGATAGGTAAACGATTGTGCTGCAGAAACAAAACTGAGCTAGAGGAGACAGTTCACTTTCCCCGGGGGGCCCTTGGAAAGTGGGCGCCCTAGGCAAGTGGCCACCTTGTCCACCAGACCATGCCTTGAAAGATCAGTGTGCTGTGGTTCGTGACACCACTGTGTGACTTCCGTAATCGGAGTCAGTTTTGGGGCAGGGCAGTGACAATGTTGTGATTTCTAAAGCACGTCATTCACATCTAATCCTCTAGGCGCTCGATGCAATCCAACCTGCTTCAGATGGAATGTGCTGGTTTAAGAGCTGGGCTCGAGTTTCCTAAAAAGGTTCATTAGGTTTGTTGCTGATGAATGTCAACAGGTCACCGGAGGGATCCTGTTCACACGAGGGCAGCAAAGGTCACTGTACCCCAAGGTGTCAAATATCCTTGCAGCTGCCATTTTTATCCCACAGTGAGCTTGTGAGAGGTAGGCGTTAAGATACAGCGCCTCTTCTGTGTGCACATGTATGGGTGCGGTGTATTCACCTACTCACGGGTAAATGTCAGTCCCATAAGCAGGAGGACACTATCCTGTGACATATACACCACTTTCTGCCAGGGTATTTCCGGTGATGTCACAGCCATGCCAAAGGCCATCTGAAGTCATTTTGGATAATGCCTTATTTATCCAAAATAATGCTTTAAACACCTACATAAAATCCGACTTCTCTTTGGTAGCAGAATGCTGTCCAGTATGAACCACTGTGAGACCAGGCAATTCGTGCATTAGTGAACTGTGCCAGAAGGAGAGTAAAATATAAACAACAGGGGAGAGATGGTGAATGTCGAGAGGGGACAAAGAGAGGGAGCAAGCGAGTGAGGGAAACAGAAAAACAGCGAGAGAGGGCGGGCACTCTGGAAAATGCAGAGAGGGAGCAAAGAGAGGGAGCAAGTGAGAGGGGAAAATAGAACAAGCGGTCTTCACTGTCTACACTTTTCAAGCACTGCAATCATGCTTGTGGCGTAATCCATTTTGCAGGAGCGAGCCGCGGCCATATGTTTGTAATTAATACGGCCGCACCGCCGCTCGCTCCCGCAAGGGGGATGCCGCCACAAGCACGAGTGCAGTGCTTGAAAAGTGAAGACTGATGGCTAAAGGCCCTCCTAGAGCAGCGCATGCTCGCTGCCGAGGCGAGACCTAAAAACCATTGCTCTAGGAAACAATATATCTTCCTAAAACTTCAGATATATGTGTACTCTGGCCACAACTCTGAAGTTGTGCGGATGCATGAACCCTCATACTCCTTAAGGTGACCCAGGACCGAAAAGAGAAGCAGTACGTCCCAAAACATAAGAAGAACTTGTGGCCCTCGCATAAGGCTCACCCCACTCCAAAACGTTGGGGGAACTCTTTCATGCTCTCAATATTTTTCCCACATTCTGTTGACGTCGAGGTTGAAATTCTCCAAATCGAAGACTATACGCACTCATAAAAAAGCAAAGCATGACTCAGCCACATCTTGTTACTTTGTATCTAAAGAAAAGGCGCAAGGGCGTCATCATGTGACTCGGTTTCCCTTTAAGTCCCCAGCTGTGAAGCTGATTCCCTAACTGATTACGATGCGTTTACAGGCCATCAGGGACTCTGCAGCAGATTGAGGCCTGCAAGGAGGCCATGCTGCAAATTTTTGCTGCCCTTCCTGCTCTCTCTGACGTGTCAAGGAATACCAGGGACCTCCAGCTAGGTTACCACCGGCAGATCCATCCTCAATGCCACATGACACTGTGGGGCCCACTTCAGGCCCGTATCGACTCTGACACAGCCTATTGTGGCTTTAAGACCTGCACCATGCACTTCCACATTGATAACGGTTTTACTGATGCCAGCGACGCTGGAAGAGGATCCATCGCTGATTCAGATGTCAGACACTAAACCAACTTTGGCCCGATCTTGGCTGATGTCACAGTACAAGATTAGAAAAGCGCAACTGGTCGCCATACAGCCTGACTCTTGACTACCAGGGCGGACACACCAGCAGAGATTCCATTATCTATTTGGTTTTGATTTTGATCAAGACACCATAGGATGGGGAGAGGGATGGTGAGGAGGGGGGGTGACAACTTTTGTATTGATTTACAAGAGAAAAGTGGGTTTGATACCTCCCCTGAGACACAGTTTGACTCGCCATTTGGGCCACCAGTGACAGAGTGCGCATTATTTGTAGTAGTGGTCAGGTGGGCAGCTGATGTCCTAGATTAACAGCTGCCTTCAGTCGAGACCAAAATCAATGTCCTTACAGACATTCTGCAGCCTGGGCAAGCCATGTTTGAGCCATTGCTTCCCTTTAACAGTGCCCTCACCGATAACCTGATGAGTTCTTAGTCTAAGCCCTGTACTTGACGTCTGGTGGATAGGTAGATAGCCAGGTTTCCTGGCTCCTGATGTCCCTAACTTACTTAATAAACATAATTCCCTGGAAAACCTTATGATTCAGGCTTCAACAAATAAGGTGAAACACCAATATTTCCCCATGCCTCCTCTTGATAGAGAGTCTAAGAGGATTGAAGGGTTTGGCAAATGTGTTCTCCTCTGTCAGCCTGGCATTGTGATCTGTAAGTGCAGTTCTTGGTCTCTACACACATGCCCTCTGGGACATTACCAGTGAGATGTTACCAGTGGTCCAGGAAGACCTTATGGCCTCTTTTTCTCAAACAGTTCATGATGAACAAGATGCAGCCAAGTGAGTGATCCGCGCAGACCTAGATACCACTGATTGCCTTGGGAGGGCCTTGCTGTGCTCTGCTAACACACAAGGATGTGTTCCACAGTATTCTCTGGAGATGTACAAGTCTCATTGATGAATATTCCTTTTCATGGCCCTGTCTTTTTGGTGAAAAGGCAGATTCTGCCTTGAAGTGCTTAAAGAGAGTAGAGCCACAGTGCACCTCCTAGATCTGTGGAACCCTGCCAAGCAGTTACTGCATCCGTTCAAATCGTACAGAGGCTACTCCAGGGCCCTGGTGCATAGGCAAAGACGAGTCTACCAAACCAGAACTGCAATCACCCCAGTCCTTTTGAGGGCATAAACGCAGGTCTGACAGGTTAGCGTGTTGGTCAGGAGGGGTATTAGTCCTACCATTCCTCCTCCACTGTAGCACTAGCCTCTATGCTGCTTTCATTTGCCCTTTGTGGCGCATATCCATCCTGTAGGGGCATGATTAAGCAGATCCTTCCAAGATGGAAATCCATCATGTTCGACAGATGGTGCCTGCAAATCATTTGGCATTGATAAGCTCTACCAATTTTTTTGGGGGGCCCACCAAATTTTTCCTCCCACATCAGAGTGAATTTTAGAGGAGCACCTGTTCATGTTGTTACAAGAGGTCTGAGTGTTACTCAGCACCGGTGTTATCACCAGGGTTCCGGATTCTGAAAGAAGAAAGGATTATGACTTTAACTATTTCCTAGTACCAAAGAAGGATGGTGTCTCTGGCCTATTTTCGACCTATTTTTCCCCTATCTTGATGACTAACAGTTGAAAACGGGCTCGCCACAGTCAGTCACAGCCGCCCTTCAGATGTAGGCAAACCTTCTAATATCGTTTGACTTTACTATCAACAAGCCAAAATCGCACCTGACTCCTTCATAGAAACTCCAGTTCACAGGAGTGGTTCAGAGCCTTCCCTCCATGCAATCAGTCCTGGACATTCAAGCTATGATTCCAATGATTCAGCCTTAATCCTGGTTCTGGGCCTCTTAGCCTCCTGCATACTCCTTATTGAATATGCCAGTTGGCATATGCACTCTCTACAATGGAATTTGAAGTTCTGCTGACCAGTATTAAGGAAGTCTATCAGATGTCATTTGGATTTCAAATTAGATGCCTCACTACCTGTAGTGGTGGCTACTTGGTCAAAATTGGCCCAGCCGCAGACCCCACTCCCTTCCCCACCTGGAGTTCAAGGTGGTGACAGCAGTGTCACTGCTGTGTTGACGAGGACATCTGGGGGTGGTCGGGGGACTCGGTTCTCAGAGGAAAGCCCAGATCATGTCAGCCTGTTGGAGTGGCAGGCTATTGGTCTACCTCTGAAGGGCTTCCTATCATCCAATGAGCGTAGCCTGGTGCAGGCTCTCACAAACAATACTATGGACATCTGGTATTGCAACAAGCAGGGCGCAGTGGGGTCCTGGAGTCGGGTGGAGAGGTTTTCTGGGTCCTGTAACAGGAGGCTCTACGCCTCTGGAATTGCTTGGAACATCAGGGTATTTCCCTAATCACGATCCATATTGAATGGTCCTTGAATGCCAGGGCAGACAAGCTAATCAGGTGGCATCTGGCAGATCGCAAGTGTAGGTTTCCAGCTCGTACGAGGTGCATGTTCACTGCAGGAATCCATTTACACTTTTAAAAGCGCCCCAAGACATGGGAAGCAGGTCAATAGGGCTTCATTTTCTCTGTGGTGGGGTTTGGGAAAGGGGCAGATTAGGCTGGTCGGTTACTGCTTAAGGTCCAAAGTCCCGTCTCCTCCCCATGGTTCCAGCCTCTCCAATGCACCACCCCCTTCTTACCTGTACAGTCACACAGCTGAAATGATTCCTAATCTGACAGATTTGCATTTGTTTGAGCTGATTCTTTGTGATGGGATTAATAGAGTTAGACATGTTTGTTAGGATATGTGAATGTATCCAATATATTTGATGGAGTGATATAGGATAGAGGAGATTAGAGTATTGGTAGACTGCCATCTTGTATTTTCCAGTTTTTTATTTAAGGAAAGGATAGTTTATGGGCTGATATGTGTGCAGATCACATAAACTACAAGCAAAAAGCCATGCAATGTTGAATAAAAGTCAAAAAGAAGAAAACTGCATTCAGATGAAGGAAGTTGAGGAAAAAGGATCTGTAGAATTCATACATCAAGGACACTTATACCTCATTCAGGGGGTTCAGGTGTTTAGTGGGAGGAAGCTTGTCCAGATTGCATGCAGTCCTATGTAAGTAAGGAGCAGAAGCAACAAGATTAAAACTACAGTATTTGGTTAAGAGAGTTCAGTTTTATTTTAGACATTTGAGAATAAGGGAACCTGCAATATTTTGTCCACCAGTAAGATTGGTTGATTTCTACCAATAGATCCTTGACAAGTAGGCCAGGGATTTATTAGTCTCCGTACAGAAGTGCTGTAATTCTTTTTTTTCTTTTTTTATTAAACAACTCCAGATAGTACATGAAAACACAAGAAAAATCCATAAGTAAGAACATAATTAGAACATGTATATAAAAAATATATATATATATATATATTTACTTCGGACACATGTATTTAGAACAAAATAAGAGGAATTTCATCAATATATACAAAGTAGCTAGAATAAATGATATAGTTCATTTAATATTAGCGTATAGAGCAGTATGGTAATTCACAATAATATTATAATAATATAATTTTAAAAAGTCTTAAATCGATCTTAATGCAGTACTCCAAGCTGTTATAGGGGACCAGATCTTACTGCCCCACAATCTAGATTGTCTACCCCTGGTGGCATAGATTGCTCGTTCCTTATTAAATACACCCAGAAAGCGATTTACCCAATTTGAAAGCTCGGCGGGTCAATGTCTTTCCAGTGAGCGGCAAGTATTATTCTGTATACTGCTGTGCCGATAAAGAGAATTTACCCCTCCTCCAAGCTTAATTCTAGCGTACTATCATAGCCAAAACATATATAAAGTAAGGGGAGTCTGCTACTTTATGCCCAAAGACCTCCTCCCAAAATTCAAATAAAATTTTCTTAAATAATAATAGTTTCTCACAATCATGAAACATGTGTATTAACGTAGCTGGGCCTTTGCCGCACCTTGGGCATTCATCATTTATCCTTTTCCCCCATTTGTATAGCTTAGCAGGAGTGTAATACAAATTGTAGATTGTTTTATACAGCTGTGCTTTTAAGCTAGATGAAAGAAGCAAGTGTGATGCCAATACCAAAGCCATGTTGATATCGACGTTTGGATTAGCCAATTTACCGGCTCAAAGTACCTCGTACGCTCTAGGTCATCCTCTAATTTTTCAAGAAGCATCCCATATATCATACCAATTCTGGTAGTAGTTTTACATACACTTTCTATAAGTGGCACCCTTTCCCATTTAATGCTAGGTAATTTTAAGCTTACTATAGTATTAACTTGAATGAATTTAAAATAATCAGCATTAGATATATTAAACTTTTCTTGTAAGTTTGAAAAGGTGGCATGCATGTCATCACCTAGAAAGTCCCAGGCTGTGGCAATCCCCAAGCCTTCCCATTTGTTTGCAATGTCATCGTTGGCCTGCATAGGAAGCAATAAAGAGCGCCACTGAGGGGTGTAACGATTAAGCTTAGGGAATAACATATATAGTTAGAAACTTTCGACCAGACTTTCAAAGCTCTAACTATAACTTTGAATTTTACCTTTTTAAAATAGCTTGGCTCTCATTGCCTCAGCAGAAGACCATTATCCTTTTTACCTAATGCTAGCTCGAAGACAGAGGGTATTTCTAAGCCCCGCGCATTCCCGGTGGATGGAGTAGTGTTAATGAGTGGTGCCAGTTGTTGGAGAAAGGCCGCCCAAAAGTAAAACAGCATATTGGGAATGGCTAGGCCTCCTCTAGGTTGTGGGAGGGATAGGTATTTCAAAGATCTCCTAACTTTTCCGAACTGCCAAGCAAATTTGGACATCTGGGATTTGAGAGCCTTAATGAGATTATCCTCAATTATCAAGGGGATGGCCCAAAATAGATACAGTATCCTGGGAAGTACCTTCCTTTTTAAGAAGTTCCCCCTGCCAACAATTGAAAGCTGTAAGCTATTAACTCGGGTTAGGTCTTTTCTAATGGTGTCGATTAGAGAGTCATAATTAAATTTGGAGATACTTTGAACATCTGGACTTATACATACCCCTAAATATGTTGCTTTATCAGCTTTTCTAGAATCGGTAAAGTCGGTGTTAGCGGTACACAGTATGACCGTTTTATCTTTATTGAGGGAGTATCTTGAGTAATAGCCGAATACTTGTGTAATAGCCTCTATTTCTATAATTGCTTCAGCCGGATAGGGTTTTAAGACTGCAATGTCATCGACGTAAGCTACTATTTTTGGTTCATATACTCCGACCACCACTGGTTTCATTAGTTGGTTTTCTAAAAATCTCAACATCAGGGGATTAATATAGAGAGCGAACAAGATCGGGGAGCAGGGGCACCCTTGTCTTGTGCCTCTTGAAATTTGAATTATGCCAGATTCAAGACCCATAATTTGGAGTTTAGCCTTCGGATCTTTATACATTGCTTTTATAGATTTTACGAAATTAGGCCCAAAATTGTAGTATTCCAAGACTGCCCACAAGAATTCCCACGAAACACGATCGAAGGCCTTCTCGGCGTCTAGGAGGATCATTGACATCTGGCCCCCGTCACGGACGTGATGTCAATTAGTGAGATAGCTCTGCGAATGTGATCCGTGGTGCCCTTTCCGGGGATAAAACCATGTTGCCACAGTGAGACCAGATGTTCAACAACCCTCCCGAGCCGATTAGCCATGATCTTAGCGTATAGTTTTGAGTCGGAATTGATTAGTGAGATTGGGCGATATGATGATGGTAAATCGGTGGGTTTGTCTTTTTTAGGGAAAATAATTATGTTTGTTTCTTTCCATGACTCGGGCGAAATGCCATTCCATTGGATACCAAGAAATAAGTCAAGTATGAGAGGCAATATAAACTCCCCCAGGATTTTGTATAATTCTAGGGGAATTTTGTCTGGGCCTGCAGCTTTCCCCGAGGCTAGCTCGGATAGGGCCAATTGTAGCTCTGTAACAGTCATTTCTTTCTCTAGTTCTTCTTTAGTAATTGCATCTAGACCCCTGCCCATATTCGTATCAGTTACAAATTCATTAAAAAAAAAATTTGTTTCCTCCCCATTGACTGAGCTATCATTCTGGTAGAGTTTTTGATAGTAATGTTGAAATACTTCAGCTATATATTCTGTTTGTGTATATACATGTTTATCTGCTTTAATGGATGAGATCGCATTATAAGAGACTTTCTGTCGAGTAAGCAAGGCAAGTTGTTTACTAACCCTTTCACCATTTTCATAAACATTTCTTTGGTGGGCTCTATATGTCTCTGCTGATTTCTGGGTCAGCCCGTTATTCAAGTCCGTTTTTAATAGTAACATTTGGCGCATTGAGTGTTTCCCATCCACCCCTTGAGCTATTAATGCAGTGTGTTCCTCTTCTATTCTAGCGAGCTCACACATCCTTTTGCTGTTCTCAACGTCTCGTTGTTTTTTGATTCTGGCTACATAACTAACCGTTCCCGCCTGAGGGCAGCTTTAAAACAGTCCCATACCACACATCTAGGGGCACTATAACGGTTTAAGTCAAAAAATCCTTGAGACCAATTTGTGATATACTTAATATAGTCCCTATTAACCAGGAGTTTCCTGTCAAATGTCCAATTAGAACGTTGTCTAACAAAGTTAGCTAGGTCAATTGTGAGAACTAGCGCATTATGATCTGAGACTAATTTGGGATGTTTAAGAACTGTTGCTTGGTTAGATAAATCCCGTGTTACAAGTATATAGTCAATTCTGACATATTTATTATGGAGATGCGAAGAATATGTATATCCTGGGTCTAGTTGATTTTTAACAGTCCAAATATCCACCAGGTCGTAGCTGTCTCTAAGTAGGCTAATAGCATTAAATACTTTGGGTTTCCGACCTACATATTTCTGCTTCTTTTGTTTGTTAAATGCGAGCCCGAGCGAGAAGTTAAAATCGCCACAAAATATAAGTGATCCTGACCAGGAGGCAAGTTCGAGGTTCTCAAAAATAGAGGGGTCATCCTGATTTGACCCGTAAACTGAGCAGAGAGTTAAGCCCAGAGCCAGTTCAATGATAACCCATCTACCTTGAGAGTCTGCTGCCTTACGTGTGAGCTGACCTATAGACCTTTTAGCTAATATAGCTACCCCACGGGTGTTTGACGTTGGAGTAGTACTTGATAGCAAATTATAGCCCCTGATTTTTAATAGATCTTTTTATTCCAGGGCAGGTGAGTTTCTTGAAGACATATTATATCGAAAGAGTTTTGATTAACTATTTCACTCACAGGCCCCCGTTTATTCCTGTCATGAAGTCCTGCCACATTACAACTGCATATAGTTAGTCTCTCCATAAAAATTTGTATCTACGTTCCAAGGGCACTCGCATTTATTTTTTGACATGTTACGTTCTCTTTTAATGTAGTTGCTGATAGAAGTGTATTATTGTTTATGTCCCTAGCGATTTCCATTTCTATTTTCAAATCTGGAGTTGTTTTTTTTTTTTAGAAGTTTTAGCCCCCTGCCCACCCTCCTCACGTCCTCCGCCCCCTCCCCATTCACACCCAAACGAATTTAGATATTGAGAAAGAACCTAGCGATTTCTTTTCTTTCTCTGATGATGCAGAGGTAGAAGCCGGGTGGTCGGATAATTCTACGTCATACCTAACTGATGAAAGTGGTAGTATTAGTGGAGATAACGTAGAAACTTTTTCTGTTAAGTCTAAGTCTAAGACAGCTGTTAAACGAGGAAAGAAACCACATGTGGGAACAGAGCTAGCTTGGGACTATACCCCTACTGATCAATTCATCCGCCCCCCTCTCTAGCAGATCACGCACCACAGTCAGATCAACCAATGTTTACAGGTCCACCACCTACAACTCTCGATATGGTGCTGCGCTACAAGCAATAGCAGCCCACCGCGAAGAGACTTCACAGGACTGGTGCAGGGCACAAGCAGCCCTACGCAAAGTACAAGGGGTGGTGCGAAAATTAACAAAAACTTGTAGCTTCTTTGGGGACCGACTGACAGAGATGGAGACTAGGATGCTCTTGAACGAATCAGAACTTACTGCGAATCAAGAGCGGGTTGAGACTCATGAATCAGAGCTGGCGGATGTTAGGTGGAAACTTGAGGACTTTGAAAACCGTCAGCGCAGAAACAATCTACGCATTTTGGGGGTACCAGAAGCCGCAGAAGGGGAGGACAATCGCTCTTTCATGATCAAACTTTTCCGTGACTCCTTGCCTGAATTATCTAGCTGGAATTGGGATTTAGAAATCCAGCGGGCCCACCATATGCCATTTACTTTGAAAATGCCAGCAAAACCTGGGGCTCACCCCCGAGCTATACTTGTTTTTTTCGGCAATTTCTTGCATCGGCAGGAAATCTTTGAAAAGGCCAGGCCTGAAGCCAAGCGCACCTCCAACGGGATCTCCTACTTTGTGTGCTCCCGACTTCTGCCACTCTACTGTGGAAAGAAGATGGAGGTTGCGCCAGCTAATTAAGCCGTTCCAGGATAAGAAGGCGCTGGCTTATTTAAACAATCCTGCACGGCTTAAAGTAATCTATGGGGGCCAGACAAAATTCTTCCTTTTTGAGATCAAAGCAAAGGATTACCTGGACGGGTTAAAATAAGCTAGCTATACTCAGACACAGGCACTTAGATGTGAAACCGAAAGGGTATTGGATTACTTGAGTGCAAGCAACAATAGTAATGATACAGGTTTATTTTTTGCACAATTCGGGTAGGCAGGGGGATAGATTTTATATATCTAACAATCTTTATGTTTAAATTTTTTAGATTGGTGTCTTTATTTGCACAAGGGAATTAGTTCATAGGTCAGGCTCTGAAAATGTGTTGTATGTCCATCACTACCAGACTCTCACGGAGTCTGTTTGCCTCATTTTGGGTGTGAAGAAGTGCTGTAATTCTTGTTTTAAATCCTGTTTTGAGTTAATAGCACCTGAAGGGGTCCACAGTGATCTGGATATAAATAACCTGTTCTTACCTATTGCTCTGCATTAAGGATGATTATTAGTGGCCCTTACTTTTGCTGAGAGTCCGTTCCATAATTTAGTAGCCTGTATAGAGAAAGTAGTGCCATTCACTGTTTTCTTTATGTAAGGTGTAATGTACTTGACGATTTTCATCTGAAGGAATCCAGGAAGAGCACCATTTCTAGCCTTGTGAGTGATACTTAGTAATTTAGGAGGAACTTTTAGCAAATTGTAAGCAGTGGAGACTAGAGCTTTAAAAACAGAAGAGTTGTGTGTTTGTATCTTAACGAGTAGAAGCAGTCTTGCAGCAGAGCTCTGAGTTCTCTGGTGTCATTTCATGGTTGAATGCAGGATCCCTTGATGGAAACTGTTTGCATTATCAAGTTTTTAGAAAATGAGCGATATTCTTGTTATAACCATTTGTGGAAATACAAAATGTGGAGAATGCCACAGTGTCCTCTTGGTGTAGAAAGAGAGCTTAGTTAGTAGGTCCACCTGGCCACACAAGAAGAGTGCAGAGTCCCTTGCCATGCCTAGATTTAGGACTGCTTTTGATATATTTGGCAACTGTTCTAGAGTGTCTGCCCAGAAAATTAATGGGTCATATGTTTTCCAGACTCCCCAATTAAGTAATATCTGTTTTCGAGATGCTGATTTTATGATGGTTGCATGCCATCCATTGGTCTATGTTTTGAGGAAGTTGAGTGTTTTCCAGTTTAAGTATTACTTGTGTGATGCCCACGTAATTGTAGCAGGTAAAGATGAAAACAGTTGATGAGCTCTGATATTGGTTTGGTGCACATTTTTACTAGGAGAGGAGTGAAGATAGATCCGGGGAGTTTGCCCATTTGTTTGTGTTTTAAGTTGTGAAGGTGAAAGGAGGCACTGAAAAATGAAGTGTTCCATCAATACTGATTTATTTGAGCAGGAATAGGATTTGATGATAAAGCGTATCAATAGTGATTAGCCGCGCTATACAAATCCTACTTGATTGATTGGTTGACTCAAATTTGCTGTGTATAAATTAAACAGTAGGGTGCCCTACTGCAATCTGTGTTTTTGGAATTAATTCAGTTGTTCTCATGGCACACTCCTCTTTTGCAAATTACTGAATGTTACAGTGCAAAAGTTGAATGTCTCTGAGTAATGAATGTGAGATTCCCCAGCCAAGTAACGTTTTGCAAAGTTTGCCTCTATTGTCCCTTTCAAAGGTGGCCAATTCGTCCAGGAATCAGCAATAATGTCTCCCTCCTGGAATCTCAGACGACTTGTGGCTAATGATGTTAAAATTGATAATCTCTATAGACTTTCAGCCCTTCCTTAATCCGTTACTTTACTGAACATATTGCTACTGTTACAGTCAGCTCTACATTTCACATCTGAAAACTTTGAGTCAGATGTTAGAGCACTTGAAATTGTGTTTTCAGTCTTATGGGATTGATGTCAGAGGAGCACACATACATTTTCATTTAGTTTCTTTTTGGCCTGTGCTCTTTATTCCCTCTCCTTTGGCTATCCCATAGTCCCAAATATTCAATCGGATCTTAGTCTGGGTTGAAAACTGGATTGAAACATCATCATGGGTTTTTTCTTGTTAGCTTCTTTTTCTTTTTACTTTGTTAGTGAGGTGATGGCAAAAAAGTCATGGGATCAGGAATGCAGTCTGCGTGTTCCTATATTTTACTGATGGTTATAACTGTGCAGCACTGCATACACATTTTTCTGTAAACTTAAGGGAATTACTTTCTAAAACATAAACATTTATTTCATGGACATATAATTCAGTAACATTTTCCATTAGGATACAAATAATGAAAACACATTTTGTACATAAAGAAAATGAGATTTGACTACTTTACCTGTTCAAGGCTTTCAATATCTGCTCGGAAGCCAGACAGCAAAGGCACTTCAAGGACTGCCATGTTCGAAGACCCAGAGTGAAGCCACCTAACAGAAGAAGACCGCCAAGACTTTAACATAAACACTTTCTGTTCATCCAGTTATCTCTATACACACTTTCTTTACATAGCATTGCAACACATTCTCCTACAAGAATAATAAGCCTTTAGAACAAACACGAAAATCATTGAATTTAAACACTGTTGTAGTTTCTATTTTGTTTGACATCAAATGATGTGGAAGAGCAGGGCCGCTTGAAGACCTTCCTCTCCAGTTCACAAATGCAATGTTGACCATCAGCAGAAATACTTTAGGAAGTGAACAAATTCACTGTGGATGAGGTAAATCTTCCATTGAAGGAATTGCTACAAACTAGCTGCAGTACAGTATTGGTAATGCCACTAGAAGATATCCTGCCAGTGAAAGATGTATTGCCACCACTTGAAACAAACACATTTTACATTATTACAAATCTCTAAATCTTTAAACTGTAAACCTGTGTCTCAATATTCATTCTCGTCTCTCTGCTACATTACAGCCTTCTTGATCTAGTTTTTAATGCCCAATGAAGCTCAATCATTAAAATTCATCAAGAATTAATAAAGGGATTCTCAGCCCATCTCAATTTGGTTACTGTGCCCAGAGCCTGGACGAAGAGATGGGGAGGGAGAACCTTCTCGGTCGCTGCAGCTATTCTATGGAACTCTCTCTGTCATCACCTGACTAGTATTAAAATGAATTCTCTCTTCAGAAAATATTTAAAGACCTTGTTGTTCACCTTATAGGATGATCTTTTTAGCATTCCTTGTGTGTATGTGTAATTGTCCCCAGCTTGTTCAGATCACCTTGATTACAGTGCCTTGATGCCTATATGAATTTGCTGCTCTTTATACATTTCATTCAAATCAAATCAATTGTAGCTCAGAGGTCGAGTAGAATCAGTGCCGCTGTTTCTCCCCCCGTCCAGGAGGTTTCTGATGTTGGTTGCAGAAATCAGGGCGGTTTCGGTGCTGTCGTTGGTGCAGAATCGAGATTGGAAGGTGCCAAGAAGACTGTTGTTCTCCAGGTGTTCTGTGAGTTGACGCTTGATGTTTTTTTTGAGGACTTTAACTTCAAAGGGGAGCAGAGAGATGGGACGATAGTTCTTGAGGTCGCTGGGGTCAGAAAAAGGTTTTTTTGAGTAGAGGTTAAATTCAGCGTGTTTACAGTCATTGGCGAAGATGGCCGTGGAGACGGATGCGTTGAAGATGGTGGTGAGCTCATTGCTGATATTTTTACTGAGCTCAATGCCCTTTATTCCTGTTCTGTTGCTTGACATTTTACAACAGACTTGGATAGCCATTCGTCCAGGTCTGATAAGCTGTTTATTTGAGGCACTGTCATAAGTATCTGAATAATCACATCTGAGATTGATTCAGAAGTTTCAATCATATAACAGTATAGATTCTCAGGTTCAGAATGACTGTGTCCCTCTTTGAGTCTGTTTTATTGCCATTACTTTGTCATATCTTCAGAGAAACCTTTCTTCAACAAATTATTAGTTATGTTTTAAAAACCTGATCCCTCCACAACATCACTTTTTTAGCCCAGTATACCAAGATTATTTTTTGTCTATTTTTTTGAGCTTCCAGCTAATCAAAAAAACAAATGTACTTTCTGCTGACTTACGAGTGGCTCTGCAGACTTAGCATGCACACTGGATGCTTGTTGTTTAGGACTAACATTTGAGCATAATTTGAGCATAATTTAAACAATGATTCAAGCAGCCTTTGAAGAAAAACCTAAAAGAGACGCAAAGTAAACAAACCAAAGCAGATGTTCCTCTCAGATGCGATCGACCTTCTTGTTGACACCTGAATCACAAATTCTACATCTTCTAAAGAAGCTTGCCACAATTGCTTCAAGAAACTTATGCAGAAAAGAAAGGAATCTAAAATAGAGGTCATGTTTTGAAACTTTGATGGCTTACAATGGACATCACAATGAGTCATTATAACACAATGCTCATCACTCAAAATAAAAACTTTTTCCAGCCACTACATGGCAGAATGACGAACAGTTAGTAAATCTAGAATATGTTCATATTGCAAGAACAAGTTTATGTGCTTAAGCTCCTTACATCGTATTCCATCAAAATAAAGTTTTGTTGAAGACTCAAAACTCTCCTTCATTCCAAAAGTAATTTCAGACTTCCACATAAATTAGACCTTTATTTCTTCCAGAAGCCCATCCTCCCTAGCTGTTAGGCCATTTCAAACACTAGATGTAAAGAGTGCAACTAAATATTAGCTTGATGAGACCACAGACATAAGTAAAACAGAAGCATAATTTGTAAACCATACGACTGTGGTCTGATGAAAACAGTCCAGGGTAGCTGAGTAGTACCCTGCATTACAACTAGTTGTCAAATGGACAGTAGACTCCTTACAAGTAAACCTACAGGTCAATCACCTAGTGATTTCCCTAGTGCAATTTCTAGGAATGTCCCTCTTAGGACCCAATTCCGATCTTGCTAGGAAAGCCCTCCATACGAATCAGATCCGGAGGGCTTTCCTAGCGAAACACACTGTGCGAGTCCGACCGAGCGAGTACGGTGCAACCACATGGTTACGGACTTGGTTTGATGGATTCCCATAGCACTCTATGGGAGCTTGTGTGCAGACGCGTACACAGGCTCCCATAGCAAAAAGGGGTTGGTGGGGAAAAGAGTGCACACCGTGGCCTGCTCTGGCCGCCCCCAAAGTCCGATTCCAACAGCTACTTCGTCTTGCTGACACTGAGTCGATACAGCTGTCCGAATCGTACATTGTACTTGCTCGTTCGGAATACGGCTCCATTGTGCGGTACGATTCGGCCCAGGACGAGTCGGACGGACAGATTCGGAGACGATTCACTCGGCGCGTACGGTATACTCTCATCGCATTTGATCATCCTGAATGGGGGGCGATTCGGTCAGAAACATGGGCTGCGAATTGGACTTGAATGCTACGGATCTCGTTCGGAGACCTTCCCCGCGAGATCGGAATCGAGCACTTAGTGTGATCTTTAGACTGGTACTGAATTTAAGACTGTTAAATTAGTAGACCATGCCTTTCTGTGCATCTTGATTGCTTAGCTGATTTCGTATTTGTTATCCTTTTCTTAAGCTTATTGTTTGCCCCCGCCTTGTGCGGAGGTACTTGATGTTCTAATCTACTGTTTTTGAATCTTAAAATGGATAGAGAAGGATGTTTTTAATTTGTAAGACTAATTTTCCACCAAGGGTAACTTAACTGAAGACACAAACAACCCTCCCCACTCCCTGTTAAACTAGAAGCATATTTTGAGGTCTTACTGTTATATTTCTTCTAAAATGAACTGCCCTAACTGACACTGCTGTGCATCCTGGGACTGTTGAAGCAATAGGAGTTTAAAGTGACATTGCCAAAATCTCATTTCTACATTTGAGATAAGTACGTATCTTCTTTTTTCCCCCTTTTTTAAGGGTTAATTTAAAAAGGAGTTTAGCAGCCAAAGGGCTTCAAATGTCACCAGTTTATATGAATGAGATTGATTAAAAGACAAGAAAATACAACCGTTAGATGAGCATTTTCTGAGTACAGTTAATTTGAACAGTGATACGTTCCTCATTTTAAATGTTTTCGAAATCCCATACATATGCAGCAATAGCCTGCTGTTATGACGGATACTTCTAACGGAAATTCCTCACCTTTTGCACATCGCCTGATGCCAGAGTGGATCTTTATTTTTTCAAGTAATTCCCCCTGCCCCTGGTACGTGGTGCCATTAGACCTCGCAGCAGCATTGCAGTGCCTACGGTAGCGATGGAGCAGAGCTAAATAAAAATCCCACCCCTGTATGCCCATCTTAATTCCTTTCTTTCTAAGCCCTTCAAGGAGGAGCTTCCCAGGTTTTCAGTATTACCGACTCCTTTTGTCATGATGTCAGTATGTCAGGGAAATGTCTCCCCCCCAAGGACACCGGCTTAAAGCTGTATTCTAACAGCAGGAAGCAAATGTCAGTCACCGATTGTAGGTAGCTTGCTCTGTATATACTATACCAAAGTGAAGTATAGTGTGCACAAAGTCAAGTGGAACCCCAAAGGTAGGCAGAGGTAAAGTTAGATAGCACCTCATTCTCTATTGTGGTCGAGCAGTAAGGCAGTATCAGAGGACAGTGTTAAGCATTTGTTGTACTCACTTAGTCAGCAAATGAATTTACACACTCAAAGACTGAACTTCAGACCAACTGTGTTTGTATAAAAAAGAACCCTTTACTTATTTTATTTTTCTAGAACCAAGCAAGCCTGGCACAGGTAAGCAATACATACTTTACAGTAGTAATGCAGTTTGTAAACAGTTTGAATTGTAATTGCATATGCACTTTGTTTTGACTTACAGTATGGTTGCAGAGAAATGCAATACTTTGTAAATACAGTACATAGATTTGAATTGGCTTTTCCGTGAAATACCAGGTAAGTTACTTTTTAGATTACTTTTCTTACACATAGTAGTATACCTTAATACTACTCTTGGACATTTCTTGTAAACAGGTAAGTAAAATAGTTTTTGTTAAACAGAACAATTTTAAAGAATTTCTTTAGGTTTTCAAACTCCAAGCTCAACAACTTTCCACATAAAAACAGTCAATGTTATCCTATGGAGGAAAATAGTGTTATCTGTTTTAAGGTAAAGTATTTGGTAGTGGGAGTTGAGGTTATGGATGTAGACTCAGGGGTCCCTCAGGGTCAGGGATGCATTCTTGTTACACCCTCAGTGCCACTAGGGTGGCCGGGTGCAGAGTGCTGAGGCCCAGTGTTATCCAATGGGGGATAGGGGACCTCCGGTTGGTGGCTGCTAACGAGCAGGCCACTTGGTTGTGGGAGCAAAGCTCCTGGACTTTAGCTCAAGGCAAATGGGGAAAAAAGTAGCACCAAAGATGCACCCTCCCAGGCACTAGGGCGGCCGGGTGCAGGGTGCTGTTTCGACGTCAGGCGTCCTGTTGTTTGCAATAGGGAACCTCCGGTTTGCAAAGGCACGGCAGGCTTGAGGACAAAGGTCTTCTGGGTGCGACCACAACTTCGAGAGATAAGTTGGGAAGCTGGGGATTGGTTAGGCACCGTTGGTTTGGCCGCCCAAGGCCTTGGCCCGTCGGGTGCAGGGGTTCTTTTTGGGGTTGGATCTTCTTACCAGGTCCTGGTTGCGGTTGGGGGAACCTTCCAGATTTAGGATGCAGGTGCTGGCTGGTGGCTTGAGGCAGGTCAGGGGTTGCCAGATCTCGGGTTAGGATCGCTGGGGGGACCTCCTTGTGGTGTTTGCCCACTCGAGCTCGGGCCGTGGACAGCGGGTGCACAGTGGTGCGGATTCGCGGTGTCCGGCCAGAGCCAGGGTTTGCAGATGAACAAATCCGGTGTTCACAGGAGACACAGTCTTTGTGGTTGAAGGCAGGCAGGTCCTCTGGGGTTTTCGAGGTTGCTGGCTGCAGGACACACCGGGATTTCGCAGGATTAGGTTCGAGGTGGAGACAGGCCGGTAGGGCTGGGGCCAAGACAGTGGGTGTCTTCCTTTTGTTAGCTTCCGCATGGCTGTTCGGTCCATCTTCTTCTTTTCTTGTTGCAGGTTCTTGTCTGTGGAAGCAATGTTTAGGGGTGCCCCTAAATGCTAGATTTAGGGGTGTTACAGATAGGTAAAAGGTAGGGACCAATAGGTCCCTTCTCCGGGGTGGGTACACCCCCTATTATTCCACCCTCCAGTGGGAGGGGTGCATGAGCCTGTCCTTGGTTGGCTGGTACCCCCCAACTGACAGTTTTGCTTCACCTCGCCTCCCCCACCTGAGGGGTGGAGTTGGCAGAGGTGGGCACACCTCTCTTCCTCACTTGTTTTTCCCGCCGGTTCTCCCTCCCAAAGTGGGGTTCAGAACCAGTGGGGACCAGTTGCTTAAAGCAGCAAGTGGCCTGGGAAAGCTCACAAAAGCGGCAAGCCTTTGAAGCTCCCCTTTGTGAACCCTGCCCATCCTGGGGGAGGAAGCTTTGCACCTTGTCTCAGGATGTGCATTGTTTCAGGCCCACAACCATTTGACTGAACCAGTATTAGCACTAACTGTCTTCCTCCATACTTGTACATGACTTTTCAGACCCGTGTTTTTTCCTCCACAGCCGATTAATCTTTTAGTCATGAGATGCATTACTTCACTGTCAACGCAAGCAGTTCAATCCTACTAATGTGGAGCCATCCTGGGATATGTTGTGTCCTGTGCTTGTGTGTATAAGACATCTAGTTGTCCTCAGCAGACTCCTTACAAGTATTATGTAATCTGTTGGGGGTGGCTGGGTGTGGTAATAAAGTTTGTGAACAGCAGGTTCTAAACCCATGGGTCCAGACACATGTCTGGTGGTAGCAGCTTAAAGCAGCCACTGTCTGGACACTAGTGGTAGGTTCGTTGTCAGGGGGCATCTCTAAGATGCCCTATTTGTGCATTTTTCATTAAATCCCACACTGGCATCAGTGTGGGTTTAATGTGCAGAGGAGTTTGATACCAAACTTCTCAGTTTTCAGTGTAGCCATTATGGTGCTGTGGAGTTCGTAATTCCAAGCGCCCAGCACCATATATTCCTAATGGCAGCACTGCACTTACAATGTCTAAGAATGGACGTAGACACTTTAGGGGTACAGGGCTCATGCACCTGTACCCTCACAACTGGTATATGGCACCCAGCTAGAGGGTTGACTGTTCTATGCCAGGGCAGTGGATTGTAGGCATGGCACACAGGGATGTATGCCATGTCGACTCTTCACTTGGTTCTGCACCAAAACACGGATCCTGCAAAGGTAGTGTGTGTGTAAAGGTACAGGGCCTCTAAGGGTGGCACAATAAGTGCTGCAGCCCTTAGAGGTCTTCCCTGGTCACAGTGCTCTGAGTACCTGAGGTACCATTTAACAGGGGCTGACCTGTGGCTAGTGATGCCAATTGGGTTCTTTTTGGGTAAAGAACACAGGCCCTGGGAACCTGATTGGCAGGGACCCAGGGCACATCAAGTCAAAATGCATCAGTAGTTTGGCAAAATGTGTGGGGGGGGGTGGGCTACTGCAACGGAAGCCCACTTTCCTACACCGATCCGCACAACATTTGCCTTTGGGATCTAGCTTGTGGTCATGACTAGAAGTCGTGAAGTGGGATGTGAAACACTTTCGCAGAACATAAACGACAGCCAGAATGCTTTAAAAATGGCAGATCTAGTCCAAGTCACAGGGCTACTCCAAATCAAGAGGCTGTTCCCATGCCAAATCAAGGTCTTTTAACAACCAAGACCCCCAGCTCCTCCCTCTAAATCTAGAACAAAGTAACAGAGACCCATTGGACAGATGCCTTCAAAACCACCTGGCTGGACCCCATTTCCTCTGTTGAGCAGACGGTAAAGAACTTCTCCGCCTGGATCACCAATTGCACCAACAGAGTCGCCCCCATCAAACCCTTCAAGACCAGGGGGATCCACCAAACAAGCAAACTGGTACACACAAGAACTCATGATCATGAAACGCAACTGGAAAAGTCTGGAGAGATGATGGCGTACCAGCAAAGGCCCCACAGACCGACTAACCTTCAAATCAGCCCTCACCACCTACCATCAATGCCTAAAGGACATGAAAAACGTGGTGGCAGACTGCATCAAAGCCTCCTCCAACCGCAGCAAGGAACTCTTCAACATCCTCAGAGAATACACCTGCCCATCAGCCACCAAGAAAGCTATCTCCCCATCCCAGGAACTCTGCAACACCCTGGCACTCTACTTCCACCACAAGATATCCACCATCTACAATACCTTCGAACCCCAACCCACCAACCTCTATATCCTCCTCACGCCGACTGACCCCACCCACAGGCCTCCGCTCACCGCTTGTGAGCAGCTCACCACACAGAGCACTACGGCCATCATGAACTCCATCCACTCCGGTGCTCCCACGTACCTCTGCCCCCACCACTTCTTCAACTTTGGAAGCAGGCAAATCAGCAGCAAACTCATCACCATCATCAACGCATCCATCACGACCGCCACCTTTCTCGAGCAATGGAAACATGCAGAGGTCAGACCCCTCCTCAAGAAACCCCCCGCCGACCCCAGCGATCTCAAGAACTACCGCCCACCACACCCTCATCACGAGACTCTGCCACATCGAGATTCAGGGAGACACCCTCAAAGGGATTGCATCCTTTCTCACAGGACGAACACAGAGAATCCGCCTACCTCCCTTCACGTCTGAACCCAAGAGCATTATCTGCGCGATCCCGCAAGATTCACCCCTCAGTCTCACTCAGTTCAACACCTACATGACGCCCCTGGCTGACATCTTCAGATCCCACGGCCTCAAGATCATCGCCTACACAGAAAAAATTCAGCTCATCCTCTTGCTCTTAGACGACCCTGCCACCACCAGAACCAACTTCCACAACTGCATCACAAGCGTCACCGACGGGATGAAGACCATCTTTTTTTCATGTCATTACTTGTTTGGCAGGCATGAGAACCATCGTCCTACTCCTTGCAAATTTACAATACATAAAGAATTAAAGAGGACAAGTGGGACAGGCAGCCCTTGCAAAAATGTTCAAACTATCTTTGCTATCTTCCTCCTCACTTTCTCATCTCTCTCATTCTGTTTCTCGTCTGTATCTTTTTCCTCTCTCTCTCCTGAAGCACCCACCCCCATATCTTCCTATGTGTGCTGTATTTACCCGTGGAAGCTGGCGAGAGTGATAGAGCTAGCAGCACTGCCCCTGCTCTAAAGAAGTGGTCTCCAAAAGCTCCAGCCCACCATGGAATGACCAGTGGAAAAAAACTGGCAGCTCTGGACCACCCTCTATTTGGATACCCTGAAGTCAAGCTTTCGTTAGGCAGACGCTATGTACTGCCATGAAAAAGAGTGCTTGTTCCACCCTTATTCCCCCATTTGATTGCTGCCTCACCTACAGTAGTCCCCAGGTCAAACGTAATGACGGAGCAGAAGACAAGGGACCCATTTCATCCTCTGCTGAACCTAGTCTAACTCATAATCTCTTTCGGTTCCCATTTCTCCACACTCATACTTCCCGTTTTTCTACTAGTCTCTTCAACAGAATCACTTTCTCCCCGGGGGATATTCCCTTCCACTCTCCCTCTCTGCTGCTCAGTAGTCAGTAGAGAAAAAGGGTTTCCCACAACCATTTGACTGAATCAGTATTAGCACTAACTTCCAGAGAAACATGCTACATTAGTCCACACACCTTCTGTCTTCCTCCATACTTGTACATGACTTTTCAGACCCGTGTTTTTTCCTCCACAGCCGATTAATCTTTTAGTCATGAGATGCATTACTTCACTGTCAACGCAAGCAGTTCAATCCTACTAATGTGGAGCCATCCTGGGATATGTTGTGTCCTGTGCTTGTGTGTATAAGACATCTAGTTGTCCTCAGCAGACTCCTTACAAGTATTATGTAATCTGTTGGGGTGGCTGGGTGTGGTAATAAAGTTTGTGATGCTGTGCATTTAATTAAGGGTTGTATGCTGAATAATAAAGATGTGCAAATCAAAGCTCCATGCGTGGTATGGTCTGTTATATGGGCTGGGGAGGATGCTACAACTGGCGACAAGAATGGGATTGTGTAGAGTTGGCACTTCTGCATGTCATCATTAGAATGTTAGTTATGTTGCTAGGATGGAATATTAGCTATTGATTGTAGGAGTTGGTTTGTGAGCTGTGAAGCTGTGCTGGAGGTATCTACCTTTACTCTCCAATAAAGCAATTCATCAAATTGACTGGAAATTGGATCTTTTCATTGGCTCAGGATGATGTCTTGATTGTGGGGAAAGATAAATCTGATACTAACTCGTGGAGTAAGCCTGACATTAAAGCTGTTTGGTATGGGGAAAAACCATTGGCATAATTGGACTCAAATGGATGATAATATCTTTTAAAGGAAAGAAAGTATATGGAAGAGTGTATTTGACTAAACAGGGTTCGAATTTGTCAGGTTGGCGTTATCAAAAAGATTTAAATATTATCCTCAACCCTAATGCTGAAGAACCTGTTATGTCTACTGTTGTGCATGATGTTAATTCTGTCTATCAAAATGACTTATTTGAGAAGTTCTCAAGAGTAATCTCTGATGATCTAGGAAAGTTAAAAGACTTCTCGCACAAAATTATTCTAAAGAAAAAGGCTGTTCCAGTGGTGCACAAGGTTAGAAATGTTCCCCATCTAATGAGAGAGCCATTGCAATGTGAACTCAAAAAGTTCTTGCTCAAGGAATTATTGAACCAATTGAGGCCTCTGAATGGTTGGCTCCGATTGTTGTAGCACCAAAAGATGGGAACAAAATTTGTTTGTGATTTAAACAGGAATAGGCAACCTTTGCCAAATATTTCGGAAATACTTACAGCTATGGGAGGTGGTACTGTTTTCAGTGTAATAGACATGTCTTCAGCGTATCATCAGATAGATTTGGAAAGTGGGTCGAGGCATCTTACCTCTTTTGTTACACTGTTAGGGGCATTTAGATATTGTAGGATGCCTTTTGGTTTAGCATCTGCCTCTGCTGTATTTCAGAGTCATGGAAAGGATTTTTGGAGACATGAATGGTGTTTTATGCTTTCAGGATGACGTCTTGATTGTCGGGAAAGATAATGTTTACCATGATACAATTCTGAATGAGGTGTTGAAAAGGATGGATGACAATGGATTGACTATAAAGAAAGAAAAATGTCAGTTGAAAAAGGATGGTGTAACATATCTTGGACATGAAATTTGCAAAGATGGTATTAAGCCTAAAAAATGTATCATTGCTGCAGTCTGAGACTCTCCCATCCCAAAAAATAAGGATCAACTTAAGTCATTCTTAGGACTTGCGGAATATTGCTCAAAATTTGTCAAAGGTTTTACAGAACCATTGAGGTTGCAAATGAAGAAAGGAGTTATCTTTACTTGGAATGGTGGTTGTGATAAGGCATTCAACAATATAAAACAAAGTATCATTAGTGCTCATACTTTTGGCCATTTTAACGTTAAGGATAGAACATTTATTACAACTGATGCAAGTGCAGTAGGGATTGGAGCTGGTTTGACTCAGTTGAGCAATGGTGAGGAAATGTTCATTGGATTTGCTTCCAGAAGATTACGAGATGCAGAATTATCTTATTCTGTGATAGAGAGGGAAGCCTTAGCGTGTTGTTGGGGGATCAAGTACTTTATATGGGGTCTTCCTTTAATGTGCGAACTGATCATGAACCGTTAGTTCTTCTTTTCAAAGGAGGCAGAGGGCGAGAAGAAAATGTCACCCCTAGAATTTCAAGATGGATTTTATCTGTTCTCGATTTCAATTTTGTTGTTGAATATGTCAAAGGTCTCAAGAATGTGGTAGTGGACTATCTATCAAGGATGCCAATTGACGGTGTGGAAAATATTATGGATGACATGATTGATGTAGTACATGATGTTAAAAGAGTTGAACATGCTTTTAGCAAGGAAGAATGGACAAGGGCAATGTCAAATGATGAACTTCTGCAAGAAGTGATTACTTGTGTTTCTCATGGGTGGCATCAAAACAATATTGAAGATGTTAAACTCAGAAGTTTCTACCATGTTGAGGCCAAATTGAGTGTATGTGAAGGAAAATTGTTGAGAAGATATCAATTTGTACCACCAGTGAGTTTGAGAGGGAAAATTATAAATATTGCTCACGAGGGACACTTAGGCAGAAACATAACTAAGAGAAGGGTTTGACAGTCGTATTGGTGGCCTGGAATGTATAGAGAGATTGAAGATGCAGTAAGAAAATGTTATGCTTGTGCTCAAGCGGATGAAACAAAAGTTATAAGGCAACCTCCACTGGTGTGTACATCTTTTCCTAAACGTCCATGGGAAAGAGTGGCAATTGATTTTCTAGGGCCAATTGCTAAGCTTGGTTCTCGCAGTAGATTTTTGATGGTCATTGTTGACTACCATTCCAAGTGGTTTGTAGTAGAGAGCACAGAATTTATAACTACTCAAAGGGTTGTTAATTTTATGGAAAGAGTGTTTATGAATGAAGGGATACCTAAGACATTGGTGTCAGATAATGGTGTTTAGCTGGTGTCGAGAGAAATGCAGGAATTTCTTTCTAAATTTGGGATTATTCATGAGAGAGTTGCTTTGTTTAGGCCACAAGCCAATGGTTTGGTGGAACGAATTAACCGACTAATTATGGAAAATATCCAGTTGTCCCTAGCTAATGGATTATCATGGCGTGAAGAATTGAAAAAATTGGTGTGGTCCTATAGAATTACACCGCATTCGATAACAGGAGTTTCTCCATTTACATCTTTGAAATGATGTGAACCTGGTGTCAAAGAGATTCCTGGTTGGTTGAAAGTGAAAGATTCTGTGTGGGTTGACAGAAGATAAATTATTTAAAATGCAAACTGAGTCTGCTAAGTATTATAATGAAAAGAAGGGTGTGAAAGAAATTGAATTTAAAATTGGCGACTGGGTGAACATAAAACGTGGTGGTGTAACTACAAAGGGTGACAGAAAATTTTCTGCACCGATTCAAGTGAAGTCTGTAAAAAGAAATGTTGTTATTCTTTCTGATGGATCAGCCTGGAGTACTGGAAACATATGTAAATGTCGTGGTCCAGTACATGTTTCTGAAAATTTATATTTTTGGAATGTAAAAAATGGAAATTACTGAAAACATATGTGACTGTCGTGCTCCAGTACATGTTTCTGAAAATTGATATTTTTGGAATGCAAAAACTGGAAATTTTATCATATTCATTTAAGTTTATTTTTATATGTAAAAATGTATACATTTTTGTTCAATATATATTAAGTAAGGATATGTGTAGAGTTGGCACTTCTGCATTTCATCATTAGAATGTTAGTTATGTTGCTAGGATGGAATATTAGCTTTTGATTATATGAGTTGGTTTGTGAGCTGTTAAGCTGTGCTGGAGGTATCTACCTTTACTCTCCAATAAAGCAGTTTATCTTTCAACAAATTGACTGGAAATTGGATCGTTTCAGATACATTCCCCCAAGAATACAAAACTTCTCTCCCTGAGAGTTTGCCATGGTCCAGCAAACTGCATGCGTGCATGTGTGCCCCAAGAAGCGGTCTACAGTTGGCGTATGTGGAGTCAATGCGCAAGTCTAGCTTTTGAGATGCCATTGTAGAAGGTGCAGGCCATACGGAGGAGCACAGTTAGTAAGCCTGGCAAAACTCTACTGGTAAGGTCGAAATAGGAGATACTGCAGTGCAGCATAACCCAAAGTCAGCACTGATACAAATCAGAAACCATAAAGAGAGTGACTACCAGGTACGAAGAAGCTCTAAAGGCAGCGACAGCCAGGTACAAGAACGCTAACGTCAAAGACAAAAAGGCACAGACAAACGCTAAAGGCAGTGACAGCCAGGTGCAAGGAAACGCTAAAGGCAGATACAGCCAGATACAGAAAGTAAAACTGTACTCATTTGAGTGAACGGGGAAAGCACCAACCGACCTACAATCAAGACTTGGCCGGGAGCCAGTGCGCTCAAAGTAGCATGTGGCATCCACAATAACCCAAGCATAAGCACAGGGTTTGTGCCTACGAAGTCGTTGGCCCCCACAGAAGTGACTACAGAGGTGGCTGGTGGCACTCGGCACAACTCAAAAGGTCTTCGAGCTTGGAAGCTCTCCAATGGCTGTTGAAAAGAGCGCCAAATATGCCGCCAAAAAGCAGAATATTGGCACCAGATGGACTGCCTGGATCAAAACATTTTATGACTTCATAGATGCTATAAAAGCAGATGACAAAAAGATCAAATACTTAAAGAACCTTGCATGTGACGGGAGTAAAATAAGTAATAAAGAAGATATCACAAGCTAATGAAGTATCATTCTATCAAATCAAGGAGACATTGGAAGCCAAGTTCAGTCCAATGCCGAGTGCCGATTATGAAAGGTACATCTTCAAGCAAGACAGCAGCCTGGTGAGACGATAGATGAGTTTGTTGAGAAACTTGACACACTCATAAAGGACTGCAAGTTCAGTGAATTCAATGATGAAGAAGCGATGCGTCTTAGAGTTATCGATTGTTGCCTCTCCAATTCATTCCGACAATGTGTGCAAGGGGAAAACTCTAAGTTTAGAGAAACTGCACATGACTATAAGAGTGAAGGAACGTGCTGGTCAATAGACTGCTTATATGAAAGATAGAACACCCCAAAATGAATCAGCATTGAGCGTGAAAAGTAAGCAGAAACACAAAGCAAAGGACCACAGAGTTATGTTTCCGAAGAAAAAGAAATTGTGTTTCCGCTGTGGATTCTCCTTTCCACATGAAGGTAAATGCCCCACCATCAGACAGATATGCAGAGGCTTCTAGAAACAAAACCATTTCATAACAGTTAGAGAAACTAAGTGCGTCATGGAGAGATGAGAAGATGGACTCCAGAAAGTTCCAAAAGCACTCTAGCCACTCCCACAAAGCCAAATGGCACCATCGACTCTGGAAAGTGGAAATGAAACAAAGTCAATTGTTATCAAATTCATCTTCCAAAGGTTCATTAAAGTCATCATCGAGTGACAGTGAGGACGATGGATGTGCGATGATGGGGTCATTCACAGACCGACGTGCCCATGTAGGATTGGTTGCTTGCAAAGAAAAACATAACTCTAAAAAGAATTGCAACATGTAGCAACAAAGTTAAGTGGACATTGTCCTGAAATTATGCTCAATGTGAATGGTTGCCCTACAACTTTTATTATAGACTGTGGTGCGTCGATAAACGTCATGCCAACGGAAAAGTAAAAAAGAACTATCTCCAATACCATGTCTCACACCATGGAGAACAAAGGTGTAAACCTAGGCAGCTTCTACACCCTTACAGAATCAAGGATCCTTTGTAGCGACCATGTGGAAGAGGTTTGGCGCCGCGGCCAGGGCAACTGACTCGGGAATCTGGGGATCACGGTTCGATCCCCGGTACTGGCGGCAGATGAGCCCAGCAACATGTGACTCTGGGCAATAGCTTGCTTGATCTTCCCAACGAACCCCAGCGCCTACAGACCCTTACGGGTGATTGTGCACTTTACAAATGTGGATTATTATTATTATGTGGCACAAGGAAAGGACAGTGCAAGCACCAATTCATGTCCTCCAAGGTACGTTGTTAAGTGCATGCTTATTAACCCCTTCTCTGTGGGGGTAAATCCCCCGCTGTGCTGCGGGGAGGGGGCGCGCACATCGCTCCCATGCTCATGACGAACTGAGCTCGTCATGAGCTACGGTGATCCTGTGCTCATGATGAGCTCAGCTCGTCACAGGTGCATTGGTTCCCATGGAACGCTCAGCACAGCAGGGGAATTCTCCCCGCACCTGAGCGTTCCACGTCCCATGACTAGCTGAGCTCATCATGAGCACCGGAGCACCGTGCCTCATGACGAGCTCAGTTCGTCATGAGCATGGAAAAGGCTAAGTTTAGATATTGCTGCTGACATTGGACTGATCTCTATTAACTACAAATTTAATGCCCATTCTGAAATAGTGAGTCAGTTATAGACATTGTTTCATGGACTTGGAAAACTTAAGACAATGAAGGTGCAGTTTCACATTAATAAGACATTCGTCCTGTTGCACAGCGACACCATCTAATTGCTTTTCACTTACAGGAAGGCGTTGTGAAAGTACTAGAAATGTTGTTAAAGCATGACATCAAGTCTTTTTCTGTTCCAACACCATGGGTTTCACCCATTGTGGTGGTGCCCGAAAAGGACAGTGGAGGTTCATTGCACATTTGTGTTGATATGAGACAGGCCAACAAAGCAATCGAAAGACACCCAGTTCCCCACATTGCAGGCATGATCATGCAGCTGAATGGTGCTAACGTTTTCTCCCACCTTGACCTGAACAAAGGCTACCATCAAATTGAACTGGAATAAAACTGTAAGGACATTACTACTTTTTTAACTCATGTTGGTCGGTACAGATATAAAAGACTCAGGTTTGGTGTGTCGTCAGCTGCAGAAATCTTTCAAGATGTGATTTGTCACATAATTCAGCCTGTTACACATGCTTTTAATTATAGTGATGAGATATTGGTGTTTGAGGCTACAGGAAAGGAGCATAATAAAGCACTCACACAAGTATGCCGTCTGCTTGCGGATGCAGGTCTCACACAAAATGCAGAGAAGTATGAGTTTTGCAAATTCTTTGGGCATGTTTTCTCTGAAAAGGGAATGACTCCAGACCCCGAAAAGCATTGTCGTCTACTTGCCCTCCAGAGGATGTAACCATGCTGCAATCCTTTTTAGGCATGGCCAGCTACTGTTAAAGGTACATTCGTGATTTTTCCACTTTGAGTGCCCCTCTAAGAGAACTAACAAAGCAGGATGTTCTGTTTGAATGGTCATCTGAACGTGACCGAAGTTTCAAGAAAATCCAACACACATTTGAAAATGCAACTAAAATGGCTTACTTCGATCCAAAATTGCATACCAAGATTGTAGTAGATGCAAACCCGGTGGGGTTGGGCGCGATCCTTGCACAGCACAATGGACAGCCTGATGCTCAGAGATGCATTGTGGTCTATGCTAGCCGGAGTCTATCTCAGACCAAACGTGCTTATCCTGAACCTGAGAAAGAAAGCTTAGCAGTGGTATGGGTGTGTGAACATTTCCATGTGTTTCTGTGTGCAAAGCATTTTACCCTAGTGTACTGATTAGCAGGCGTTGCTCACCATTTTTGGAAATCGTAAAGCCAAGATGCCCCCTCGCATCGAGTTGTAGGGATTGCGTCTGCAGGAGTATGATTACACTATTGTGCACAAACCGGGGAAGGAATAAAACCCTGCAGACTTCTTTTCACAAGTGCCACTAAAGCGTCATAGTCCAGCGTCCAAATTGGTTGAGGCCTACATCAATATCAAGTCAAGTGCGCCTGCAGCTCTTTCTATTGAACAGATGTCTATTGAGCAGATTCTGACAGCTACTAGTATTGACAAAGACATGCTCATGCTCATGCTCAAGGAAATCATTGCAACGCAATCATAAAGGAAACATACTCGACCTCTTAACGACGATGTTGAGTACCAGAAATACAAGAATGTTCCAGAAGAACTTTCTGTTACACATGATTGTGTAATACTAAGAGGGGCGAGAATAATTATCCTTGAAAGCCTGAGGCAACAAGTTATTGAACTGCCACACGAAGGTCATTGTGGCATTGCCGCCACTAAAAGAGCCCTCAGGGTTCGAGTGTGGTTCCCCTGCCTTGATGAACGAGTTGAAAGGAAACTGAAAACTTGTCATCTGTGCAACTGTCTGTCTCCCCAAACGTCTCAGCACCCACTCGATATGTCTGCTCTCCCTAAGCAGACCTGGGAGAGGATTGCGGTTGACTTCTTCAGGATGAAAGTTGTTGATGAGTACTCACGTTGTCCTCTAGTGTAAGACTTATCATCAACCACACATGACAAAATCATTGAGAGGCTGGATGGCATTTTCGCAGCATGGGTTGTCCCTTCCATTCTCAAATCTCACAGTGGTCCACCCTCCAACAGCAGAGGGTTCAAAGACTTCCTTAATCGTTTGAACATCAAACATCAGAAAAGTACTCCTCTCTGGCCACAGGCAGATGGCGTTGTTGAACGATTTATGAATAGTTTGAAAAGGGTGGTTCAGCATGCTGTGCTAGAAGGAATCAACCTCAAGTCAGCATTGTGCCCAGCTCTCCGTGCCTCCCGTTCTACTCCTCATTGCATGACAGGAGAACGTCCTGCCACCTTGCTGTTCGGGAGAGCCCTTGTAATGAAGAAACCACAATGGACCACCAGTCGGTCAATACACCCTGACGAGATTCATGTGAATGCAAAATGAAGGCTTACGCTGATAAGCGGTGAGGCACTCGAAACGGTAAACAGTCATAATATCGATTCCAAAATATAGAATGGACATAATATCAAAGTAAAAATATAGAATGGACAAAATATCGAATGGACACAATATAGTGGTTAAAAATATCGAATTTAAGGTAAGTAATATCGATTTTCAAAATATAGAAGTCAAAATATCGAAGTATACAATATAGGCATTAAATATATCTATTTTTTAATAATATCAATTTTTTTAAAGTGTTTTGTATGTTAGTATATGTGTGAAAAGTGTATATTAATTTTTGTTATGTATGTTTAATGTATTTTAAGTAATGAATTTTATGTTATTTAATTTTTGCGTAATTTAATTCTGTAGCGGGTTGTGGGTTTATAGGGGAATAGGGTGGGAAGTAATTTAATTGTAATTAATTAAATATTTTTATTTATTTATTGTATTCATTTTGAATTTATTGTTATTTTTTAATTGGTAATTAATTTTTATTAATTGCCAATTAATTTGTATTCATTGATTAATTGTTAATTATGTTAATTTTCTAAATTTATTTACTGTAGCGGGTTGTGGGTTTATAGGGAAATAGGGTGGGAAGTAATTTAATTGTAATTAAGTAAATAATTTTTTTCATTTATTGGTATTGATTTTAAATTTATTGTTAATTAATTTTTAATTGGTAATTAATTTCTATTAATTGGCAATTCATTTTTATTAATTGGTAATTATTTTGTATTAATTAAATATTTGATAATTATGATAATTGTATTAATGTATTTTCTGTAGTAGGATGTGGGTTTATAGGGGAATAGGGTGGGAGTAATGTAATTGTAATTAATTACATATTAAAAATACTTTTTGTGTATTGATAATTAATTTACTGTTAATTTTTAATTGGTATTAATTTTTATTGTTAATTAGTTTTTGTTATTGAAAATTAATTAGTTGTTAAATAATTATGAATAGGTAAATAATTTGTAATAACTAATATGTAGTTGTATTTCTAATTAATTATTACATAATATTAAATTGGTTATTAATTTCAATTAATGTTTTATTGGTATTGATATTTAATTTATTTTTAATAATATATTTAATCATTACTTTCCCTACTGTTAAACTCACTGGAGTGGGAATAGTAATTTTCACCCTCCCGCTATCCAATGCTTTCCCTACTGTTGCACTCTCTGGAGTGGGAATAGTATTTTTTACCCCTACGCTATCCAACGCTTTCCCTACTGTTGCACTCTCTGGAGTGGGAATAGTCATTTTTACCCCTACGCTATCCAAAGCTTTCCCTACTGTTGCGCTATCTGGAGTGGGAATAGTAATTTTCACACTCCCGCTATCCAACGCTTTCCCTACTGTTGCACTATCTGGAGTGGGAATAGCATTTTTTACCCCTACGCTATCCAACGCTTTCCCTACTGTTGCACTCTCTGGAGTGGGAATAGTAATTTTTACCCCTACGCTATCCAATGCTTTCCCTACTGTTGTACTCTCTGGAGTGGAAATAGTAATTTTTACCCTTCCAATATCCAACGCTTTCCCTACTGTTGCACTCTCTAGAGTGGGAATAGTAATTCTTACCCCTACGCTATCCAACGCTTTCCCTACTGTTGCACGCTCTGGAGATGGAATAGTAATTTTTACCCTCCCGCTAACCAACGCTTTCCCTACTGTTGTACTCTCTGGAGTGGGAATAGTAATTTTCACCCTTATGCTATCCAACGCTTTCCCTACTGCTGCACTCTCTGGAGTGGGAATAGTTATTTTTACCCCTACGCTATCCAACGCTTTCCCTACTGTTGCACTCTCTGGAGTGGGAGTAGTATTTTTTACCCCTACGCTATCCAACGCTTTCCCTACTGTTGCACTCACTGGAGTGGGAATAGTATTTTTTACCCTCCCGCTATCCAAAGCTTTCCCTACTGTTGCACTCTCTGGAGTGGGAATAGTAATTTTTACCCTTACGCTATCCAACGCTTTCCCTACTGTTGCACTCACTGGAGTGGGAATAGTATTTTTTACCCCTACGCTATCCAACGCTTTCCCTACTGTTGCACTCTCTGGAGTGGGAATAGTAATTTTTACCCCTACGCTATCCAACGCTTTCCCTACTGTTGCACTCTGGAGTAGGAATAGTATTTTTTACCCCTACGGTATCCAACGCTTTCCCTACTGTTGCACTCACTGGAGTGGGAATAGTATTTTTTACCCCTACGCTATCCAACGCTTTCCCTACTGTTGCACTCACTGGAGTGGTAATATTGAATGTTACCCTCCTGCTATCCTACGGTAAAATATTGTACATTTTTTATTAATAACTTAAATTAATTATATCTTAATTTTAAGATTATTTGAGTATTTTTAAGTATGTTTCATTCATTTTAAATTACTTTTAAGACATTAAAAAAAATTCGATATTTTGACTGACTATATTTTTTACAGACTATATTTTGGATTCGATATTTTTGTACTTACCTGTTTGTAGATAGGAATTCGATATTTTGGCATTCTATATTTTGGTGACTATATTTTGGTAAGTCTATATTTTGTCATTCTATATTATGTCAGTGATCCGATGCTAAACCACTAAGTGTTCTGGCGAGCAAAGGACATGTGGTTATGGTAACCGCCCAACAACCTGGAAAAACCACAACTAGATACTTGCCACACTTTAAGCCTTTGCCTCAAAGCTCGTCCGTTCCAGACCTCATGAGTGAGGCAAGTCCACCTAAGTGCCTAAGTCAAGCATCCGTCTCCTCTCCAGAGATGCCAGATGAAGGTGCCCCTCCTCTACCTCATACAACAAGATTTGGAAGACAGGTGCATGCACCTCGACGGCTCATCGAGAAGTTATAATGTGTATATGTGTATGTATTTGTTCGTACTTGATATTTAACAAAGGGGGAGATGTTGTGTCCTGTGTTTGTGTGTACAAGGCCTCTAGTGGTCCACGGCAGACTCCTTACAACTATGTAATCTGTTGGGTGTGGCTGGGTGTGGTTAATAAAGTTTGTGATGTTGTGCATTCAGTTAATTGGTGAATGCTGAAGAATCAAGACGCAGACACCAGAGCATCTTGTGTGCCATGGTCTGTTACATGCCCTTGGGCTGGAGAGAACGCTACAGGATAGAAAGAGGGAAGCATGCTTACTAGGGTTGCCACATGGCCGGTATTGCACGAGGCCCCACTGGTAACCAAGGCATCAAAGCTGGTAACAGTACTGGAGCATTTATAAGGGGCACTGGCAGATGGAAAAATGTATCCCATTTTGAGAATTACAGGAGGTTTGTGAGGATTCCTCAGTTTTACCGAGACGGAATTTCGAACCCATGACCAGAAGTTTAATGTGAACAGCTTTCCCCCTACACCACATCGTTTAGTTTTGGGGATGCCTATGCTTTTAGGTAAGTAGCAGCAGCAACACAAGTTTTAAAGGCTTGTGTGGCTGCTTTGAAACATAAATGCCAGAAGCTTGACTCATTTGAGTGTTTCTATGTGTGACTAGAAAAGGAGGTGAATGAGGATGATCCTAAATGGATGAGGAAGTAATAGAATGTTTTATTGTGAAAGGTCAGAGTAGGTTCAGTGCATTTCTTGATTGTGCAGGGGCTGGTGTATGCCCTGTGTTGTTTCACTCTGTCGGTGTGTACTCCAGTAGCAGAAACATACTACATTGCCACTTAATTTATGGTCCAGAACTGGGTCATTGAATATTGCCATTATTTTTTTTTTCAAACAAAGGTGGTGACCTTACTCAAGAATTGACATAAGAATCCAACTGTGCACTCATAGCCCTTGGTGCATACATCATTATAGGTAGACCTCCTTATTTTTGTTTTTTGGTTTGGTTTGAAGGGGCATACTACCTTCCTTTTCTGGGGGACTGACTTTAGCATTGGGATGTCGAAAAGATCACACTCCAACTGTCAGCATAATTTAGACATAGAAGGAAGTAATACAAATCTGAAAATGTCTATGATAGCCCCCAACAATTCTAGTTATCAAATGCTCTTTAAATGCGGTGACAGGGGTGTTTGGCTCTGTTGTGACTTCAGAGTAGGAAAGATCGCTCTGCTTTGATCCTGTGTAATATTTGTTGAAATGCCACCAGGCAGCAATGAAAGGCCAATAAAGATCCCCAGCCACAACCTTCCATTGCCCATGACCCGTCCTCCTTATCCTAGTCCTTACAAATTGAGGAGTCCTGCCTCCCACAGGGAACTGCAAGCATTTATAATTGACTAAAAACATATTTCTTTAGTCATTTGGGAGAGAGGGAGGGAAAGTTGGACTAATACGAGGAGGACTATGATTCAAGGAAATTAAGATTAACGGTAGGAAATGTATTCATTACAGTAAATTCTACTCTGTGTCCTTGTTGAATTACACCTATTACCCATCGATCTGATGTTATGTTTCGCCTTGCGGACATATGCACCCTCACCTTTAATCTCACAGGCATGGACCGTGAAGGAGGTGGGCTACTGTAGGACTCGGTTTCTTTGCCCTTTCTAACAGCCCTTGTTTGTTGATGGCCTCTGTTTCTTTTGCTGTTGGTTTCTGTTTGTCTCCTTCCTCCTGTTTGTGTTTTTTGGTTATAATATCCGTGCCCATAGGGACAAAAAGTAGATGAAAGGTCACTGCTGCAATGTCTTCTGTCCATACTCTTGAAGCACTCGTTGACATCACTTCCGTTGATGCTTTTTCATACTCTTGAAGCACTCGTTGACATCACTTCCGTTGATGCTTTTTCAGTTAATGGATAATCCAAACCATTAGACAAAGGCATAGATTTTGCCTTCTTTTTTGCAGGTGAAACTCCTGAAGTCATAGGTGTGACCTCACAACAATCAGAATTTTGTCCCTTCAAGACAGGAACAGATGGTCTTCTGAGGGGGAGAGAGACTGGGTTCTGAGGAAGCCCTATTGACTGCTTCTCTTCATGCTTCATGTTCTTCTTGCTTGCTCTTTTTAGACTTCAGAGCATTTTTTCTGAATAATAGCCTGGTGATTCGGCACAGAGGAGGCGTAGAAGCTTACCTTCTGCTTTCAAGGATTTAGAAATTAAAATCTTATATAGATCACCAGTTTTGGGTTTGTGCTTAGATTTATTTAGGCAATAGATACATTTAGGGTCTTATACGTAAAGGTATATTTACACATATAAATTTAGTCATGTTTAAACTTGTCTGAATTAAGCAGACCACTCTTACCCAGTCCAAAGATCAGGGCTTGATCCATCACCGTTTTTTAGCTCACTGCACCATCCCAGCTCAGAACCTGGATACATGCAAATTAGTCTGTTCCTGTCCCAGTGCATGATGGGAACAGGGCAAACCAAACTACCAAGCCAATTCTTATACTGGGAAGGAAACAAGCTACCGGGGACCGTTTTCTGGCATTTCAGCCGTCGTCGGCCCGGCTTGCTTGAATCCTGATGGTGCAATGGGCAAGGGACTCACATCTGAGTATACCCTTCCACGCTTATGGTGGACAAAATGATTCAGAAAAGGGGGTGGTGATGAACAGTGGGCCGACGACGGATGAAATGCCAGAAACCGGTCCCCGGAAGCTTGTCTACTTTCTGGTGAAGAATTGGCTTGGTAGTTTAGTCTGCCCTGTTCCCATGATGCACTGGGCCAGGGACAGACTGATTTGCATATAGCCAGGTTCTGAGCTGGGATGGTGCAGTGAGCTAAATAACGGTGATGGATCAAGCCCTGATCTTTGGACTGGGTAAGAGTGGTCTGCTTAATTCAGACACTCTGTTCATCACCACCCCCTTTTCTGAATCGTTTTTGGCCACTATAGGTGTGGCAGGGTATACTCAGACATGAGTCCCTTGCTCACTGCACCATCAGGATTCAAGCAAGCCGGGCCGACGACGGCTGAAATGCCAGAAACCGGTCCCCGGAAGCTTGTCTCCTTTCTGGTGAAGAATTGGCTTGGTAGTTTAGTCTGCCCTGTTCCCATGATGCACTGGGCCAGGGACAGACTGATTTGCATATAGCCAGGTTCTGAGCTGGGATGGTGCTGTGAGCTAAATAACGGTGATGGATCAAGCCCTGATCTTTGGACTGGGTAAGAGTGGTCTGCTTAATTCAGACACTCTGTTCATCACCACCCCCTTTTCTGAATCGTTTTTGGCCACTATAGGTGTGGCAGGGTATACTCAGACATGAGTCCCTTGCTCACTGCACCATCAGGATTCAAGCAAGCCGGGCCGACGACGGCTGAAATGCCAGAAACCGGTCCCCGGAAGCTTGTCTCCTTTCTGGTGAAGAATTGGCCTGGTAGTTTAGTCTGCCCTGTTCCCATGATGCACTGGGCCAGGGACAGACTGATTTGCATATAGCCAGGTTCTGAGCTGGGATGGTGCTGTGAGCTAAATAACGGTGATGGATCAAGCCCTGATCTTTGGACTGGGTAAGAGTGGTCTGCTTAATTCAGACACTCTGTTCATCACCACCCCCTTTTCTGAATCGTTTTTGGCCACTATAGGTGTGGCAGGGTATACTCAGACATGAGTCCCTTGCTCACTGCACCATCAGGATTCAAGCAAGCCGGGCCGACGACGGCTGAAATGCCAGAAACCGGTCCCCGGAAGCTTGTCTCCTTTCTGGTGAAGAATTGGCTTGGTAGTTTAGTCTGCTCTGTTCCCATGATGCACTGGGCCAGGGACAGACTGATTTGCATATAGCCAGGTTCTGAGCTGGTATGGTGCAGTGAGCTAAATAACGGTGATGGATCAAGCCCTGATCTTTGGACTGGGTAAGAGTGGTCTGCTTAATTCAGACACTCTTTTCATCACCACCCCCTTTTCTGAATCGTTGAATTGAATACGGCGCCTGACCGGGAGCCAGTGAAGCTCCAGAATGGCTTTGGATGTGGGGTGGCGTTTGGGGAGGTTCAGCAGCGCCCTGGCCGCAGCATGTTATGTTATGTTATGTTATTCGGAATTTGTCAAGCGCACGGTCACCCAGGGGTTTCATGGCGCTAAAGTGAGACAGATGGAATGCAATGCTCTAACTGTGCGCTTGCTTGAATAACCAGGTCTTCAGAGCTCCCCTGAACTCTGCCAGCTTAGTACAATTCCGGATTGACAAGGGAAAGGAGTTCCAAGTTTTTGGGGCAAGGTAAGCGAATCTGGATCCACCAAGTCGTTTCTTTTTGAACGTAGGCAGCGTGAGGAGGGACAAGTGGGCAGAACGAAGGTCACGGGTCGGTTCGTATTTATTTATCAGATGATTGACGAACCTAGGGTTTTTGCCATGGAGAGCTTTGAAAATTGTGCAGCCTACCTTAAAGGTGATCCGTTGGGCTATAGGAAGCCAATGAAGGGAGGCTAATAGAGGTTTGGCCGACTTCCTGCGATTGTTCTTAAATATTAATCTAGCAGCTTGATTTTGAACGATCTGCATGCGTTTAGCAAGGGCAAGGGGTAGGCCCAAGTAAATGGAGTTGGAGAAGTCTAGTCGGGAAAGGACCAAGGCGATTACCACCTGGATAAGAGCAGAATGAGTAAGCAGATGGGCAATTTTCTTGATCTTTCGTAACTGAAAAAAGCTGGAAGAGATCACCGTTCCGAACTGACTTTTCAGTGAAAGGTCGGAGTTGAGAGTGACCCCGAGGCTCTTCACCGACTGAGAGGGAGATGGAGGGGAGCCCATCGAGTTCGGCCAAAAGTGAGGGCCCCAACTCAATGCGCTGTTACCAGGGAGTACCAGCTCGGTCTTTCCTGGATTGAGCTTTAGATGGTTTTGATCCACCCAGCTCTGAATGTGCAGCATGGTAGTTTGGAATTCCTCAGTAGAGTCCGTAGAGTTGAGAGGAAATACCAGCTGCAAGTCGTCCGCATAATTGTAGATGGTGACTTTCCTGTTTTTTAGAGATTGCAGTAGCGGTTTGAGGTATAAATTAAAAAGAAGGGGAGATAATGATGAGCCCTGCGGAACACCGCAAGTAGTGGGGAGTTTAGGTGCCGTAAAGTTCTCCAGCTTTACTGCCTGGGATCTGTCCATCAGAAAGGACTTAATCCAGTCGAAAGCCGCGCTGCTATGGCCGGCTTGTTCGACACGGTGTAATAAGATGGTATGATCCACCGTGTCGAACGCGGCCGACAGGTCGAGGAGTACGAGGGCTTGGTGTATGCCATTATCGGCGTTGGTCTTTAGAGTATTCTGGACAGCGAGGATCACCGCCTCGGTGGAGTGTGCCTGGCGAAATCCGGCTTGGTTTGGCTCCAGGTAGTCGGATGTTTCTATGAAGTTGGAAATGCAGCTGGCTACATGGGCTTCGAGCAGCTTGGCGCCATATGGAAGGAGGGATATGGGGCGGTAATTAGATAGATTGGATATGTCGGCACCCGGTTTCTTAATTAAAGGGACTAAAGTAGCATTTTTAAATGAGTTGGGGACTATTCCCAGTGAGAGGGAAGTGTTCAAGAGGGGGAGTATGCCTTGAGGGAGTGTAGAGTAGACTTCCTTCAATATATGCGGAGGGCAGGGATCATTGGGGGAACCAGATTTTACACGATTCATTAATTCCAGCAATTTGGGTGGGTCGATGGGAGGGATAGCCTGGAGTTTGTATGAGTTTCTGCAGATTTCCGAGCTGACTGCAGTGACATGGTTAGTTTGAATACTATCCTTTATGATGTCAATCTTCTCCTTAAAAAAATCATTAAGCCGATTGCACATCATTTGGGATGGTGGTTGAGAAGGAGAGGTTCTGGCATCATTACACAGATCGTTTACGACTCTGAAGATTTCTCTCGATTTGTTTTGAGCGTTGGAGATTTTTTCTGAGAAAAAGGCTGCTTTGGCAGATAAAATAGCGCTCTTGTAATTCCTACGAGCTGTCGTGTACGATGATCTATCTTTGTCGTGATAGCCGTGCCTCCATTTTCTTTCTAGTTGGCGGAGTTCTAATTTTTGTTTTTTTAAGTCGGCAGAGAACCACCTGTGGGCGTCTATGTGGCGAGCACGGGAAAACCTAGTTAAGGGAACATGTTCATTACACGCAGAAAGAAGCCACTCAGTGTGTGCTTTATCCATCGAGTTGATATCAGGGGCCAGGGTAGGGATGGAATTAGTCAAGGTGGATAGGAAATCTTGGGTGTTTAAAGATCTCCGCTTCCTGGCTAACCCTCCCAAGGGCACATGATTTTTTAGGTTGCCCTGAGAGGTGATGGAAAATTGCAGTAGATGGTGGTCAGACCATATACATGGTGAGGCTGTAGGGCTGGAGATAGGAATATTATGAGACCAAATGTGGTCCAAGATGTGTCCTTTTTCATGGGTAGGGATCAAGACATGTTGAAGGAAGTTCAGGTTGGAGAGGAGCTCAAAAAGTTCTTTGGCCTGAGGTCCTGCTTCCCAATTATTATACCAATAGTTTAGATCCCCTATTAACATGACCTTATCATAATCAACGACCAAACCGGCCAATTGCTCAGACAGGGAGACTGGGAAGGAGGGCATGGATGCAGGTGGCCGGTAGATCAGTACTAGCACCATGGTTCCTTTGTCAGTGTCAGATTTGATAACTAAGTTTTCAGTATCTGATAAGTCTAGAGGAGGTAGAGTGGTGAACGTATGGTCTTTGTGAATGATGGCGGCGACGCCACCTCCAGATTTTCCTGATTTTCTGTTCGCTGACAGGATGTAATAATCTGCTAGTAGGGCAGTGAGAATATCTGGAAGGGAGTCTGCAGTGAGCCATGTTTCGGAGACAAATAATATGTCTGGTCTATCCGACTCGAGTAGTAGAAAAATATCTAATTGATGTTTAACCAGAGATCTGGTATTAAGATAAAGACAGCGGAGGTTCAGAACATTGGGACTAAGGGAGGACTTAGTGGGGTTAAGGCATTGAGGTGAGGTAGGAGATGGCTCCTGCGTAAAATGGTGAGGATAAATATTGTTGGCCTTTAGTCGAGCAATCGGATCAAGAGATGGGAGACCAGAGTTCTGTAAAGAATGAAGTTCAGGGGAGGTGTACCTGGTGATTTCTCCAGTCTGCCTGGTCCCTGGGCCCGTCCAGGCGCGGACGGGCGCAGACGGGCTTGCCTTAGGCGCACCTTCGGCGCGCAAACGGTGCGCCCGCTGCGCTCGTCCGCTGCGCGTCCTTGAGAGGCACATGGTTTTAAGGGGACGGGTAGGAGATGGGGAGGCGTGGCCTCGCTAGAGTGGGCGTGGCTTGTGCGTGATCGGGTAGATGGCGGCAAAGTTACCCTGAGCTCCGTGACAGCGCTAAAGTCCGCTGCGCGTCTGCTCCAGGGGGCGCCTAGTCCCAGGTAAAGTGCTCAGGGGAAAGAGAAGTATTTTAAAATGAGCAAAGAAAACACAAGTAAAACAATATTTGCAGCACGATTCTCTCAGCTTTCCGCCTCAGGAGTATGGTAGGTCTCTGGCGTGCTCGTAGTCAGCGCAGGTTTTATACGTCAGAGAAAGGGGGTGTGGCCTCGCTAGAGTGGGCGTGGCTTGTGCGTGATCGGGGAGATGGCGGCAAAGTTACCCTGAGCTCCGTGACAGCGCTAAAGTCCGCTGCGCGTCTGCTCCAGGGGGCGCCTAGTCCCAGGTAAAGTGCTCAGGGGAAAGAGAAGTATTTTAAAATGAGCAAAGAAAACACAAGTAAAACAATATTTGCAGCACGATTCTCTCAGCTTTCCGCCTCAGGAGTATGGTAGGTCTCTGGCGTGCTCGTAGTCAGCGCAGGTTTTATACGTCAGAGAAAGGGGGTGTGGCCTCGCTAGAGTGGGCGTGGCTTGTGCGTGATCGGGGAGATGGCGGCAAAGTTACCCTGAGCTCCGTGACAGCGCTAAAGTCCGCTGCGCGTCTGCTCCAGGGGACGCCTAGTCCCAGGTAAAGTGCTCAGGGGAAGGAGAAGTATTTTAAAATGAGCAAAGAAAACACAAGTAAAACAATATTTGCAGCACGATTCTCCCGGCTTTCCGCCTCAGGAGTATGGTAGGTCTCTGGCGCGCTCGTAGTCAGGGCAGGTTTTATACGTCAGAGAGCATTCTGGATTGCCTGCAGTTTGGACAGTTGTTTTTCTCCTGCTCCCAAATAGAGGGAGTTACAGTAATCAATCCGGGACATTACAAGGGCTCCCATCACCGTCTTTCTTAACATGATCGGGATGTAGGGTAAAACTTTTCTGAGCACCTTGATACTGTAGAAACAGGTCGATGTCACCTGATTGACCTGGGCTTTAAACAAAAGATCTTTATCTAATAGGAAACCAAGGTTCCTGACCTTGTCTACAGGGAGAGGGCAGGATCCTGCTTCGGGAGGCCACCATAGATCACTCCAGATAGATGGTTTATGACCGAACTCTATGATTTCGGTTTTATCCGTGTTCAGTCTAAGAAAATTGTGGCTCATCCAGTTCTTCACCCCGGCAAGGCAGTTATTAAAGCGTTCCGCCGTGGCTTCGATGGACTGTAAATGGACACTATGATTTGAGTGTCATCGGCATAAGACACCAGTTGTAGGTCATAGGATCTGATCAAGGCTGCTAAAGGGGTGACATATAGGTTGAATAATGTAGGCGACAATGCCGATCCTTGCGGGACCCCACCCGGACGGGAAAATTCTGTTGATTGTAATCCATTCCAGATCACTTGGTGAGTTCGGGAGCATAGAAAAGAGGCGATAAGGGCCAGAGCAGTGCCGGTGAATCCTAGGGTGGTTAGTCTTTTTAGCAGGACAGAGTGGTTTACAGTGTCGAAGGCCGCTGTGAGGTCTAATAATATCAGGGCTGATCGACCACCCTCATCCATGGTCTTACGTATTTTTTCGGTGGCCATGATAAGATCTGATTCAGTGGAATGAAGGGGTCTAAAACAATGCTGTGACGGATCCAGCAGCTTCTTTTCATCCACATGTCTCATAATTTCCTCATTCATGGCTTTTTCCAAGATTTTAGCGGGTAGGGGCAGGCAGGAAATGGGACGGTAGTGTTTGCGTTCAGAGGGATCAAGGGTGTCCTTCTTAAGAATAGGTCTGATGCAGGCCATCTTCCAGCTTTTGGGGAATTCACCTTGATGAATAATTTTATTAAGCAGGGAAGTCAGGACATTTGCGATGCTGTCAGGGATCAAATGCAGTACATAGGGGGGCAGGGATCCAAGGGGGAGCCAGATTTCATCTGAATGAGTAGATCGGATACTTGCTTCTTCTCTAGTAAAGAAAAACTAGAGAAGCAGGAGGTGGTCGAAGTGGACTGTCCGACATCACAGGTGGATATGTCGGATACCATGGTGCTGAGATCATCATATACCATTTGAACTTTAGTTTGAAAAAAAGTGGCAATTCCATTAACAAAGCTCTGATCTGGACTAAAGACTGTGTCCCGGGGGCTTTTGACTAAATGGGCTACAGTTTTGAATAGTTCCCTGGAAGAGTTAGAGGAGTTTTGAATTTTATCTGTAAAATAGGTAGATTTGGCCTGTACAATTATTTGTTTATACTCCTGTAGGACTTTAATGTATTCCAGTTTGTTTTCCTGACTGTAGTCTGAGCGCCATATCCGCTCCACTCGTCGACATTTAATCTTGATTGCTTTCACCTCTGCCATGTACCATTGAGCAGTGGCGGACCGTTTACTGGGTTTTTTTGCTTCCATTGGGACCAGTTCATTGACTGCCTCAGTGATCCAATTGCTGAAGTTAGTTGCCCAGTCCTCGCTATTTACACATTTAAAGTTCGGGGGGTTTCTGGCCAATGTTTTGGCTAAGGCGTTAGATTCAAGCTTTTTCAAGGGACGGGTTATTTCGGGAGGCATGTAATTTCTACGCTGATTTACAAGGTTTTTCAGTTGCAAGTTAAAAAAGATAGCGTTATGGTCCGACCATGGTACAGAGAGAATAGACGTAATCTTAATGTGGTTACTGTTGGTAAAAATCCCGTCAAGGGTATGTCCTGCTGAGTGAGTGGGCCTGTCAACTAGCTGCTTCATGTCGAAGCTGAGGAGATTATCAAGAAGAGTGGCTGAGTCCGAGTCGTTATTCTCCTCAAGATGATAGTTAAAATCACCCAGAATAGTACAGGTAACTGAGTCAAACGTTGTTTCTAAAAAGGTGTGTAATGCTTTGGTGAAAGGACCTCTCGGGCCGGGGGGGGAGGGCGATACACAAGCAGTCCCTCGAAGATCAGGCAGTTATTCTCATTAATCTTAAAGGTCATAGCTTCGTCCTCTAGGTCTTGTTGGGGGCATATACGTAATTTGAGGTCCGATCTATAAATTATCGCAATACCTCCACCCATAGATCCAGTTCTATTTGTGCATTCCACAGATTAACCTTCGGGAGTGGCGGTGTTCCAATCAGGACCAGAGGCATTTGATGCCCAGGTTTCTGTAAATAACATAAGGTCACCGTTGTGATCAGTGATCAACGCTTCAATTTCATGTTTATGCTTCGGCATGGAGCTTACGTTCAGTAGTATACATTTGAGAGATCTGTTTTTATTTATCGTTTTGGAACAGTTGTCCTGATTAGTAGCCTGTGGCTGGTTGGTTAAAGCAGTATGCACTTTTTTAGCTGGAGGTGGGCCAGCCAGATTAGGTGAGAAGGTCGGAGGGTTGGTTAGTACTTGAAAGCCACAGGAGGGACATGTGGGGGTCATACAGGTGTCACCGAAGTCAACGCTTATCGGGTGATCGCAGCAGCGCTAGTCCAGCCTGCATAGATCAAATTTAGAGTATCGCAAGCCGTGAAAACGGGCATAGCTTCTGGCACTAGGCGCGGGTCCGGCGCGGACGGGCGCAGACGGGCTTGCCTTAGGCGCGCCCGCTGCGCCCGACCGCTGCGCGTCCGGTAAAAGCACATATTTTATAGGGGAAGTGACGGGGAAAAGAGGGGCGTGGCCGTCCTTAGTGAGCGTGGCCTTGGGAATCCCCGTGAATGGCTTCAGGGGTAGATTGTATACCGCGGCAGCGATAAATCCGCTGCGCAGGAAAGAAGAAGGTAAGTGCACAGTACAGTTTTTAAGTGCCCAGGGAGAGCAATTCAGATTTAAAAACAGAAATTTTTCACAACAATCAATTAAAGTTTCCTGCGATCGGTCTCCCGGCTTCCGCCTCAGGAGAAACTGTATCTGCGTCGCGCTTGCAATCAGCGCGTTAAGTAGGTGGTGGTAGGGGGCGTGGCCGACCTTAGTGGGCGTGGCCTTGGGAATCCCCGTGAATGGCGTCAGGGGTAGATTGTATACCGCGGCAGCCATAAATCCGCTGCGCGGGAAAGAAGGTAAGTGCACAGTACAGTTTTTAAGTGCCCAGGGAGTGCAATTCAGATATAAAAACACACATTTTTCACAACAATCATTAAAAGTTTCCTGCGATCGGTCTCCCGGCTTCCGCCTAAGGAGAAACTGTATCTGCGTCGCGCTTGCAATCAGCGCGTTAAGTAGACGGTGGTAGGGGGGCGTGGCCTTGGGAATCCCCGTGAATGGCGTCAGGGGTAGATTGTATACCGCGGCAGCGATAAATCCGCTGCGCAGGAAAGAAGAAGGTAAGTGCACAGTACAGTTTTTAAGTGCCCAGGGAGTGCAATTCAGATTTAAAAACACACATATTTCACAACAATCATTAAAAGTTTCCTGCGATCGGTCTCCCGGCTTCCGCCTCAGGAGAAACTGTATCTGCGTCGCGCTTGCAATCAGCGCGTTAAGTAGACGGAGGTAGGGGGGCGTGGCCGACCTTAGTAGGCGTGGCCTTGGGAATCCCCGTGAATGACGTCAGGGGTAGATTGTATACCGCGGCAGTGATAAATCCGCTGCGCGGGAAAGAAGAAGGTAAGTGCACAGTACAGTTTTTAAAGTGCTTTTGAGAGGAATGATAGATTACATTTTAGAAGTACGCCTCAAGCCAGCAAAGTGACTTCAAAAGTTAGACTATCATATGCATTGATCTGAAAAGCAGACTAAGCTGTAAAGAATTATTTTATCCAAATGAGAAACATTAGGAAATGTGAGGAGAACAGTAAAAGAAACACAAACTAAAGCAAAATAGGGACACATAAAAAGTGTCAGGGAAACCAAAATATTATGAGTAAATACCTATTCAATTCAAAAACTTTATTCGATCATTAGTTAATAATCATAAAAGTACATACATACATAAGTAATAAAAACATAAGGATACAACAAATTTAAGAATAATCACGTTTCAAGGAGCATGTTATTCCTCAAGCGTATCGCCTTTAAAATGAATACAGCAGTAAAAAAACAGTAAATACCTATATAAAAAATAATGGCACGATAAGATACAGACTACATGTAAGAACGAGGCTCACTTAGAAAAAGTGTGTAAACAAAGAGATTGGCAGAATGTGAGGCTTAATGAAAGTCAGCAGTAGGGGGATGCAGATACTTAAAAGGTGGATATTTCAAAGTGTCAAACAGGTGCTGCAGTACACGAGGATCATTCGGCTCCTAGTTGATGCCGGAGGCCTCGCTCCTTTACCCCACACTGCAGTTGACTTTCCTTGTCACCTGTCTTCACATTGCCACACCTTACTTTCACCTCACACCAAAGTCTTGTGGCACTCAGACCCACTAGGCTGTGGCACTGCATCAACTGAGCACTCAGCTGATCTTCACACCTGGGAGCACTGAGACTTCAGCAGGGTTGAGCTCTCATTTACAGTAGACCAGGCTGCTAGTGGGATGCTGAGAGATGCTGTGGTCTTCAGACCGACACTGAAACATTGCCAAACACTCTCATTTTAAAGCCAATGCTTATTGAAATATGTACGGGTGAGCCTTTTTTCCAAATAGGTTTTCATACGTTATATTTGTTTGTTTTCTCCAGATGCTAGCAGGAAGCTTCGAAGAGGTGCATGCGTGGTTTAGAGGCTCCCCAAGTATAAAGGGGAGCTACACACAATAATAACATGCCTTTCCCGCTACAAGCTGTCTAATGGAATTAGTTCAGGTATGTTGCCTGTGGAGACTTAAAGCTCCCTGGAGCAAACTAACAACCACCCAAATTCAAACAAGACCACTGTCTCCATGGTGAAAGAAACGTTTTGGAATGATGCAATCAGATTCCAGAACGTGATATGTTAGCAACCAGCATTCAGGCATGTGATTTATGGCAGCAGGGTCTATTATAAGAGATTATCCCAAGAAACCGGAATAAACAAGAGACTCGGGGGTATGTAAACACCATTAACGCAGGCACAGATGTTTACAGTTTAAACCCTTCATTGAGATGACTTAACTTTTCTTTCCCTGTTTTTGTTTTCAGAGATATTTTTTCTACGTCTGCCCCTTTCCTTGGAGTTTCATACATACTGCTAAAATATATGGTACATTACTCTATTCTATCCTCTTTAAACTTGTGAATGTGTACACACTGATTACCCCGATGTGAAAACCCATTCACAATGGCGCTGTGCTTGCTTGTAACAAAGAAGCAGTTGTCATGACATCTTTAAGGTTCATTTCCGCGTGGTGCTGGTTTAGCCATGGAAGCTCTAAGTTATAAATATGTATAATATTACAGATGGAAAAAATCAACAATTCCTCTTATAGGGCCTTTAAATCTTCTACATCTGCGTGTTGTCGGACGGATAACCAACACCAGAATTCTTACTTACTGAGGTAAATTGTGAGATTCCATGTAACCCCTAAAGGGCTATTGTCTTTAAAGTGTAGTTTTCACATAATTATATCATACCTACGGCATCTGACATCATGTTTCCACAATGAACGAGTCATGCCCATGGCCCTATCATTGCCTTTGCCCCATTATCAACTCAGACCTGCTGAACTGAGCATAGGCAACCATCGGGCAAATGTTTGATAAAACTGCAAATATACAATATTAAACTTGACAAAACCATACATTTCCCCTTCTAAGAGGGTATAACAAGAAATACCACCCTAGAAATCGAGATATGGTGTATAGGTGGTTCATTTCTGAGAAACTCGACCGCAATAAATGATGTGGTGACCTGCTCAGCATTTTTTGTATCTCAGGATCAAACCCACTGATTTTGAAAAATCTCCAGCCCGAGGATTCAGGGGCCTTATTTATGAAGGACTTGCGCCACTTTTACGTGACTTTTAAAATGGGAAAAAGACACGCACCGGTGGCGCAAGGCCTTCATAAATAAGGCCCCAGGAGTTTTCTCCATTTTTTTTTTTTTAAATATATTTTTATTGCAGGAATTAGCCAAAGTTACATGTCAGATCAGCAACACATTTGCAGGAATAAAAGGGTAGATACACCCGATCCCCCATGAGAAAACATCGTGGGTACACAGCCATATAGCCCACAACCCAAGGGTCGGGTCTTCTTACATAGAACATAGGTGGGGATCTGGTAGAACGTCGAAGCTGATCCGGATAATCCCACAGGCTTCATCTGCTTTTCTAGATCAACCTAACTGATAAAACTCCCCCCCAACAGTCACATGATTCAACACCCTCCCCCCACCCAACCCCGCCATCAGTGTGTAGTGGTATGTGTAGGAAGAGCTCATGGGAAAAACCCCAGATGACTGTATTGAGATCCGTATCGCGGACTTCTAACGGGACTCAGGTTGTGCTGCATCATCACCCTCAGAATCGCTGGAAGCGCAGTAATCTCTAAGGGCCTGCACTATTGTCTCCCATTCCAGTGCTGATTCTAGCGCCCTCTCGTTGTGCTGCCGCCTCGCCAGTTGGTATCGCAGAGTGCTCTCCCCCGCAGCCCATTTCAGAAGTTCGTTGTGCCATTTAGCTCCCGTCGGACCAACTCTTGCCTTCCAATTCCTGGTTATCTCCCGTTTAGCGAGGACAAGCCCTAAATCAATAAATTTGCTCGAAATTTTATTTTTAGGGGTATGCGGGAACCAGTGTAAGAGCCCCACCGCTGCGTCGACCGACAAAGTTCTCCCCGCAATCCTAGTTAGAGTATCCTCGACCAAAAGCCAGTATGAGGACAGCGCCGGGCAGGACCACAACATATGAATGAGGTCTGCCTCAGGCGCTCGGCATCTGGGGCAATCCGCTGAATTTGTGGCGAAGTATTGCTGAATCTTCGCCGGGGTCAAGTAAGCCCTGTGGAGTATGTAAAAATGAACCAGTTGAAACCGGGCATGGCGTGCTCCCTTCCAGGCTCGGCGCATGAGTTGTGACCAGGTCGTCTCCGGTATCTCTTTCCCTATATCGGCCTCCCAACGATTCCGCAGTGTGGTGAGGGGGGGCAAGCCTTCGTTAATCAATCTGTTATACAGACACGTGACTGCCTTGACCGTCCCCGCGGACATCATAACGTACTGGCACACCGGAGACGTAGGCGGTTCCTCTAGCCCACTTTTCCAGTACGTCTGAATCGCTCTAACCAGAGCCGTGTGCAGGAGGAAGTCGCCTCGGGGAACATCGAAACGGTCTAGAATCTCTTGGAAGGGCAGTAACACCCCGTCCTCATAAAGGTCCCCCACCAATTGCAATCCTGCGTCTTCCCACTGTACTAGGCGCGACCAGTCTCCCCCGTGAGGCAGGGCCGTGAGCATCCCTAGCGGTATTTCTGGTGCATATGGGAGCCTCAGCTGTCCCCTGGCGTGGGCGCGATTCCAGCATAATCTAATAGTCTTTTCTTCGAGCGTCAGGTCCTGCAGGGCCAGACGCTGGCGCAGTGCGATGAAGGAAATAACATGCCTAGGCATTCCCGTACCCCTCCCAACCTCCGGGCCACGAAACTCCCTTGCGACTTCCTGGGTGAAGGTCTGCAATTGAGCTGCCAGATAATATTTCTCAAAATCTGGCACCGCAAGGCCTCCTTCTGACTTTGGTCTCATCAGCGTCTTGAGAGCCACTCTCCGGCGGCCCGATCCCCAGAGGAACCCCACCACCATGGATCGCAATAGCCGAAAGGTGGCCGGCGGGATCCAAATCGGAAGCGCTCGAAAGTCAGGCGTTTTCTCCATGTTTGATTTTCCCTTCCTGGTAAAGGAAAACCTGCATGGGCAGGCCAACGCAAAATATGACAAGCCTGCCTTCGTGTCAATGTAGGTTCGTCCTACTGCGGTGGGCTCCAGCGGCAGTCATCTCTTCTCCCTCCTCTATTTGTGTCAATGTAGGCTCGTCCTGTGTCAATGTAGGCTCGTCCTACTGCGGTGGGCTCCAGCGGCAGTCATCTCTCCTCCCTCCTCTATTCATGTCAATGTAGGCTCGTCCTACTACGGTGGGCTCCAGCTGCAGTCATCTCTCCTCCCTCCTCTATTCGTGTCAATGTAGGCTTGTCCTACTGTGGTGGGCTCCAGCGGCAGTCATCTCTTCTCCCTCCTCTATTTGTGTCAATGTAGGCTCGTCCTACTGCCGTGGGCTCCAGCGGCAGCCATCTCTTCCCCCTCCTCTATTCGTGTCAATGTAGGCTCGTCCTACTGTGGTGGGCTCCACTGGCAGTCATCTCTCCTCCCTCCTCTATTCGTGTCAATGTAGGCTCATCCTACTGCGGTGGGCTCCAGCGGCAGTCATCTCTCCTTTTTCCTCTATTCGTGTCAATGTAGGCTCTTCCTACTGTGGTGGGCTCCAGCGGCAGCCATCTCTTCCCCCTCCTCTATTCGTGTCAATGTAGGCTCGTCCTACTACGGTGGGCTCCAGCTGCAGTCATCTCTCCTCCCTCCTCTATTCTTGTCAATGTAGGATCGTCCTACTGGGGTGGGCTCCACCGGCAGTCATCTCTCCTCCTTCCTCTATTCATGTCAATGTAGGCTCATCCTACTGCGGTGGGCTCCACCGGCAGTCATCTCTCCTCCCTCCTCTATTCATGTCAATGTAGGCTCGTCCTACTACGGTGGGCTCCAGCTGCAGTCATCTCTCCTCCCTCCTCTATTCGTGTCAATGTAGGCTCGTCCTACTGCGGTGGGCTCCACCGGCAGTCATCTCTCCTCCCTCCTCTAACCATCTCCTCCCTCCTCTATTCGTGTCAATGTAGGCTCGTCCTACTGCGGTGGGCTCCAGCGGCAGTCATCTCTTCTCCCTCCTCTATTCTTGTCAATGTAGTCTCTTCCTACTGCGGTGGGCTCCACCGGCAGTCATCTCTTCTCCCTCTTCTATTTGTGTCAATGTAGGATCGTCCTACTGAGGTGGGCTCCAGCTGCAGTCATCTCTCCTCCCTCCTCTATTCATGTCAATGTAGGCTCGTCCTACTACGGTGGGCTCCAGCTGCAGTCATCTCTCCTCCCTCCTCTATTCGTGTCAATGTAGGCTCGTCCTACTGCGGTGGGCTCCATCGGCAGTCATCTCTCCTCCCTCCTCTAACCATCTCCTCCCTCCTCTATTCGTGTCAATGTAGGCTCGTCCTACTGCGGTGGGCTCCAGCGGCAGTCATCTCTTCTCCCTCCTCTATTCTTGCCAATGTAGTCTCGTCCTACTGCGGTGGGCTCCACGGGCAGTCATCTCTCCTCCTTCCTCTATTCATGTCAATGTAGGCTCATCCTACTGCAGTGGGCTCCACCGGCAGTCATCTCTCCTCCCTCCTCTATTCATGTCAATGTAGGCTCGTCCTACTACGGTGGGCTCCAGCTGCAGTCATCTCTCCTCCCTCCTCTATTCGTGTCAATGTAGGCTCGTCCTACTGCGGTAGGCACCACCGGCAGTCATCTCTCCTCCCTCCTCTATTCTTGTTAATGTAGGCTCGTCCTACTGCGGTGGGCTCTAGCGGCAGTCATCTCTTTTCCCTTCTCTATTCGTGTCAATGTAGGCTCGTCCTACTGCGATGGGCTCCACCGGCAGTCATCTCTCCTCCCTCCTCTAACCATCTCCTCTCTCCTCTATTCGTGTCAATGTAGGCTCGTCCTACTGCGGTGGGCTCCAGCGGCAGTCATCTCTTCCCCCTCCTCTATTCGTGTCAATGTAGGCTCGTCCTACTGTGGTGGGCTCCACTGGCAGTCATCTCTCCTCCTTCCTCTATTCGTGTCAATGTAGGCTCGTCCTACTGCCGTGGGTTCCACCGGCAGTCATCTCTTATCCCTTCTCTATTCGTGTCAATGTAGGCGCGTCCTACTGAGGTGGGCTCCACCGGCAGTCATCTCTTCTCCCTCTTCTAAATAGTGAAAGGGAACAGCAAAGTTGCTGGTTTACAGCAAGCCTCCAACTCTAACAAGCTTAAAATGGCGACAAAATCTCAGTGCTCTACCAGTAATACCAAATAGACCATCATCCAGAGTTCCGGGTGACTCAAACTTAATATAAAAGAGAGGGCATTAGAGTCATACATTGTGCATCTCCCAAACTCACACTTGTTAAAAAAAAGAAATAGGCGAGTAACAATGTCCAACTTTGTGAATTAGTTGAAAACGTGAGAAAGAAGGCTATATGTGTAAATGCCAAATAGAAATCCAGTGAACAAACAAAAATGGCCCAACTTCACATTCTGGAAGTTCCTTAAAAAAATAGTTGGTAGTTGGGATTGTGCTTCAGTTAAAGCTGAATACAAACCAGTTTTCTGATAAGACGAGCTAAGGGGGAGGAGCGTTGCCCCACTGCTTTTTGCAGTGTAAAAAAAAAGGAAAAAGAAAATGATAATAACTTGAGGCTATTATCATTTTAGTTTTCACTGTGTGACACCTGTGTGGGGCGGGGCTGCTCTCAGAGCAGGGGAAGAAGAGGTGTGCACTCCCTATGTGAGCATGAGTGCTTGGCCGGCCCTAAGTTGGGTCTGTAGAGGTATTGGGTGGGTAGCTAATTAAGTAATAATTGATTAATTAGTTATTAATTATTTGATTGATAATTAATTATGTAAATTGTGTAGCTATTTTTTTAAGTTAGGTTTTCAGTGCGGGTTGATGGGTTTGTAGGGATATAGGCTGAGTAGTTAATTAAGGAATAATTGAATAATTATTTAATTGATAATTAACTATGTAAGTGTGTAATTATTATGTAAGGTATGTTTTAGGTGCGGGTTGTTAGGTTTGTAGGGATATAGGATGGCATGTTCATTAAATATTACATTTAAATTAATGAATAACTTAATTGAAAATGTGTAATTTATTTATAAACATATAATAATTTAATACATTTTTTAAATGTTATGTGTTAGGAGTGTGTTGTGTTTTTAGGGTGATAGGGTGGGAAGATGTTTAAGTAATTATTAACAATTAATTATTTATTTATTAATATGTTATTTATTATTTAATACATTAATTGTTATTATTTTTTATTTTAATTATATTGAAAATTTTAGCTGCTAGGTTTGTGGGAGAATAGTGTGGGAATTTAATGAAATAATGCTATATATGCTATATATAGATATATATATATATATATATATATATATATATATATATATATATATATATATATATATATATATATATATATATAGTACTTTTTATATTAATAGTTTTTATGTTTGTTTAATTAATGCATGTTTTAAAATACAGGATGGGCTTGAAGTTAAGTATTTTCCCTACTGCTGCATAGACTGGAGTGGGAATAGTAATTTCTACCCCTCTTCAGTCAGTCAAACAAATTTCCTACTGTTGCACTGGCTGGAGTGGGAATAGCAAATGTTATCCTCCTCAGTCCAACACTTTCCCTACTGTTGCATCGACTGTAGTGGGACTAGAGCATTTTACCCCTCCCTAGTTCAACACTTTTCCTACTGTTTTAACTACATATATATATATATATATATATATATATATATATATATATATATATATATATATATATATATATATATATATATATATATATATATATATATATATATATATATATAGCACACTCCTCCGTTTTGGCGAAAGAATTGGGCGCACACTCGCTGCCTTCCACAATTGTTTTATTCAATATTTAACAGCTTGGAAACAAACAAAGATCTACGCGTTTCAGTGCTCCCGGCACCTTGCTCACGATCATTATATATATATATAGATCCCTGGGACTCTATGGTCCAGTGGAATGCTAGAGTAGCCGAAACGCGCAGGCCGTCCGTTTTTTTGATGAGCTGCATCCTGCACATGGTGTGTGAATAATAAAGAAGTTTTGAAAAACTTACCTGCTGCTGTGCTGTGACTTCTGCCAACAAGTGGGGGGCGAGGAGAATCCAGGAATATATATATACATATATATATATACATATATATATATATTTATATATATGCAAAGCACAACTGCAACAAGCCACCGGAACCGATATCCTGGCCCAAAAATCACAGAGCCGTCACTCAGTTCGTATCAGCGTATGTTTAATTCACACACGGCAACAATCAACAACGCGTTTCGGAGTTCACACACTCCTTGGTCACGGGTTAGGCTTTATGCTCATGTTAAAATACAAAAACCATGAAAAGTATTTTTTCTAAGTTGTTTGTAGAAATGCACAATCTGTCTCTTTAAATAAGGCAGATAGCATGCTTCTCCAGTATTAGGGTGTCTTTCATAGATTCATATGCTTGAACATTCCCCGTCGTCGAAGTGGGAGTCCCACAGTAAATAAAATAGCAGTAAAATACTAATAACATATGTATGTAAAAACATAACACATAAAATACACACTAGAAATAGTTGCAAATACCAAGTCAAAATTCCTAACTAGGAATACATGTCAAGAGAGAAAAAACACTTGTAACATATCCTTGTCATTATGTTAGTCCAAACTACAGCCAATCAGGCGCAAGCACCTCTCCAGAACCTTCTCCTCAGAGCTCAGTGCCTCAGATTTTGTACCGCACGTTGTGTGAAGGGAGTCTCCCTGAGCTCTGCTCAGTTTTTTCTACTACTTCTGATTTCAAGTGAATTCTACTATGTCTTCAAGTAAGAAGTCTTTATTTAGACCTTGTTCTTCTTGTGGGAAGTTGCGGCTCTACTCTGAAGATCCCCACAAGAAGTGTATCTACTGTCTTTATCCGGACCATGAGGTAGGCAAATGTAAGATCTGTAGGACCTTCTCCACTAAAACCCTTAAAGATAGGGAAGGTCGTCTCCTCCTCTGGTTACAAAGGTTAAAAGACAAAGATTTGGCTCTTTCTGACGCAGAAATCCTGGTATCAGGAACTTCTAAAGCCGCCTCAAAACGTAGTAGTGTGCAGGAATTGCCTTCTCCTTTTTTGAAGAAAAAGAAACTGTCACTCAAAGAGGCTCCTGCGGTATCTTCACCTCCTCCTGCTACGCCTACGCCCACAAGATCTGACTGTCAAGCGTCTACAGCTTCTTCCCATCATGTTTCAGCCAAAAAACATGTGAAATCGTCAACGGGAGCGTCAACAATCGTTCCGACGACGAAATCTGCCCCCTCCGGCTCGTCGACGACAACTTCTGCTTCTGGCACGTCGACGACGGCTGCGTCGACGTCATCCATGTCAACGAAGGTATGCCTCAGTTTTAAAACTGTCTTATCGACGATACCTATCCCCTCGTCCTCGAAGAAGACTCTTTTGTCGATGGCAAGATCTTCGTCAACGAAAGTTTTTAAGAATGCCTCCTCGTCGTCCACTTCGTCGACGGCAGCTTCATCGATGATGACTTTGTCGACGGCGGCTCCGTCGACTGTGGCCCAGTCAATGACGGCTCCATCGACGGCAGCTCCGTCAACGCCTATGCCGTTGTCAGCGTCTACTTCGACGACGACTTCGTCAACAACGATTTCTTCCTCCTTTGCTTCTTTGCCACTGGTGCCGCTTCCTTCATCAGGGTCTGGCTCTTCCATCGTTGACCCTTTGCACCAGCGTCGACAGGTGCCTGTGGACCAGATCTCCATTCCAAGTGACACGCAGCCTCCATCTCCCTTGTTTGCCACAGGTTCTGAACAGGACTCTGGTTCTGAGGAGGATGTAGATGATCATTTTCGAGCGGCACAAAGTGTAGTGTAGTTCCTATTTTCCCAATAGGCCCTGCGCATTGGAATAACATAAACAGTAGTATCGATGTAGAAGTGCGGATCTTCCAGGCCTCTACTGACTATGCTAAACTTAATTGGGGTTGTTACCAACTAGCTCAGAGGTCACTGGAAACTTTCTTGACTGAAATAGGAAGTGATCAGCTTCCCTGGCACAGCCAAGAAGGGATTCAGTTTTCCAACAACCGTGCAACATGACAACTTTGCTCTTCAGATCAAGAGTCAATCTCTAGGGTCGTGTGAAACAATAGACAGTTATTTTACTCAGTCAGTGGTTGTGCAGTTTACTTTCACAATATGTAGAGGATAGAGAGACGGGCGTTTTCAATAAAGGGTAACATTTATTGAACAGTCTTTCTTCTCGTACAAGAGAAATGAATTGCCACAATTGCAAGACTTGTTATTATAAAAAGTACGTACAGTAAGATAAGTATTGCGAAATAATACTGTAAAAGCATTGATATGGTTTCTTAGCCATACAATGGTTTAAAAGGAATAAAACATATATACATTCATATATACATTAGGCTAAAATACTCAACTGGTGCTTTTAACTACGCCTACCCCAGTGTACCGGACCTAAGCCTAATACTTGGGAGGGGAGTAAGTAAGTAGCTTTAAGTTAAGTTGGTTTTGCCAAGGTTTGCTTCAAGAATTCTCTCTGAGGGTTTAGTCAACACCATACCTCTGGAATAGAATGATGGAGGTCTGGTATCTCCTTCAGGGGGTCGATATCCCAGTCACCCGCAAGGGTAGACTAGAAACGCCGGAGCTAGATTTCTCTGCAGGAGAAAGACAGCGTCTCTTCTCAGCGCGTCGAGGAGGAGGAGGAGGGGCAGCGTCCGCGGGCAGCTTGCATCTGCTGGGCTCTTTGCAGGGGACGGCTGTTCAGGTCCTAAGTTCACCACACCATCGTTCGCTAGTTAGCAGCGATAGCAGTAGCGATAGCAGCTATGGTATCATCAGCATGACAGCTTCTTCAGCAGCAGCGAGATAGCTGGCAGCATCAGCTTCAGCGAAAACAACAGCAGACAGCGTTTGCTTAAGGCAACGTTGGTAATATTTATACCTGAAAGGTGCCTTGTTTGACGTAAGTTTTTGGACATAAGACGTCAATAAAGATGTCACTAGGAAGTGATCGTCTATCAGTGCTCATTAGAGTTCTATTACTAATCAAAACACAGCAAGCGGGGATTTCCAGGTTGCTGAGTTTTTATCTTGTTGAAGAACTCGGAGTGTTAATCTAGGAATCTCAAATAGTAACTTCTGCTATGTCATTGCACTAATTGGTTGCAAAGGAAGTGGCAGAGAAAGCTATTCTGAAATGTGGCTCTGTTCGTGTGAGGCCAGAGACGAGTTTCTGAATATTGCACTTGAACGGTTATGCCAATATAGGGAATAAATGGATTTATAGCCGAATAGGGGCATAAGGTCACAGTATCGATCAGGGTCCTAGATTAGAACGCAACAAAAGCTCGTCTGAATTGGTTATTAAATGCAAGGACTATGGGGATGACCATGAGGATCCGTATTTTCAGGATGAAGACCGTTCTATTCAAGTTCCTACAGCGAAACTGCCTCTGTAAATGAAATGAAATGAAAGTGGGTTTTGTAGTGCGCATTACTACCCGAAGGCCTCGTAGCGCTGTTGTTGCTTACTTCTGGGAGACTGCTGATTTATTTGGAAAAAAGAAAAGTTTTAAGGGTTTTTCGAAATTTTAAAAGGTTGGGCTCTGTCTCTCATCTACAATCTCCAGCACATGTTGGAAGATTACAACAGGCATTTCCCGCCATCTCACCAGTGTTCACCGGTGCCAACTGCACCTGAGCCTGCTACGGCTCCTGCTGCTGCTCTGCTGCCACAACCAGCAGCGTCATCTCCTCAAGTTAAAACTTCTGTTCAGATACACACTACAGTGTATGCTGATGAGGATGATGATGTCCGCCCAGAGCGAGACGATGGTGAGATTCAGGATGATGACGATGACGATGGTAATATGGCCGAGTGGGACGATTACCAGATACAGACCCCGTCCCCGCCTTCTGTGACGTCAGGGGATTCCCCTCCTGTGGACACTGCAAGCTTCCACCAGCTTATGGATAGAGCGGCTCAACGCTTTAAGCTGCCTAGGGTCCTAAGAGATGAAGACTGTTTTCTATACGATTTCAAAAGTCGACCTTTTAAACAGGTCTATACGGTCCCCATCATCAACATCATCTGGAATGAGGGGTAAAATTGATGCAAACGCCAAATTCCATCCCGGCGCAACTGCCTCGCTTAGAGAAAAAGTACAAGGTGCCACATGGTTCTTCAGCTTGCGTGATTGCGCAAAACCTGATTCTGTGCCACCCAGGCTGCTCAGCGCCACTCCAGAAACCCAACTTCTCCCATTACGGCTCCTCCTGATCGGGAAGGTCGTCGCCTTGACGCCATTGGGCAAAAATGTTCTACAATGGCCTCTACTACAGAGAGAGCGGCAAATTCCTTAGCCATATTGGGATGCTACGACCGTCAGATGTGGGCTGACATGTCTGCCTTTGTGGCCCTCATCCCGGAGTCCTCCAAAGCAAAAGCTTTAAAGATTCTTCAAGAGGGCGAGAGAGTGTTGGAAGAAATTATTGACTGCTCTGTAGACATCGCTTGCACTGGCTTCCATCAGCTCGCAGGGGCAGCTGTTTTGCGACGTCAGGGTTGGCTCCGTTCTACCTCTTTTCGCCAGGAGGTTCAGGCGAAGATCCTGGATATGCCGTATGACGGCGAGTCACTCTTTGGTGCGCACATCGACGAGGCACTGCAAACAATAAAAAAGGACACTGACACTGCTCGTTCCTTAGGCACTTTGCAGTTCCGGAGCAGCCCTTTTGTGGTGCGCGCGGACGCGGCACCTCCTCTAATTTTCGTGGTGGATCCACTCAATACCACTCCTACAATCAAGGAAATCAGCGATATTCCTCCCGACCACAACATTCCTCCCGTCAGCAATCTTCTAAATCTTATCGAGGGAAGTCTTCCTAGAGAGGTTCAGCTTCCAAAAGACAATAACTTGCCTTCCCCGCACAAAGTTGGAGGTCGAATCGCCCTGTTCTCTTCTCAATGGTCTTTAATCACCTCAGACTGTTGGGTACTGGACATTGTAGCAAAGGGACATGCTCTGGAGTTCGTCAAATTTCCTCCTCACACTCCTCCATCTGGCCCGCCTCCAGCCCACCTCAAAGAACTTTTCCAGCAAATTCGTATTATGATCCAAAAAGGTGCCATTGATGTGGTTCCCAAGTCTCAAAAGGGGATGGAATTCTATTCCCGTTTTTTCCTTATCCCCAAGAAGACAGGAGATTGGCGTCCGATCTTGGATTTACGAGCACTGAACAAGTATCTCAAGTGCCAATCCTTCCGCATGCTAACGCTCGTGGGGATCTTGCGTCTTCTCTCCAAGGACGACTTCATGACCACCATCGACCTCCAGGACGCCTATTTTCATGTGCCAATTCTTCCACGACATCGGAAGTACTTGCGCTTCCGGGTGGGACAGAGAGACTTATTTGTTCAAAACAGTCCGTTTCAGTCCGGATCTTGAAGTCATTTCTGGGGATGGAGTCATCATGCATCTCTCTGAGCCCAAATTGCAGGCTAAAGACTCGCCCCGTACAAGAGGAATTGGACAGACAGTGGCGCCAGGTCACCGGCTCTTTCAACGACCTGATCATTGTAACCGCTCGCATGAAGGCGGCTCTCAAGTGGTGGGCGCAACCGTCCAATATTGCAGCATGGACTTCTTTCCTCACCACCGCTCCAGAACTCATTCTGACCACGGACGCCTCCTTGGACAGATGGGGCGCGCACCTTCAAGGGCTGTCTATAAAAGGCAAGTGGACTCTGTCTCAACGCTCTTGGCACATCAACAGCCATCTTTCTGCACTCAAATAATTCCATCGTCTGATCCAAGGAGAATCGGTGCTTATCCAAACGGACAATGCAACCAGCATGCACTATGTCAACAAGCAGGGCGGAACCAAATCTCCCCTCCTGTCTCGGCTGGCTCAGATGCTCTGGGATTGGGAACTTCGTCACCAAATTACCCTGACCGCAGTTCACCTACCAGGCATCTCCAACATCCTAGCGGAATCCCTCAGCAGGTCCGCATGTTCGACCCACGAGTGGGAGTTACATAAGCCAACACTCGACTCAGTCCTTTGACTGTGGGGTCGTCCGTCCTTGGATCTCTTTGCAACCCCGGAGAACAGGAAATGCCCATCTTATGCAAGTTGGCATCCCCACCGCGGATCGTGCGGCAATGCCCTTTTGATGAACTGGTGCGATTTATTCGCCTACGCCTTTCCTCCAATTCCGCTGGTGCCTCGCGTGCTGTGGAAGATGCAGAGACAGCTTTGCCACATTCTCCTGATCGCTCCCAGATAGCCTCGACAAGAGTGGTTCTCGGAGCTGCTTCTTCTCTCACAGTGCGAGCCCATCCTCCTTCTTCCTCGAGCGGATCTCCTTACGATGGACAAGGGTCAGATTTGTCATCCGAACCCCTCCTCTCTGAAATTATCGGCCTGGAACCTGCGCACCTTGAATTTGCCCATTTGAATATTTCACCAGAATGCAGGGACATTCTTGCTCATGCGAGAGCTCTGTCTACAGTTAAGACTTACAAGCTAAAGTGGAAGATATTCTGTCACTGGTGCGCAGCTAACAATGTCCATCCCGTTCATTCCACTCCGGCTCAGCTGCTGCCGTTCTTTTTACAACTGGCTCAGTCAGGACTTTCCCATTCCACTTTGTGAGTTTTCTTGGTGGCAATTTCTCGTTTCCGTCAAGATGGCTCCTCCTCGCTCTGCTCTTCCAGAGTAATTCGCCAATTTTTCAAAAGACTATTCAGGAAGTTCCCGCCCATTCTGCGTCCTCCTTCTACCTGGCATCTCAATGTTGTATTGGCACAATTAATGAAGGCACCATTCGAACCTATCCACAAAGCGGATTTAAAGTTTCTGACCTGGAACGTGGCCCTTCTCTTTGCTCTAACCTCCTCACGACGAGTGAGTGATATTCACGCTTTCACCATTAAGCCTCCTTTCCTCCAATTCAAATCGGACTGTTTAGTGCTTCACACCAACCCAGCGTTTATGCCTAAGGTGCCCACTGATTTTCACATTAATGAACCTGTTTTCTTAAAAACTTTCTTTGCCAATCCTCAATCTCCGGCAGAGCAACGCCTACATTCCCTGCACATTAAAAGATGCCTTAAATTTTACATCACAGGACGGTGCCCTTTCGCAGGTCCGATCAACTGTTCTTTGCCTATGGACGCATCCTGTTAAGCCAACTATTGCATGTTGGATTTCTTCCGCAATTGTCTTCTGCCATCAGCAAGCCGGCAGGTCTCTTCAGTCTTCAGTGAGGGCTCATTCCACCAGGGCAATGTCATCCTCTACTGCCCTCTTTGCTGGTGTACCGCTCCATCAGAATTTGCTGAGCAGCCACGTGGTCCAGCAGGCACACTTTCATGAAATACTACTGCCTGGAGGCCATCAACAAAGCTGATACGGCAGTGGGACAGGCAGTGCTTCGCAATATTTTTAACTAAGGTGAGCCTCTGTCTTCCCTCCGCCTTTATGGTTTTATATGGCTGTTGTGATTACTTGCATGACTTTATTATGTCTCTTTGAGTTTTATACATGCTTATGCATGGCTGGTTCGAGCCTCACACCGGCTACTATTGCTCACTATTCTATTCAAGCATGTGAATCTATGAAAGACACCCCAATACTGGAGAAGAACAATTGTTACTTACCTGTAAATAGGTGGTTCTCCAGTATTGGTGTCTTTCATAGATTCACATGCGACCCACCCACCTCCCCTCGGAGGCTCGCTTCTCCTCCTAGACTCTTTTGTCACTCCTGTGCTATGAAAATCTGAGGGACTGAGCTCTGAGGAGAAGGTTCTGGAGGGGTGCTTGCGCCTGATTAGCTGTAGTTTTGACTAACATAACGACAAGGATATGTTACAAGTGTTTTTCTCTCTTGCCATGTATTCCTATGTAGGAATTATGACTTGGTATTTGCAACTATTTCTAGAGTGTATTTTATGTGTTATGTTTTTACATACATATGTTATTAGTATTTTATTGCTATTTTATTTACCGTTGGACTCCCACTTCGACGACGGGAATATTCAAGCATGTGAATCTATGAAGTTCAAGTTCAAAAATTTGTATAGCGCACTACTCACCCAGAGGGTCTCAAGGCGCTTGAGGGAGGGGGGGTGCTTTACTTATCAAATATCCAAGTTTTTAGTTGTTTTCTGAAGGAAAGGTGGTTCTGTGTAAGGCAGAGGTCGGGGGGAGAGAATTCCAGGTCTTGGCCGCTAAGTAGGAGAGGGATCTTCCCCCATGGTGGATCTTTGGATGCGTGGAATAGCGGCGAGGGCTTGATTGGACGATCGTAGTTGGTGGGTGGGGATGTAAAAGGACAGGCGCGTGTTGAGGCATTCGGGTCCTAGGTTGTAGAGGGCTTTGTGTGCATGGGTGAGGAGACGGAACGTTATTCTCTTGTTGACGGGGAGCCAGTGGAGGTCTTTTAGGTGACCGGAAATGTGAGCATGGCGGGGGATGTCTAGGATGAGTCTGGCTGAGGCGTTCTGGATGCGTTGGAGTTTTTTCTGTAGTTTGGCTGTCGTTCCGGCGTAAAGGGTGTTTCCGTAGTCCAGTCGGCTTGTGACCAGTGCATGGGTGATCGTCTTTCTTGTTTCGGCGGGGATCCAGCGGAAGATTTTTTTGAGCATACGTAGAATGTTGAAGCATGATGATGAGACGGCATTGACTTGTCTGGTCATCGAGAGGGAGGAGTGCAGGATGAAGCCCAGGTTACGTGCGTGGTCCGTTGGTATGGGTGCGTATCCCAGGGCCGGTGGTCACCATGAGTCGTCCCAGGAGGAGGGAGATGATCCTAAGATGAGGACTTCCGTTTTGTCCGAGTTCAGTTTTAAGCGGCTGTTCTTCATCCACTCGGCTACTTCTTTCATCCCTTCGTGTAGGTTGGTTTTGGCGGTGTTTGGGTCGTTGGTGAGGGAGAGGATCAGCTGGGTGTCGTCTGCGTAGGAGATGATGTTGAGGTTGTGTTGGCATGCTATGGATGCGAGGGGACTCATGTATACGTTGAAGAGGGTAGGACTGAGTGTTGGTCCTTGTGGTACGCCGCAGATGACTTCGGTGGCCTCTGATCTGAAAGGGTTGAGGCGGACTCAGGGTTCTTCCGGCGAGGAACGAGATGATCCAGTTCAATGCTTTTCCTTGTATTCCGACGTTGTTGAGGCGTTGTATAAGGGTGCTATGACAGACTGTGTCGAAGGCTGCGGAGAGGTCAAATAGGATGAGGGCAGCTGTTTCTCCGTTGTCCAGTAGAGTTCGAATGTCGTCTGTTGTTGCGATGAGGGCGGTCTCGTGCTGTGTTTGGCTCGGAAGCCGGACTGTGAAGGGTCGAGGGATTTGTTGGATTCGAGGAAGGTGGCAAGCTGACTGTTGACGGCTTTCTCAATGACTTTGACAGGGAATGGGAGGAGCGAAATGGGGCGGTAGTTCTTAAGTTCAGTGGGGTCTGCTGTTGGTTTCTTCAGGAGGGCGCTGAGTTCGGCATGTTTCCAGCTTTCCGGGAAGGTAGCGGAGTTGAGGGAGCAGTTGATGACGTCTCGGAGATGGGGTGCGATAATGGAGTCTGCTTTGTTGAAAATGTGGTGGGGATAAGGGTCGGTTGGCGATCCTGAGTGGATGGAGTTCATCAGGCGGATGGTGTCTTCAGTGGTGATTGGGTCCCAGGCGCAAAGGTTGTTGGAGGGGGGTTTTAGTTCGGAGGAGGGTGGGGTGGACTGGTCTCCAAAGCTGTTATGCATGTCAGCGATTTTGTTGTGGAAGAACGAGGCTAGAGAGTCGCAGAGGTTTTGGGAGGGAGTGATGTCGTTGGTGCCGGCGGTGGGGTTGGTAAACTCTTTGACGATGTTGAATAGTTCCTTGCTGTTGTGGGCGTTGTTGTCGAGTCGATCCTTGAGTGCTGATTTCTTGGTGTATCGGATCAGTTGGTGGTGTTTGCGGGTGGCGTTCTTGAAGGTGGTCAGGTTGTCAGTGGTTGGGTTTTTTCGCCAGGCTTTCTCGAGGGTGCGACAGATCTTCTTGGATTTCTTAAGGTCATCATTGAACCAGGGGGCTTTTTTGCTACCTTGCTTGATTTGATGGTAGACACCAATACTGGAGAACCACCTGTTTACAGGTAAGTAACAATTGTTCATATGCCTAAACCCTGACCAAGGAGTGCGTGAACTCCGAAACGCGTTGGGTTGTGGATTGTTGCCGTGTGTGAATTAAACATACGCTGATACAAAACTGAGTGACGGCTCTGTGATTTTTGACCCTGGATATCGGTTCCAGTGGCTTATTGCAGTTTTGCGTTGGATATATGAGGCTTGCTATCTCGCCGGACACTCCTCACACCAAAGAGGCTGGAGCAAGCATGATCGTGTTTGTTGGATATATATATATATATATAGAGATATATATATATATATATACATATATATATATAGATAGATATATAGATGTATTTGGTTTTAATTGGGACATTGGCTGCGGCAGCAGCCCCACATGGGGAGGACGATAAGAGACTGCATTACCCAGGATGCTTTGCAGCTCGCTGACTCAACGAGGGGCCCACTGGGGCGGAGCATCATGAATATAAATATGGGACATCTGGTTGCTGTGCCACTGCTTGTTCCTTAGGCCAGTGAACAAGGGCGCTGGCCCGAAACGCGTTTGGCCGCTTGAAGCTTGATCCCACTCTTGCCGCTGTCATCGTTGCCTGTGCTCATGAAATGCATGAATACTCACCTTGAGAGTGCGTCTTCATCCGGGGACACCCTTTGTTTTTCATATATAGATATATATATAGATATATTTTTGTATGCTTTCGATATTAGTGTAGAACAAAATTGTTTGCTGTTGATATTGTTGCACTTATAATGATATTTATAGAAAAACAATATTTTCACACGATATTTTGGTATCACAATGTTTATGATTTTGATATTCTGTCACTGTATTCAACAATCAGACTGGTGTTTTAGCCTCCTTTTCCCCATCCCATTTTCTGAAAGAGCTCTACACACTTTAGATGTTAAAAGTCACACCAAATCCTTTAGGAAAACCAAGCAGCTCTTTGTAGATTTTGGCAAGCCCTACCTAGGAAAAACAATTTCCAAAGCAGGCCTAGCCAGATGGATTTTCAAATGTATCCAAATGCGTTGTGCCAAAGCCAAACGCATATTACTCTGTGCCTGAGTCTGATTTAACTCATATAAAAGGAACAACTATGGTCTTTCCTAGGCAACATCTCACTCACAGACATCTGTTAAGTTTAGACGTTGTCTAATATCCACACATGCACTGAACATTACTGTGTGGACATTCATGCCAGACAAGAAGCTTGAGTCGGACCAGCTGTACTTAAAACTCTGTTGCAAATAACTGTTGCTGCTCGCAAGCCTCCAATTTAGGGAGATAGGTACCTCTTTTCAGTCTATACACAGCTGTGATCTAGAGACAGCTGCAAATCAAAAACCTTATTTACTTTAACGATTGGTTTGCAGCTTGTAGTGCTGTAATTTTACATGCTCCCTCCTCCCAGGATGCGAGTTCAAGGTCCAACATCAAACAATTACACTAAACACTATCATTCTAAAGACATATTCTAAATAGGCATTCCTTAACCAGCACATGGAGGGTCTGATTCACAAAGTAACTTACACTTTTAAGTAAATGTATATTTTTGAGTAAGTTTACTTATTTTGGGATTCACAAACCCTGGGCATAATTCACAAACTGTTTTTTGAGTAAGTTAACTACTTTTCAGTATTCACAAACTACATTTTCGCGTAACGTACACTTTTGTAGCAAGCCCAGCACTACAAATGGGCAGAAATATAAATAAATCTAAACAAATGTTTGCAAATATATGTAAAAAAGTGCATATTTATTATGAATGTAGAATAGGTTTACATATTTATTATAAATATGTACCATGTTTACATATTTCTAACAATAATCTCTTTATTCTTTAGCTTTCTCCAGTCTCAATCCTCTTTCTAGACCAAGCTAGATGGGTTAATCATTTTCTGCATATGTTTATTTTGTAGCTTTTCGAATACCAATTTTTTTTTTACGACAGAGTCATTTTCCCCTTTGGATTCAATGTTTTAGGCACTGAAGAGTTATGCTCATGAGGCACTGTATACTTTGGGCCTCATTTATGAGGCCCCTTGCGGCATCGGAACGTCACTTTTTGTGACGTTCCGTGGCACAGAAGCCTGCGTGATATTTATCATGCATTCTGCAGCTCACATAGAAAGAGGAAAAGCCTCTTGTGATTATTTTTTTACAGGAAGGGTTCCCTTACAGTACAAAAATAATCATCCCTGCAACGCAGGCACCCATGCATCATGGTGCAAAGGTGCCTGCATTGGCGCAGGTAGCCCATTGTGCTCTGGCGCAGGGGAAAAGGATAGGAATGCGCTGTATCTTATAGATACAGCGCATTCCTGCCCGTTTCTTTTGCCGTAGTGAAGCGCTGCAGGATGGCCAGCTGCGCTTCCCTATGGCAAAGCCTCATGAAGGAGGCTCTTTGTTTTTCGACGTTGAAAGAATATATTTTGGTTGCATTTAAAGAACCTCAATTTCTATGTGATGTTTTTGAGGTCTCACTCATGGAGTTCTCTTAGTGCCTTCGCCGTACCTTTAGTGTGTCTGAGAACTCTGGTCTGGTATATGTATCAATGTTCTAGCTCTTATCACTACGTATTTACATAAGCACTCTAGTACTTCCATACTTGACTCCCAGGACACTTAAGAACATCACGCAAAACATAATATTCCTCACGAAATCCTTATAAAAACAACATCATCACCCAAATATGAATGCATTGACTGTCTTGTAACCAATAGGGTCACATAAAAAAATGTTCATGTAAAGTTCTGTCTCTGTGCAACTCAATTCCAATCAGCCTATACATTTTCTTCCTCAGTTTGCAGAATCCACGCCGGGGAAGGGGGGGGGGGGTCGTTTAAAGAAGAGATGACTTAATCAGCATGATTGGGAGGGGCTCACAAGACCACCGACCCCATATTCGTTGACTCCTTATTCGTATGCTGTGGCTACAGATAGCAGTAAACATGAAGATATTATTAAACTTCAGAGTGCTACAGCACCAAGCAACCAAACTCACTTTTAAAGAGTTTTTCTATGCTTGATGAAACATTAGTGTTTTACTTCTAAAAGTAGTAGCACTACAGGTCCTGCCTGGTAACATGTCTGTACATCAATAAGAAAAAGAGACAGTGACCTGCTGAGGGATGTCATGGGGCTCAAAATTGGTGATGGAAAGGCATTTTACAATTAGAGTGAACTCCTTCATATTTTGTGCACTTCTGTAATCCATCACTCTAAATACTTCAGGTACTAGTCGGTGGTGCCAGTTTGTGAAGATAACATAATGAAAGTGGCAGACAACTGGAAAAATTACATTCATTTATCTGTACAGGTTAGCTTGTCGATAAACAGTTAGCATCTCTTCTTTACCTTATGCAAGCCTCGAGGCTCACTTTGTACTCTCGACGATCCTCATCAGATGCTGGGTCATCGTCATCAGCTAATGCACTGCTACTATGTGCTGGTTCAGAGCGGTTGTCTTCTAGAGAGTGGGACCTCAGTTGGTGTGGGTGCCTGCGATGCCTTTTCGGTTTTGGCTCTTTCAGGTTGACTAACAGCTGAAAAGCTGGTTTAGCTACAGGGTCTGGAACATTGTATTTCACATCAATCTATGACAGAAAAAGAGGAGTCAAAAATGAGAATCCCCCTACCGCTGATTCCTTTGTATATGAACAGAATATTTCAGCATCCATACATAACCCTTGTGTGACATCAGTGGTTAACTGTGCCCAAATAGGTTCTAACTGACATGCACAATCTGGCTTTAGAAAAACGGGAATCTGTGATTTTTTCAATAAAGTATTGGTTCGTAAGTCACAAAGTCCAGCCTTAGACAATAATAGCAAAAAAACTAAACAAATAAGGGCACCTATCATCTAGTGCAAAGACAGCTACAGAGGAGAGTCCCAAACATGTTTAGTAAAAACTACCACATACTGTGGATCAGGAGAAATGTCTCCACCATTAGCGTAGTTGAGAACCTTGTCCACCCTACCAACATTCTGCCCACTCGGTTTAGGATTGGGATACCATCTTGTTTCCATTGGTGTATACCTTGCTAACTCTGCTGGTGAAAGCAGGTCCGGACTGGAAACAGAAACCGGCCCTGGCAAACTGCTCTGCCGGCCGGCCCCCAGTGGGGTGAGGGGGAGTGCAGCTGAGCAGTTTGCGAGAGCCAGTTTTGGGCGCTTTTGTTACAGGGAGCCGATATTGCCGACCCCCGGTAACAAAAACGGCCCCCAGGGGCCCAAAACTGGCCCACACCCTTGCGGCCCACCGGGGAAACGCCCAGTACCTGCTATGGCCAGTCCGGCCCTGGGGAAAAGCCCTATACTGACAGCTTGAAGGACTTAGGGCCGTCGATGTGAATACATAAAATAGCCACCCCACCCTATTTAGCCCATGCTGTAGGAAGCTGGCTCTGTATATACTGTACCAAAGTAAGGTATAGTGTGTACAGAGTCCAGGGAGTTCCCAAATGTGTAACAGAGGCTAAATTAGGAAAGTACCAGGAACTCTCTTTGTGGTAATATGGGCAAGCAGGTAAACTTATCCAGAGGGTGTGTTAAGCATTTGTTGTATCACTCAATCAAGACACATGCACACACTCAGAGACTAAATCCAGACCAATTAGGTAAGTATAAACAGGTATACATGTATTTTATTTCTAGAACCAAGGAGGACTTGGTACAGATAGGTAATATATACTTTCAATGGTAAACCTTTACACAGAAATGTAATTGGGAATGGATTTGCAGATGTTACAAGTTGGTAAGACTTTAAAAAGCAGTTTAAGTTACATAGTAATTACTTTTAGGATACGTATTGATTACTTTTAGATTACATAGAGAACTGGGGTTGGTATGCCTAGATACCACACCTAAGGATATCACAATACATGGTAGGGCTTTTCTTGGCTTGAGTTATAGTTACTGTTTTTTCCACACAAAACAACAGTTCAACACAGAACATTTTTAAGCCCAAAATCTCATAACATGGGTTCCTATGGGAGAAAATCAGTTACAAAGGTAAGTAAATGTCTTACAAGTGGGAGTTTTGGGTAATAGGACCAACGTTCCCCAAGGTCTAGTTAGACACTCAAGTTGCACCACCAGTGGCCCTTGGGCAGCCGGGTGCAGAGAGCAAGTGCCCAGAGTTAGCCAATGGGGCTAGAGGGGCCTTTGGTTAGGGGCTGCTTACGAGCAGGCCACTCGGGTGTGGGAATAGGGCTCCTGGGGTTAAGGTCAGCACTGCAGGGGTCAACAATCAGGCCAGAAGCTGAACCACCAGAGGCACTAGGGTGGCCGGGTGCAGGGTGCCAAGGAGATGTCAGGGACCCTGTGCTTCTCAATGGAGACCTTTGGTTTGGCAAAGTTGCTGCAGGCTGGGGCAGGGAGACATCCTGAAGGCGACCACTTGCTTGAGAGGTGATTTGGGTTCTTGGGGAATGCTTGGGCACCGTCAGTTGGGTTACCCAAGGCCGTGGGAAGACGGGTGTAGGGGTGTCTTCTGACGTCTGGTTTTCTTACCAACTCTGGTTGCGGTTGGGGGTCCCTTCAGAATGAGGCTGCAAGCGTCATCTTGGAGCTTAAGGGAGGAATGACCAGGTCCCAGGTCAGGATCGCTGGGGAGACCTCCTTGTGGTGTTGAGCCACTCAAACTCGGGCTGTGGGTGTCGAGTGCAGAGTGGTGCAGAATTGCAGATTCGCCGCAATCCGGTTTCTGGTCTTGGAGTCTTTGTGGAGCAAATCCGGTGCTCGTGGGAGACAAAGTCTGTAATGTGAGTTCAGGGCAGGTTCTCTGGGCAGCTGCTGGACATGTCAGGTTCTTCACTCTAGGCAGGTCGTAGTCAGGACAGGCCTGTAGGGCTGGGGCAAAAGCAGTAGGTGTCCTCTTCTTCCTGGGTCAGCACAGCTCTTCATTCTTCTTTTTTCCTTGAATTTGAGGAGGGAAGGTTCAAGGTTGCCCCTAAATACTAAATGTAGGGGCTTTAAAGGGGTGTGCAGGCCAGGACCAAAGGGTCCCTTCCTTGGAGTGGGTACACCCCCTATTATGCCACCCACCATTGGGAGGGGGCATGAGCCTCTCCCTAATTGGCTGAGTCCTCTCATCTTCAAGATGGAGGGGACTTAGATGTGTGCTTCACCTTGCCTCCCCCACCTGAAGGGTGGGATGGGCATAGGTGGGCCCACCTCTTTTCCTAGCTTGGTTTTTCCACCGATTCCCCCACCTAAAGTGGGGGCCAGAACCAGTGGGAGCCAGTTGCTGGGGGCAGCAAAAAGCAGGGACAGCTTCCAAAGGTGGCAGATCGTTTAAGCCTCCTCTTTGTGGACCCAACCTATCCTGGGGGAGGAGGCATGACACTTCTGCTTAGGATGGACTTTGTTTCTGTACCCAGAGAGCGGAGGCTCTCTACTCAGGGGTCCAGAAACCTGTCTGACGGTGGCAAATGGCGAGCAGCCATTCAGGAACCACACCAAGGCCTGTAGATTTTCAGGGGGCAATTCTAAGATGCCCTCTGAGTGCATTTTACTGTAAATCCCACGCTGGCATCAGTGTGGGTTTTATGTGCTGAGAAGTTTGCTACCAAACTTCGCAGTTTTTTTAAAGCCATTATGGAGCTCTGGAATTTGTAATGACCAACTCCCAGATCATATATTCTTAAAGGCTTTACTACACTTACATTGTCAAATAATGGACTCTTTCAGGGCACAGGGCTCATACCCCTGTACCCTCACCTGAGGGCTAGGTCACTCTGCTAGAGCGGTGACCTACCTAGACCTCAGGCAGTGGGTTGCAGGGATGTGTGCCATGTCGACTCTTCACTTTTCTCTGCACCAAAATACATAGCCTGCAATGGCAGTGTGGGTGTTAAGGTACAGGGCCTCTAAGGATGGCACAATAGGTGATGCAGTCCTTAGATGCCTTCCCTGGTCACAGTGCCCTTGGTACTTATGGTACCTTTTACAAGGGGCTTACCTGTGGCCAGGCATGTGCCAATTGTATGTACAAAGGTAAGTTTTGGGAAAGAACATAGGCCATGGGAATGTGGTTGGCAGGAACCCAGGTCACATCATGGCAGGTTGCATCAGATGTCAGGAAAAAGCTGGGGGGTAACCATGCAAAAAGGGACACTTTCCTACACACACAGTCTGATGTACTTTTATTTTTAACTTTTGTGCCACTAGGAAAAGTCTAGTGGTCCTTAAAAGAAACCAATAAATATGGCCCCTATACCCGGAGAGAAAGCTCACAGCATGTCAGGGTCATTAGATTTTTATTTTGCAGAAACAAACACCTGCTTTGGTAGTTTATTTTTGTAAAGCAAAACAATTTTGATGTGCGACCACATGAAACATGGCAACAACTCAGCAAACATTCTGTGCCTTCAGAGGAGCAGCTGTGGTAGGCTCACCTCTGAAGGCATAGAGAGCTCTGCCAGGATGGCAGAAGTTATTACCTCAACTCTTCTGCGGGATGGTAGTCCACATGCTAAACTTTAAATCAGGCCCAAATGCTTATTTCTACATTTTATGGTAATCCTGTTAACAAAAGGTTCAATATTCAAAAAGGTTTTTCCTTCAGGAAAATTCTTAGGCCAGGTGTAGAATTGGGTGGTAATGGAAAAGAATCTGATTCTTGAGCAAGTAGGAAATAAGGATTCTCCTTCAGATTGAGTATTTTTGCCAGCAATCATACGACTTCCCAATACCATCCTTTCAAAATAAGGGCCATAGTCATTAATGTGTGCGGTTTCCAGAATATGGAACAGAGCACATTATTTTGCTCCACTTTTCAGCTATTAAAGCTGAGATTTAAGATTGAGGCAAAAGTATTAGGCTCTCCAGTATTGAATCTGTCATAGATTCACATGCTTTTGTGAATCTATGACAGTCTGCATTTGGTTCCAAAATCACCAGGATTGACAACTTTACCCAAGATCTCACTACTGCTTCCTGAAAGTCTTTTTGGTCCCGCTTACAGTTCTGTAGTATGGGCTAAGGCTTGCTTTGCATGCATGTTATGTTGGCATGGCTTTTTAGAAGTTTAAACACCATTTTACCTTTTGCTGCTTTTGCACACGACACTGCACATAACTGTTTTTGTAAGTTAGGCTTCGTGAAGGTCTACATATGAGAAAAGGTTTGTTTTCAACATCTCTAGACTTACATCGTGCCCCTAGTCTGCACAGTGAGTGCTGAAGCTGTTAAGGTTATCATAACAGGGTAGATGTTGTTCGACATGATCGAGTAACGCTGTTAGACACAACAATTTGGCAGCTGTGAGCCAACTAATATTCTGGCGCCCTTATTATTGCACACTTGCCATGATTTCACACACTTGGAAGATTTCCGTTTCCGGGGATGCAGAGAGCTTATGCTGATCCACATGTGATTTACTCTTACTGAGCGGAAAGGTAATGGGGTCCCCCAAACAAGCCTAAGAGACCTTCTTTAGTTTAATAATACATAGTTCCTCTTTAGGGAGGGTGTTAAAATTAGGCATCATAAGACCTGTTTTCATCTTCATTGTAATATGATTTCTCCTTTTGTATTTTGTGGAATTGTAACTATGCTGACCATATTATTTTTAATCATATGTCTGCTTATGTTGGCTAAGATACTGCACCTGAGATCACGTCGTTAAAATAAATATTTTAACCTTACCGTGTCTCTTATTTACTCCTGTTGTGGACTGGTATGAGAGTATAACGGAAGAGTGTTCCCACCATTCCTGAGATGGTCCTAAGTTGCATGTTCTAGGTTGTGTAATCATTGGTTACTTTGCTATAGGACAAAGAGCTAATGTGACACTGATGCTAGCTGGTTGGGGTTTTTCCCGGTACTGAGATGAGTTTCTGGTACACCACAATTCACTGATGTCCTAGGTCTCTGTGCACAGTTCTGTGTATGAGCAGGATCCTTGCAACATGGCGCCGCCAACATAGTGGTCTTATTGTAAGACTCTTGTGTAGTGCTTGTATCAGTCCACGACCCCTCACTATTGTTTCTGGTTGACAGTCGGGACGGATAAAACCTACCTATAGGTATATAGGGGGTCATTAGGATGGCGGGCAGACTTAGTCTGCCGGCCATCCTATCGGTCTTTGGGACCGCCCGCCATAAGGGTGGGGGTCCCGTGGTGGGCATTAGGATGCGCCCGCCACTGTGGTGGGCTCATCCTGCATGTTTAGCATTGTGGCGGGCGGGGCTCTCAGCACCGCCCGCCACAATGCTAAACATGAACAAATGCATTTGCATTAACAAAGCGGCTTTGTTAAGGCAAATGCAGGGGGGTACCACAGGTACCCCCCTGTGCACCCCCACCTCTCCTTCACTCCGGGGGCCCCCGAAGTGAAGACCGCATGCCGATGCCACAACTGAAAGGCATCTATCCTGGGCCATCATAATATGGGTGGTGGTGTCAAATAGACACCGCCACCATGTTAGACCTTTTCTGCCCTGGTTGCAAGGCGACCGGGGTGGAAAAGCGGCCGACGGTCTTTCCGTCTGCCGCGGTTACCCCCGCCATACTAATATGGCGGGGGCATTTAGCTGAGGGTTGCGGGCGGATTGCCCCCGCCAGGCCGGCAGTGGCTACCGCCAGCCTGGCGGGGGCAATCCGCCTGCCATCCTAATGGGCCCCATAGTTCTTTTCAAGCTTGGTAATATAAAACGGTTTTCTATTGAATTACTACCCAGTTGTGCTTTCTGATTGCATTGTACTTATCTTTCACTGTGTTGTCATGGCTGCGGTTGATATCCCAGCACACAGCCGTTTGGCTGTGCGCAATCATTTGCAGGAATTCCAAGTCTCTTTGGAGGGTCAGGCAGTGGTTTTTGTAGTATTGGCGGACGCAGCCTACCCGTTTGAGTGGTTTTACTCATGGGTTACGTTTCCTGCGGTTGATGCTAATACTGGTGTTTTTCACACTTACACACCAGCTGCCGTGCCTGCAGAGTACGCTCCATATAGTTCCAATTTCTGTTTGGCAGCATGCCTTTTGGTTTAATGGCGCCCTCCCACACATCATAACAGCGATCAGACAAGCTCCGTTGTCGATTGCAGGCGCTTCTTGGCCTGTTTTAGCTGGTTATACCCCACACCCTCAGGTGCCGCGGTTGACAGCTGTTGAATTAAGGCCCCTTTATGCATCTGCAGTGACAGTAATAAGGGGTCTGGTTCATTACATTTCCCGCAACTTCCAGGTTGGGGCCCCGGGTGGTGCGGCGCATCCAGTTGGGCCGAACGGGCTGAAGCTTAGTCCCGTTGTGGTTAATGCTGTTATGGGCAAGCGTCCCCAGGATAAGGATGGAATGCCTTTTTGGCTTGCCGAAAAATTTGACCAACTGGAGGCAGTATTCCCGAATACCACTTCTGTGGAGAAACACAGGATCATTACTATTAGTTTGCAGAAAGACTTAGTGCCAGATGTAAATGACTGTATCACTTGGGGTGTGATTTTTGCAGCATTATATACTAGGTGCTTTGGCACCCTGTCAATGACTGTACTGCCCTTCTTCATTAAGCGTGTTCACTTGGTTCGCGATCTCGTCCTTGCTAATGTCAAGGCGGATGCGGTAAGTTTCCAGGTGTATAATGCTTTGCGCGATATTCGCGAAGCTGAGGAACCCCGTCAGTTACCAAGAATTATTACGGAGGCTTATAAGACTGTTGGCAGTAATACTTTGTGTATTAAGCCTTTTGCTAAAAAGCAAACACAGCAGCAAACGCAGCAGGCGTCATCTGATAAAGATGACCCCAGAAAGTTCTGAAACAAATATTGGAGTAAGAACAAAAAACAGGGAAAACAGCAACAGAAACAGGGGTCCCGTCCTGCTTCACCTACACCTGCCTCCACTGAGCGTACATATGAGCTGCGCGACCGCTCTACGATTAAGTCACCTGATAGATTTCAGGTTCCTGAACAACGTTCTCCTTGCTCTTTGCAGGAAACATCGGTCTCAGCCACCGGTGGAGGAGGCGGAGGCATAGGGCAAGGTGGCCAACAGAGCCGTGAGCAGGCTCACAAGGCTGACGGAAAAGGCAAGCAGGACGAGTCACTGCGTCAAAGGCCCCAGTTTCAGAAGGAGAAAGTTGCTGCAGTAACAGCGAGATATGCCACAGATAGTGAGAACGAAGCTTCGGAATCTGACATGGGCGCTGACTCTCCTGGACAGCACAGCGGAGATTACCATAATTCGAGAGGCGCTGCGTCCACTACTGAAGGTGACAGCAACTGACACCTTTGTTTTAGTTGAGACTGCTGACGCTAGAGTGGCTACCGCTCAAAGACTTTATGAAATTGTCCTTATGATTGAAGGTGACATTGAACGTACCATAAAAAGGGTATTTTGGGAAAATCTAACTACTACCTATGATATTTTGTTGGCGGAGTTCGATTGGCCCCCACCCTTTGTCTTAGCTGCTCCGCAAGGGGAGGAGGTGATCCTCCCTGCTTTCGCGCACACAGTGCCGAAAGAGCAGGCCCTGCATTTTGCAGAAGATTGGACTATGGCGCTTGGGCCGGCGTTGTACCGTACTCACTGTGGGTGGGACAAATTTTCCCCTCGACATGAGATTCCTTTGCGGTCGATGCCACAGCCTCAACCCCAATACCCCATGTGGCGTGAAGCGAAACCTTCCGCTGCAGAAATCCTTGAACAATTCGAATATCAGGGTGTAATTGAAACGTCTGTGTCTCCAATTGGTGTTGGGTTACCGGCACTTAAACTCACATTGTCGTACGTGTGCGGTGCAAAATACTCACAGTTCTGCTCTTGTAGATAGTCTCGCGCGCAAAAGGTTTAAGACCACACTTGACATATCCAATGTTTTTTTGCCCACGATGTGTCCTCTCTTAGTAGTCAATGGACGGATTTTACAAGTGGTGGCAAACAGCGCCAATTTTGCCATTTGGGTATGGCTATAAGAATAGTCCAGACGTCTTTGCCGCTCGCATTGTCTCTTCTGGAGGGACTTGACGCAGATGCATGTTCGTATGTGGATGATATCTATCTCACAGGTGACGAGTTATGGCCGCATCTGTGCCATGTAGACAGCATAATTTGCCTTTTTGCGGATTTTGGCTATAAATTCAACTTTGCGAAAAGTCACATTGCAGAGTACACAGTGTTGTTCCTGGGCTATGAGCTCAACAATGAAGGTCAAGGTTTGGCTCCTCACTTCCTGGAGAAACGCGCACTTCTGTGAGATCCCACAACCATGAAGAAATTACAATCTTTACTGGGCTTTTTGAATTTCGGGCGTACCTACATTCCCGAATATGCCCAGCGTATCAAGCCTCTTTACGCTTTGATACAACCTTCTTTTTCCAAATCGTGCTGGCTGCCTGAACATTCAGCCATCTTGCAATCTTTGCAGGCTGATCTTCTAGAATCTTAATTCTTGTCGTCCGTGATAACCACACCAACCTGGTGATACGAATCGTGCAGGGGCGGTGAGTTTCACGTATCTCACTTTTAATAAGGTTAACACAGTCCTTATCGCTTACAATTCACACTTGTACACTTCGGCTGAGTTGCGGTTTTGTGCAGATGGCGATTCTTAAGGAACATGACTGTCACAGGGAAAACACATTTTGTTTGTTACTCCGTATCCTGCCTTGGAGGCAGTGACGAAAGCCAGTGTACCGAATTCCAAAGCTTTGCACCCTCGGTGGATACAGTGGGCCACGTCCTTGACATCCCCGGATGTCACGTTAATTTTTGATTCCTCTCTGCAGACTCAGGAGTTCTTGCAGTATGAATTTGTCCATCCTGCTCCTCTGACTATGCGTCCACTTAAGGATTTCCATTGTATCATTTACACTGCCGGAAGCGCGCTAGCGGCTACGGTTCAAAGCACTCATATTCTTCGGCCTGCGCAATTGTGGTGGGTACTATGGTGGATTAAAGTCCAATGTCGTGCATACACAGACATAAGGGGACTGTCCCGCCCAGTTGGCAGAACTTCATGCTCTGATGCATGCATTGTAGTACCCCGATCCTAGTGTGACTATTCTTATTGTCAGTGACTCTTGCTACTGTGTTCAATCATACAATGACAATCTCCTCTTTTGGACTCAAAATGATCATCGTGACTTCAAAAGTCACACTATAAAACATAAAATGATCTGGGTTCGCGTGGATGAGCTTAAAGAACGGCTGCCTCTTGTGTTTGTAATTCATACTCTGGGTCACCAGCGTGTCGGAGTTCACGCTGTTGGCAACTGTCTCGCTGATGAAGCCGCTAAGACAGCAGTTGCAACATATGCAGTAGCAGCAGTTACACGTTCCAAAAATAAGATTGAGGATGACATCTTGGCAGCTATTGCCGCAACAGAGAAGGGAGGTAACTACCCTAGAGGTTTCCCTTCTAAATACTCTTATCATTAAAGTTCCTTATGTGAGAATTAAGACGTTGGTGACTGGTAAATACCCAACGCAGACCGCAGACAGACTTTGATTACAGCAGCCCATGCTGGGGTGGCCTCATCGCATGCTGGCGTGTCAGCGACTGTATCTCTTCTCCAGCAACGATATTGGTGGCGGGGTTTGTACAAGCAGACGCGTGATTATGTCCTTCAGTGTGGAATTTGTCAGCAAATTAAACCTTCTACTGCTGCACGCCTGCCCCAGACTCAGTTGTACATATCTAATAAACCACTTGTGTGTGTTTATTTAGATCACTGTGGTCCTTTCTCATCGGATACTGCGTATAAGTACATCTTAGTTGCAGTTGATTCGTGCACACCCTTTGTGTGGTTGTGGCCTCAACGCAGTGCTGATTGCAGAACTGTCGTAAGGGATTTGCGTGTCTTTGTGGGAATTTTTGCGTGTGGTACCTTCCATTCGGACCAGGGTCCAGCTTTTGCTTCTAAGGCATACAAGAATGCCGTGAGTTCATTGGGGGTCCAAGTCAAATTTTCGTCTCCATACCGGCCTGAGAGTAATAGTGTTGTGGAGCGGAAGAACCGTGACTTAAAGCAATCCTTGACAGCTAAGGTATTGGGCACTGGCCGAGACTGGCTGACCCTCCTCAATAGCGTACAGCGTGCACTAAATAATCTCTTTAGAAGGTCTCTGGGTGGGCGGACCCCATACGAAATGCTCTTTGGCATCAAAATGTTTGTTCCGGACCTTGTGGGTCTAAACATGGCGGCGGCGGCTGCATCCTTTGACGTAGATGAACATTCTGCTGTTTTACAGAACCTACAAAAGACCAGAGACAGTCTTGCAAAGGAACATTTGCCCTCCACATCTGATGCTGCGTTGCAGATTCCGGTAGTCGGCTGGCTACCCCAAGTTGGAGAACTGGTCCGAGAGAAGATCAAGAACAAGAAGGAATTCGGTCCCTCCTATCGAGCTCCAGTTCCTGTGCTTGGCGTGCAGGGTACAAGACAAGTCATTTTACCTCCTCTTCCTGGCCATACGGGGAACAGGTACATTTCCATTGACAATGGCAAACTACACAGGGTGGCTGATTCTTCTTAGTATGACACCTGCGGTCTCGTGTCCAGCAATGGTGCAACACTCTGTTTTGGCCCCGGATGCTGCCATCGGGCCTGATGTTGTCATTGAGATGAATACAGTTGCGAATCCTTTATTGAATGTACCTGTTGGTGATCCTCTTAATGATACTGAATATACATACCCCACTGACTTGTCTATGCCTGATTTGGAGACCCGTGTGGCTAATCAATCACGTTTTTCATTTGACACTGACTCAACCACATCAAAGTCCCCTTCAAAAGTTTCAATTTTTGCTACCTGGTTTAAAAAACATTTTTTGATTCCCCCTTGGACATTTGGCTGGCGCTTTTTAAATTTTTTTTATTCATGTCCATCGGATTCGTGGTGTTTTTTTTTCGTTTTGTGAATGGACCCTACGTTCAAGAAAGAACTTCAATTAGACTAATTGATGGAACTTTGGGCCCCCACTCCTCTTCGCACATCATGAAGAGGGACCAGACATTTGTGAATATAACTGCTTGGCCCGTTTTAGATGGGATTGTATGGGATACTGTAAAGTTCCAGATTCATGGGCCCACAGAGGTTATCAATGTTCCCAATGTACTCCGTGTTTCTATGGGGGATGTGGTTAAACAAAATATTCGCTCTGATGATTGGGACGTCCAGGCCGTACAGGCTTTATTTTCTGATTTGAAATATTATTAAATAATTGTTAACACGCTGACGCTAGCTGGTTTGCTGCTCCTGCACTTTGGTCTAAGGGTGTTAAATGGCAGATTTGTTGACGATTCCCCACCGGCCGCCTCATACCTCCTAGGCCAGGTAACTTCTACAATTGACTATACTTTAGTCTCTCTCCCATTCTTCCAATACATAAAAGGCTACTGCCTAGGGGATAAAGGGGATAGTGACCATCGGCCGCAGGAAATCTCAAATTATGCACAACCAGACAAATCAATCCCCAATCCAGTTGGAAAGCATGCATGCCACACAATAAGCCTAAAAAGAATTAAATCATCAATAGCCAATTCCAGGGAGGTGCTCTTGGCAGCAAAACAACAGCTAAGTGAGCTTAGCCACCTCACGGGAAACCAAACGTACATGTGGGAAACATTTACGTCTATGTTTTCAAACTCTTACTTATCCGTAGCACAACACTTCCTGCCTAACGATCCAACAATTGCAGGGAAGGCTACGAGTACCCAAAGGTCAAGTTTGAAAAGTCTAAAAAAGTTATTAATAAATCATTGAGGCTTTTGAGGTCACGCCCAGGGGAGACCGATCTACTTCTGCAGCTTCGAAGAGCAAGACCGAACTTATGAAACTTAAATGGGACATAAGGAAAAAACAAGAAAATGAATTATGGGCCAAACTCCACTACGACTCTAAAAAAATCAACAGTGCACGTTTCTGGGCAACGATAAACAAACTCCTACAACCAACACATGGCGGATTAACAACATACATAACAGAAAACAATTGGACATCCTTTTTAGAATGTCACTTTAATCAACACGCACTAGAACTCAATACCAGCAAGGATGACCAATCGGTTCTCCAACTACAAACTGTAATGACCAACGATGCCGGGATTATTGAAATTGATGCAGTTATGATCAGGGGACAAATACGCAAAGGGAGGCAAGAAGGAGCACCCGGGCCAAACGGGATCCCACCAGTCCTTTTTAAGCAAGACCCAGAATACTGGTCAGAAACCTTAGCTCCAATTTTCAGCTCTGTTAGACAGTCTGGGTGCTTGCCCGCATCATGGAAGGGCTCAGTCATCTCACCAATTTATAAAGCGGGAGACAAAACCCTACCAAAAAACTACCGCCTAATCGCACTGCTGGACGCAGAGGCAAAATACTTTGCGGGGAACCTACTTACAGAGCTGCAAGAATGGGCAACAGAGCAAAATATAATTCCCCCAAGTCAAACGGGGTTCTGCAGAGAGACAGGCACAACAACCAACCTTTTAGCAATGTCACTAATCATCGACAAGGCAATTTTAACCAAACAATCTCTCCACCTTTGTTTTGTGGATTTTAAGGCGGCATTCGACAACGTCAACCGAGCCAATCTCTGGAAGAAATTGGCGCTTTGGGGGGTTCCCTCATCCCTTCTGAACCTCCAAATAGAACTACATTCCAACACGTGGATACAGGTAAAGCTTATGTCATACGCGGTCGATGTTGTCTTAAGTAGCCACACTCAAGTAGGTTTACAACGGTTACTCAACACACTGCATGGGTAAGCTGATGAAAACCAATTAGAAGTCAACATAGAAAAAACAAAAACTTTGACTATTAATGGAAAAAAGCGGTCCCATGCTTGGTCGCTTGGAGAAATCGCAATCGCGAACTGCAATGCGTACAAGTACTTACGTGTTATGTTCGATAAAGGGGGCCAATTTGTGACCCAGCTTAAAACCATCAAGAGGAAAGGAATGGCGATAGCGACAACGCTAAGGACCCTCAAAAGAAAAAATTGGCTGGACCAATATTTGCCCCACTTCTTCGCGTTGCGCAATCAAAAATCGCATCAACAGTAACATACGGCAGCGAGGTATTGAGAGGCAGGGATGCTTCATTGCTGGATATCACCATGGCAAAGGCATATAGAGTAATGTTAAATCTCCCGCCATATACCTCGCCAGCACAGATTCGGAGCTTGGATTAACAAAGCAACTTCACGCAAGGCGAGGCTGGTACATCAAGTGCTGGCACAAAATCAAAAATTCCGCCAGGAACGCACTGAACCATCAGCTCTGGCAGGAACTCTGTAGCACATCCACCCTGCCGGCCAAAAAATATTTGGACAAATCACTGGCCGCCACAGGACTAGGCGAACTATGGGAAATTCCGACAACGCACATGCACTTTAAGCGCATTGTAAACAAGGTTATTAATAAAATTTCACTCACAGAAGATAAAGCCACATTTGCCCACAGGAGCCACGCATGGATGACTCTGTGCAGCTACAAACTTTTTGGCCAACAAGCATACTTTGAACTGGGCTACTCTAGGAATTCTATAGAGGCCTTTCTAAAATACAGGTTAGGCATCCTGCCAGCCATACCTCATCTTCCACCATGGCTGAGAAAGAACTGTGGGAATTTGTGCCGGCTATGCGGAGTTGGGAAAGAGGACATTGAACATATAATATGCTCCTGCATAAAATTGAAAGAAAAGAAGAAAGGGTATGTCTCCTTAAAACTCACTTTAATGAACGTGGCATACGCACTCGGGGACAAGCAGTACTTGCATGTTTGAATCCAAGGGACCCACAACTAAATGGGAAGCTAGTCAAGTTCCTATCTCAAGTTGCTGCTAAGCAAAGGACCAGCGGTACAGTAACTTGCACACAGACCCCTGAGGCTTCAAGGAAAACGAACTATGGACATACTGCACTTTTTTAACATTTATGTATGCCCTAGCACATAAAGCCTTTTTAACAGTCCATTGATCGAATAGGAATTTAATCAAAATGTTTTATCAGAATGTATTTTTGTAATGATTTTAACTAATCAAAAACAATAAATTTATACTTACTACTTACTTACTCCTGCACTTTGTAACGCTGCTCTGGCACTTTGCTTTTTTAATTGTTGAATTAAATCGTTTTTAAGATATGTTTAAATCTGAACTGTCGAATCTTTTAACTGCTGCCTAAATTAGCTGTCCACTCGAAATCCCTATTCTGCCTCTTGTCCGCTCATTCTTCGCATTGCCTACACATAAAAATTGGAACTACACAATTCACCATTTGGGTGAGCTCCCCCGAGTCCTCTCTGCTCCCGACCACCATTTTGGGTGAGGGACCAGGGACTCCTGCACGCTTCCAAGACGCCATCTTGGTTAGTGCACTAGTGTTGCAGGGATTACTGACCAACACTACTTAAATATCAGGAATGCAAGCGCGCGCGCAGCGGGCGCGCCAGAGGCAAGCCCGTCTGCGCCCCGATGGCCCAGGGGCCAGACCCCCTGCCCAACATTACATTTACTCAGCTGATACACTGCTGGCATTAAAAACAGGCGTTGAGGTGTTAGAGGGCACTGCACAAGTCAGGTTACATGAGGAGTCACTACTGAGGGGAGAGAAAGGATCCACATGGACTCAGAAACATCCCTATATGAATACAATCCATGGCCTGAAAGTAGCGGTGCTCAATACACCCTCTCTGCAAAAACACCACCTTGAAGTGTTTTCTCTCCTCTTTGAAGGGGACATTGACATCCTAGCACTCACAGAAACCTGGTTGGGGGATACTTCCACCCCAGATATTCTGGCAGCATGGATCACTGAAATAATATCGACCTCAAAAATATCGAGTTGCCATAATATCGTTGACAAAATATCGATGGACAAAATATCGACTGGCTATCTTTAAACAGGTAAGTACAAAAATATCGACTCTAAAATATCGAGTTACTAAAATATAGACTGTAAAAAATATCGTTTTTTTAAATGTCTTTAAATTAAGTTAAAACTAATGTAGTGATAAATATATTTATTATAAACTTACTTAAAATTATTAAAATAATGTTATATTAATAAATATTTATTTTAAATTAAATAAATATATAAAAAAATAATACATATATATTTATATAACATTTTTTTAATTAAATAAACATATATAATAATTTTACCGTAGCATAGCAAAATAATTAACAATTATTGTAACAACTGTAGTGAATTCTACAATAGCTAAAGCGTTGGATAGCGTAGGGGTAAAATTTACTAATCCCACTCCAGTGGGTGCAACAGTAGGGAAAGCGTTGGATAGCGTAGGGGTTAAAATTACTATTCCCACTCCAGTGGGTGCTACAGTAGGGAAAGCGTTGGATAGCGTAGGGGTTAAAATTACTATTCCCACTCCAGTGGGTGCAACAGTAGGGAAAGCGTTGGATAGCGTAGGGGTTAAAATTACTATTCCCACTCCAGTGGGTGCAACAGTAGGGAAAGCGCTGGATAGCGTAGGGGTAAAAATTACTATTCCCACTCCAGTGGGTGCAACAGTAGGGAAAGCGTTGGATAGCGTAGGGGTTACAATTACTATTCCCACTCCAGAGGGTGCAACAGTAGGGAAAGCGTTGGATAGCATAGGGGTTAAAATTACTATTCCCACTCCAGTGGGTGCTACAGTAGGGAAAGCGTTGGATAGCGTAGGGGTTAAAATTACTATTCCCACTCCAGTGGGTGCAACAGTAGGGAAAACGTTGGATAGCGTAGAGGTTAAAATTACTATTCCCACTCCAGTGGGTGCAACAGTAGGGAAAACATTGGATAGCGTAGGGGTTAAAATTACTAGTTCCACTCCAGTGAGTACAACAGTATAATTAGGCAAAAGTTCATAATTAATTATAATTTATAGAAAAATTAGTACCAAGTAAATTTATTTTCCTATACCAATTACTTTTATTTACCAATTTTTTTTTTTTCATGGACAATTATTAATTAATTAAACAATTTAATTAATTAACTTAATTAATTAATTATTTATTTACTTCCCACCCTATTCCCCTATAAACCCACAACCCACTACTGAAACTAATTTACTATAAATTAATTATTTATCAATTAAACAATTATTATGAATTACCAATTATTTTTTTTAATTACCTAATAATAATTATTTTACAATTAATAATAATTTACATAATTAATTAATTATATTTAAATTACTACCCACCCTATTCCCCTATAAACCCACTACCCGCTACTGAAACTAATTTACTATAAATTAATTATTTATCAATTAATCAATTAATATTATTTACCTTTTTTTTTAATTACCAATTATTAATTATTTGACAATTATTATTAATAATTACTTAATTAATTAATTCTCCACCCTATTCCCCTATAAACCCACTACCCACTACAGATTTATATTACACAATTATTAAAAAGTAGTCAAAACTTACCTTATTTTCCATTTTCTTTTGTCTATATTCTATATAGTCGATATTATGTCTAGTCTATATTTTTGATTCGATATTTTGGCTATTAATATCGATATAACTCGATATTTTTGTAGTAGATATTATGTCTGGTCGATATTTTGTGTAGTCGATATTTTTTACTCGATATTATGTCCTGTCTATATTTTGGATTCAATATTATGTCTGTTTACCGGCAGCATTACCTGTAGAATTTGATGCACTATGGTACAACCGACCTGGGGATTCCAGAGGTGGGGGAGTTGCGGTCTTATTTAAAAAGACTCTCATGGTGACCCAGCAGAAAATTGTGATAGTGCAGAGCTTCTGGGAATAAAAATCTCCCTGAAATGGTCCTGTATTGTGCTGCTAGTAGTGTATCGCCTCCCTAAAGGCTCCCCAGATTTTAATTGCGCTTTTCTGGAGCTCCTTACAGATCTTGGATCAAGATATAAACATCTCCTGGTGGCAGGGGATTTTAATTATCACTGGGGTAAATCACCCAGAGACCCTGTAGAGGCAGCGTTCGAATCTAATCTATCCTCTCTGGATTTGCTACAACTGGTAACAGGCCCTACTCATGTTAAGGGCCACACTCTTGACCTGATCTGGTCTTCCATTCCTCGGGCAGAGATAACTGACATCAACCCTTGCGCTTGGTCGGACCATTCCTTGATTAAATGCTGGGTCCCATGTGACTGCTCACCTCTATTGTCAGATCCTTTATGGAAGAAGGTTAGATCTTGGAAGAGAGTGGAGGCTGAATCTTTAGTCTCGACGCTTTTCTCTATTCCTTCCCCAATTAAGAGTGAGGGTAACCTAGACCATAAAAGTGCGGCATTGATGTCTTGGCTTCAGGTTGCAATTAATACACTAGCCCCTGAACGGATAGAGAGGGCTAGATTGAAAGGGAAAGGAGCTCCTTGGTTTAATGACATTCTGAGAGCAAAAAAACAAGCTCTGCGTCAAGCAGAGAGGAGGTGGAGACTGAATTACAACCTAGCGGAGTCGGCCATCTACAAGGCTCTCCTGTCCAAATACAAGGCTGATATCCTATTTAGGAAGGCAGCCTTCTATGAAGACAGAATTGGCCGAGCTGGAAACAAGCAAAAAGAGATTTTCTCCATCTTGAAGGAACTCACGCAGATGGAAGGCAAAGCTCAAAAAAACAATCGCCCGGACTGCAACACCTTCCAGAAGTTTTTTCTTCAGAAAGTCCAGGATATTATCATGGACATTACTAAACCCCCGGCTGATCTTAGCGTATTAAATCTACCTAGATCCAATTCCCTAGACCCGAGCAGGAATCTGAACAGCATTCCACACCTCGAAGAAGTGAGCCTGGCGGCAATAGCTCACCAGATCAAATCAGGCTCCAGAATGGACCCTTCTCCCCTGAGAATATTTCAAATGGCCTTGCCAGGCTTGGCAAAGCAGCTGCTGGATCTACTAAATGATTCATTAGATTCAGGGTACCTGCCAGTGAATCTGAAGGAAGCTAGGGTTATCCCCCTCCTGAAAAAAGTAGGGGTGGATACAAAAGCTTAAAAAAACTACAGGCCTATCTCCCAACTCCCTTTCCTGGCAAAGATCCTAGAAAAGCAGGTTCTGAACACTCTGGCAGGCTATTTGGAGGAACATGGACTTCTCCATCCCAGACAGGCAGGCTTTAGATCACAGGACAGCACTGAACTGGTGATGGCCTCTGTTGTTGACGATATGAGAATCATGGCCGACAATAAACAGCCTTGCGCCCTGATTCTCCTAGATCTGTCAGCAGCATTCGACACGGTCAGCCATGTCATCTTGCTGAACTGGGTATCGAAACTAGGAATAATGGGGCAAGCATTTAACTGGCTTCAATCCTTTCTAACTGGCCGGACTCAGAGAGTTCAAATGGGAGATCATCTCTCCGTCGCCAGTTCTGTGACCTGCGGCGTGCCCCAGGGATCGGCACTGTCCCCTCTCCTATTTAATATTTACCTGCAACCTTTGGTGGAAGAACTAAAGCATAGAAACTGTCAAGTTTTTAACTATGCAGATGATGCTCAACTGTTGGTTCAACTTGATAACACCAGTCAGGCCCAAGACTCAGTAAAGAATCTTCTTAGATGTATCGTTAACTGGATGGCAAATAATCTCCTGAAAGTTAATCTGGACAAAACTGAGGTGCTCATTATTACATCACAAGACAGCCCCTGGTGTGAGCTTTTCTGGCCCCCCGAATTAGGGGAAATACCTACTCCGGGGAAAGTAGTAAAAAGTTTAGGACTAAAAATTGATGCAGATTTGTGCGGTGGTGGACTCCTGTATAGGCCTACTTAGGCAACTTCGGAAACTTGTTCCTATTTTCTCTGTTCCGACACTGCAATCCATTGTGTCCACCACAGTTATCTCGCGGCTGGACTATGGAAATACTCTTTATTTGGGCCTCCCTCGGAAGCTCCTTAGGAAATTACAGGTGGTTCAGAATGATGCGGCCAGGCTGATTTTCTCCCTGCTGAGGAGAACACGAGCGACACCCCTTCTACAGAAATTTCACTGGCTGCCTATTGAAAATCGAGTGCAATTCAAGTGTCTCTGTATAGCCCATAAAGCCATCTATGGAGAGGCCCCCAAATATATTAAAGACCGTCTGAGTAAGTACATCCCGGGCAGAGCCTTGCGCTCCTCCAAAGCCTGTAAATTAACCCCATTGAGATTTAATCTTAAATCAAAGGGTGGTAGAGCTCTGTCGGTCCTCTTCCTCAAATCTGGAACAAGTTACCTGCAACCTTACAAGGGGAACCAGTGCTTTTGCCCTTTAGAAAGGCGTTAAAGACCCACCTGTTCAAAAAGACAACATCTCTACTTTAAAATCGTCAGTGTGGTCGCGGGGATCTGCCGGTGGCTGTTTGTTGTGTTTCTTCTTGTTTAAAAGCGCTTGGAGACCAGTGGTGATTTGCGCTATACAAAAATATAGTAACATAACATTATGCTGCTTTTGATGCTGAAGATTTGTATCTAGATTCTGCTAACTACAGTGATTTATTCTGTTATCAGCATTTTGGAAATCACTTTCTGAATAAAGCTAACATGTTTAGAAATGTGGTGCACTACACACAGTGAGAACATTGTCCTGCACCTGTCGGAGGCAGCTCAAAAACACTTAAACATTTTTTTTCTTACTTTACTGATTTTGATCAATCAATGATGCATTTTTTTTTCAAAAGTATTTTTATTGAATTTTAAAGCATAAAGAAGATGCGACAATCCCGCACAACGTCCCTCGCAGGGGATAGCATTGCTTCCGCCCACATGCACCTTTACGCTAGGAGAGTAGTCCTGTCCAGACCCCAACAGATATCTAACGCCTCTACAGAAACAGTGTCTGACGTTTGTGGGAACTCCAGGTGATCAGAGCTGGTAGTGGGGAGTCAGCCGTAGTCTGCTAAGGCCTCTGTGGCTGGTTGGTAGACCTCTATACGCCCTGGACAGAGGTCTAACGTTCCCATGCTGCATCAATTTAGACGGCATCGCGGGCGGAGCTGATGCAGAATGCATAGAAAGAACAACGAAACCTCCTACCCCCCCCCATCCCCCTCCCCTCCCCCCCAGCCCTCCTCCCCCTCCCCCAGTGGTGGTAGCGAGTCGAAGACTTGTTTCATGGTAATGTAAATGGCAGTTCAAAACTGAAACAGGTGAAGGGATCGAACACTTGCCAGGCACACTGTGGACGGCAAGCCTTGGGACAGAAATCTAACTAATGGCCCCCAACGAAATTCAAAGTTCTTGAAATCATCGAGAAAGATGTCCGCCATTCTCTCTAGACCCAGCAGCCTCCAGAGCCGTGAGTGCCAGAGGGAGATGGCCGGAGCCTCCTTCCTCTTCCAAGCCGCAGCAAGAGTGAGTTTGGCCGCCCCGATACAGAGCCACATAATCTTCTTGTCCGCCCTAGTCTGATGTTCAAGGCTAGGATCACGGAGGCCCAGAAGGGTAGCGGCCATCGAGGTAGGAATGGGGTACCCCAGAAGATCCTTAATTTGGGCAAGAATTTCTTCCCAGTATGGCCGAATGTTGGGGCAGTCCCACCAGATGTGCTGAAAGTCTCCTAACAGCCCACACCCCCTCCAGCATTTGTCAGGAGTGTCTGGAAAGATTTGATGCAATTTGGCTGGGTAAAGATACCACTCCATCATGGTTTTCATGTGTGCCTCTCTTAAGTCTAGGGAGTTGTTAAACCTGGATATGTCCGACCACTAGTGTGGTCATTCCGCATCCGTAATATCCTGCTGGAGGACTCCCTCCCACATTGACATGTATCGGGGTCTCGGTGTGATCGCAGTGGCAAGTAGGAACCCATAAAGAAAGGTGATAGCCCCTTTCATGGAGGAGGTTTGGTCAGAAAGGCTTCAAACTTTGTGAGGGGGCGTGAGGCTGCATCCCTCACTGGAGGAGACAGTGCCCAGTGGAGAAGCTGAGCGTGGTGGTAGCGTTCCTGCTCCTGAACCCCGTAGTCCCTCTTACAGTTATCGAAAGTGAGTGGGTCAAAGCTGTGGAACAGGTGTGTGAGAGCTAGGCAACCCCCTTCCCGCCAGGCCTCAAAGGGCCCCTTAGATGCCGCCAGAGTTGAAATGTAAAGGTGTAAAGGGAGAGGGAAAAGTAGTCCACCTATCGTCCCCAGAGACAGAATCCCAAACCCTCAGGGTGGTGTGAGTGGGGGTACTGATGTAAGCATTTTTGGGTCTGTCACTCTAGGCCTTCCACACCAGGTCCCAGATAGTCCTCCCCGCAACACTCCGGTCCATATGTAGCCAGTGTTTCTCCGACTCCTGCTGCATCCATTCCACTAGAACTCTGAGCTGCGCCGCCTTATAGTATAGGTGCATATCGGGTAACCCCACCTCTCCGTCTGTCTTTAATCTACGTAGCATGGCGAAGGAGAAGCGCGCTCTTCCCCCCTGCCAGATAAATCGTAGCATCATGGATTTCACTCGTCGGAAAAAGTCTCAGTCGAGTTCAATTGGCAGATCCTGGAACAAATATAGAAGCTTGGGGAGGAGGGACATCTTAATTGCGTGGATCCTTCCCAGCCAGGATATGAACAGTGGTTTCTAGCGGTTCAAGTCAGCCTGAATTTTAGATAATAAGGGAGGGAAGTTGGCAGAGTAGAGTTTCCCCAATGTGGGCGTCAGGTGGACTCCTAAATAGAGGATGGAGGAATCGGCCCATGGAAGTCGTATGAGTGTCGTGAGACGGTTGACCTCAGATTGGGGTAGCGTGAGATTCAGGACGTAGGATTTACCATAGTTTACCCTAAATCCAGACACTGCTTCAAAGCGCTCCAGTTCCGCTTGGACGTGGGGGAGAGATCGGGCCGGGTCAGATAGGGAGAGAAGGACATCGTCCGCAAAGAGCGTAATCTTGTGCGCTTCCCAATGAAGGGTATGCCCTGGATGCCGGGGTTGTCCCTTACTGCCAGTGCCAGTGGTTCTATGCTTAGAGCGAAAAGTAGGGGCGAAAGCGGACAGCCCTGCCTGGTGCCCCTGGAGTACGTGAAAAAGGAGGACGCGTGACCATTCACCGACACTCTAGATCTGGGAGAGAGGTAGTTCGCCCGAATCATTGTCAAGAATTTAGAGGAGAAGCCGAAGGCGGCCAATGTTTGAAAGAGGAACCCCCAGTCCACCCTGTGGCTGCCATCACGTCATCCCTAGAGAAAGGGGCGTGAGCGTCTCATTCCACTCCGCCGAGACTTGAGGTATCGGTAGTGTTTGCAAGTAGTCTCTCTGTGCAGCGGCTTCTAGCGAGTCCTCAGAATAGAGTGCCCGGTAGAAGGAGCCGAACAGTTCAGCCTTAGTGTCGTCTTGATGTGTCAGTTCGCCCTGAGTTTCCCGAATCCCTCCAATGTATTCCCGTTCTCTCTTGTCCCGAAGTTGCCTAGCCAGATGCTTCCCCACCTTGTTACCCTGAGAGTAGGACAGCCGAAGTAATTTAAGCAGAGTATATTCTGCTCTATTATTATAATGCGCCCTAAGCTTACCCCTGACGGCTGTAAGGTGCCGTAGTGGTCGTCTAGAAGGGTTCTTCTTATGTTCCAATTCCAATTGAGAGAGTTCCTCCTCCAGTTGTTCCCTTTCGCGAGCTCGCTGTTCGTTAAGCGCAGCGTTCATTGCTATACCTTGCCCTCTGATGCAAGCTTTAAGATCGTCCCATGTGGTAAAAATCAATGTATCCCCCGTGTCATTGTATAGTCTCTGGATTGGGGGTAGAGGAACCGCCATGCGTCAAAAAGGCCCATATCCAGAACCTGCTGTTGAGTCTCTGGGGAAAAAGAGCCCATGTCAGATCTGTGAGCGTGAGTGCTGTCCATGTCCCTCTGCCAGACCAGGTTAAAGTCCCCCAGGATAAGCAGCGGTCCTTGCGCAAAATCCAGGACCCTACCCAGTAGAGTGTGAAGGAAGCCATTCTGCCCGGAGTTGGGTGCATACAGTACAACAAAGGTGCATAATCTACCCCGCAGGAGGCCCTTAACCATGACCCAGCGCCCTTCTCCATCCCTTTGGACTCCTGTGGGTTGGAAATGTAAAGTCGAGCGGAACATGAGAGCCACTCCCCTTTATTTTGTAGATGCGGACGACCTGTAAATGAGTGGGAACTGTTTGTGCTTAAGGCGGGAGTCGTCCGTCTTAGTCAAGTGGGTCTCTTGCAGGCCCACGACATCGAGCTGATGGTCAATAAGATATTTCCAAACCTTTTGACGTTTCTGGGGGGAGTTCAGCCCTTTAACATTCCAAGTCCCTAGTGTTAAGTGTCATCATCTAATGAGTAGTACCCCCTCAGCTCGCTTCGTACCCTCGCAGCTCGGACCCCTTGCTACCACCACTGCCCCCCCTCTCCCTCCCCTCCCCCTGGGACACCTGCCCTCCCCAACTGTGTCCCCCGGTCCCTGAACCGTCTCCTCCCCCGCCCAACAACCCCCCCCCTCCTGCTCTCCCCCCACCTCCCCCCTCCCCCCGCCTTGACCCCAACAGAAATACCAAGAAGGCAAACCATAGTCCCTGGCCTAGCAACCAGTTCAGGTCCATGGGAAGGTCCTGTGGAGGGTAATGTGGCAGAGGCGACCCTTGATGGCCCCCCGACCCGTCCCCCCCGCCCATGTGGGCGTAGAGCGATGAATGCAATCCCCTGTCGGTGCTGCTTCAATGCACGGCTGTAGTGTCTTTGACCACCTCTTGTACAGCCGCCGCTTGTTCTCGAGCCATAGTGGTCGGGTCCGGTTTGGGTACCGCCTTGGGAGAGCGTTGGCGTCTCACTCGTTGCCATTCCCCTCTAGATTGCTGCTTGGGCCCATTGGGCACGTCTCGCCAGGCCAACTCTGTGTGCCCTGTCAATGCGGATTTCAAAGTCTGCAGGTTCGCCTATAATGTCTCTGAACACCCCCTGCAGATATTCGGTCACGCTGTTCCTCTCCGCTTTTGACAGCACCCCCCGGACGCGGATGTTGTTCCTTCGGGAGCGGCTCTCGAGGTCTTCCGCATGAGCTTGAAAGTCCACTTGTTGTTCTCGGAGACGGATGACCTCTTGTTGTAGGTGTTCCACCTCCTCACTCCGCGTCTGGTCTGCCTCCTCCATCAACGCTACTCTCTCCCCTAGGCTGTCCACATCATGGCGAAGTTTGCGCTGTTCCCCTGCCAGTTCTTGCTTCAGGGACTGAAAGTCCTCTCTCAGGGAATTGAAGAGGGACTCGAGGAAGGCCTTGGTGATGGGGGCCCCTCCGTCGTCCGGCCCCGTGCCTCCCGTCGCGGATAGGGGGGACAGACTTTTGTCCACCTTCGGGTCACCCTTGGCGAGCATGTCCGTAATTGTGCAGCCTCCCCTGCGCCCGGCAGTGGTCATTCTGCCTTGTTCTGTCTGTCCGCCGGATCGGCTGGGACCAGTGGGACCCCCCCAGTGGACAGACAGGGCAAGGGTGCGAACTTGATGTGCGCTACCGGCCTGGCTTCTTCGGGCGTGCACAGCACAAGGGATCACTACCCCCCCACCCCCACCCGGTCCTGGAATACCCTTCCGTGGGCCGGTTCTCTCTGGCGTTCTAGTCCTGGGCACCCCTGGCCAGACCTGTGCCCATCCTCACCTCGTGGTCACTCGCTCCTGCCTCAGCCTGCTGCGGCCCTTTTGACCCCAGCCCAATGAGTTCTGGGAGGGTCCTGGCGGCTGTGACCTTCTGGGTGTCTGCTCCTCGATATAGGCCCGAAAGCCTGGGCCTCGAGTTTCGCCTCGAGTTTTGCGTCACTAGCGCCGGTCCCTGCACCACTCAGCCAGTCTCACGATAGGGGCCAGCCTCGCCTGCGTTCCCTCAGCAGGCTGTTTATAATGCGGCGGTGAGCCTCTGTTGTGCTGGATTGCCCTGCCCTGCCTGCTCAGCTGGCCATCTCGCTTCCCCGGAACACCTGAGCCTGGGAGCTCGATTTTGCGCTTCCTGCGCTCCTCACCCCTTCAAGCAGTGAGTCGTGCCGTCCCTCCCACGCTGGAGGACACCTGCGTCGCCGCCTTCTCTGCTTTCTGCCGGGAGCGTGGAGTCCCCTTATGTACCGTGGCGCACAGCCTGCACCCGGTTTGCCGCCCGGTCCGCGGTCTGCCGGTGACTCTCTCCCCCTGTCCGGCACAGGCCCCAAGCCCGGACCTCGATTTTGGCGGCTCCCGTCTCGGCGCTCACCTGGGATGTTGATGCCGTCCCCGTGGCCGGGCACCCGCCGCCACCTCCTGTGCCGCTCTTGAGCCCGTGGCGGTGCTAGACCTCCTACGGCAACACAACTGCCAATACTGGACATCACTTTCTAATATTTATGCTGACCTTAATGAGTAAAACATACCGGTCCGTTTTTTAGTTTCCGTCACTAGTTTATTATTTCATTTCTTCACTAGTTGAACTTCATAGACATTTCATCAACTTTTTTGTGCATGTACAAACAAGATCTAAAACATTACAATTCAATCCAACAGAATATACAAAACATTTACAGATTTACAAATTTTCAACACATCCAACTCACATTCTGGCCAATCCATTCATCCTTCCTTCATACAGCAAAACACACTCTTAGGGCCTATTGTCAGTGATGAATTATCTGTCCATATAAATGGTTTTTAGTTTCATAATTAACAGTCTTGTTTGGTCAAAACAATCTTTTTTGGAGGCACAGCCCTGTTTTCCAAACAAAATTTCTGTTTTCTGATAGACAATAGGCACCAAACCAGGTCGACGCGTTTCGAACCCCCAATTGCGGGGTTCTCCTCAGGACCAACAGTCTCTACAAAAAAAGAAAACGCTAATTTAAAAACTGCTATACAAGGTCTCTCACATTATCCGAACAGGCCCAGGAAATTTGGAGGTGGCTAATTCATCACATTACATTGCAAATAGAGCATGTTCCGGGCGTGGACAACGATTGGGCAGATTATCTAAGCAGAACCAATTCCATATGTCACGAATGGGAGTTAAACATAGTTCAGGTGAGAAAAGTCTTCAAATAGTGGGGCCCTCCAAAACTGGATCTTTTTGCGACAGAAAACTACAGGAAGAGTGAAAGGTTCACCAGCAGGTTTCCTCAGAGGAACTCTTGGGGGAACGCTCTACAGATGCAGTGGACGGGGACTTTCGCCTATGTGTTCCCTTCATTTCCCCTCATCCCAAGAGTGTTGAACAAGATGAAGAAAGAACCATGCCATCTCATTCTCATAGCTCCAGCATGGCTGAGGCAATTTTGATGCACGATATCCTGTGCTCCACCTGTGCTCGATATCTCTGTACATTCTCTTTGCTCCACTGCTAAACCTACTCTCAATGAACGACGGTCAAATTGTTCATCCTCAATTAAAGTCTCTAAGTTTGTCAGCTTGGAACCTCACGACTGAATTCACAGATTTAAACATCACTCCGGATTACAGGTCCATCCTACAGCGGGTCAGAGCTTCTTCCACCAACAGGTTATATGCTTCAAAATGGAAGAGATTCTGCAATTGGTGCGAGGAGAAAGAATTGCATCCTTTGCTCTCAACTCCGGAACAGGTTTTTACCTTACTTACTTCACTTAGCTAAATCAAAATTGGCTCACTCATCAATCAAAGTACACTTGGCGGCAATTTCCAGGTTTTGCAAAAAAAACAGGTGAACTCTCTTTGTGGTCAACAAGATTTGTTAAGGAGTTTATGAAAGGCCTCTTCAGGGGTTTACCACCCTTAAAGCGCCCTGAATTCCATGGAAATTAAACACAGTACTAGCTCAATTGATGAAATCGCCTTTGGAGCACATACATAAGGCTGATTTAAAATATGTTTCTTGGAAAACGGCTCTCCTCTTAGCCCTCTCGTCGGCTAGAAGAATCAGTGAAATTCAGGCTTTCACGATTGCTGCGCCTTTCCTTCAATTCACACAGGATAAACTTTTATTGAGAACAAATCCTCAATTCATTCCCAAAGTTCCAACTTCATTTCACTTGAATGAACCAGTTGTGCTTACCACATACTTTGGGAACCCTTCAACGGCCGCGGAAAGAGCATTGCACTCTTTGGATGTAAAGCGATGCATCAAGTTCTACATGCATAGAACAAGGACTTTCAGAAAATCAGATCCGTTATTTGTGTCCTTTACTTCACCACAGAAGGGTCAAGCCCTTTCAAGGAATAGTATTGCACGTTGGATTTCCTCTGCAATTGTTTTCTGCCACAACAATGCTGGAAAACCTTTATCTGCAAAAGTGTCTGCACACTCCACGAGGAAGATTGCAGCCTCTACAGCCATGTTTGCCGGTGTATCGCTTCCAGACATTTGTAGAGCGGCAACATGGTCCAACGTGCATACATTCACTAAGCCTTACTGCCTAGACTCTGCATGAAAAGCAGACGCTGCAGTGGGTCAAGCTGCCCTGAGACATCTGTTTGCTCAAGGTACAGTCTTTCATATCTATCAATTATATTTGTTTTGTGTATTTGGTTTTCACAATTTATTTGCTATTTTACGATTTACTTGGGTTCATGATTCATATTTATTAGTATGTTTTCAATGTCTCTTTTATTGCATATGAAGGTCTTCGCCTAGTCGCAAACTAATGGAATTACATTGCTAACTACTCTCATACAAGCATGTGAATCTATGAATGATTCAATACTGGAGAAGAAACAAGTTACTTACTTGTACACTGTGGTTCTCCAGTATTGATATCTTTTATAGATTCACATGTGGCCCTCCCTCCTCCCATTCTAGGCTTGCCACTTCTGATCTCATGTTACGTCTTTACCTTAGCACACTTGGCACGATATCTGAGGTCTAATGACTCTGACTGAGGAGTTAAGGTCGAGGGCTGGTATATGATTCGTCGAAGTTTGGGCCTACATAAATATGCTGACGACTGTCAAAGTTTTTCTTTCCTTTTGGTGGTTTCTATGTACTTCTATGGTACTTCTTTTCTAACTACCGCAAGACTCCCACCATGACGACGAGGAAGATACAAGCATGTGAATCTATGAAAGATATCAATACTTGTTTTATCAGTGCTCAGTTTATACCAGTGTTTGTAGGTGTTTTTCACAGGTGCTTATTTCATAACACTGGCACTCATTTCTAACATTCCACCACAAGGGTGCCCTGTCTGTTAATGTTTAAACAGAGCACATCAACCGAGTATTTAACATTTCAATATACATTAAAATAACAATACACCGCCCAGTTTATTCTTCCAGCTTTGAATGACATGGAATAGTCCAAACTGTCACATTTGTTGGAGTGTGGGGGTAAGAGGGTAACAATGGCACTGGCATTAGGCAGCGCTTCCAGAGGCATTTGGGGGGTCGAGGGGGCGGGGGGTCAGAGGAGGGGCTTATGGTGCAGTGGCCTTATGTGAAATACCCTGGACCTAAGCAAATATGCTTTTACAACTTAAGCACCGAGATCCTTATTCTGTAAGCAGTTGTGTCTGTAATCTGATATGCTTTTTTCAAATTTTTATACAGTATGACAAAACATGCTCCTAGTGGCAGTCAACTCAGGTGAGAGGTCAATAGAAATCTAGCAGGAAAAATCGGCCAGCTACAGAGACCACGGCATTTTGTCTGCATGGGCTAAAGTTAAAAGAAAGGCTTCTTTCTGTAAAAAGTGAATTTCTGGTTGAAAACAGAGCCTTAAATAACTGCTTTATTTGAAGCAGGAGCTAGTCATCTAACCCTTATAGGGTTTAAAAAATATTTCAGATATTGAATGAGTCAAATGTTGTCATCTATCTTTGGGAAATATATGCCTGTGTCATGATACAAACTCAACGCTCATCTGAGTACTTTGAAAATATGATCATTTCTTCAGGGTTCGTCCTCGGATACAAAGTTACTTGATACTGATCTGTGCCAGAAAGGGTCACCGTGGTTTGAAGAGTGGAATAACCTGTCCTGTCACTGGAGCCTGCCATCTCAGTTTAATCAAGCCTCTCCGTTCCCATCAGGCAGAAAATCGGAAAAATGAAGCCCGTGCATCTGGTAGATACAGTGATGTTAGACTGGAACAGCAGGCATCAGCAGCCCTTCTACATGAAACAGTACTCTGGTAACTCTGGGTTGTGTGCATTCTTCCAATGCCAATCAAAGGCAATCGTTACTCTTTTTCACTGACACAGATCATCTTTGCATGACATTTCAGGTTTTTGTATATTCCACTCTTTTCAGATGTTGTAGGTTTTACTCTCATTTCCCTTTGGGTGCCTTTTATAATACACCTGCGCTTCACTGAGGGTTAGAAGGCGCTAAACACTTTATTGTAGCCAAAATCCTCAACCGTAACCCAGATAATGATGAATCCAGAAGATGTCTTCATAGTGCTTAACGACCATCTAAATGATGTGGATGCGCTACAGAAATGCACATCACATACCAGTTACCTGGCCTTAAAGCAGAAGGATCTCCTGCCCATCATCATGAAATCCTTCTCAGTTAAGATGAATAAGCCCCATCCAGACATTTCAAATGAATGTACGGTCTTACCTGCATTAAACAGCAGCCTTCGCCTTTTGCACTGACAAATAATCCAGTCGGAATGCTGGGAATCTAAAGTTGAGGAATAAAAATGTAAGATGAAAAAAAGCCCACGAACTTTGAGATGACAATGAGCAAAGGAATTACTTTTACATAAGAGAAATGGTTTCTGCCTGTGAGAAATGATAAATCATGCAAACGATGCGGGCAGCCATAGCGCACATCCCTTAAAAATTACAGGACATTGGCCGCAGATAATGAAATGATGTGTGCTTAATTGTGTATTGTCAGTCCATGCTGCCCCCTATCAAGGGCTGCACGGCGAGGGAGAACAATGAGGGGGAGAGGGAGCAGCCCTGATTCATATCGCTCAGCATAGACACTTGAGGGAGAAGAATTTACCTATCTTCATTCTCTTAGTAGAGCCAATATATAAGAGCTGCAATTAAGCTCGAAATCCAGCACCAGACCCCACACACTCGAGGACCTGGCTCACATATTGGCAATCAAGGTAGTCAGATGCTTTCTCCATGTCAATGGAGGTCTCTCTCTCAACATATTTCTCCTATTCAGGATGCACCGGCAGAGGAAGGAGCATGCATGCATGCAAAATCTATTGGGCTAAATCTGAGTATTTTATAGTCTAAATTTAAGATCGAAGGCCATTACTACCAGGTGTTGTGTCCGTAGCTAACTGATCCACCGCTAGTTTAACCCACCCCCAGGGTTAGAGGGGCATCCAGATTTGCCTTCTCTTCTGGTGTCAGTTGCTATTTTTGTGCTGCTAAACCTTGAGCTTCTTTCTGCAAAGTGTCAGAAACTTGTCCTAGTGCATAAAGCCATCTGTAATAAGCTGTGAAATTGACGGGAATCTCTTTGAGTGTTGTATAGAAGGTGTATTAGGCACAGGAGGGTGTCACCTATCCACCTCGGTGTTCAGGACACAAAGTTGCGGCTATTGGCAGAGGATAACAAGGAATCTCTGCCAGTACTGGTGAAACATCTTCGAGAAATGCTGCCTATCCTGCGTTGTGTAAGTACAAACCTAGCAGTTGGTATTATCTGCTGTCTAATTGGCCTTCTGCATATACATACCCACCTTTCCGGTCTATCCGTTGTGGCTGAAAAGTGTACGTCTCCTGAAGGAATGTATAGTGATAATACCCCTCCTCAGGAAAGTGTAAATCTGATGCCCCTTTGTGATGTACTTTGCATGTACCTGCATCAGTCTAAAGGATAACTTAGAGGAGTGGAGTGGGAGCACCTCTACGGCAACAGCCATCACAGGAGTATTACACCTTATTACTGCCGAATGTATATCTTCAGTGGTCCTAGCCAATTGTCCAGGGCCACCCCCTGCTCTGTCTGCTATGTCCCGCCCATAGAGAAAAAACTTTTAATACGCCCCACTCCCTACCCAGGGCTGAGATGCAAGGTACCTCAAAGTCAGTACATGATACACCATGTAATAGGGTGGTAGCCAGCTTACAGCAAGTTATCTTGGTGCTCAATTGGATCCAATGCTTGTTTGTATTGATCGTGCTTGTATTTACTATCCAGGCCTAAGCCTTCAACCTTCCTTTAAGGACTCATCTCAGTACTGGCTCATGAGGAGATATTGAACCTGTAAAAAGTATTTGACCCCTTTAGCTTGACTGGATATGATACAAAAAGATCTATGAGAGCAATGTGGCATAGTCCAAAGTCAGCGTACAATTAAGTTCCAAACAAAGCTCCCTGTTCCAACCACTGCAGCACAATATGTTGCAATAACCCCTTTTCATCCCACCACATCACATTGAGTCAAAAGATATCGTTGGTCGTTTGCAGTATAATTCTGGTTAAGGTCTCATCTTTTGAGCTCAAGGAGAAGCGACTGAGTAATCTCTATGGGTACTGTCCGAACCATCTGACAAATTGTCCCATTGCCATGGGCTAAAGACTGCTGCAGTAGTGGGTGTGTCTTCTTTTGCTTCCTGAGCTTATTGGCATGTAGGTATTGAAACCACTTTAGGCGAGCCGTCGACTCTTGGTTTCTGCTGCAGCTACCTCCTTTTCTTATTCAGTATTGGGGTATCTTTCATAGATTCACATGCCTGAATCATTCCCCATCGCCGAGGCGGAAGTCCCACGGTAAATAAAAAAGCAGTGCCAAAGGTAAATAATAGTAGTAAGCCCTAAAGAAAAGGCCTGAGGCCTAGATCCTAGTAGCCTATCTACATCATTATGCTAAAAAGACCAACGTTTTTTCCCAACCAATCAGCTATCAGCACCCATTAGAACACTCTCAGCAGAGCCAGTTCTCCTCAGATTTTCACCGCACGTCGTGTGGAAGGGAGTCTCCCTGAGTGCCAACTCAGTTATTCTTCATTATGTCTGACAAGAAGGCCTTGTTCAAGCCCTGCAGAACCTGCGACAAGAAGAAAGTCCATGCTGATGATCAACATGGACTGTATCTACTGCCTCTATCCTAAGCATGAGGCAAAAGATTGTACAATTTGCCGTACCTTCCCTTCTAAAACTGTAAGGGATAGGGAGGCAAGAGTGCTGTTCTGGCTTAAATCTTCTTTGGCTGAACATGATGACAGAGCTTCAACTTCCAGTAAGAGTGCTAGATCACAAGACAGTTCCTCAAGTGAGGGGAGAAAACATCTTAAATTCCCCCACTCTACTTCTGGCCCTTCTCAGAGGTCTCCCTCTTCTTCCTCTGGGCCTATACAGTCTCCACAGATTACTGCTCTGAAGGACTCTAAAAAGGAATCTTCCAAAACAGTGAGTAAAAGCTTCTCAAAATATTTGGCTTTACCTTTATCGTCGATGACTTCTGTCACGTCTTCAGCTCCCTCAACGACGGCGACGATATCCATACCTCTATAACTTCTCCTATACTGTCGACGAGGATTTCTAATGTGACTAAGAAGACCGTCGTCGAATCGACAAAGTCGTCATCTAAACACTCATCGACGAAGGTACCGTCGACGAAGCTTCCACTGTCGACGAAAGTATTCTTGACGAAGACGCAAGTATCTTCTGTGTCGTTGACAACTGTCCCGCCGACGAGAAGCTCAAGCCCGTCTACGACGATCCTGTCGACGGCGGTCCCGTCGACGTCGAGCCCGTCGACGATGGTCCCGTCGACGATGATCCCTTCAACGATGATCTCGTCGACATCGATCCCTTCAACGACGATAGCAAAGAGCCCATCGACGACATTTCCATCTACGATGATCCCGTCGACGACCATACCATCGACAATGGTTGTACCTACTCCAACTAAGGCTTTAGTGGAGGTACCAGCTTATTCAACGCCAATTTCTTCAAGAACTTTTCAACTTCAATAGTTTCAAAGGCATGAGTATTCCAATATTTCCCCTCTTACTCCATCTCACCTCCTGGAAACATATGCTCAAGAGGAGGATGATGATTATGACGATGATGACGATGAAGGACCTTTTGGGATAGCTCGTCATCCTTCTGAACTGCATATCAAATGTCAAGAGGAAGAGGAGGATGACGAAGACTACAATGAGCACTACTACCAAGAGGACATTGTTGTTCCTCATCACACAGTATACCAGAGGCACTCTCTGTGCTCGGACACCGGCTATTAGCCTCCAAACCTTATCTAGGACTTGCAAGCCATGCTAGCTGATTATAAGTAGCAGTTTCCCCCGCAGCAGGTTATTTCATCACCTCAGTCTGTGGCGGTTATAGAGCCTTTACCTCCACCTGAGGCTCCGGTACCAATGCCTCCAATTACAGAGCCTCTTCAGGAACACCAACCTTCTCAGCCTCCTCAAGATCAGGACACTTCCTCCTATGAGGAAGTTGAAGAAGGTGAATTGCCAGAAAATCCTCATTTAGATCCATGGGATTCGTACATTATTCCTATGCCTTTGCCTCCAACTCCTCTGCCATCTGACTCACCACCAGAAGATATAGATGGGTTTCATAACCTCATGCAGCGTGCTGCTACTAGGTTTCAACTTCCAGTCACTGAGCAACAAACTGAATGTTTCCTTCACTATTTTAAGGAGGATTCCAGAAAAGGTTCCAGAACTATTCCTATAATAGATTATATATGGAACGAGGATATCAAGATTATGAAAAACCCTGCATCCGTGCCTGCTGTGCTTCCGCAGATAGATAAAAAGTATCATGCTCCGGCCAATAGTCCATCCTGCCTCATCGAACACCCCAGGCCGGGTTCTGTCATTTCCCAGGCTGCCCAGCAAAGGTCTAAGATCCCGGCAATGCCTATTACTACACCGCCGGGGAACTGTATTGCTGTGAGGAGCGAGGAGCGAGGAGAGCCCTGTGAACTGCCTGGGAGGAAGGCGATTTGCTGTTTTCACCCCAAGACTTGCCGCACCCGCTGTGAGGTCTGTGTAGTGACCTGTGTCCCTGTTGCAGCGGGGGCCTTTGGGGGCATTTGGGAAGGAGAGTGAGCGAGCGCTGAACGCCGGCAGGGACACGTAGTACCAGGAGTCCCTGCCCGACCCAGCACACCTGGTCTGCGTTCGTCTGACAGCCCCGCCCCGCCCACAGGCATCAAGCTGCATTTTAATCTGCCTCTAGCCTCTTCCACTTGGGAACTGTATTGCTGTGAGGAGCGAGGAGAGCCCTGTGAACTGCCTGGGAGGAAGGCGACTTGCTGTTTTCACCCCACGACTTGCCGCACCCGCTGCGAGGTCTGTGTAGTGACCTGTGTCCCTGTTGCAGCGGGGGCCTTTGGGGGCATTTGGGAAGGAAAGTGAGCGAGCGCTGAACGCCGGCAGGGACTCGAAGTACCAGGAGTCCCTGCCCGACCCAGCACACCTGGTCTGCGTTCGCCTGACAGCCCCGCCCCGCCCACAGGCATCAAGCTGCATTTTAATCTGCCTCTAGCCTCTTCCACTTGGGAACTGTATCGCGGTGAGGAGCGAGGAGCGAGGAGAGCCCTGTGAACTGCCTGGGAGAAAGGCAACTTGCTGTTTTCACCCCACGACTTGCCTGCTGCGAGGTCTGTGTACTGACCTGTGTCCCTGTTGCAGCGGGGGCCTTTGGGGGCATTTGGGAAGGAGAGTGAGCGAGCGCTGAACACCGGCAGGGACTCGAAGTACCAGGAGTCCCTGCCCGACCCAGCACACCTGGTCTGCGTTCGCCTGACAGCCCTGCCCCGCCCACAGGCATCAACACGTCATATAAAAGAGTCTGAGATACCCGCTGCGCGGGACGAGCCGGGCGAAGCCCGGGCAAAGGGCGGGCCATCTACGGCCGTCCAAGGCTGGACAAGACTGGGCTGGGCCACCCCCTAAACTCTACTACAGGCCTGGTAAGCCCATGTATGGGTTTGTGTATTTATCACTAAGTGTGGACTAGACGTCGTTCAAACTATACACAATTATTTATTTGCTGTAAATCGCTTGTTTAAAAATGCCTCGTCAGCTGGGGAAGGGGGGTAAGCCAGCATCTAGCATCACGGGGGGAACCATTACTGGCACGCCAGATAATTTCATTACAAGAGTGGCGGTCATGCTTGAGCTGGAGATAGCCCTCACTGAGAAGCGGCTATCCCATGAACTGATAGCCACCAAAAGGTCTTCCCTGGGCCAAATTAGAAACGCTGTTACACCTGATTATGCTGATACCCAAAGGCCGAGTGCACTTAAATCTCCAGGCAAACACATTGAGGGGCGTCATTCTATTACTACTGTGAATACTTCATCCGATACTACATTCTCTGATAGCCTATCTATGGAGAATTTTCACCCTATAAAGAATACAGAGGTTGCAGACACACTTAAAAACACGACTAAATATTCATCTACATATTCTGCACATAAAGGCAAAAGAAAGAGGGATGGAGGGGGCCAATTAGGAAGAAAATCAAAGGAGCCAAAAACAACAATAAATTCCACACTGCCAAGTTTGATTAAATCGAACATATCAACTAAAGCTCCTACTATAGTTATTTCCACCCCTAACCACTTATCGAATGTTAGCCCCTTGCCTTTATCTCATACTTCAGATATACTTATGGAGGCAACATGTACCATATCCCAAGTTGAGCAGCTGCTCAAGTCATTTACACTCCCAATTATCGAGAGTTTAAAAGTAATTAATGACAAAATGGATAAGCTACAGAAGGCTACTGCAGAAAATACTCATGCCATAGCGAAGTTATCATCCAGCCCGATCGATATTGGCAGTACTATAGGCACAAGGAAACAGGTAAAAACACCTCACCTTAAACCCCCTCAAAACCACCGATGAAAACAGGCGGAATGAGGCCATCTAAAAGTAAGGAAGGGATCACGATGGGAAGCTCGGAAGCAGGGAAGGCTGGGGGGTGGGAGGAAGATACATCAAGTAGCCAGAACACCCCTCTACAAATTTCGCCATCAGTCCAACATGAAGAGGGAAAAAACCCGGTTGAACCCAGTAAAAACGTGATTATTCAGCCTGTCATTAACTTACCCCCTCAATCATCACCGTTAGTGGTAGTACTAGGAAATGTCCCACCACTTATGGCGGGAGACAGGGAAGACTACCCCCAGCTAAGGAACAAGGTAACCCATTGGCTATCACGTAACACCAGGGAAAGCAATAACCTTGGTCACAGTTTTATAATTAGGGCTCCCGGTTTTCCGTTTTTACGGATATTTACTTATAAATACAGACAGAAAAAAGTTTTCCTTTATCTGTATTTATATGTAAAAACATGAAACTACTAGTACATTTTGTTCTGCTGCAATCTGGTGTCTCCCCCTCCTTAGAGGGTTAAGAGGTGTCAGCCCGGGCTGAGACACCTTCCCGGGCAGGCACGGAGCTGCCAGCCGCACCCGAGCACTTCACAGGTCTTTGAAAGACCATTTACAGAGACGCGGCAGGGTGCTGGGCCACCTTTGTCGCAGAGATTAACGGGAGAAGAGACAAACCCCTCCCAGCAAGTTAGTTAAACAAAGCATCTGGCAAAAAGAACGGCTCACACAGAGAATGCAGAGAGCTCAATTGCAAAGCTTTATGCTGATGGATTTAAGAGGGCCAAACCCGCTCTACTCCCCTCATTATTATTGGGGGTAGGGATGTGAGAATTCTATTTGACTGGAGCTCAGTGACTCCTCTTAGAAGACGGTTCTGTTTAGGCGCTACACAGCAAGACCTCCTTTGCACACACACTAGTGTCACTCACAGTCTCTCGTGCAATTCTAGTGCTTGAAAGCTACTAGAACCCGAAGATTTTGGAGCGCTTTACCTGACGACAATCACATTACGTATGACAGTTATTCATTTTTTGTGGCCACGGGGAGATTAATTGACTTTCCCAGAATCTAAGGATGTTGAGCCGGCGCTGAGCCTCGAACCTCGTTCTAAAGTTCCAAAGTAGGCAGTTTTGGCTGTTATACCACATCCCCTCCCTGATATTCAGAGAGGATTATTGCACAAACTGCGAGACACTAGACTCTAAATATAATTTTACAAATTCTTGCACAATCTGATTTCTCCCTCCCCAACATATCGCTTCTTGTCTTTTATTCGGTCTGATCTTCCTTCCCCAAGAATTCTTGTATTTGTAGTGTTTAATGTCCTCCGTATTCTACCGGCCAAGTGGGCCCGCCGGATATAGCCATTAGAAAAGCCTCGAGCTAGTTAGCAATTATAATTTGAAATCATGTTCTGGAAGTTTTCATGTACACATTTCATGCTTTTTGGCAATCGTCAGAGAGAAGTATTGCTATCTTTTTGGAGGGAGGATCCCAGTATGTTGTTTCCAGTGGTCGAAGTGGGATACAAAAAAGTAGGGAAACTGTGGGAGTTTGAAACAGAGGGCGGGAATTTCCAGAGGAATGGGTCAGTGAGTGGAGCCAGAGGTGTGGCCAGAAAGAGCAAAACATCCCCGTTTTTAGTATTTGTTTGGGATTTCAGTGACCAGTTCCAGCTTATTACATTGTTTAATTCAACCAATGGATACACATGTTTAAGGTTTAATATAAGTTATCGACATTAAAATATTATTATTATTATTATTATTAACGAGTTTTATATAGCGCCTGGTTACCCTTGGGCATCCCCGCGCTGATCCAGAAAGAAACACTGCCACTATAGACACCAGAACTAGACAGTGAATAGATAAGTTTTTAAAAGTTTACAGAACCGGAGAAGGCTCGTTTCCGAGCGTAAGGGCAAAGGGAGAGAATTCCACAGGGTGGCCACATTTATGGAGAATCTTCTGCCACCGGTTCTTGCCTTCCTCACCCTCATGACCTGCAGCAGGTGTTGATGGTCGGAACGAAGGGAGCGGGAGGCCTTGTAAGGCTGAACCATATCCCCTAGGATAGGTGGGCCTTTCCCCTGCAGGATTTTGTGGGCCATGCAGAGTGACTTAAATTTCCCCCTCTCTCTAACAGGAAGCCAGTGTAGCGCCTTCAACGCAGGGCGAGCAGATTGACGCCTAGGGAGGCCCGTCAGGAGCCTGGCGGCCGCGTTCTGCACTTGTTGCAGTTTGTTCAGGGTGGATTCTGGGGCACCCAGGAACAATGCGTTGCTGAAGTCCAGCCGCGAGATGATAAGCCCCTGAATAAGTAACCTCCTGGAGGCCACTGGAAGGAGAGGTAAGATCTTCCGGGCTGATCGAAGCAGGCCAAAACACACGCCAGCAGTCTTTTCACAATTCACAAACTGGGATACGTTTCTAATCAAAGAATGTCCCAAATAAGCTTTAAAATGGAATCACAAGCCATATGTCTCTGAGCCATGCAGTTTCTATCATCAGCACTTCTCCAATTTTCCACAAAAGCAGTTCAAACATGAATGTCAAAATATCCTAGTTTGCAAATGTTTTCCACAGAATTGGCTCTGCCATATTTGCCACATAATACATCATCTGCTGCATAATCTGACGATTTTAACAAAAAAAACGTGTTTGTAGTTCAAACAGATCAAAAGTTACAAAAAATGTGACTTGTGTTGCTGCAAAGGAGAGGGCCCTTTGCAAAGGTTGACTGGTCACCGTTATCACTGCTGCATTTGTATGTTACACTGGTACAGATGAGGCAAAATCTTTGCAGAGACTGTTAATATGTGTAAAGTTGTCAAAATAATAAAGTATCAGAAAATGTACAGCATTACGATACAGTCTTTTTTTGCTGTATAATTTAGTTAACACTGCAACATAATTTTGCCCTCCATTGCTGCATAATTCCAGTGGCCACAAAGGAGGCAGCATGTGTTAAAAGTGCTTGTGCATGAAGCAGAGAGACCGTAACGTTTGCGAACTTAGTTTGGTGCACGAGCAAATCCTGCATTGCCGATCCGTGGTGAGTTGCACTACCACTGATAAAACAAGGCCAATGGAGGTACCAATGGTTGAGGAATATTGGCCTCAAGGGTCCTGAGACCTCATTCACAGAGTCGCTGTTGCTCTAGGGTATGCTGCTTCGTAGGCCTACCCGCAAGACTGGAGGTGAACGTCAGTATGGATTGTGGTGGACAGGCCTTCAAGGTTAACTCACACTTGCCACTGCTAGGGCCAACCTGCTGATGCTAAGACACCAGGGCTTCTAAGGTCTGGCGTGGCCTTCTAAGTTCTAGCATGGGAATGTGCTCCCTCAGGAGAGTGGTCTGGTGCACAATGCATGACGGCTGAGCCTGGTTCCCCAGTTCCATATTCAGCAGCTCTGGCCATAGTGCCACATCCTCTCCCCACTGAACACCATACTAACCCACTGAGAGAAAATTGCAGTGCCTTCAGCTACAACCCAATTGTGCCCCGCTATAAACTCCTGGATGTGACTCAATTCAAATGAGTAATATGCTGTGTAACAACATCCTGGAAAAAGCAAACACTCATAAGGAGTGCAAGATTAAGTAAAGCATATGAAATGTGAGCAGGAACAACATGGTTACCTTAACGCTTTTACACTAATTATTCAGAAATCAATTAGGGTTTTTGCCTGAAAAGTTAATGACATGACTACAGGGCCCGGAAAGGACCCGTTACAATCTCCAGTGGTTATATACTTTCAAAATGGAAGCAGTATAGTGGAAAAATCATTTGTCATTATTTAATGCACATGCTCTCTGTGTTGTTTAATGAAACATTTAATTTTGCTTCAAGATATTATGAAATTGTTTTCGATTCAAGTAGTGTTACAAGAAGCTTGCTAGTCTCCCTGGAACATGCTATGGGCAGACAAAGGAGTAATAAACAAACATTTTCAATGCAATAAGTCTTGCATTTACCCGAGTTTAAGCTATTGGCATGGTAAATGACAATGCCTTTTATTTATATATATTTTTTAAACAGATAAATAAAAGGCATTGTCATTTACAATGCCAATAGCTTAAACTAGCGTAAATGCGAGACCTATTGCATTGCAAATGATTGTTATCCTCTGCACACACAAAACATCAATCCTCATAGTAATAGCCAGGGACAGGTTTAGCGCTGGTGGAGCACAATTGGGTTGCAGCTGAAGGCAGTGTGAGTTTCTCTCAGTGGGGCAGTATGGTGTTCAGTGGGGGAAAGGATGTGGCATTCTGCCAATGACAGAAACTGCAAGGCTCTGAGACAAATGGCTTGTGATAGCACATTTAAGAATATTTGGGACATTTCGCAAAAGGCAAAGTTTGCACATGAATGTATAGTGTTGACCAATAACAACTGAGCGCATGTGTGCATTGTCAATTTAAATAAATGTGGAAAAACATTAGCTGTAGTGTCGTCTTTTGCTTGTGGCAAAAATAAATGTGGATAAATACAGAAAAAATGCCCGAAAAATAAATATGGATAAATACAGACGGAAATGGCAAAAAAATAAATACCATAAAACCGGGAGCCCTAATTAAAATGGTCCGAAGGGTATCTTGGCTTGGTACGTTAAAAAAATCGAAATCTGGAGACTGTATTGTGGTCAACTTTAATTGTCCGATAATAGTGGAAAGAATCTTAAGTGAAGTTACGCACGATGGAAGGCCAAGGGGCTCAAGTATTGAGATATTGCCGCTGGGTTATTTTTATGGTGCACCACACCGACTAAGACTTGATAGCTGGAATAGGTGGCAACAGGTCAGGGCCCCTAAGTACAGAATACAACAGGATGCAAGACTATTATGGATGAGGCCTGCAGCGATTCCATACTGGGCAAGACAGGGGTCACATTATTTTCCAACAGAACCAAATAGATTTTCAGCACTATCTGGCCTTAATGAGTGCGACTGACTGAATGATAATAACAACCCAGTCGAGTTAGCACATGGCGATAAAATTGATCCTCCACACAACATGGGGCTTCCATAAACACACATGTAAACACGACAATCGCTTGTAACATCCAGGTGACCCCTGAAGCTGATACTCCCATATTGGTGGGAGATGTACTACCTAAAAATGCCATTACGATAAGGGAAAAACCAACACTCAATAATCACTATGCCACTACTACACTACCAGACCAATCGTTGTCGCGTGGTCTCTTTAAGATAGCTTCATGGAATATCTGCGGTCTGGAAACTAAAGTGTCTAATCCTGTTTGGGGGGAATTTATACAGCAATTTGATGTACTATGCATCCAGGAAACCTGGCTTGTGAAGGAACTCAACCTAGGTGGTTTTAAAACTTATCATACCCCAGCGGAACAGTCCACTCATGGTAGACATAAAGGATGTATTTGTGTATATGTTTCAAACCTGTTGAGTATACAGAGAATTAAAATGATTAAGCATTCCCCCTATTACCAAATGGTTTCCGTCACATTGTACTCAGGCACAGAATTGCTGGAGGTTAATTTTTATAACAACATCAATACAATTGCTTTTCATGGGGAGATGAGCAAGCTTCAGGCAGACCTTATCTACCTAAATACGGCTAAAGGGAAGATTTAATTTTGATATGGGGAGGGGATTTTAATATCAGTGTTTGCAACTCCAATGTTTGTAGATTAAGGGACTATGTACAGGAGGAAAGTGAGGACATGAACAATCTAGTACACACAGACAGAGGGGAAATAATAAATGATATATTGGCCTCATATGACCTAGGCTCAGCAAACACGATGTGTACCCCGAAGGTCGAATTTAGTTCTACATTCATAGCAAGGGGTCTGCAATCTATTATCGACTTTATTATTTTTCCCGTAAGATACTCAAGCTGGGTGCAACAATTTGTAATTCACCCTAACGGCCTTAGTGACCACTTACCTCTTAGCCTGTATTTAAACCTTCCTGTCTGTGATACGTCCACTACCATTGAATCCTTGGCGTGGACACAAGAAATAGTGCTGGCACGTCAAAATAGCTATGCACTGAAATGGGGCAAACTGGACCCGGTGAAAATAAACAGAACCATTATATCTAAGGCCCTAACATCCATTATGGCGTGCTTAGACGAGGTATCTACTAATACTAAAATCTTGGATGCCTACGGGACGGTAACATTAGCTATACAAGACTCCCTCACAAAGAGAAATACTATGAAAGGCAACAAGATAAATGGATGGTTTGATACAAAATGCACCAAAGCCTATAACTACCTTAAAAGAGCACTTAGCGCTAAACCCAGGGACTCCTGTCTAATAAGGGCTTGTAGAAAGACATATAATCAAGCTCGGATTAATAGGAAAAAAGAAATAAAGAAGTGGCCTGGCAAAATTTACTTAAAGCTTTGCAGCTTAGAGACTACAAAATGTTTTGGGAAGCAGTAAACGCTCCCTACTTTACCAAATTGGATATTGCAAGAATTGAAGTCGCCACAGACGAAAGAACATGGATAGACTTCTTTTCAAAGGTATATAAAAAGGAGGACGGGAATCTGGTAAATTTGGCAATGGTAAACAATCAGGCAATGCAAGAGAAGAATAATTTCCCGATAGACATCGAAATCTCATATGAGGAAGTTTTGAATGCCATAAACAACAGCCAAGGAAGTAAGGCCCCGGGCCCAGATGGAGTCCCAAATGACATCTTCAAACTGACTATTGAACTTTGGGCCCCAATCTGTACACGTGTCCTAAGGGCCTGTTGTGCGGAAGGTTTTATTAAAACCTGGGCAGAATCAATAATCATCCCCATCTATAAAAAAGGGGATAGAGAATCCCCAAGCAACTATAGGCCTATATCCCTCTTGGACTCCCTCATGAAAATAGCAGGCAGGGTGGTCCTTGGTAAACTACAAAACTGGGAAAATGAAAACAACATACTAAGCCCAGTTCAGTATGGCTTCAGGGAAGGGATGGGTACAGTAGAGCAGGTATTGAACTTTGTAATGATCCAAGGAAAATACACCCAAGCTAAAAAAGGTTGTCTTTACGCCATATTTGTCGACCTCTCAGCCGCTTTTGACTTCCTGGATCACGACAAATTGTGGCAAATATTGGAGGAATACAGGGTGGAACCTGCAATACTGAATTTTCTTCGACAGTTGTATTTAGGTGCAACGGCGAAGGTGAGACATGGGCTGAGAGGAGAGTGTACGGGGTCATTCCGCAGAGAAAAGGGAGTCAGACAGGGTTGTGTATTGGCCCCATTCCTCTTCTCCATATACACAAACGCTTTGGAAAGGGAACTGGAGGCCAATGTAGTGGATTCACCTAGGTATAGGAAAAAACAGGTGGTATCCCTTCTCTACGCAGATGACGCTGTACTAATGGCCAGAACCAGGGTTGGTGCCCAGAAGGCATTAGCTAAATATGTACAGTTTATGGAATCTAGGGGTCTAAAAACTAATGCCAAAAAATCGTTAATTATGTCATGTGGGAAAGGAAGAGCTAAATGCAAGGCCATAAAAACTGATGGCCTTACAATTGAACATACCAAAAGCTTTTCATACCTGGGGGTGCTAATAGATGGGTCCGGGTCATGGAATGCTGCTGTTAAAAATAGAACTTTATTGTTCAAACGTTCCATTGCGGCCTTAATGAATTTTGCCAAAAAATTAGGGAATAGACCACCCGAAATACTTTTAAACATTTACAAGGCAAAATGTAGAAGTATTGCTCTTTATGGGGCAGATATTTGGGGCTTCCAAAATACAGCACCCATTCAAATAGTAGAAAACGGTTTCTTTAGATATCTGTTAGCACTTCCTCAGGGTACGGCAGTTTTTAATTGCCATGCAGAGTTAGGAATGGATTATATTTCTGATCTCATACAGTTGCAACCAGTTTTACTTTGGCACAGGGTGTGGACTGTAGAAGCGTTGTCCCTTAATAGGGAAATTCTTAATGATGTAATGATTTTGGATAACACTAAATATATTCCTTGGCTTGAGTTCATTAGGAAAACATTTAATGACTTACAAAGACCAGAATTATTTAATAACCCTGAACTATTAAGTGGACTACCTAGGAAAGAATTAAAAAGATTGTGCTTGAACCACTATGAAATGCTAAGGTGCTTAGTAGAGCTTACTAAAAAAACTGTTATTCAACATCACCTGTCACTGGTCTGTTATACTATCCAACCATATTTATCATTATGTACTTTGGGTTTTGAACGTTTTATCCTGACCAGGTTCAGGTTTTATTTATTTCATCATTTAGTAACCTTTCCTACAAAAAATAACTGGTCTAGGAATCTGGATACATGCTCCTGTGATAATTTATCACAACAATACACCTTCCATGTGACATTATTCTGCAAATATTATGAGAAGGAACGCAGAACATGGACTAGACAACATCTGAGAGAGGGTTTCTGGAGGCAATGTAGACCAGCTTATTTAAGTTTACAGAGACTGGAGAAAGGAAAATGTATTATGGTTGTGATTGGCTTCCTAAAAAGTATCCAGAGGAAACGGAATTTAATGGCTGTTAATTTTTAGTATGTAAATGCTTTGGATCGGTAATGTACCTGTTTAATACTTTGTTTAATGTTTTTAAACTTGGAAGATACCTATTTTTTATAAAATGTATATTCATTGCTGCTTTTATGATTTTTAATTGCTGTTACAATCGAATAAAGTATATTTTGACTTTGACTTTTGACTACTACACCGCCAGACAAGGAAGGACGCCGTCTTGACCTGATTGAGGAAAGGTTTTCATCCATGGCCGCCGCTTCCATCAGAGCAGCTAATTCTTCAGCGATCATAGGGCGTTGCGATCGCCAAATGTGGTTGGATATGGCTGGTCTGATTGACCTGATTCCAGAAGGGAAAAGACGGGAAGCACGAAAGATTTTACTAGAAGGGGAGCGTGCAGCATCAGAGACGATCGATTGCGCTCTGGTCATTGTCAATACAAATTTCAGACAGTTAGCTGGGGCTGCAGTTCTCAGGCGCCAGCTTAAAGCCACCACCTTCCGACCAGAAGTCCAAACAGAGATATTAGACATGGCCTACTATGGCGAGTCATTGTTTGGCAAGCACATCGACGAAGCCCTCCAAACAATCAGGACCAATACGGACACGGCAAGATCTTTAGGTTCCTTACAATACAAGCGTGGAACATTCAGAGGCGCTAAAGGGGCGTGGATATGCCTCTAGAGGAGGGTACCAAATACAACAGAACAGGCAATATCAGATCCAATACAGACAAAATTACCAATCATCGTACCGCCAATCCGAATATACGATCAAATCCCGCATTCTTTATCTCCGCGGGGAATCAAAACCTGGTCGTTATCACGACCGGGTTGTGATTCCGCATACCATTACTCCGCAAGTCGTAACAACGACTTGCGGAGGGGGGGCAATGGAAGTTGGAATAGTATAATTTACTATTATAACTCCAGTCTGTGCGGACACTCGGACACTAGGGAAGGTGTTGGATTTTAAATCCAACATCTTCCCCCCCGACCGCGTAATCATGAGAGGTCTTTTCTGAGCATTCCCTCCGGTAAAACCCCCTCCACCGGAGTGGGAACTTAACACGGTCCTTACACAGTTAATGAACCACCCGTTCAAACCCATCCACAAGGCCAAACTCAAGTTTCTCACATGGAAGGTTGCTTTACTTCTAGCTCTAACATCCGCAAGAAGAGTAAGTAAAATTCAGGCGTTCACTATAAAGGAACCTTTCTTGCATTTCTCTAAGGATTATGTCACCCTCCGGACTAACCCTACATTCATACCTAAAATACCGTCACAATTCCACCTCAATGAACTGGTGAAGTTACGAACTTTCTTTCCAAACCCCACTACACCAGCGGAAAGAACCTTACATTCTCTTGACATCAAGAGATGTTTAAAATTCTATCTACAAAGAACAAAAACCTTTAGAAAATCTGTTCAACTATTTGTGGCTTCTGGTAAAGCTACACTGGGAGCAGCAGTCACAAAAGCCACAATAGCCAGATGGATAGCTTCGACAATCCATTTCTGTAATGACAAGACTAACAGGCCATTGTTAAAGAACGTCAAGGCCCACTCCACAAGAACTGTGGCAGCGTCTACAGCGTTGTTCACTGAAGTGACTTTAGGGAATATCTGTCGTGCTGCGACATGGAAAAATGTCCACACTTTCACGAGGCATTACTGCCTTCAATCTACATGGTACACAGACAAAATATCGATTTTTAAATATCGATATACAAAAATATCGAAGTTTAAATATCGATGGGACAAAATATCGAAGGTAAGTAATATTGACAGTCTTAATATCGATATTGGTATGATATCAGTAATATCGAAGTTGTAAATATCGATGTCAATAATATCGAAATTAATAACTTCGATGTTACTAATATCAATTTTTAAATAAATTTAGTGTATTTTATATTGTATTTATTATGTTGTATTATTTATTTTTAATGTAATTGAATTAAATATTGTCTTTTACTACTGTAGCGGGTTGTGGGTTTATAGGGGAATAGGGTGGGAAGTAATTTAATTATGTTAAATTAATTATTAATTAGTAGGAATTATTAATTAATTAATTGAGAAATAATTTTTAATTATTTTTAATTAATTGATTAATTGATAAATATGTTCTGTAGCGGGTTATGGGTTTATAGGGGAATAGGGTGGGAAGTAATTTAATAATAATTAATTAATTGATATATGTTTGTACATATTTTAATTAATAATTAATTGGTAATTAATTTCTATTAATTCGTTAATTAATTAATATAATTTTTTACATATTTATAATTATTAATTAGTTGGTAATTAATTAATATTAATTATTTAATTACATTAATTATAGTAATTTTTTTATATATAATTTATTGTTATTCTTAATTAATTAATTGGGAAAAATAATATTAATTATTACATTAAATTAATTACAGCAAATGTGCTAATATATTTACTTTATTGTTATTGTTAATTAATAATTAATTGGTAATTAAATAATATTAATTAATTTTGGGTAAAGGAGTATTTTTAGGGTTCAGGGTCAGTTTTCAGTTTTTGGGTAAAGGGGTATTTTTAGGGTTCTGGGTCAGTTTTCAGTTTTTGGGTAAAGGGGTATTTTTAGGGTTCAGGGTCAGTTTTCAGTTCATGGGTGAAGGGGTATTTTTAGGGTTCAGGGTCAGTTTTCAGTTTTTGGGTAAAGGGGTATTTTTAGGGTTCAGGGTCAGTTTTCAGTTTTTGGGTAAAGGGGTATTTTTAGCGTTCTGGATCAGTTTTCAGTTTTTGGGTAAAGGGGTATTTTTAGGGTTCTGGGTCAGTTTTCAGTTCATGGGTAAAGGGGTATTTTTAGGGTTCAGGGTCAGTTTTCAGTTTTTGGGTAAAGGGGTATTTTTAGGGTTTAGGGTCAGTTTTCAGTTTTTGGGTAAAGGGGTATTTTTAGGGTTCAGGGTCAGTTTTCAGTTTTTGGGTTAAGGGGTATTTTTAGGGATAATGGTCAGTTTTCAGTTTTTGGGTAAAGGGGTATTTTTAGGTTTCAGGGTCAGTTTTGGGTTTTTGGGGTACAGGGATATTTTTAGGGTTCAGGGTCAGTTTTGGGTTTTTGGGGTACAGGCGTACAGGGTAAAAACCAAAAAATATTACATTAAATCAAATAAATTACATGAAAAAAATTAAAATTACATTAAATTATTAAGTGTTTTATTTATTTTAAATGTATATGTATTAGTTTTAATTTTGTTTTAATATTTTTATTTAATAGTTGTAAAATTATATGTATTTTAAAATTATTTTTACATTATTATTAATACATTTAAAAAAACGATATTTTTGATTCCGATATTTTTGTACTACGATATTATTTTTTCGATATTTTTGTACTTACCTTAATGAAGATAGGATTCCGATATTTTTGCCGTCGATATTTTTGCTCCGATATTTTTGCATTTCGATATTCTGTCTGTCGATATTATGTCAGACATTCAATCTACATGTCAAGAGGATGCGGCAGTTGGACAGACTGTCCTAATCCACCTTTTTCTTTGAGAACATTTTCAGGTACCTTTTGATTTTTTAATATTATTTATGATTACCATTGTACCATTGTGTGTGTGTGTGTGTGTATGTATATATATATATATATATATATATATATATATATATATATATATATATATATATATATATATAATATGTACATAACGCTTAGATATTCATGAAGGTATATAACTATGCATGTTTCTTTTCATATTTCTAGATCCTGTTTTACATGTGAAGGATTGTGTTATTATGCATTTGGTAACTATTTATGGATCCAACTGGGAGTTTATCAGCACAAGTCTCCCACCATCCGCAACCGACCATAAGCTTGGCATACTGCTTGCTACTCTGATTCAGGCATGTGAATCTATGAAAGATACCCCAATACTGGATAAGAAAACAAGTTGCTTACCTGTAACTACAGTTATCCATTATTGGTATCTTTCATAGATTCACATGCACTCACCCTCCTCCCCGGAGAGTCAGTTCTCTAATTTGGGATACTCATGTCTAACGAAAATCGGAGGAGAACTGGCTCTGCTGAGAGTGTTCTAGAGGGTGCTGATAGCTGATTGGTTGGGACAAAAACTTTGGTCCTTTTAGCATAACGATGTAGATAGGCTACTAGGATCTAGGCCTCAGGCCTATTCTTTAGGGCCTACTACTATTATTTACCTTTGGCACTACTTTTTTATTTACCGTGGGACTCCCGCCTGTGACGGGGAATGATTCAGGCATGTGAATCTATGAAAGATACCAATACTGGATAACTGTAGTTACAGGTAAGTAACTTGTTTACGTCTTTCACTCCCATAACTCAGAAAAACTGCACTACCACCTGGGGTACCTTGTTCAATGCATGCCATAGCTGCATCAGATGATCTTCCACTTGGCAGGAAAAAGGTGCTCTTGTTGCAGCCCTAAAGCCAACACCTTCTTCTGAACTGCTGTAAATAAGGACGTTCTACACTCAGCCGTGGCCTGTGCAGCTAGGAGCAGTAGGGCCTGAGGGGTGTGTGTGTGTGTGGGGGGGGGGGGGTTTCCACGGACGATGATGAGGGAAAAGTAAATAAACAATTAGCTTCCCCCTTATCATCGTCAGTCGAAATCCCCCCACCAGGCCTCACCGCCCCACTGCTCTTACCTGCACACGCTGCGGCTGGCTACACTGTGCCACCAGGGGATAGTCAGCAAAAAGCTGAACTTTTTAGTCCTGGACCTCATACTTCCCAGCTCTCCCTGCTGCTTGCAGAATAACATCTCTGTCTTTATAGTGGAGTAATTTGGCCTCAACGGGCATACTAGGGCAGAGGGTGTTGCACTCTGTAGGAAAGTAGCCCTTTTTGACATGGTCACCCCTTTTTGGCTGGTAACTGATGTGATTTCGACTGGAAGTGCACAGTGTTCCTCCTAACCAGGTCCACAGTAACAGAGCTCTTCCCTAAAGCTGTACAGTTGTTCCCCCAATTGGCAAAGCATTTAGCACCCTCTAAGCAACCCCTCACCAAGCGCATGCAAGGTTGCCATTGCAGGCTGTGTTTCTTGGTGCAGACAAAAGTGAAAACACAGCATGTCACACATCCCTGTGTGCATGTCGCCTAACGCTGCTTGTAATATTTGTAAGTAACCCCTACAGCAGGCCTGACAGCCCTAAGGCAAGCTGCGGAATATTACATGTGAGGGCATACCTGCATGAGCAGATTGGCGCCTGTGCTGGCTGTGCTATTACTGCCAGCGCAAGTGACCAGGGAAGCCATTTTAAAACATGTGCTGGAACCTGGTGAAAACGAGTTCCCCAGCTACATGATAGCTTCACTGAAAATAGGGATGTTTTGTATCAAACATCTCGTATTGATAACCCCACACTGATTTCAATGATTCATTTACCAATTGGGAGAGGTGTGGATCAGAGGCCAGAGGGGCTGACTAAGTGGTGCGGGGCTCAGAGTTCGATCCTCAGCGCAGGCGACAGCTCAGCTCAGCACCATGTGACTCTGGGCAATAGCTCCCTCAATCTACCCGATGACCCCCAGCACCCTGAAACCTTAAGGGGTGATATGTTTGTACTTTACAAATATGTATTATTGTTATATACATGCACCCAGATTGCACCTTAGTGGTGCGTCCTGAAAGCCTACCAGCCTCTGGTGTGCTCGGTGACTGGTTTCTAGCAGCCTGCCGCCACTGAAACACTGTTCTGGCCTCTTAGGGTGAGAGCCACTGCTCTCAGGAGGCCCAGCACAGAAGCCTGTCCAGGAAGAATGTATAACACCCCCTCCCACAGGATAACCAGCTGATTAGCCTAAGCCGGCAAGATTTAAAACATCTTTAAAATGCAAATCTGGCTCCCCTTCGCAGGAGAGGAAGTCAACACCCTTGTCCAGAGCCCCTTTGGCACCTGGACAGGTGGCAAAATTAGGTAGTCAGGTAGGCCTGCCACCCCCAGGCTAGTACCACCCCTAAGGTGGGCTAAACTGTGATGGACATGATTTTTCAGAAGTGGCCATCTTTGTGGTGGCATATGCCCACTTCCATAAGGAAGTGGTCATATACCGGGTGTAGCAACCCCAATGGTCAGTAGCCCATTGACTATTCCCCTACAGATACTGACAACCTGCAGAAAGAAGAGGATGAGAAGAGTCGCACAGCAAGAGCAGAAGACCCAGCAACTGACTTGACATCAACCCTGCCAGCCTGCCTGCTGACTTCGCCTATTGCACCAAAAGCCAACTTGTCCTGCAGCTGCTGAGTCCCCAAAGCCCGGGAGTCCTGGCTGCCTTCCCCCATGAAGCAAGACCTCCAGAGGGACAGTAGAACTGTCCCCTGCATCCTGCAGACAGCAAAAGAAAGACCAATAGGACTCTGTCTCCGCCATAACCCAATGCTGCCATCCAGCACTGCACCCAAGCCCCCCAATCTGTGTCAAAGTGGGCCAACAGTGTCGGTGTGGTCCCCAAGCACTCGAGGTACTGAGTCCACTTTAGAGTGACTCCTCGTTAACTCCCCGACATCACCTGCAGCCTCTGTTGGCAGGCCCCCTCAACCGCGAGTGTTGCCGGATGAAGAAACCTGATATGTCAAAGACCCTCTGCACCCAGGCGCCCCGTCCCAAGGAGTAGAGGACCAAAGGTGTCCCCACATCCCCCATCACAGGAACCAAAGCCATCTATTGGTTTCACTGGTCTGGTCACACAGTCACCTCCTGCAGCCTCTTTTTACCGCAACCGTTCTCAATTGGATAACATTGGGCACCGGATGTTGTTTTGCACCTCTGCACCCGGCCTCCCTAGTGCCGCTGGTGGTGTTCTGCAGGTGCTGCCTTGTATCTTGCCCACCACTCACCTTAACTCCTGGAGAAGGGCCTCCCATAAGTTGCTGACAAGAATTGATAAATCAAATGATTTTTCTCCCATAGGTAAACATTGCAGAACTCAGAAATTGGCACTGTTGACTTTTTGAACTAAACAATATTTCTATTTAAAAACGTACTTAGCTAAACAATTTTCTTCTAATGCCTAAACATATAGAAAGATTCTTGCTATTTTTATAAATTGGTGTGTATCTCCTTTTTGAGTTTGAGTCTCATTTATTGACCATTGTGTGTATTTTCAGATGTCCTGAAGTCCTCTGTGTCAAGCCCAAGGCTGCTCGGTCACACTACCCCCTAACAAAGCACTTTGGGATTGCCTTAGCAAGCCCCTGCCTTCTCATAAGGGAACCCCTGGACACTTTACACAATATATCCCATTATGATATATCATATAAAGAGCCAGCTTCTTACACACTGGTGCTCAGTGTGCTCTTTCAGTTGATTAAAACGTTGAAAAGCCAGGCCCAGCAACAATGTTGTTACAACAAAGGCAGATGAATCTTCACCCGCGATGCCCTTCGGCATGCCTGCTACACAAATTTTACTACAGCAAGACCTACCCTCTAGATCCTCCACCCATCCCTCCAAAAAACACACTCTGACTGTGAGGAGTGTGATCTGCAGTTGCATGTCCAATGTTAAAAAGTGGGGATCCTGCAGCTTGTCTTCGGTGTGTGTTACGGTCTCTGCTAGTGCTGGCCTTCTCTCACCAATTGCAGATCTATTGCCATCTGATCAGTTTTGTTTTCTAACAAATCATGTGTGGTTTTGATGGTATTTAAGATCCTATCTCGGTTGTCTACAGGTTTTACCTCACCCTTTGCCTCCATGGTTGGATCATCTATTGCAGCTCTTAGAGGTTTTGAGTACAGATAAGGATGGCATATTGGCAGGCTTGGTGTACAATATGACTGCAACTGATTGGCACACTGTGGAGCAACAGGAAAATTCTGATGAGGTGAGTAGTGTTACAATCTGGAGATCAGGATGCCCAGGAGGGAGATGCATGAGTTTAGCTGATCTGCCCCAAACAAACTGACTCATCGATCCACACACACTGTGGTCTTCAAGGCATGAGCAATCGACTCTTGGTGGGTTTCGCAGTCCAAGGCCTCATGTAGCCTGTGTAGGAAAGTAGGATCTGCTTCTTATGGTTACCCCCACTTTTTTATGATGTGATGCTGTTTTGACTAGTCTGACTGGGATCCTGCTAATCATGATCCTAGTCTACCTGCTTTCTCCCTAAATTGTTGCGTTCAGTACTTAGGTACACTCCAGATTGGATACTGGGGTAACCTTGGGTAACCTTATCAGTCCCTAGTATATGGTTCCTAAGGTACCCAGGGCAGAGGTACCCAAGAGGTCCCCCATGGCCCGAAGTATGCATTATGCCACCCATGGGAGACCATGCAAAATGGAACTACAGGCCTGCCATTGCAGCTTGTGTAAAATGGTGAATCCACCACTTACTAAAGAAATAGATTTACTATATCTAAGGGTCACTACACTTAAAACCTGTAAGTGACCCCTATAGCAGGCCTTTGTAATCCTGAAGGCAGGGTGCTTGGTTCTAAGTGAGAGGGTGCCCCTGTATGAGCAGGACACCCCTGAAGACTACGGAATTTATTCTCCGGGTTGTCAGTGAAGCAGCCACATACTATATAGAGGGCACCACGTAATTACTCGATGGCCATATCGAAAACGGCTGCAACGAATCCTATCATGTTTGGTATCAAACATGGTGGAATCATACCCCCACACCGTTTATGGTGATTCCAAGCACTTGATGAGCCCTCCGTTAGGCTCTCAGTGTTCCCGGTGTCAACCTTCTAGCCCCGGACAGCACAAAATGGTTGCTACCGACGAGACACATTTCTGCCCTCCTGCTGCTGAGCCAAACTCGCACAGGGTAAGGCATGACAATAAGCGTCCTATCACAGGGAGGTGTGTTTACCTCCCAGAAAGGATTTAGTGTACTGGGACTGGGTGGGTGCGCTTGCCAGCGCCAGAAAGTCTGCATGAGGGGCACATTTGGTGTCCCTGTGCATAGTCCAGTTCAAACCAGTCCTGGGAGCCGTTGGCTCATGCTCTGGCGCAAAAGTGGACAATGGACATGGGATAACCTCCCCCTTGTCCAGACCCTCCCTTGGGAAGGTCCGCTGAATCTTCTCAACCCTTTCCCTAGGGTACTTAAGGGCTTACCTGAGTGTAGGTCCCTAGACTCACAGTGGGATACCTCCAATACCACTTCAACTTTGCCGTCTGAACACTCTGGACTTCGTAGGGGCCCGACTTCGTCTCCCTGGTTGTCTGCTGCATTGTCTGTGTCCGTGCTTCGGACAGAAACCCTGCAAGGCCTGTGGAGCATCAAAGACACTTAAAGGAATCTCCCTTGAAGTGAAGGAGTCACTTCCCTACATTCACAGGCACCTCAACACTGCTGACTGGTCTGCTGATTTCGAGCTCCTGCGGACTCCGAAGGGTTCAACAACACAGGTGATGGTTTTCTACGTCCCTCGAGGCCCGAGCTGTCCTCTCACCGAGTTTGAGGCCAGTACCCCTTGTGGGGGCTGCAATAACCAAACCCCTGTGCACTGGATTCTTTTGTAAGTGCAAAAGCTTGTTGGCAACTTTGCAACAAGTGCATTGGGCTCCAAGTAGCCCCAACCTCCGGCAACTTCTTCAACCCAGATCGTCAGCCACACTGCCTCATGGGTACCGTGGCCTGCTCCTTTGGTGAGCTGCTCGAGGTCCTCTCGTGACTCCAGTGCCTCCGGACTGTGGGTCTATTTGAGGGTCACCTTTGTTTTCCTTGGGCTCGCCTGATTTCTTGAGGCCTGCCCTGACTCCCCTGCTTGTGGTGAGTCCCATGGACCTTGCTGGTCCCAACCTTGCACCTTCTTGACTTCCTGCATGGGCTGCATTTGTCAAGGCTTGTTGGTGCTCCTGGTGGACAATGACCCCTCAGCACTCGACATCCTTTGTGGGACAGCTCGTATCCGGGTCCTGGTCTTCCTCAGTGTCGCCTGGTCCTCACAGCTGCAGAGTAAAGGTCACCATTATCTTTCATGAAGCACCCAACACCGGAGGGCATACGTCTTCCAAGTCTCCTGGTCACTCCAGAGTGACATAGACTCTGTCCCCTTTGCTTTCAGGTACTCTTCTTCAAGATCCACAATTGGATTCCCACAGGCACTTTCTCCTCTTCCAGCAGCTGCACTTTCCTGAAATTCTCCATTGGGTTTAACAGCGGTTTCCCCACTGCACCCCTATGCACCCGGCGTCCCTGGTGTAGGTAACGTGGGTACCTGGGTATCCATGGGTGGGGTGGCCCCCCACTCCTACTGTCTTCCAAGGGATTTCCTCAGGGTCCACGGGGAAGGGTCCTTAATCTTTAAAAATCCAACCGTGACTTGCACTTAGACTTGTTCCCACACTGCACACGCTCTCCATGGGGTCCCTATCTGCTCACCTTGGTTGGTTCTGTGGGTCCTCTGCAACTCTACATCCTCTCTACACTGCCTTGAACTAAGTCGTGGTTCTTATACCTCTTTCTTAATGTACAGGTTTGGTCCCCCCCCCCACCCCTGGGGTCCGCTGTGTATTTTGTGCTGTTTGCTGTGTTTCTAACAGGAGTATTGTGCGCATTGTGTTTATTTCGTGTTGGAGATATTTAAACATACTAGAGAGTATTCCATAATAAATACATATTTTTATAAATACTTGGTGTGGTTCTTTTCACTTAATCTATACTATAAGATTATATTCTGGTAAAACAAGCTGCTTTACACTCCTTCTAGACTAAGCCTGAAGGCTGCTCTCCACAGCTACCACTTAGAGAGCTTTCTAAGGTTGTCTAAGACCTCTTAAATCACCATAAGGGTTGTCTGGACTGGTGCAAGGTGCTCACTTACATTAGAGGACATCATATACCAGACCAGCCTCTCACAGCCTGTGAGACGGTAGCGAGTCAGATAGTTTGCAGTGGACTACTCCAGAAACTTTGAGCCAACTGCGACTGATTGCTGCTTGATGACTGTATGTTCTGTCATTAGTTCAAGATTGTTGTGCAGTTGGTAGTGCAGCCATAGCAGCTTATAACAATGGTGGTACAAAGCGATGTGCATGTGCAATGGGTCTGTAAACTCAGCCTTCTAAATAAGCGATGGAGGAAAACCAGTCTCTTTCCCCAGCACAACTCACCTCTAGAAACAAAGATGCGCCCTTCTCTTGCCACTAGCTGCCAGAATCATTTCCTCAGTATACCCAGACAGCAACATACATAACTGGCAGCCACTCTCGTCAATAGCCTCCTCAGCTGTCTATGGAAACTCCAGTTCATCAATGGACTAAAGAAGCAATCAACCAAACCCTTCAAGGGCCTCAGAGTGAATGCATCACACGCCCAGAGATGTATCAGGCGGGGAAACGATCCTCTGTACTCCCCTCATGTCAAAATAGCCCCCTTGGGGAGCCACCCAGGCAGCCATGCTCACACAGCAGCAAACTTCAAACACCATTGGCTGTCTCCACAAGGATGTGCCAAATCCATGGGAAGGTCCTCGTCAGCAACCACCTCCTGCAATCTGAGGATGGGGGGGAAGGGGAAACTGGACTTCAGCGCGTGTGCCCCAGGTGGAGTCCCTTGCTCACTTTGCCACTGGATTCAAGCAAGCCTGGCTGAAGAGGCTGTAATGCCAGAAACCGGTCCTAGGAAGCTTGTTTCCGGTCCAGGGAAGGCATGACTTGGCAGTTCGGGCTGGACTGTTCCCATGAGGCACAGGGTCAGACTGATTTGCATATGGCCATGTCTGAACTGGGGTGGCAGAGTGGGCTAAAGAACGGTGATGGATTAAACCCAGATATGTTGACTGGGTGTGAGTGTTTGATTGGTTCAGATGCCCCATCCATCATCACCCCCTTTTGTACCAGGTGGAGTACGGCATACATTTGGCATCTACCAGAACCAGGCTGCCAGACTGGAGCCCAGCACCTCACTTGTTAGCCCAGTGCTGCACCTTTCAATCACTCCAGATGCCTGCCGGGCCAGCAAAGGAGAATGCAGTGCAATATAGCATTGTCCAATGCAGGATGATGGTTTGTCAGCAGGATATTTATCGGCCTTAAGGGGACGAGGCCTGGAGCTCCTATACTTTCCATTCAGCATCTCCAGCAAGCCACAGAATACCCATACATAAACATTGAGGTGTTCCAAAATCTCAGGGTGGACATCAAGGCTTCTGTCAACATCACAAAACATCTCAAATTTGGGGGCCGACTCCCTGTCACCCAGAGTACTCCCCTCTTCTGCAAAACCTAAGTTGTTTTCCATTCAAGACTTGAAAACAATCATTCCATCTTCTTCTTGCTCCAAATGATACTGAAGATGTAGCAGTTGGTATCTCTTTGGATGATAAACGGACTCATTCTCTGGCACCAATTTCTCAGCAGAGGGTTCTTCTGCAGTAGCCTCCTCAGCTGTCTTCGGAATTCCCAGTTCATCTATGAGCTGAAGAAGAATTCATCCAACCTCTTCAAGATGGTGTGAGGCATCGGAGTAAATGCCTCGCAAGTCCAGAGATGTATCACCATTTAGACATTAGTGCAAGAGGCATTGAGAAGAAAAGGATTCTGACAGGCACAAATGTCATGCTGGCCCTCAAACTGAATTTGCAAGCCCAAGAAGTTGGAGATTACACAGGTGTTCACCATAAGGATTTAGACTTGGGTTGGTCATTTGGGACTGGAAGATCTCTCACCAATATTCTTTTTTTCAAATGGTTGATTTTCGATTAATAATTCTGTAAACATTTACAATTCTCAACAGTGGCGTTCAAAAGTGTGTGAGAAAGTGCCATCTTTCTTGCATTGGTATGCCCCCACTTTTTTCTGAACTGCTGATGTGCTTTGACTGAGTGTGCCCTGGGCTCCTGCCAACCAGGTGCCCAGTGCCTGTGTTCCTTCCTTAAAACTGTGTTGAAACTAAAACCCAATTGGCATCTCTGGCGACCTATTAGCCCCTACTAAATGGTACCCTAGGTACCCAGGGCATGGTGACCAGAGAAGACCCCTAAGTGCTGCAGCACTTATTGTGCGACCCTTAGGGGCCCTGTATCCTGACACCTACACACTGCCTTTGCAGGCTGAGTGTCTAAGTACAGAACTAAAAAGAGAGTCGACATGGCACACATCCCTGTGTGCCATACCCACAAACCCACTGCCCTGGCATACATCAGTCACCCCTCTAGCTGGGTGCTCTATGCCAGTGGTGTGGGCACAGGTGCATGAGCCCTGTGCCACTACTGTACCCAGGGCCATTCCTGGGCACTATAAGTGCAGTGCTGCCATTTAGGAGTATATGGTGCTGGGAGGTCGTCATTACGAACTCCACAGCATCATGTCTTCACTGAAGACTGAGAAGTTTGGTATCAAACTTCTCAGCACATTAAACCCGCACTGATGCCAGTGTGAGATTTAATGTAAAATGCACCAGAGGGCATCTTACAGATGCCCCTGAAACCTAACCTACAATCCACGTCTGGACTGAGAGGCTGCCTAGGCTGCCACACAGCAGACATGTTGCTGGACCCCTGGGAGGAGAGCCCCCCGCTCTCCTGGGCCTGCAACAATGCACATCCTGGGCACGGTGCTAGGTCTCCTCCGCCAGGCCCCCACCAGTTCTGACCCCCACTCTGGCGGGAAGACTTTCAAGAAGCCCTACGTCAGGAAGGGGGGTGTGCCAGCCTGTGCCATCCCCACCCCTCAGGTGGGAGAGGCGAGGTCAAGCACGACCCAGGGCTCCGGCCATCTTGAAGATGGGGAGCCTTGCCTAATCACAGCTAGGCTCCTGCCCCCCTCCCACCGGAAAGCAGCCAAATAGGGGGTTTACCCACCCCAGGACAGGGACCTATTGGTCCCTGCCTTTGCCCTACCTGTAACGCCCCTAAATTCAGTATTTAGGGGCTACCTGAACCTTCCTTACTTAGATCCCGATAAGAAAAGAAGAAAGATGATCGAGAAGAAGGAGACCTGCCGTGCAGCTGCTAACAACAGGATGACACCCGCTGCCTCGGCCCCAGCCCTACCGGCCTGTCGACCCTGGAACCTGCTCCTGCTAAATCCCGGCGTCTCCTGCGGACAGCAACCTTGGACAACCCGGAGGACCTGCCTGCCTTTACCCTCTAACAGCCTGGGACTCCCATGAGCAGAGGCTCTGCTCCAACAGAAACCCCCCTTGTGCCAGCCAGGAACGCGAATCCAGCCCACTCTGTACCCGCCAAGCCCGGCCCGTGCCCGAGTGATCCAAGACCACGAGGACGTCCCCCCGGCGACTGGGACCCGAAGTCCAGTGCCCAAAGACCCTCCTCGATGATCCCGGCGACGCCTGCAGCCTCAGAACCAGGGACTCCTCCAACCGCGACCAGCCGAGGGTAAAATTTCCCAACACCCAAAGTCACCCCTGCACCCAGCGCCCCACGGCCCCCTGTGCCCTCCTTTGGGGTACTCACCTCTTCTCCAAGATCCCAACTTACCTCTCGAAGTGGTGGTCGCACCTGAAGAATCTCCGTCCCCAAGTCTTCAGCCTTTGTTCCCTTTTTACCTTTTCCATTGAATAACATTGAGCGCCCGACGGCTCAAAAGCACCCTGCACCCAGCCGCCCGAGTGCCTCTGGAAGTGCAACTACTACCCTACTCTATTTCCCCACTTTCCCTGAGTAAGTGACCAGGAGCTCAGCTCCCACAGCTGCGTGGCCTGCTTGCTTGCAGCCACCAACCGAAGGCCCCTACCCTCCATTGGATTGCATTGGGCCTACTCTCTCTGCACCCGGCTGCCCCTGTGCCGCTGAGGGTGTACCTACTGTACTTTTCCGACCCTGGGAGACCACTGAGTCTATGCCCAGAACCTTAACTTCACCAGTCGAGTACTCACCTGGAAACCGATAACTCACTTACCTACCATAGGATAACATTGACTGGTTTGACTCAAAAAATCTGTGCGAAGTTTTGAAACTCTAAAATATTCCTCTAAAATCAGCGGAGTAACAAATCTCAAATTACTCACCTGGAATCAGGAGAGCAGCCAGTACTGTACCTATCAGCCCAGTACTGAACCGCAAAAGTAATTTTATCCGTACTTACCCATAACCTGAATTTTCTCCCATAGGAAACCATTGACTGTTTTTCTCTGAAATTCCTTCTAGGTGTCTATTATTGAAAATTACAAATATTCCTTAAAAACCGTACCAGCTACTAACACGTAATTACTTACCTGTTTTAGGTAGAGACCCCAGTACTGAACCTGGGAGTCCAGTCCTGGATTACAAAAGTAAAGAGAACCTACTTTTCCTGAGACTTGAATTTCCTTCCATTGGATAACATTGCTAGTTTTTCACTGTCAACTTTTAAAATACCTTTATATTCTTTAAAAATCGGCGGTGCCGGTAGGGATGCCCGGGTTCAAACCCTGCGCCGACTGATGTTGTTACCGACCCCTATCGCCGGGGTCTTCACTGTCTGGGCCTCGACCACGACAACAAGGCCTGCTCCGACTGCCGGGCCATGACGTCCAAAGCTAGATTGGAGCGGTCCCACAAGCGACTCGAGCTCCGGCAGTCGGCCCCGTGCCTCTCGAGGTCCCGGTCCGAAAGGAGGTCGAGGGACCGGTCGCAGGGTCGGAGCCACCATAGCACCAGGAGTCGTTATCGGTCTTCGGGTTTGAAGTCCTCAGGTAAGTGACACAAGAAGTCGAAGAGACGTCATCGCTCTTCCGACTCCCCCCGATGCTCGTGCGACGCGGCCGGGGGTTCGGGCGACACCGCCCTCGCGGCTCCGGCTGAGCCGCAGGCATCGCGGCCTGCTCCATACCCGTCGGTCCCTGGACAGAACGCGACGCCGGAGGAGATCGAGGCCTTCCTCACGGCCATGAGGTCGCTCACTCCTCCGTTGGGCTCTGCGGTGCCTTCGGGCCCAGCGGCCCCGACTGGGGGCCCCATCGGGTCGGGTGCTTTGGTCCCGACGCCGCCGGCGACTTCGGTCCCGGCGCCGTAGGCCCCCGCAGGATCCGGATCCGGGTCGTCGCCGGTCGACCTTGCGACCTCGCCGACGCCGGCCCCCAGAGTGTTGCCTCCGGCGCCGCCCGGAGGCGGCGCCGTCCCCGATCCCTCCCTCGATTCGGGTCCGGTGCCGATGGGAGATTTTCTACTTCTATGACCCGGCCCCATCCTTTGGTCCTGAGTTTCAGGATATGGGTGGCGAGGGGGATTGGGAGGGGTCTGAGGAACCTCTGGCACAGGAGTGTCAGTCTTACCAGGACTGGACAGGTGAGCTAAGGGAGGCCAGTGGTCTGGACACCTCGCCAGACACTGGTTTTGTCTCCCCTCCTACCGTGGCTATGGAGGAGGGGCTGCCTATAGTGTGGTGCTGACGCGGGCGGCCAAGGCCTTGGGCCTGGAGCTCCCCATCGCGGCTGTGAGGACTAACCTCCTCACTGAGGTCCTTACACCGCAGGCAAGCTCGGCTGAGCCTCTGCTGCCGTTTAATGAGGCCTTGTCTGACGTTCTTCTGGGCACTTGATCCAAGCCCGCTACAGGTCAGCCTGTAGATAGCAACGTGGCCAGACACCACCGCCCGGCTCCGGGCGACCCTTTCTTCCTGTCCACCCACCCCACTCCCGAGAGCCTGGTCATCCAGGCCTCTAACTCCCAGAACGCATTCTCGATGGCTCCCCTCGATCGGGAATCCAAGAGGTATGAGCAATACGGGAAAAAGGTATTCTCCTCCCTGAGTTTGGGGTTGCGGTCAGTCAACACCGCGTGCCTCTTGGGCCGTTACACCCACTCTCTGTGGGACACGGTCGCGGACGTGCTGCCACAATGTCCGAAGGGGGTCCGGACTAAACTCGCCCGAGCCCTTGCGGAGGGTCGAGATGCGGCACGGTATTCCATCCGGTGTGGGCTGGATACCACGGACTCACTGGGCAGAGTGATGGCAACGACAGTGACGATTCGTCGCCACGCCTGGTTGAGGTCCGCTAACTTTTCGGCTGATGTCCAAAACACCCTTATGGACATGCCGTTTGATGGCCGTCTCCTCTTTGGCAACAAGGCAAACCATGCGCTTGAGCACTTTAAGGACTCCAGGGCTACGGCCAAGTCCTTGGACCTCTCGGCCCCGCGCCAGCAAACGGCTGCTTTTCGCTCCTTTCGTGTTCAAGGAAGGGGCGCCCCCACACGTCCTGCCAGCCACGGGCCGCAGACTACCATCCAGTGCGGTGGCGGACGTGGTAACCGCCGTGGCGGCGGTCGGGGACAACGGCGAGGCTAGTCCACACCTGCCCTTGCAGCATCCGCCTCAAAACCCTCCTAGTCCGAGCTTTCAGGCCCATGTGACGCCAGTGGGGGGCAGGGTTCGCCATCACCACCTCCACTGGTGCACTGTGACATCGGACAAGTGGGTGCTGCAAATCGTCGGAAGGGGCTACTCCCTCCCCTTCGAGGCGACCCCTCCAGCCATGCCACCGCAGTACCACCGTGTGTCGGGGGATCACTTGCAACTTCTACAAGAGGAAGTTACGGCCCTCTTGGCCAAGGGGGCCATCAAGCACGTTCCTGGGCCAGAAGTAGGGTGTGGTTGTTACTCCCACTACTTTCTGGTACCCAAGAAGGGCAAAGGGGACCTCCGCCCTATCTTGGACCTGCAGAACGTCAACGGCTTCCTCCGGAAGGAGAAGTTCAAGATGCTGACACTGGCTCAGGTCTTAGCTGCCCTCGACCCAGGAGACTTGATGGTAGCGTTGGACTTGCAGGACGCTTATTTTCATATCCCCGTCCTGCCGGCCCACCGGCGTTACCTGAGGTTTACGGTAGGCCAGGAGCACTTTCAGTTTACCGTGCTCCCCTTCGGCCTTACCAGCGCCCCACGGGTGTTCACGAAAGTGATGGCGGTGGTCGCAGCTCATCTGCGCAGGTTAGGGGTTTCAGTCTTCCCCTACCTCGACGACTGGTTGTTGAAGGCGGGCTCGCCCCACACAGTCGTCAGCCACCTCCAGACTACCACTGACCTCCTGCTGGGGTTCTCCATCAATGTGCCAAAGTCACACCTGTGTCCCTCTCAGAAGCTCCTCTTAATCGGAGCGGTTCTAGACTCAGCGCAGTTTCGGGTTTATCCTCCCGAACAGCGGGATCGGGATATTCAGCCTCTGATTCCAATCTTTCAGCCGTTATCCCGAGTCTCGGTCAGGTTGACGCTGCGGCTTCTGGGGCTGATGGCCTCCTGCATCCTTCTGGTGCATCACGCCAGGTGGCAGATGCGGGCTCTGCAGTGGGACCTGAAGTTTCAGTGGGCCCATCATCAGGGCAACTTGTCCGACCATGTCTTGATCTCGGAGGGCACTGCAAAACAGTTGGGGTGGTGGCTCACGGACCGCGATTGGGTCAGCGGCAGATCCCTCTCCTTACCCCAACCGGAGCACGTAGTTGTGACGGATGCGTCCTTCCAGAGCTGGGGGGGCCACATGGGAGAGGCGGAGATCAGAGGCCTCTGTTCTCCCGTGGAGTCCCGGCTCCACATCAACCTTCTGGAGCTGTGGGCGATTCGTCTTGCACTGAAGGCATTCCTCCCCTCTATCCTGGGGGGAGTGCAGTGCAGGTGTTCACGGACAACACCACCGCCATGTGGTACTGCAACAAACAGGGCGGGGTGGGGTCATGGACCCTATGCCAGGAGGCTCTGCGCCTCTGGCAGTGGCTGGAACATCAGGGCGTGACCTTGGTGGTTCAACACCTGGCAGGTTCTCTGAACGCCAGGGCGGACAAACTCAGCCGACGGTGCATGATGGATCACGAATGGCATCTGAGCTCGGACGTGGCGCAAGGCCTCTTTCAGCGATGGGGAGAGCCTTGGTTAGATCTATTCGCCACAGAAGAGAACGCGCAATGCCATCAGTTCTGCGCGTTGGAATTTCCAAGGCAGCACTCGCTCGGAGACGCTTTTCGTAGCGAGTGGAGTTGCGGTCTGTTGTAGGCCTTTCCGCCTATACCACTTCTGCCCAGAGTGCTGAAGAAGATCAAGCGCGACCGGGCCCAAGTTATCCTTGTGGCTCCGGACTGGGCATGAAGATACTGGTATCCCGAGCTACTCAGCATGTCAGTCGATCCCCCGATTCATCTGCCTCTTCAGGAGGACCTTCTGTCGCAGCACCAGGGGACGGTCCTCCACCCGAATCTGTCCAATCTCCACCTCCATGCTTGGAGATTGAGCGGCGACAGTTGAGGCCATTTGACTTGCCTCCTGAAGTTTGTAATGTGATTCTGGCAGCCAGGCGTCCCTCCACAAAGTAGGTATACGCCTGCAGGTGGAACAAATTTGTGGCATGCTGCACAGCAAAGGCTGTGGATCCCCTTTCTGCCCCTCTTTCTGAGGTTCTCCTCTTCCTTCTTTCTCTTGTCCAGCAGGGCTCTGCTCTGGGCACTATCAATGGCTACCTTTCTGCCCTTTCCGCCTTCTTAAGGCTACCTGATCAGCCTTCTTTGTTCAAGTCCCCGATTGTAAATAGGTTCTTTAAGGGCATCACTCATATGTTTCCCCCTGTTCCTTTCGTGATGCCTCAGTGGGACTTGAACCTTGTACTAACTTTTCTGATGTGCGCTCCCTTCGCGCCACTTCATAACTGTCCTTCCCGTCTACCTACCCTTAAGACTGCTTTCCTGGTTGCCATCACCTCTGCCAGGAGAGTGAGTGAGCTCCATGCTCTTTCATCCAAGCCTCCCTTCCTTTCTGTCCATCCGGACAAGGTTGTGTTGCGGACAAGACCCTCTTTCCTGTCCAAGGTAGTCACAGCCTTCCACATCGGGCAGTCCAGTACCTTGCCCACCTTCTTTCCGCCTCCGCATCCCACTAAAGAGGAAGAGCGGCTCCACCGTCTGGACCCAAAACGTGCGCTCTCTTTCTATTTGGCTCGCACACGCCAGTTCCGGGGGGATGACCAACTCTTTGTTGGTTACGTGGGCGCTAAGAAGGGACGGGCGGTGCACAAACGGACCATCTCTCGGTGGGTCGTCATGTGTATCAAGGCATGCTACCCTTTGGCTAAGAAGGAGCCTCCTGTTGGGCTGAAGGCCCATTCCACTCGGGCCACGGCGGCTACTACTGCCCTGGGCCGGGGAGTCCCTCTGCAGGACATCTGTCAGGCAGCTATGTGGGCCTCGCTGCACACGTTCACAAGACACTACTGCCTGGACAGCCAAGTCCGGAGGGATGGCTTCTTTGGCCGTTACGACCTCCAGGACTTTCTGGTGTGATTATTGGTTCGCATACCCACCACCGGGGTTGGTATTTCTGGGGTATCTATTCTAAGGTAAGGAATCTAATACTAACCTGTTTCTTTCAGATGCACAAGTTACTTACCTTTGGTAACAATATATCTATAAGAAGCAGTAGTTAGTATTAGATTCCTTACCGCCCCACCCATTCTCCCCGTTCTGCAACCGAAATCTAGGGTTAAGGTCATCCCCTTTCAGGGCCCTAGTTTCATGGCACCAGTGTTGGTCTTTATCATGGCTCAGCGTTTCTGGCGCGGAAAAGCTGTGTATAAGAACTGACGTCAGCGCATGATGTCATCCCGGCGCCAACTTCGCCGACGACGGATGCGGAGCCGCAGACGACGCCTACCGACGGGCAAGGGTACTGCTACGCAAAAGTTTCCGGATCCAGTCTGACGCCTGGGGACATTCTAAGGTAAGGAATCTAATACTAACTACTGTTTCTTACAGATATATCGTTACCGAAGGTAAGTAACTTGTGCTTCAGTTCTTGAGTGTGAGAAACCTTTTGCTGACTGAGTGTGTACAACAAATGCTTTACACTGTACTCTGGTACTGCCTTACTGCTCGACCAAGCTACCACTTTAGAGAGTAAGCTCAGACCCGACTTTAACCTTTGTTATTCCTCTGGGGTTTATGGACTCTATACACACACTCGGTGACAGGCATCAATAAAACGTTTTGCGATTCCTTATTAGCGATTTTTAAGGAATCGCAAATAAGGAATCACAAAACGGGATGCATGATTTAAATTGCATAATATTTGCGATTCGGCAAAAATCGCAATTTTTACCGAATCGCAAATATTATGCGAATTTCAATTTGCGATTTCGCAATTCCCATTGATTCCTATGGGCCAAAAGGCCCATAGGAATCAATGGGAATAGCGAATTCGCAAATTGAAATTCGCAAACTGTTGATGCATTCCATGGGTGCAGGGGGGGGTCCTTTGCCCCCCCCCCCTGCACCCCTGAAATGTATTTTGGAGTGCATGTTTCAAACATACATGTCCTAAGGACATGTGTGTCTGTAACATGACAGTGTTTTTAAATGCAAATTAGAGAATTTTAACACATTTTCGCAAATTACCACGAGGTTCAACCTCGTGGTAATTTGCACCCCCTATTTGCGAATTCGCAATTTTAAAATGAATCATGCATTGCTTTTGAGGAATCGCAAATTTGCGATTCCTTAGAAGCAATTGCATTTTTGGAATTCGCTAAAAATAGCGGTTTTCCCAAAAATGCATGATGCATCTCAAAACATGATTTTGCATTCGCAAACGGCCGATTTTAGCGAATCGCACCGTTTGCGCATGCAAAAATCGTTGATGCATGTGCCTGTAGGTACCTTACTTTGGCCCAGTATATATAGAGCCACTTTCTCACAAAGTGTATCTGTATAAACACATTGCAGCATTGACCATAAAACAAGTATTCTTAAACAGGATTATCCAATCAATCAATCAATCAATCAATCAATACATTTGTAGAGCGCGCTACTCACCCGTGAGGGTATCAAGGTGCTGACGGGAGGGGGGGGGTGCCTCTACTGCTTGAATAACCAGGTCTTGAGGTGTCTCCTGAAGGTGAGATGGTCCTGGGTCAGTCGTAGGTGTGCGGGGAGGGAGTTCCACGTCTTGGCAGCCAGGTAAGAGAATGATCTTCCTCTGGTGGTGGTTCTGCGAATCAGTGGGACGGGCCAAGGGCGAGGCTGATGGAGCGAAGATGGCGGGTGGGAGTGTAGAACGAGAGGCGGTTGTTGAGGTATTTGTGGCCCTTGTGGAGTGCTTTGTGTGCGTGGGTGAGCAGCCTGAACGTGATCCTCTTGCTGACGGGGAGCCAGTGCAGTTTTCTCAGGTGGGCGGATAAGGGGTTGTGGCGGGGGATGTCGAGGATGAGTCGTGCAGAGGCGTTCTGTATGCGCTGAAGCCGTTTCTGAAGTTTGGCTGTCGTTTCTGCGTATAGGGCGTTCCCGTAGTCCAGTCGGCTGGTGCCGAGGGCCTGGGTGACCTTCTTCCTGGTTTCAGTGGGGATCCATCGGAAGATCTTTCGGAGCATGCGCAGGGTGTTGAAGCATGAGGACGAGACTGCGTCGACCTGCTTGGTCATCGTGAGGGAGGAGTCCAGGATGAATCCCAGGTTGCGAGCGTGGTCCGTGGGTGTCGGTGCGGTGCCCAGCGACGTGGGCCACCAGGAGTCGTGCCAGGCGGATGGGGATAGTCCGAGGATGAGGACCTCCGTCTTGTCCGAGTTGAGTTTTAATCGGCTGATCTTCATCCATTCTGCGACCTCTTTCATTCGTCCTGGAAGTTGGCTTTGGCGGTGAGAGGGACTTTGGTGAGGGAGAGTATCAGTTGGGTGTCGTTGGTGTAGGAGATGATGTTGATGTTGTGTTTGCGTGCGATGGTGGCGAGGGGGCTCATGTAGATGTTGAAGAGGGTTGGGCTTAGTGATGAGCCCTGGGGGACGCCGCAGATGATCTTGGTGGCCTCGGAGCGGAAGGGAGGGAGGCGGACTCTCTGGGTTCTGTCGGAGAGGAAGGATGTGATCCAGTCTAGAGCCTTTCCTTGGATCCCAGAGTTAAAGAGGCGGGTTGTAAGGGTGCGGTGGCAGACGGTGTCAAAGGCTGCCGAGAGGTCTAGGAGGGTGAGAGCGGCTGTCTCTCCGTTGTCCATCAGGGTCCTGATGTCGTCGGTGGCTGCGATGAGGGCGGTCTCGGTGCTGTGGTTGGCTCGGAATCCGGACTGGGATGGGTCGAGCGAGTTGTTTGCTTCGAGGAATGCAGTCAGCTGTTTATTGACGGTCTTCTCAATGACTTTGGCCGGGAAGGGGAGAAGAGAGATGGGGTGGAAGATCTTGAGGTCTGCTGTTGGTTTCTTCAGAAGGGCGTTGATTTATGCGTGTTTCCAGCTTCCAGGGAAGGTGCCTGATGTGAAGGAGCTGTTAATGATGTTCCGGAGGTGGGGTGCGATGATGGTGTCAGCTTTGTTGAAGATATGATGAGGGCATGGGTCGGCGGGGGATCCGGAGTGGATGGTGTTCATGACGCGGGTGGTGTCTTCAGTGCTGATGGGCGTCCATGCGCTGAGACTGGTGGTGGGGTACGTTGGTTTGGTGGCTGGGGCCGGCGTCAGGGGACCGAAGCTGTTGTGTATGTATGCGATCTTGTGGTGGAAGAAAGCGGCGAGGGAGTTGCAGAGGTCTTGCAACGGATTGATGTTGTTGTTGCTGGCGCTGGGGTTGGAGAGCTCTTTGACTATGCTGAAGAGTTCCTTGCTGCTGTGGGAGTTGTTGTCCAGCCGCTCTTTGAATGATGTCCTTTTGGTGGTGCGAATCATCTGGTGGTATTTGCGGGTGACGCTTTTGAGGGCTGTCATGTTTTTTGATGTTCGCTTGTGGCGCAAGGCTTTTTCGAGGGTACGGCATGATTTCTTTGCGGTTTTGAGGGCGTCTGTGAACCATGAGGTTTTTCTGTTTCTGGTCTTGCCTGGGGTTTTCTTCAGTGGAGCGAGGTCGTCGGCACAGTCGGTGATCCACTGTGTGAGGTTGTCTGCTGCGTCGTTGGTGTCAGGGGTGTCGGCAGGTGGGTTCTGGCTTAGTGATGTGGTCAGCTGGTCAGTGGTGACTCTGCTCCAGCACCTGCGGGGGATCTGTGGCGTGTGGGATGTGTTCTTCTTGAAGGTGAAGTGGATGCAGCTGTGGTCGGTCCAGTGTAGTCCGGTGGAGTGGCTGAAGGCAATGTGGCTGCTCGCAGAGAAGATGGGGTCGAGCGTGTGGCCGGCGTAGTGGGTGGGCGTGTCCACCAGTTGCTTGAGTCCGAGGTTGTCGAGCAGGGTGGTGGTGTTGATGTCGTTGTTTTTCTCCAGGTGGAAGTTCAGGTCAATCCCATGATCTTGATGTTGTTAGTTTCAGTCTGGGTGTGGAGTCAATTCTCAGGGACGAATTCAAAAGTAGACAACAAATTCACCACTTCCAAGCTTTGCAATTGTATTCCTGATAGTCTTTGACAATTCCAAACAATTGTGTTGATGTCATCCATAACATAAAATCTAAACTTAGTAACTAAATTCCTCCAACTATCCGGGGGCCTTATCTGTTTACTTTTCTTTTTTATATTTGTTTTCAAATATATGACATCACAGCTGGATATTAGGTCAAGCATGATACAGATGTCTCTTAAACCTTGCAGAGTCAAAGGGGGGTGAGGTGGTGGAAGGGAGGTGGCATACCAGAGACGTGGAAATGGGAGGAGGTGTGGGGAAGTCCACTAGCCTCAAATCCCCACTGAGAAACTCATTGCAGCAGGTTTAGTTGTTAGGTAGGTAATTTTCATTCAGCTTCCCCATGTGCCCCTCAGTCACTGTGTTGCTTTAATTTAGTTAAGAGTGTATTCCAAGCCTTCATCCTTTCCACTTAAATCAACCCTCTGCTTCATAATTTGCCCACCTCTGAATGGCTGCTGGAAAGGAGATGGTTAATTATTTTCACTGCATTATCAAGCATCATTGGCAATCAATAATGTCAAATCTATAAATTAGCATACATTTCTTACTTTCCAAGCTCTGGGCATGAGCCCCAGGAGGCAGGTCTCAGCTTTAGGCAGGTTCCTTCCCACACTGGTTCACAGCATGTACAGTAAATCTGCCCGATTCCACCCACACCTGGGGCAGTGCACTTGGTGGTCATTATTTTGCATAATCTATGAGGGGTCAGATAGGTTTTGTGGAAGACATTTAACCACAGAAGTTTAAAACTGACATTTCTGTGCATTTTACATCATAGAACATCACTAGTGTCCAGTCAATGTTTCCACCTTCCTGCCCAGCTCTTCGAATATTTGTCTTTAAAAGTAGTCCTATCCACTTTAATGTCTGCTATTAGCAATTTATATAATACAGCGATTAGTCTTCTACCCTCTCCTATTAGAGCAGAGGTCTTCAAACTTTTGGATGCCAAGACCCCCCCTGTCAACATTTTGAGGCGTAAGAACCCCATCCTGACAAACATTTCTAAACCTGTAGGCAGGGCTACTAGAATTATGGGGTAGGTGATGACCAAATTACGCGACAGGCTTGACTAAATTGTGTGGGAAGAAAATGTAAGTGATGTTATGTGATGCTGTGTATTTTGGGATAGCATTGCTTCCTTATTTTGACATTTCATTTTTTACACACAGTAACACTGAGGAAAGATTTCACCCCATCAGTAGCCGTTTGTAACCAAAATACAGCAATTAACATCAGAAAGATTTCTAGTCAACCTTTGAGAAGGGCCTTCCACTCCGCAGGAATATGTGCTGCCACATTAGAAGCTCAACTGGCCCTGGCCATAAGAAGCCGGGGTCCCTTAAAAACCTAGCGGTTTTGTGCAGAGTTAAGCAGTTTACCCATGCAGCTTTCCTCTCACCCAGGGCTGGCTCTAGGCTCATGGTGGCCCTGTGCAGGGAGCGTAGGTGGGGGCCCCGGAAGAGGGGGTCCGGATGGGGCGGAGCTCCGGAAGGTGTTTTAATAATACGTCCAGAAAAGTCGTTAGATGATTGACCAGTACCTGCGGCTGCTCCTACCCGTCAAACAAGCCAGGATCCACAAAGACAAATCCAACATCTGTAGATATGAAGTTTGTGTGCTGCCAACATAGTCAGATCCAAGAACGAAGACCAAGCTGCTTATGTGCCATGGGCAGAAATAAAAATGTCAATCCTTGCTTGCAGTGGTGTCTGGTGTATTTACACTTGGTGTGTAACTTGTCACTCGCTGTGCGACACTAGAAATATTTATGCCAGGACATCAAGGCAGGCTCTGGTGATGCTCATGCCACTATAACTCTGAATGCCTGATGTGCACCCAGCAATACCCCTTCTACATTTGTGGGATCCAGTAAAGATCTGTGTTCTCTACTAAACTGTTGTCTTGTATTGTCAGTGGCTCTTATTGCACAGCTTCTCTCCAGCGTTTCTACAGCCTAACCGCAGGTCCTTGCTCTTCTTGGTGTTAATTCTTAGCGGAGCCATGTAACCTGATTTCTAGAGGTCCATAGCTGTCCTTTTAATTATAGACAGCTGCAGCAGGCGTTTGCAGCAGTTTTAGATCTTCTAAGAGTTTTTCTTTGCTCAAATTGGTCTAATTTCTTATATTTATGTTTCCTCATCTTCATTGCTTGATTTTTGCTCGCAAGAAAGTGTCAAATGTTACTCATAACGACACTGAAATTATGAACATGTCACACATAGCAATCTGAAACCTTGGCAGCTATGGATGGCACATGTCATCATGTCATTTGCTGACTGCCTAACTTGGTTAGTCCCCCCCACTTCTTTTTAATAGGACTTGTGCCCACTGCCCTGCCACTCACCAAAGATCCTTTCCTCCCCTTGTGACAACTGTTTAGCTCTTCCCTACCTCAGGCTCCAGTATGCCACAGTGGTGGCAAGGACTCTACCGAAGGGGTTGGTTCTGCTGCAGTCTGCAGCAAATCGCCCAGCACTGCCACTGCCCTAGACTCGACTCATAACTGCCAAGATTTCAGATTGGTATGTGTGACATTTTCATAATTTTAATGTAATTATGAGTAACATTTCAATGACTATGAATGACAGTTTCCCCCGAGCAAAATCAAGCAATGAAGGCGAGGGAAACATATAAATATCAGAAATTACTCCCATTTGAGCAAAGAGAAACTCTGGCAGCTGCAAAACACCAGAAAGGAAGGGAACTTAGATGTGTCAGCAGCGGTGGAGAGAAGCAGCGCCATATCTTATGAACATGGTACTAAGGGGCAAATTCACATGCCAAAATGTAGCATTTAACAAACATTGCTAATGCCTCGCTCTGCCATTCTGAAAATGTAGGGATGCACCGTATTCACAAGAATGTGGTGCACCCCTGTGTTTCCCCTGGCGCTGGTGCTAAATCTAGCTGCCTAGCGCCAACGCAGGCAAACTTGAGCCATTGTGCAAGGGTGTCTACATTGGTGGGATTCAATGTCTGTTTATGTGCAGGAAGGTGTCCCTTCCTACACATAAACAAATCGTGATTTGTAACTTCATTATGCAGCAAACATAGAAGTTGCAAATTGTCACTTTCTTTAAATGATTCATGGTGTTTTGCTGTTTCTATATGTGTTGCACAATGCAGTGTGAAATGGGGTCTAATTTACTAGATGGCTTTAAGCCAAGTTCAGTGGTTTAATGCCACCTCAACTAAGGGTTTATCGTCACAGGAATGTTGGAAAAAGTGACATTCCTGGGGCCATAAGGGCTTGTAAATATGCCCCTATGTTCCTCTCTCCCTTTGATTCAGCGTTTGTTACGTCAAAAATGTGTCATTTTTCCCCTTTGTACATGTTTCTGTCCCGGAAAACGTTTAATATTGCAAATGTGTACTTGCCCAGATACCTCCCTGCTGCCAAAGCCATGACTGCTTTATTGCTATTCCATTCTCAGTGCTACATCCACTCACAGGCGCGTTCTGCACCCCCACCACCTACCACCGTCCCCTTCCGTCCCCTCAGCTTGCCTTCCCAGTCGTTATTTCTCGTAGTGCTCTCGGAGCGCAAGGCGCTAATATTGTTCAATGTAATCGACAATGCTAATTTAACATTCACAGCCCGAAAGTACAGCAAGCCTGCCCCTCGGGAGTCCCCTTTAAAACCAAGGTGCAGGTTGAAATTCGCATCAAATTTATTTTTCTCTAACACGGTTTATCAAGGCAGCTCTGCAGTGTTGCACTGGGAGAAAAATAGACCCAGGCGTGAAAATAAAAAGTTGCCCCTATAGTAAATCAGAAAGCTAAAAAAATTCTCAAAAGGTATGCAAATTGGGCCACTTTTAAAGTTGGTAAAACACGCTGTGTGTTCTGCAAGATATGGAAGACTCCAACTATTTGTGCTTTCTGAAGACCATGTTTATCAGGGAAATCAACAGTAAAAACCGCCCACAAGACAATAAAACAGGACACAAACATAAAAAGACAGCCCACACACGGACCAATCAGACCATTGGGCACTGCCAGATTGCCCTATTGGCAGGGCCACTGAAATTGTGCTATTGTGCGGCCGCAGCAACTTTTCCATAATTTTAGATTTGCCATGTTTGCCACACAGTCCATCATCTTCCGCATAATTTGGCCCTCTCCTGCCACCCAGACAATTTAAGTGGCCCTGCCTATAGGCCAGTCCGATCTTGCAGCTATGAAATATTGACTCAAGTTCTGCCTCGGGTAAAATTGTGAGATCCCCCCAGCGTACCCTTAATCAATATGCTGGTGGTAAATTACAAAATTGGCACTGTAGCCAACTGTGCACATTATACGCGATTGAGTACACTAAAATAAAAACCTGTTGAACAGCACTTGGGCTTAATGCTTGAAACTAGAATACAGAAGAATAGGCCCTCGAGGACTCACAGTAGCTGCATGGTACTGACTACAGAGAAGTGTCAGTACTCTAATTACTACTGCACCTCTGCCGAGAAGTGCAGGTACTCTCACTTGCAGAGGGCACTCTGTACCTGCTCATTTAAAGCACTGCTTGTGCAGGTATCCCAAGGTGTCTGCCTCGTTGACTGCCCCTCCTGTAGGCGTCTGCCCGCACCCAGGACCGAACCTTCCCAGCTCCCTTCACACACCCCTGCCGCCCTCTGCGCAAGTTCCGCTCTTGAGGAGGCAGGGTACTTTTCCTCCACCTTCCCAGAGCACTAGTCCAGATTTTTTACCCCACTATCAATAGGCTGGTGGCACTTACTTGGGCAGAGTCCGGAGGATTGTGGCGGTGGCACCATAGCTGCCAAGGGTTCAGATTGCTAGGAGTGACGTTTTCATAATTTCAGTGTAATTATGAGTGACATTCAACAACTATGGGTGACACTTTTTTTCGCGGGCAAAATCAAGCAACGGAGGCAAGGAAACCATATATCAGAAATTACACTCATGAGCCCTCTAAAAGTAAATTAAATGAGTGACACAACTTTGCAGACAGACTAGTGACTGCTGAGTTTAGTGTGCCCTCGAACTCTGCCTGAATCGGAGCACTGCACGCATCAGATCTCGGCCCGTGTGCAGAAAGCCTCGGATTGTCCAGCAGTTAGTGCGCTGCCTTTTGCCTGCAGGCCTTTACTGTCTGTGTAGGTTAGTTCTGTGTGTAGCAGAGTCTGCAGCTGGGTGATGCTGTATGTATGCAGGAGACTTGCATTGTATAGCTGTGTGCAGCAGGCCTTAGTAGATAGCATGCCTCTGACCTTATCTGTCAGACTCGGCCTACATGCAGCTGGATGTCTGCAGCCTACATACAGTGCGCCCCGGCCTCAAACTGACTGTGTGCATCACGCCTCAGATTTGGCATCAAAGCCTATGGCTCAGACTCTGCATGCACAGACCCCTGTCTGACTGTTAGGTCCAGTTTTATGATTTTATTGCTCAGCAGGCCTCCTAGTGCAGCAGGCCTCATAGTGTTTAAAGTTAAGCATTCTGAGTTTTTCTCCAAGTTACACGTTAATTTATCTTTGCCGTTTTCTATAGTGCACACAGTCACAAGACCATATGGGTATCAAAGCGCTTTATATAACTCTAGGCACTCACTTCAAATGATTATGCAGCTGTATTCCATACACGGGACGCCGGAAGCCTCAATACTTTTTAAATTGTGCAAAGACCACCTCGCTGACAATAAATACATGTAATTCTGTCCAGCTATTCAGTATTTCCTGAATTAAAATGTCTTTACGTGACCACGGATCCCATTTCATTCATTGAAATAATTTGACACACCATACCTCATTGTCGTGAAGCTAACGTCATTCCTCAGGGCACAAATCATTTCTCGGCACTGGCACTGGGTCAGACATAGCATTAATCCGGAGCACGTGTCCGGTGCACTCCAAGCATTGCTTTACACACCTCTCTCAAGGCAGTAGCTGCAGGCTCAATTGGGCAGCTACTGCGCGCTGTGACAATTCGGGAATACCGGCCGCCTCATAACATTTACCCTCCAGGCTGCAAGGGTGCAAGTTTCTGTTTACCGCTCGCCTCCAGTGATAGTCGTGCTGAGGGCTGTGCAGCCGCGCTCACGAGAGGCGAGGCGTGATGACGCATCATTGCTGCAGTGCTACATTTCAGCGCGAGGGCTGGCCAAGTATGCCCAGGGCCGTCATTAGTAGCGCTTTGGCGCGCAACAAGATTGACGGCCCTGGGACGATCCTCATCGTGGCGGCCCCTGGGGTTTGGCGGCCCTGTGCAGGTGCACACTCTGCAGATGCCTAGGGCCGGCCCTGCTCTCACCCCCTCCCTTTCATCCCTCTTTCCTCTCCTAACCCCGGATCCCTCTCTCACTTTGCAGGCCATTTTCTTTCACCCCTTTTTACAACTTCTGAATTCAAATCAACCTCTCACTTCACCTTTAATCACCTCTTGCCATTCTCTCTTTTCACTGCCCTCATCTCTAACAGTCTCTCACATTTATCTCATGGCCTCTCTGGTCCCGCCACCTCCCGTGCCCCTCAGCACTTCTCATTCACCTCGTCTCTCCATTCAATTTTTTGTCTATTTGTATCTTGCACCTCTCCAGTCCCCCCATTCAACTTTCACATCTCCCCTTTGTTCTAACAGAAGCCCTCACCTTTGGCTCACACTCACTTCTTGCGTATCCACACTTCTCTTCAGCAATTCACATTTCTCCTCATCCCTGACCTCTTCAATCGAATTCTATCACTCCCTTGCTGTCCTCTCTCATCCTCTCAAATCTCCACACCAAGCATACGGGTCAGACCCGTATGCTCCTCTCGGCCTGTGCCACTCTGCTTATTGTTCCCTAATTCAAGAAGGCATGAGTTGTCTGTCTCGCTGTTTTAGTGCAGCCGTGTAGTTATGGGACTTACACCCTCCTTTGCTTCGCTCCACCAAGAATCTATTATCCTTTAGGAAGATATAAAAACCTTTCTCTATGCTCTGTAGGTTACCCCATTTGGCTGGTTCTCCTTCTCCTTCTGTGTGTTTCTCATTTGCCTACAGGCAGCAGATGGTTATTAGCCCCAGGACATCTTTTGGTAACAGTAGCGCTCTCCAAATGTAAATAATATAGCCAGAAGCAGGGGAGTCACTAGACCAGAAATTCAGAGAGGACTAACACTCCCAGCCAGGGCTGGTTCTAACACTGGTCGCACATGGTACAACAGTCTTTTTTGGTCCCCTACCCCCGTTTCCTCCTCCTCCATGAATTCCTTCACTGCCACTCACCAACAATGCACCTCATCTCTCTATAGCACCTTTCCGACAAACATTTCATTTTTTATAGCGCTCCTCATAGTTTACTCGCACTCAGTTCTGTGATCTGCATAGTACACGTTCTTTTTAGCAGGCAGATTAACCCTCTGCACACTGTATGGGTGACAAGAGTGCCCATGTGAGTGCACGGTGAGTGATGTAACAGTGCGAGAGTAGTGTAAGAGGAGTGTGCAGGGTGAGTGAGGTGGCGTATGAATTTATGAATTTGGGTGCGAATGCAAGTTCAGAATGGGATGAATGGATGAATGATTACTGATAGGCTTGTATGAGTAAGTTGCATATTGAGCAGTGAGGGGGACAGGTGAGTGAAGTGTCACATGAGTGCAGGATGAGTAGTGTACTCGTGTGACTGCAGGGTGAGGTATAGGGTAAACAGCGCAAGTGCATTGTGAGTGCAGAGTGATCACTGTGAGTGCAGGGTGAGTGGGTGAATGGTGTGAGTGCATGGTGATCAGTATGAGTGCAGGGTGAGCGTGAAAGTGAAGGGCGAGAATGAGGAGCGAGTTGTCTGAATGCAGGGCGCATTCCAGACACTTGAAGTAACTCATCATGTTATTGACGGTGGCGTAGGGTTTAAGATCTAAGTTAAACTATTGCCGCATTAATCGGGGATCGAGGGTGGAGAAAATAAATAATGTGCCTATCCTGCAACAAACTTACAGTCCTATGGTTAGGGTTGCCAGCAGATTATTTTGATGGCCCAGTCGGTACAAAAATAAGCAGTCACCTAAAGCTGTATTTTCAGCATTTATCTGTGCATACTTCGAACAGCAAATATAAATAGAAAGCACTTTTAATTGTGTTCTAGGGCTGCCTCAATGATCCATGACTGATGAAGAGAAAAAAGACATAAAAGTCACAAAAGGAATGCATACATACTTTTGTATTTAAAAGTCTATTTTGTGTCAAGAGGAGGTCTTTCGAGGCTCTTTAAATAAAACAGGCAGGCATTTTTCTTTTGGCAACCCTACTTTATATTTCTTTTCATTAAATGCATTCTCACAGTACAACAGTAATTGTAAAATACAAATGTAAGGAACAGGCAGAGTGGAGGCCCAGGGGGTACTGGAACCAGGAAAAAACGAAGCCTCTGTAACAAGTTTACAAAGACATGTAAATATGCAAATGGTCTTTAAAGACCTGTGAAAAACTCAGCGTGCAGGAGATGACTCCAGACACTGCCCAGCCGAGCCCCCAGCAGCTCGAGTTTCACTGCTGCAGCAGCCGGGCTGAGACACACGATGAGGGAGGAGGGGGGCTGAAGCCCTTGGGCCTCGGGACAATTGTGACTGTGAAGGCGCGACCCCCTTGGCATCACTCCACGGCCCCCATATATTAGAGTTTGTTCTAAAATAGAGTGTGTTGTGCTCTGAGTCTTCTCAGCCTATTAACCTAGCCAGCCGGACTTTGGGCACAGTTCTTCCTGGTCTCCCTGCTATGGCTAGTTCCTCCCCTCCTTTCCTACAAATTCTCTCAACCTCGTTGTTTGTTTACCTTACTACGTTACTACGCTATGGTAACTGATGTAACTTGTAACACAAGGTTCCTCTGGTAAAGCGCTTTGATACCTTCGGGTCTAGCAAGCGCTATATAAAATCTTTTTAGATGTACCTTGTAATGCAACGATCTTCTGGTTAAGCGCTCTCATACCTCTGGGTCTAGCCAGCGCTATATAAACTTATCAAATCAAATAAACTCAAAACTGGTTTCCGTGATCGCTGAGACCTGAGCTACATGGCAGATGTTGGGTGGACCTGCTCGACAGCTATTGAGGAAATGGGCCCTGGTTTCCCCCTGACCGTCACCTACCCAGCCGGACATTGGGCACAGTTTCTCCTCGTCTGCCCGCTACTGACTTCTTCCTTCCCTCCCTCCTACGAATTCTTGCAACATTATTTTTGTGTACTGTACCTTTCTATGCTCTTGTAACTGATGTAACTGTAGCTGCGGGAAAATCCAGCAGCGGCCTTCCCTTGTGCAGTTGAGGCTCTCAAGTGAATTTGCAGCTGATGAGAGGCACAAACGGGGAAGGTGATGGCCGCACAGGAGCACAATGCTCAATGTGATTCCTGTCTGCTGTTTTTGATGTGATAGGTGACCACCACAGCCCACAAGACAATACTGCCTTCCCGTGGGGCCCCGGAGGTGAGCAGAAAGGGCCCATATTTTAAGGAGGCAGACCCCAGGGGGAGCATCAGCGAACACAATACCTCAGTTGCCGGTTGGGGTCCCCTGATTTACCCACAACGGTTGCAGAAGCCTCGCATTAATGTGCCTCTGCCATCTAGCTCCGCCGTGCAACATGAGGGATGCAAAGAAAGAGGGGATTGTTGCCTTCCACATAGGCCATCAAACACTGATGTCGTTCAGCATTGGGCTATCGCTTTTGGTAGCGAGCCCCCTGAGGACTGATAATCTGTCTTTTCCACCTCTTCTCTCATGGGGCTAGCGGGAAGACGAGCTGGAGGGTGTTTCCCAATTACACAGGGACTGATGCCTTCGATTGAACTATGATGATGCCCCATGGGCGAAAACGGAATCTGTTTGTACTTACCGCTGAACACGAGTACCATTGGCCATTGCCCGGTAGAGCTGTCCTATGCAGCTATAGAGGAGTCTGGCTCTGGTTCACCCCCTCGGCCGTCACCTACCCAGCCGGACATCAGACATTGTTTTTAACGGTGCTTCACGGTTTTGTCTGTCTTTCACTTTGACTGCTTGTTTCCCCTGAAGTCCTTTCCCCCCTCTGGTCTGCCTGACACTATCTGCATTCCTTCCCCCTGTTTACCTTTCCCCTCTACCTTCCATTCCACACAAGACGTTTTGTCTTTGCTATGCAACTCACAAATACCCTTATGTTATTGTGTAATCTCATGTTTTTCTACTGTTTGATCTCAACGCGGAGTCCGAGCAACCTTGGCCGTTGCCCGGTGGTGTTGTCCTACGCAGCTATAGAGGAGTTTGGCCCTGGTTCACCCCCTCTGCCGTCACCTACCCAGCCGGACATCTGACATTGTTTTCCTCGTCTCCCCATTATGTTTCCTTCCCTCTTCCCTCTACATATGTCTATAATTGGAACCTGTAACTGAAGTAATTATGTAACCTGTAACTTGCTGATCCTCATGTAAAGCGCTCTGATACCTCCGGGTCTAGCCAGCGCTATATAAAACTTTGCAAATAAATAAACAAATAAAGCGCTCTGATACCCTCTTGGGTCAAGTTTGCGCTATATAAAACTTTATAAAATTAAATTAAAATAAATTAATTACCTCTACCAAGGATCTGCGGATTCTGTTTCATCTAGGATCTTATATTGACAGCAATCTGGTGGCTTTCAATGAGCTTTCAAACTGAGCTGGTTGAAAGTGTAATGTACGAACCATAATTCCAGAGCTCAGCACCACCTCAATTATTTTTGAGACAATCCAAATAAAAGCACAAGCTCATCCTATAGTTCTGCTTGATCCCAGACTGCTAGAGACTATGATAGATACCTTTTTTAGATTCCATATTGTGTTTTGGCTACAAAAGTTGGGGGCATATTTACAAGCCTTTTATCGACGTTCCTGTAGTGATAGGGACTTCACCTTATTTACAATTGCCGTTAAGCCACGTAATGTGGCTTAACACTGCCTTGTAAATTAGGCACCCTTTCACGCTATACGTAGCATGGAAGGGTTGGGCAATGGGTGTTGCAGTGGGCGTTTCACCGCAACAACCATTGATTTTGACGCTGCCCCCTATTTACAAGGGTGGCATAATATGAGGCAGTGCCAACATTAAGACAAGGGAAAACCTGGTCTTAACATGGAGAAATGGGAAGAAATGCTTTATTTCTCCTCGTTTTTGCTGTTTTTATGTGCGCTGCATTGTGCAGCACACTAGAAACAGAAGAACGCCATGAATGATTTTTTATGTGCAGGAAGGTATCCCTTCCTGCGCATAAACAATCATTGACAAAATGACGATTTGCAACCTCTATGTATGCTTCACAGTGTAGCTCACAAATCGTCGTTCTGGATTGTTTATGTGCAGGAAGGGACACGTTTCTGCACATAAACAATCATTCCTTCAATGCTGGCACTCTGGCACTATAGTGCAAGGGTGCCTGTATTGGCGCTAGGCAGCTGAGTTCAGCGCTAGGGAAAACGCAGTGCACCATATTACTGTAAATATGGTGCATCCCTGTGTTTTCAGAATGGCAGATTGCGGCTTTAGCTATCTTGGCTTCACTTAGCCATTCTTTTGTAAATATGCCCCAGTGTCTCTTTCTAAAGAAGGTGTCTTTTGCTATGTCAGAAGTGCCTTATTAGTATGAAAAGTATTCTGCATGGCTATGGAGAGCATTTTTGCCTGCCCTATGGTGATCTTCTGGCTAGTCAGTGAAAGGTTGCTGTAGTTGTTTTGACTTTTACCTCAGTGAACATGACAATCATATGTGCAAACTGGGGATCTCGCTGTTTGCACAGGCTAAAACCTCACAAGCTTGGCTGTAACATCGAAGGGGCACATAAGTGCACCCGTCTTTTAGAAAGAGTGGTTATTGCACTCTGTACCCATGTTGTGGTAGAGTGATAGTGGTGTCAGCATTAATTTATAGTCAGAGGTACCTGAACCCCTTGGGAGGAGTTGCTTATCAGATGCATGCTGGCCTTTATCATGTCTGGGATATGTGTGTTGAGAGAGAGTGTGTTCCCTGGAAGAGGCTAAATTGGTGAATCCCTGTGTTTCATATAAACCAGGCTGGTATCTGTTCTGCTGAAGATTCCAGCTTCCCCATGTCTCTAGCTAACCTTTGCCGAAGGCTAATGGGTCGGGAAGGAACCAGTCCTTATCTGTGTTTAGCTCAGTCTTTTCTCTGCTGGTTGATAGTCCTTCTCCAGTAGCCAAGGCTCCTTGCCTGGAATTAATTAACATTCCTCCCTGGGTACATCACATACAGTACAAAGAGAGAGGGAAGAGGGTAGAAGGCCCTCCTTGTGCAGTGATCAGTGGGCATGAAGAAAATATATCCCTAGGACTGAAAGGGACATTCAGGCTTCAAAAGTACCAGATCCCTGATTAGATCAACTTGTCATCAGGGAGTGAGAAAAGGCTGGCTTCATTGGCCAGTAGGTTGTTCAGAGTTTCACTTGTCTTCTGAGAAGGGCCAGGCACCTGTGTGTGTGAGTGTGCTGAAATTCAGTAGTGGGATTCAGTTGGATTGCCAGTCCCCCTACCAGACACAGGAATAGGGTCTGGGTTTGAGAAGGTGTCTCTATGATTGATTTGCCAGTCTGATGGAAGGAGTTGGACTTAAGCTCACCAGGTGAAGGACTTTGCGGCATCCCTGCACACAACCAGCTGTAGCAGACAGCTGTGGTTGTGTGACCACTTTGAAGCACAAGGGGATCTGAAGCAGCTGCTCAAGAGAAGGAAACTTACAGCTCATCTTCATCAAGGAAAGTTCCTTTCTGCCATTGAAGGTGCTATGAGAGCCTGTGGCTGGTTCTAGTACAGTCTTCCCTGGAGAAAAAGTGAACTGTTGACGAACTTACCATTTTAACTCTTGGTTCCTACACCAGGACATGCATAGTGTAGAAAGCTGGCTCTGTATATGGTATGCCACTAGGTGGTTATACCGTGCACAGAGTTCAGGAGTTCCCCAAAAGTGTCAGGGCTCAATGTAAAACCCAAAGTGCTCTATTAGTGGTAGCGTGGATAAACAGCTTTTAACCTAACACAGAGGAGCGTAAGACATTTATTGCATAACATTGACCAATAATGGACACATGACTCAAAAAGGAGATCCACACCAATTTTAGAAAAATAAGCTTTGTTTGTATTTTATTTTAACCAGTTTACCTCGGCGGAACGCCGCAGTGCGGGCGTTTCATTAGGTGGGCGGGGCTGCGTCGGCCAATAGTCATGCGCAGCACCAGTTGGCCGACGCTATCACTGAACGGGTATGATCAAGATCTTTGCAATAAGGTAAGTACATTTTAAAATACAAATATTTTTCACTTTCAAAAATCGACACTTAGAACAATGTCTGAGCAGTTAAATGTTATCTAATGGAGGAAAACAATAAATCGGTTTTACAGGTAAGCATCACACTATCTGATAGAGACATCTAGCCGCAGATTCCTAACCCTTGAACTTCCTAGGCGTCAGGTTGGTTCCAGAAGATTTTTCTTGAGCAGTACATCTATGTGCCAATAGGTCGCGTCAGTAGACTCCGGGTGACGTCCTTGGCGTTGTTTCTGTCATCGTGATGTCCTCGTCGTCAATATAGGTGCCACTTCACATACTTATCTTTCGGTACCAGCCAATGCAGATCCCTTGAAGAGAGCTACCTCCTGTCATTTTTGACTGACTTTTTGTTGACCTTTTTCAGTGTGTAGGAATCCCCATGTCTAAAAAGGCTTCAGGATTCAAACCGTGCAGTGCATGTCACCACGCCATGTCGGTCACGGATCACCACCTCATGTGCCTTTGGTGCCTGGAGCACGACCATGACCTGAAGTCGTGCTCCGACTGGCGGGCTATTGCTCCTAAAGCTTTCAGGGAGCGATCCCTAAAGCTGCTTGCGGCCCGGCGTTAGGCGCCTTGGAGGTCTCCTCGGAGGTCTCATTCCCGTTCCTAGTCCTAGTCACATCGCGAGAAAGGTCCGAGCACTGCTCCGGGGGCTCCTAGGGCCCGATGTAGGTAATATTGAATTACCGATTTTTAATTACCGAATTTTACCGATTCGGTAATTGAAAATCGGTAAATCAATGTGGTTGACATGTAGGTATTTCCAGATGTGGAAATACCGAATCTGTAACATTCGGTATTTACCGATTCTGTAAATATAGAATCGGTATTTCCCATTGATTCCTATGGGCTTCAAAGCCCATAGGGATCAATGGGAAATACTGATTCTGTATTTACAGAATCGGTAAATACCGAATTTTGCAAGGGTGCAGGGGGTGTCACTTTGACACCCTCTGGCACCCCACAAATAGGCATGTGCGCCATGTGGCACACAGACATGCCCTAAGGGCATGTCTGTCTGTCACATGGCTAGGTGTGCATGCACACATGTGCATGCACACCTGAAATCGGTATTTTACCACACAATAGGATTGTGTGGTAAAATACCGATTTTGTAGGGCCTTTGGGACTCAGAAGAGTCCCACCTACATCCGAGATTTACCGAATCGGTAAAAATACCGATTGGGTATTTTACAGAATCGGTAACTTTACAATCATGTATACCGGTCGGTAACGGCCGAAAATACCGATTTTCGGCCGTTACCGACCGACCTACATCCGGCCCCAGGTCTTTTTCCTACCATTCAAAGTTCTCAAAGACGTCAGTTAAGAAGCAGCACAATAATTCGAAACATGCTTCGACTTCACCCTGATGGTCAACCGACGCGACGGAGGAGTCTCGGCATTCAAAGCCTTGTTCTGCAGAACATGTGCCGGGGTTGGCTCCGCTTTTCCCTCCCTTTCCTGGACCGGGAGCGACCCCCTCCCAATTAAAAGAGTTTTATGACACCATGTGTGCCATTTTCGGGAGGCCTGACCTTGTCGGCATGCCTTTGGGTCCCGCAGGCTCAGCAGAAAGAGTCTCATTGGGTTACGCGGCAGTGGCTCCAGCCCCAGCGCCCATTGCTCATCATAGATCAGTTCCTGGATCCAGACCAGCACCGGTCGTACCTCCTCCACCTTCCTCGATGCTGTGTCCAACGCCAAGACTCCCAGCACCCACCGGCAGCGTCACAAAGCTGGTCGGCATCCACCGATGCAGAGACCAGCGCTAACGGAGCCTTTCGGCTCTATGTTGTATCCTCAGCCTTATTTGGAACGGCTAGGACTGGAGGAAGATTGGGATTGGATGCAGAACCCCTTAGAAGTCCAGCCTTATACAGAATAGAGTGGTATAAGGAACTGGGTGATACCAGTGGCTTGGATATCTCTCCAGAGCCTGGCACGCTTTCCCCTCCTAACCTGGCTATGGAAGAGGGAGCTTCCTTTGCCATGGTGGTGCATCAGACTGATGAGGTCCTGGACCTGCAGCTTCCTACTGTGGCAGTCAAGACCAATGTCTTGACAGAAGTCTAGCAGCCTGGCATCTCCACTACGGAACCCTTGCTACCATTTAATGAGGCCTTGACTGATGTTTTTCTGGGGATCTGGTCCAAACTCAGCACAGGGGCTCTTGTGAATATAACAATTGCACTGCACCGCCGCCCTGCACCTAGCGACCTAGATTTCCATATCTCTCACCTAACCCCTGAGAGCTTGGTGGTCTAAAGCCCTACTTCCCATGCTGTGTTCTCTTCCACACCCCTGGATAGAGAATCCTAGATAGCTTCGGGAAAGATGTTTTTTTCTTCCATTAGCCTTGTGGTCAATAAAAAGTGCATGCCTCTCGGGCCGTTACTCCCATTACCTGGGTGAGACGGTTGTGCAAGTGCTGCCACAAGTCCCGGAGGAGGCCCAGGCTGTCCTCTCCCAAGCTGTTGCAAATGGGAGAGTAGCAGCAAAGTTTACTGTGCGTATGGCCTTGACACCACCTACTCGCTGGGCAGAGTGATTTCCTTGATGGTGGCCATTAGGCATCACACCTTGTGGAAAACGTCTAGTTTCTCTGGGAAGATCCAAGCCAATCTGATGGACATGCCCTTTGATGGCTCTCGTCTCTTCGGAGATAGGGTGGTTGTGGCGCTAGAGCGTTTCAAGGAGTCGCGGGCTACTGGCAAGTCCTTGGGCTTCTCTATGTTCTCCCGGCCTGCGTCCGCCTTTTGCTCCTTTTGTGGCTTCGGAAGGGACTTCCAGCTGCGCCAGCCTTATCTTAGCCAGAGGACCGCATATGTTTTGCAGCCTCCCCGCAGCTCACAAGACCCTGAGGGTCAGGCTGCCAGAAGCCGGGTCAGGCCACAAACCCCCCTTCCTCCTCAACCTCCAAACCCTCCTAGTCCCATCCTTCCAGATCATAGGCGTCCAGTTGGTGGCAGGATATGCCATCACCTCCACCACTGAAAGGATATCACCTCTGACAGGTGGGTTCTACAGATAGTCTGGGCTACTCCCTCCCCTTCGAAACTACCCCTCCCTCCATGCCTCCTACATATGATTGGCCTACAGAGGATCACATTGTTTTACTTCAAGAGGAAGTCACTGCTGCCTTGGCCAAAGGAGCCATAGACAGGGTTCTGGTGCCAGATGTGGGCTCTGGTCTGTGGTCTCCAGCGGAAGCCGGGCTCCACATCAATCTGCTGGAGCTTTGTGCGATCCGATTGGCACTGAAAGCCTTCTTAACATCTCTCAACGGAAGGCTGGTTCAGGTATTAACGGACAACTCCACTGCCATGTGGTACTGCCACAAGCAAGGCAGGATGGGGTTAAGGAGGCCCTGCGTCTCTGGACTTACCTGGAACAACGGGGCATATCCCTGGTGGTTCAACACCTGGCCGGGTCCCTGAATGCCAGGGAGGACGAACTCAGCTGTCGGTGCCTATCGGATCACGAATGGCATCTCCATCTAAAGGTGGCGCAAGGACTCTTTCAGCAGTGGTGAGAGCCTTGGTTATATCTGTTTGCCTCAGTCGATAAATTGAAAAGTCAGCAGTTCTGCACATTGGAGATTCCAAGGCGGCTCTCACTCTGCGACGCTTTTTGTCTTGAGTGGAGCTCAGCCCTCCTTTACGCCCATACCACTCCTGTCCAGAGTGCTCAATAATTCTTATGGCTCTGGACTGGGCATGTATAGTTTGGTATCCCGAGCATCTGCACATGTGGATTGATCCTCCGATCAGGCTGCCCATTTGGGTGGATCTTCTGTTGCAGCAACAGGGGAGTGTCTTCCACCCGAACCTGTCAACTCTCCATCTCCTTGCGTGGAGATTTAGGTGCGACAGTTAACAGCATTCAACCTTCCTCCCAAAGTATGCAATGTTAAATCTGCCAGCCAGGCGTCCCTCTGCTAAGTTGATATACGCCTGCAGTTGTAAAATGAATTCCAAATATTGTACATAATGGTCTATTGACTCTTTATCTGCCTCCCTTTCTGACATTCTCCTTTTTATCCTGTCGCTTGCCCAGCAGGGATCTGTGCTGGGCACTATGAAGTTACCTTTTGGCCCTTTCTGCTTTTCTACGTTTGCCAGACCAGACGTCACTTTTCAAGTCCCCTATTGTACATAGATTTCTGAAGAGGTTTATACATTTGTTTCCCCCTTCACCTTTCATCATACCCCAGTGGGACCTTAACTTGGTCATCCTTATCTTATGTATGCACCATTCAAGCCACTGCACAATTCCCCTCTCCGGCTGCTCACCATCAAGACAGCCTTTTTAGTGGCAATAACTTCTGCCAGGAGGGTAAGTTAGTTGCAGGCTTCTTTTTTGCCTACAGTTGTGACACCTAGTGCAATTTGTTACACTGCCCAACTTCTATGCTCCATCATTTGGACCCAAAAATCAAGTTATCATTTTCCCTTGACCTCACTAAAGAGTTCCGGGTAGACAACCAACTTTTTGTGGGTACGTTGAAGCAAAGAAGGGATGGGCTGTACAGTAGAGGATTATCTCCTGATGGGTTATCCTTTACATTAAGATATCTTATGCTCTGGCAAAGCAACCACAGAAAGCCTCAGAGATCATTCTACCAAGGGCTAAGGCAGCCACTATGGCTCTCTAGCGTAGTGTCCAGGTTCTTGACATCTGCCAGGTGGCTACGTGGGCATCCCTGCACACGTTAGCTAAGAATTATTGCCTGAACAATTGGTCCGTAGGGAGTGCCTCTTTGGCTGTTCGGTCCTACAGGACTTTCTTGTGTAAACTTGTTTGCAGTCCTTCCTCTGGGATGGCATTGCTTGGGTATCTGTTCATAGGTAAGGAATCTGTGGCTAGATGCCTCAATCAGATGAACAAGTTACTTACATTCGGTAACGCCTTATCTGGAAGAGACATGATCTAGCTGCAGATTCCTTACCCACCCATCCGCCGTGCATTGCGGATCAGTTCTTAATGTCAGAGCTGTTCTCCTGGAGTGTGGGGATTAGGTCAAGCACAGGGGGGTGCACAAATTATCACCAAACATAGACCACCAGCGGCACAGGGTCTGTCGGGTGCAAGATGCAAATTCAGCATTGTGCGACCAATGCTTCTCAATGAGGATTCTGCTTTCGACAAACAGGCTGCTGGAGTTGCACCGGAAGTTGCAGCAGGCAGACCAATGACAGCATAGGTAAGTGTAGATGTAGAATGTCACAGGGGCACCGTCGATTCAGCTCACCAAGGCGCAGGGGCATCAGGTGCAGGGGTGCCTTTCGACATCAGACGGTTCTTACCAGAGCCGGTCGCGGTCAGGGGGAGCCACTGGATTAAGGCTGCAGGAATCTTCCAGGGGTCCTGTGGGGGTCAACATACACTACACCTGAGGTCAGGACTGCTGGGGAGACTTCATTGGACATGAGACAGTCAGATCCAAGCCGTGGGCATCGGGTGCAGAGTGGCTAGGTGTCGCGGTTCGAGCTGGATCCAGAGTCCTTATGGTTAGATTCTTCTGGACAAGGCCGCTGTCCACAGTAGAGCTGGTCTTTGCTGAAGCTTTAAGAAAACAACTGCGGCTCCTGTGGATAAATATATAACATTTATGATAGGTATTATGCACAATGGCAATGTGGGTGGTAAGTTGGACGTCAAAGAAAGAAGCTGTCTACACGCTTAGCCGGTTTTGTAGTGCATTTGCATACTTTATATAGACATAAATAAATAGTTTTTACATGATATACAAAATATTTACATACATTGTGGAACAAGTGACGATGTGTCCCAAGTGAAAATATCATAGAACCTACACTACTATAGTGACAAACAAATAACATATAGGAAGAAAGGAAGTTTCTATTTTTGTTTGGTTTCATCACAAAGAGGCGACCAAGTACAGTATATCAAATCAATCTACAACAGTTGGAAAAATAGGCAACTATTGTTCGCGGTCTGTCTCTTTTAACTGTCCACGGCGTTTCGACCCATGGTGGATGTCAGGTCTCCTCAGGACTTGTCAATGTGGGGACATCTGAAGGGGGCTTGCGCTGCTAAGTATTGGGAGTGGTGACACCGTGCAGTATAGGTAAAGGAAAAACTCATAGGGATCCCAGCCGGGAGCCCAGATGAGAGTGAGATAAGCAGGCACGCATGTATAAAGAGCCGGTCCTATGGAGCACCCCACTAATACCGTGCCGACGCCAGCGCCAGCATCGTCTGGAATGATTCAACACCATTACGGAAAGAATCAGTATATCCTATAAAGCAGCTCACATGAGCAGAGAGCGCCCTTGTGTGCATTCTGTCCCTTGCCTCTCCTGCTACACAAAGATCATTTAGATTCCGGATCCATAGGACCGGCTCTTTATACATGCGTGCCTGCTTACCTCACTCTCATCTGGGCTCCCGACTGGGATCCCTGTGAGTTTTTCCTTCACCTATACTACACGGTGCCACCACTCCCAATACTTAGCAGCGCAACCCCCCTTCAGGTGTCCCCACATTGACAAGTCCTGAGGAGACCCGGCATCCACCATGGGTCGAAACGCCATCGACAGTTAGAAGAGACAGGCCGCGAACAATAGTTGCCTATTTTTTCCAACTGTTGTAGATTGATTTGATATACTTTACTTGGTCGCCTCTTTCTAATGAAACCAAACAAAAATAGAAACCTCCTTTCTTCCTATATGTTATTTGTTTGTCACTATAGTAGTGTAGGTTCTATGATATTTTCACTTGGGACACACCGTCACTTGTTACACAATGTATGTAAATATTTAGTACATCATGTAAAAACTATTTGTTTATGTCTTTATAAACTATGCAAATGCACTACCAAACCGGCTAAGTGTGTAGACAGCTTCTTTCTTTGACGTCCAACTTACCACCTGCATTGCCATTGTGCATAATACCTATCATAATTGTTATTTATTTATCCACAGGAGCCGTTGTTATTTTCCTAAAGCTTTATACCCAGGCTACGAGTGAGTAGGGTTCCCTTGTTTCCCTTTCCAGGTCTTTGCTGAAGAGCAGGCAGTCGTCCTTAGGGTTCTGGAAGTCACTGGCCACAGGACAGGCATAGTCTTCTTTGCAGACTCTTTAAAGCTGGAGACAGGCTGGGACCGAGTCAGTAGTCATCTTCAGGTTTTGCTGCACAGCGTCTTCTTCGTCCTTCTTCTTTGTAGGTTGCAGAAATCTGAGTTCTAGGTTGGGTGGAGCCACCTAAATGCTAAATTTAGGGTGCGTTTTAGGGGTGTAGTAGGTAGGGGCAATGGGCACCTTTCCTGGGGTGACTACACCCACTATTATGCCACCCACCTCTGGGCATAGACCTAGCCCTGATTGGAGGAGTCCCCTCATCTTCAAGATGGAGGGGACTGAATAGTGTGCTTAACTTCACCTGAGGGCTGAAGCTGGCAAAGGTGAGGAAATCCCCTAGGCTATCTGCTGCTAGCAGCGGAGGCTGGGGGTCACATTACAAAGGTGCCCCATCCTGGGGTAGGAGGTGTGACACCTCTGTCCAGGATGTGTATTGTTTCTGGTCCCAGAGAGCAGAGGCTGTCCTCCCAGGGGTCCAGAAACATGTCCATATGTAGCAGGCTGCCTAAAGCCAGTCAGTGCCCATACCAGGGTCAGTAGGTTTTCAGGGGGCTCCTCTAAGGTGCCCTCTGAGTACATGTTACAGTTACTCTCCCACTGGCATTAGTGTCAGTTTATTGTGAGTAATTTGGTACCAAGCACTCCTGTGTTCAAAGAAAACATTCTCTGTTCGGAAGGATCTAGAGGGTGCTGTCGCCTGATTGGTCATAGTTCAAGTTTGGTTCTTTTCTTAAAACAGGACATAGATACACTACTAAGCTAACCTTTAATTGCCATTATACCTTATTATACAACTACATACTGCTTTACCATGATACTGTGGACTCCCACTTCAACAACGGGGAATGGTTCAAGCATGTGAATCTATGAAAGATACCAATACTGGATAACTGAAGTTACAGGTAAGTAACTCGTTTTCATCCCAGTCTTCCGTCGCTGAGCTTGATGGACTAGCTCTTGAGGTCTTGTAGTGGAGACACTTGGAATGTACCTGATGACTGCATGGCCAGTCTGAGAGTGGCAAAGTGTCCTTCCATGAAGTCTTAACATGCACTGAAGTGTAAGAAGTTGTGCTAATGGTGCATTTGCAAGCAGAATGTCCAGAGAATAAGGTGGGTACTATCTTATCTTCTTGATTTGCAAAATCCAGTTTAAATTGGTTTTCTATTAGAGTTTACTTGACTGCTATCACTGCTTACCCTAAGTATCATTTTGAGGCATCTTTTTCAAAATTCCAGTAATTAAGGATTTCCTGGACGGTTTCGGGGCAATGGTTCCTCCAGATAATAGGCCTTCTATTACTTGGGAATTGATTGCAGTGCTCTCTAAATTGATGGGTCCTTCCTTTGAGCCAATTCTCTAGGCAGATTAAGAGCACCTTTCGTGGAAGTTTTTTTTTTGGTAGCTGTTAGATCTGCCAGGAGGGTGAGCAACGCCTTATTAAAAAGCAACTTCTCTTCCAGGGGATCCTCATCAATAGTCATAAGCACATGAATATTCCCGCCCATGCGCAGGACCCCGGAAACATTTGAATTTGAATTTTAAAATATTTATAGAGCGCTCTTATACCAGAATCGGTTTCATGGCGCTAGATGGCAGAAGACCAGTGGGTGCGGAGGAAAGGGTTATACAACTACAGATCTGGAGAACAAGAAGGTCTTAAGATGTTTGCGAAATTCCAGGTAGGAAGATGACGACCTAAGAGTAAATGGGAGTGAGTTCCAGAAGGAAGGAGCCAGCACTGCAAATCTGGCCCCACCGGACTTCTGTTTTCTAAAACAAGGGACTGACAGAAAGGCCAAATGAGTGGAACGGAGTTCTCGGGAAGGAAGGTAAGGGGAAATGGCTTCACACAGGAAAACGGGAGCGGTCCCTGATCTGGCCTGGTAGGTGATACATCCAAGCTTAAAAAGGGCCCTCTCCCTCACTGGGAGCCAATGGAGAGATTGCAACAGAGGGGTCGTATGATTGAACCTGGGGAGTCCGTAGATCAGGCGAGCCGCCTGATTCTGAATCTGTTGAAGCCGGCGGAGCAGATAAGCCGGCGCACCATTGTAGATGACGTTCCCATAGTCAAGGCGCGAAAGCACCATGGCCATGAGGATGAGCTTGAGTGCAGCAGTTGAGAAGAAGCGGGCGACCCTTCGGATAATCCGCAGGGAGAAAAAACAAGCAGATACAACTGCATTGATCTGCGTATGAAGGGTAAGGATGGGATTAATGAAAATACCCAAGGTTTTAACCTTGGAAACAGGAAGAGGGGAAGGGCCAAGGGCAGAGGGCCAGAAGGAAGGAGACCAGGGACTGCAACCACCCCCCGTCAGGACCAATTCGGTCTTGTCCGGGTTCAGTTTGAGGTGGTTGCAGTTCATCCACCCTTGGATAAAAAGCATAACCTTCTGGAAATTAGAAGCCGAGGAAGGAGAAGAGGAAAGGTTGAAGACAAGTTGGAGGTCGTCGGCGTAGTTAAACACCGAGACCTCCATCTGCTGTAAAGTAAAAATGAGGGGTGAAATGTATAAATTGAAAAGCAAGGGGGACAGGGAAGAGCCTTGGGGAACTCCACAAGTCACCCTCCTAGGAGGAGCGGTGAAGTTGGCAAGATGGACAGCCTGTTCCCTGTCCGTCAAAAAAGAACGGAGCCAAGCATAGGCCGAGCCCCCAATGCCCGCCGCTTCGGCACGGGACAACAAGATGTCATGGTCCACCGTGTCGAACGCGGTGGACAGGTCTAACAGGACTAGAGCCTGTGGCCGGCCAATATCAATACCCTCTCTTAATTGATCCATCACCGACACGACTACCTTCTCGGTAGAGTGCAGCGGGCGAAAGCCCGCTTGGCGGGCGGCCAGGCAGCCTGTGGATTCCACAAAGGAGCTCAGGGACCTGGTGATATGAGCCTCTGAGACCTTTGCGAGGTATGGGAGGAGAGAGATCGGGCGGTAATTGGCGGGCGCAGAGGGATCGATGCCAGGCTTTTTCAAAATAGGGATGATGACTGCTGATTTGTGGGCAAGGGGAACAATGCCCGAGTTGAGGGAATGATTGATGAAAGTAAGTGGTGGAGAATAGCAGTTAGAAAAGAGCTCTTTTAGGACAAAAGCAGGACCAATGTCCTGAGGGGAGCCTGATTTGATCCGAGCTAGAAGAGGAAGCAAAGAGTCTCGGGTGAGGGGAGGAAACTGAGTGAAGGAGGGGGAAGGGGGGGGTGGAGGGACAGCAGAAGGTACCGTGGGTGGGGGAGGAATGTTGGCCCTAATGAGGGCAATCTTCTCAAAGAAAAAAGAGTTATGGGAGTTACAAAGTGTTTGGGACGGGGGAATTTTAGAGACCGCCCTGTCGGAGGCCGCCAACTCATGAATGGTGTTGAATATCTCCTTCGGTTGGTTTTCTGCTGCCAAGATTCTGCCAGAGAAATACTCCGTTTTGGCTTTTAGAATGTCACGTTTGTAATCTTTTAGGGACAGGCAGTAATTAGCCTTAAGGAGAGGGCAGTAGGTGCGCCTCCAGGCGCGTTCCGCTCTGCGGGTCGCAAGTTTTTTCCCCCTGAGGGCGGGAGTAAACCATCGGTTGGCCCCGTGGGCACGTTTAACAGTCACTCTCTTAAGGGGAACGATGGAATTACACGCCTTTAGCAGCCAGTTGTTAATGGCTGAGAGCTGGGAGGGAGGGGATAAATCGTTAAGCTCCGGGCTAGTAGCCTCTAGGGAGGAGCAGACCGCCGGGAGGGCCGCCTTATCCCACTTTCTGGCCCAGATGTTTTTGGGCAGAGGGGGTTTAGGTGGTCGTCCGAGGTTAGCTGTGAAGGAAATGAGGGAATGGTCTGACCAACAACAAGGGGAAATGATTGGAGGACCCATAGGGATGTTAAGGGACCAAATTTGGTCAAGTTGATGACCTTTGATGTGGGTGGCCGAACTCAGCTGAGGGAGGAAGTTTAGGCTGGTGAGCAGAGCCGTGAACTCCTTAGATCTCATATCTTCAGCTGGGTCATTCGGCCAATAATTTAAGTCTCCCAATAGAAGAATGGCAGAGTTGTTTACCACAAGGGTGGCCAGAAGGTCCTCTAGAGCGGGTAGAAAACCGGGGGTAGACTGGGGCGGGCGATATATAAGAACACAGGTTATTGGGATCCCAAAGGAAGTGGAACGGACTACTAAGCAGTCTACCGCAGGGATCACGGGAGACGGTAGGGTTTGGAAGAGGAAGTCCGTGCGGGTGATCAGGGCCACACCCCCCCCAGTCTTCCCTCCTGGGCGGTCCTTCCTAATGGCCGCGTAAGTAGGGGGCAAAATGGACAGCAGGCTGGGAAGCGAGTCGTCCCTAAACCATGTTTCCGTGAGGAATAACAGGTCAGGCTGGCGTGAGTCGAGCAGATGGAAAAGCTCGAGCTGGTGCCCATCCGCAGACCTGGTGTTAAGGAGGATCGCAGAAGTAGGAAGCTTAGGGCCGTCAAGGGCGCAGGGGAGGGCGTCATCGTGCCTGGAGGGCGGCTTGGTGAGGGGGGAAGGGTCAGGGTACGGCAGTAGGGATGAGACACTAGGGAGTGGGGGTGCAGGGCAAGGGCAGCTGAGACCTAAAGAGGCAATGCGTTCTAATACTAGAGATGAAGGGGGACGGGGATGCCAGAGGGAGTGTATATGCGCCGAAGGGTATGTGGTTAAAAAAAGGGCATGGCGACCGGGCCCGGGCCCCAGCCGGCCGCGGATGGGCGCAGACGGGCTTAACTCTGGCGCAACTCCGGCGCGCCTACGACGCGCCCGCTGCGCTCGTCCGCTGCGCTGCCTCATGGTGTCCGTATAAATAGGGGCGGAGCTGCGGGGGAGTGGCAGGGCTATGCTGGAGTATACTGCCCAAGCCAAAATGGCGCCCGTTACCGCTGGGAGCCCCCGAGAAAACAATCAGGCCCAGTCAGCAACTCACCCCTGCAAGCAGAATGAGGTAAGAACCTGCATAATTTTAAAATCAGTTAGTTACAAGTAAAAAAACAACAATTTCCGATATTTCCGAAAATACAACGCCTGCGCTCGTAATCAGCGGGGCGGGATGCCTAGGAAGCAGAGAACTCTCCAAAGTATGACCGGACGACCCACTGCCGCCGGGCCACTGGTCAAACACGAGAGAAAGCAGGAAACGCGCTCCTAAATAGGGGCGGAGCTGCGGGGGAGTGGCAGGGCTATGCTGGAGTATACTGCCCAAGCCAAAATGGCGCCCGTTACCGCTGGGAGCCCCCGAGAAAACAATCAGGCCCAGTCAGCAACTCACCCCTGCAAGCAGAATGAGGTAAGAACCTGCATAATTTTAAAATCAGTTAGTTACAAGTAAAAAAACAACAATTTCCGATATTTCCGAAAATACAACGCCTGCGCTCGTAATCAGCGGGGCGGGATGCCTAGGAAGCAGAGAACTCTCCAAAGTATGACCGGACGACCCACTGCCGCCGGGCCACTGGTCAAACACGAGAGAAAGCAGGAAACGCGCTCCTAAATAGGGGCGGAGCTGCGGGGGAGTGGCAGGGCTATGCTGGAGTATACTGCCCAAGCCAAAATGGCGCCCGTTACCGCTGGGAGCCCCCGAGAAAACAATCAGGCCCAGTCAGCAACTCACCCCTGCAAGCAGAATGAGGTAAGAACCTGCATAATTTTAAAATCAGTTAGTTACAAGTAAAAAAACAACATATAACATATATGTGAAAACCATGTATGCCACTCTCTATATATGTATATATATATATATATATATATATATATATACATACAATGCAGCCTTCCTTAGACATGCTGAACAATACTGCAAGAGAAGTCTTTGCACATAAATACATTCCAATAAAGCAGGGCGGAATAAAGCCTTTGAAAACTGCTTTATTATAGAGCAGAAAAGGTAATCGTGCAAGGAAAGTGAAAACATTGTCAGCACATAGGCTGCATTGTAGAGGAAACATCAGTATAGAAAGCTGAAAAGCTAACCCACGTAAACAGTAACAATAAAACTGGCACTGTGCCTTTAAGGCAGCCATGACTGCTAGCTCCCATCATGCCTCAGGGGTGACAGTTAGGTCAGTTGTTCTTTCCGGCTCCTTCTGACAGGACCCTGGTCTCTACAGCTCTACTCTTTTCTGATTTTTGTCAGATATTACTCTCATTTTTTAGGTTAAACCTTTTTAGTTCGACATCTTTTCAGTGTTGAAGTGTTTATCAACTGTTTTTGAAGGGTTTGGGCATTGTATTCTACTCAGAAATGCCTTCCCTTTTTGATCCTTGCTGCTCCGGTGGCAAAAAGTAAGCAAAAACAGACTCTCATTCGGTCAGTATTTTATGCTTGCCTTCGGATCATGATCCACACACCTGCCAGCATTGCCAGCTCCTGTCCAAAAGAACTTTGAAGGACAGAGAGAGGATTCGCCTCTATGGGCTGGCAGAGAGAAGATCTTCGTCCAGAGGCAGGTCACAGCTGAAGAAGAAGAAGAAGGAGAGAGCATCCACAAGTAAGATCCCAGTGTGCTCTCCATTGGCGTCTGGCTCGGCGCCTCAAATCCCTTCTTCAGCATCGAAAACGGCGACGAAAAGACCATCGACGGCGGGCTCGCCGTCCTGAGAGCACCGGTCGTCGTTGAAGATCACAGGTACGTCGATCCCTCCACCGTCGTCAACCAGGCGACGATCGGCGTCGAGGCAGCGATCTCCGTTGGGGCGGGCTCGCCCAACGTCGAGAGACAGGTCTACGTCTTCTACGTCGAGGCGGCATTCGACGTCGAGGCATGCTCCATCGTCGCAGGGTCACTGGCAATCGACGTCGAAGCGTAGATCTCGGGCAACGTCAACCAGGCGACTGTCGACGTTGAGTCAAGCTCCTCCGTCGGAGGTTCATCAGCGACCGGCGTCGAAACATACCTCTCCGCCGACGTCATCCAGGCGGCGTTTGACGTCGAGACAGGTACCATCACCTCCGTCGGCGTCGAGGCGACGTTTGACGTCGAGCTCTAGATTCCCCCCAGTCTCACATTCGACGTCGAGGCCAAGAAAGTCGACGTCGAGTGATCGTTCGACATCGAGGAGGATTTCTCCGTAGAACCTGTCATCGGGGAGATCACAGGCACGGTCACCCTCAAGAGCAAGATCTATAGGCTCCAGGCATTCGGCGTCACTCCACTCAACGTCGAGGCGTTCAGGAAGGTCGACGTCGAGGAGACGTTCAGGATCCATTATGGTGACGCAGAGCAGATCAACGTTAAGGCACTCGCCAGCGACGTCTCATCGCTCTTCGCGACGGAGGTCGCGCTCAGAAACCCATGGGGCCTCTTCGCATTCCATCAGAAGTTCCCCACAGACAATTGCGTCATCTCGCAGCGCTTCCATTCATTCCCAAGAGCCTGCAGGTTCGCCACCAAGAAGTAGAGAGGAGGCAGAGATCCCCTTCGGTGCATCTCTCTCCCAGGTGGCTGCAACCCCTACATCACTGGAAGCCAGCATTGGCAGGTTGTACTCAAAGAGCGGCTGAATACCCGAGCCCGTTGCATATATCGCCTTTGCAGCACTTGGTGCAAGAAGTGGACAAGTCGCCTAACACTCGCACCAGAGAGCACCGGTGCAGATACCCTGATCGCAGGTCTGCACATGGTAATCGAAAAAGGCGGTGTACACCATCTTGGTCATCATCCTCAACGCACTCATCTAAGAGGGATTACTCTCCTACCCTCACAGATAGTCATCCATTGACGATGTGAACACTTTCCATGACGTGCTTACCAGGGGGGGCACAGAAGTTGGGCATTACCATGGCCACTACTCAAACGACAACGTCCATTATCTTTGAGATGCTACATCAAAGATTTGTGTCAAGACCTCTGCTCTTCTTGGTACCGGGAGTCATCGAACCTGTAATGGATATTTTTCTAGCTCTAGCTTCAGCAAAAGCAGCTCCTGCACGTATCATAAAGAAATACAAGCCGGTTGCATCGGATCCTCTATTCCTGAGATCAGATCCGCCCCCTGATTCTGTTATAATTGCAGCAGCTAAGAAAACACACTCAGTTGCATCTTCTTCCTCCGCTCTTCCTGATAAGGAGAGTAAAGCTCAAGACTCTTGGGGGAGGAAAGCCTGTGGCTCGGCAACTTCCTCTTTACAGGTTTCCAACACTGCAGCCCTGTTGGGGAGATACGACAGATCCCTGTGGGTTTCTTTGGATCGTTTTAAAGAGACGTTTCTGAAGGAAGATCAGCAGGACTTATCGGAAATTATTCAAGAAGGCGCTCTGGTGTCCAACCAAGTGATAAGCACAGCAGCTGATGGTGTATCTCTGGCGGCTCATTCATACGGCATGGAATATGTGCACGTCGGTCCTCTTGGCTACGCCTCACTGCGTTACAGCCTGATGCTCAGCAGCGCATATTGAATCTCCCTTTTTCGGGTACTTCTCTGTTTGGGCCCATACAGACGAGAAGATGGGGAGGATAAAGCCCGAATTGGACACTTTGAAGGCGGTGGGCCTTGAGAAAAAAAAAGAGTTCAGGAAGCGTTACAGGCCCTATAATCGTAAAGGTAACCAACAGAGGGTTCAAACCCCTCAATGGTCACAAAGCAAGCAGGGGAAATCCCAATATCAGGGCCGACGCTCCTCAAGGGGAAGAGGAGGACACCAGCATCAATCCTCCTCCGCAGCAAAGACCACGGGAAAGCAATGAGTCAATGCTTCCTCTAGCACCGTTGCGCACTCCAGTGGGAGGAAGTATAACACACTACGTTCAAGAGTGGCGCAGAATAACGAAAGATCAATGGTTGCTAAGTATACTAGACAATGGATACACTCTACGTTTTTGTGCGGCTCCAAGAGACTCTCCTCCGGTAAAATCCTGACAGCATCATCTGGACCTCCTGCGTCAGGAAGTGTCGACCCTTCTTGAAAAACAAGCGATAGAAGAGGTCCTCCCAACACAGAGAGGGAAAGGAATGTATTCAAGATACTTCCTTGTCTGGAAAAAAGTCCAACCGAACAAGTTCAGGCCCATCTTAGATCTGCGGACTCTGAACAAATACATCAAAAAAGAAAAATTTCGGATGCTGTCTCTTCATCAAATTTTTCTACACTTGAGGAAAGGCAATTGGATGTGTTCAGTGGACCTTCAGGATGCATACTTCCACATCCTGATCACAGCACGTCATCGCAAATTCCTACGTTTCACAGTAGGAAAAGACCATTACCAATTCAAAGTCTTACCCTTCGGTCTAAAGTCAGCTCCAAGGGTATTCACGAAATGCATTGCAGTGGTAGCGGCCGCTTTACATTGCCAAGGCCTACACGTCTATCCATACCTAGACGATTGGCTGCTAAAGGAATCATCTCCTCTCATGGTGCAGGAACACCTTCTCATCTGTATGAACCTACTTCAACGTTTGGGACTGCATGTCAATCTGGACAAATCGGTCCTGCAACTGACCCAGTCACTCCACTATCTGGGGACCAATATCAACTCCGCCCTAGGAAAAGTGTTTACTTCAGCGGAAAGACTGTCATCAATGAGGGTCAACGGCAACATCATCCTCCAGACTCCTCAGCCATCAGTAAGGCAAGTGGCTTCTCTGCTGGGCTCAAGGGCCTCCTGCATCTTCCTCATACACAACGCCAGGCTGAGGATGATGCTACTTCAGCAAGACCTGGGAGACAAATGGAATCAGTCCTTGGGTCAATGGAACGACCGGATTCTACTATCCCCAATTGCGAAGAAGTCCATCCTCTGGTGGATGCATCCACAGAATCTCATGGTGGGAGTTCCCTTTCACCAACCTCTGCCAGTGCAATTCCTGACTATGGACGCTTCTCTTCAGGGCTGGGGTGCACATCTAGGTCCACTTCAGACACAGGGCAGATGGACCCCCAACGAGCAAACTTATCATATCAACATGCTGGAACTGCGGGCAGTTCACTTGGCTCTCAAGGCTTTTACACCTTCCATACAGTCAGAATCAATATTGGTTCAAACGGACAACACAACCACCATGTACTATTTAAACTAACAAGGTGGAACACGTTATCGTCCTCTGTCTCTCAAAGCTAGCCAGGAACCTATCGATCAAGGCAGTCCATCTGCCAGGGGAGCAGAATGTTCGAACAGATTCCCTCAGTCATCACTTTCCACGAGCAAGAAGACTGGGTGCTCAACGACAACGTGGTGGCAGACATTTTTCAGCAGTGGGGTCCTCCCTGCATCGACCTCTTCGCAGACGAAGAAAACAAAAAATGCCACACCTTTGCATCCAGGTTTTACTGACCAGGAACGAGGGGGAATGCACTTTTGATAAGCTGGTCAGGGATGTTTGCATACGCCTTTCCACCACTCCCTCTCATTCTGAAGGTAGTGGCAAAACTCTTGCGATCCAGGATGAAGATGATCCTAATAGCACCGGACTGGTCTCGCCAATGGTGGTATCCGGATCTGTTGCAGCTGTCAATTCGTCCGCATCGGAGGCTTCCAGGCAGGCCGGACCTTCTTACCAAGATGGGGGGGGAAGATCTTTCATCCCAGCCTTCCCTCGCTCAGCTTCACAGCATGGCTCCTGAGGTCCTGCAGTATGGACATCTAAACCTTCCCCCAGACTGCATGGACATTTTACGGGAGTCAAAGAGACCTTCCAGAAGAACCTCGTACTCTCTGAAGTGGAAGAGGTTTTACTTGTGGTGTGTGAGGATCGGTTGGAGTCCAGTTAACGGTCAGGAGGAGGTCATCTTGCCATACTTGCTCTATTTGGCCAAGTCTGGGTTAAAATACTCCTCATAAAGTACATTTGGCAGCCATTACGGCGTATCGTAAATCTCCTAACCATACATCCTTTTTTCAACTACAGGTGGCTAAGGACTTTCTACAGGGGTTAAAGAAAGTTTACCCTCCTGTTAGACCTCCTTCTCCTCCTTGGGAGTTGAACCTTGTATTGTCCAAGTTGATGGGTCCTCCTTTTGAGCCCATCCGTAAAGCAACATTTCAACACCTCTTGTGGAAGGTGGTTTTTTCTGGTAGCAATCACTTCTGCCCGCAGAGTAAGTGAAATTCAAGCACTATCTTCCAAAGAGCCCTATACAGTCTTCCACCATAATAGGGTGGTTATGCGAACCCACCCTTCCTTTCTACCAAAGGTTGTGTCGGAGTTCCATGTAAATTAGACGATTTCCCTGCCCTTTTTCTTTCCCAATCCGACGACACCAGCGGAAAGGTCTCTGCATTTGCTGGACCTGAAGAGGGTTCTCAAGTTTTACTTGGAAGCCACAAAATCCATGAGAAAGTCTGCCAATTGTTTGTGAACTATGGTTCTGTTTTAACTGGTTTCCCAGCTTCTAAACGAACCATCTCAAGATGGATAGTGTCTTGTATAAAGTTATCTTACCAGTTGGCAAATAAACCTTTGTTCGCTTCTCCTAAGGCTCACTCAACTAGGGGCAAAGCGGCAACAGTAGCTTTCCTACACAATGTACCGATGGCCGAGATTTGCAAAGCGGCAACTTGAAAATCGGTCCATACATTTACCAGGCATTAATGCCTGGATTCAGACTCCAGAGAAGATACCCAAGTGGGCCAAGCTTCCTTGCGGAATCTGTTCCAGTGTTGATTTTTCGGAGTCTGTGTTCACCTAATGGCAGTTTCCTATGTCTGAATAGTTCTCTGTTTACTTGCCCGCAGGATGAGAGGATGGGCTTGCTATTCTATTCATGTGCTCATGACTATTGATGAGGATCCCCTGGAAGAGAAGGATTAGTTACTTACATGTAATCCTAGTTCTTTTCCAGGGGTATCCTCATCCAAGTCATAAGCAACCCATCCGCCTCCCCGGGCAAGTGAACATGATACATGCATCAGTTTCTAAAATGGTCTGCGGTTATCCGCAAAGAACAACTGACCTAACTGTCACCCCTGAGGCATGAAGGGTGCTAGGGGTCATGGCCGCCTTAAAGGCACGGTGCCAGTTTTATTGGTACTGTTTATGTTGGTTAGCTTTTCAGCTTTCTACACTGATGTTTCCTCTACAATGCAGCCTATGTGCTGACAATGTTTTCACTTTCCTTGCAGGATTACCTTTTCTGCTGTATAATAAAGAAGTTTTCAAAGGCTTTCTTTCTCCCTGCTTTATTGGAATGTATTTATGTGCAAAGACTTCTCTTGCAGCATTGCTCAGCATGTCTAAGGAAGGCTGCATTGTATGTATATATATATATATATATATATATATATATGACGAAAAGACCACCCAGTGCTCAGTGATCAAAGGACACAGCAGGGATTGTTGAGGGAGCCCTTTATTCACTGAAGGTTGCGCAGCATGATGCATTTCGGCGTTTCATATATACATATATATAGAGCGCCATATATGGTTTTCACATATATGTTATATGTTTCCGGGGTCCCGCGCGAAGGGGCGGGAATATACATTTGCTTATGACTTTGATGAGGATACCCCTGGAAGAGAACTAGGATTACAGGTAAGTAACTAATCCTTATCCTTCATTTCTCACAAAAGCTGTTTTTGATTTTCACATTATCAGACCATTTCCTTGCCTACAGTGAGCATCACGATTTGATACATTTCTGAGACGGGAGTTTGAAGAGAACTTTCAGTCTGGTAAACATCAGAAATATGTCATCAGGGTGTAGCTTCACTCAGCTACCTTCAAACATTTACTAACAGTCCGGCTTTTCTCTGTTCTTACATTTTACATTACATGTTCTACTTTTTCTGTCAAACTCCCTGATGCCATGTACTGTAGTGTTGTGCTTTTTGCAGTATGGGCTGAATATTTATTTCATGGAGCTCTGTGAACTGCTGATAGATAACTGCAGTACATTAGATGTAAACTCTCAATACATACATTTGCAAACAATGCCGAATAGTCATAACCAATGTCCGAAATCATTGTAAATTAGAGGGACTTATTACAACTTTGGCATTCCCCCAGCGACACTGCCACTGTGCCGTCTGCTGGAGGACCCCAAAAGCTTTGGTGCACCTGCCTCCCTGATTAGGAGTTTAATCCTGATCGGGCCTGGATGTGGCAGTCTCATAGGAGAGTCTAAGAAGCAGCCTGCAGCATGTTCCTTGACGGTTTGGCAGGCATGCCAAACCGTGCAGGAACAGGGGGCAATTCCAGGGGGCACAACATGTGCCCCCCTTCTTGCACCCCAGGAGCGGTGAGAGGGTAACTCAGAATATGCTTGGTGGTGCTGCAAGGCCACCACCATCATATTCCTGCTCCTGACTGTCGCACAACCGATGCGTGGTCCCGGAACCCCAGGGGACGCTGCGGTCCTGTGGCGGTCCGATCGCCCCAATCGTAATACTGCAGACGGACCGGCAGTTTGGCAGTGGTCAGACAGCCACCGCAAGTATGGCAGTCCTGTGGACTGCCGTACTCATAATAAGGACCTTAGCCATGATTTCTGCAAAGGTATACACGAGTTTCTGTTGGGCACTTAAAGACAATTTAAATATATATTGAACGACTTATACATAAATGTTCATAATAACAATACTTTTATCATCTTTAAAGAATGTTATCAATATTATGTACAATAGGCTGTACAGAGGAAACTCACCACAGCAGACTGGAGAATTTTTTTATTGTGCTTGTTTAGCTCAAATGTCTCCTGATAATCCAGATTAGTTGACGCTAAAGAGACTGTAAGATTCACTCCTCCAAAATATGAAAGTATAGCATACTCTGACAGCGCTTGTAATGCTACACAAGTGTCCTAGGGCAAGAATAAAAACATTACCTATGAAAGTTTACTAGGGGAAGAAGAACATTATCTGCACATACATCCAACTACAAGAAAGTTAGTTTTGTTTCTGCTAAGCTTCAATCAGATAGTTCAGAACAGGTACACAATGAGGGTAAAAGACATGAACATATTACTTCTCAAAAGTATTAAAGCTAAGTAACCTAACCTAATTGACAAAAAAAGGATATATATACATATCTACCAACTTGCACTCTCCCTGATTCGATTTGTAAATAAAGATTTATTTCAAGGGCATTGCCAGCTCTCACCACAATATATACATACATACATATATATCTATGAGCAAAAGCCCTCGAGCTTTTAAAAGGGCACACGACGAACTTCCAGCCATCCGGTTTTCATGCCTTGAGATGCGTGCAACTCGAACCTCCGATTTGAATAGTGATGTCCGACGCGTTTCAAGGCTTCAGCGCCTTTTCATCAGGGACTATGCACAGAGGGAAAGAGTTTCATCACTGGGACTCCACATATATATATTTACTCCAGTATTGGAGCTTTAATAGATTCACATGCCCTGATCATTCTCCGACGTCGAGACGGGAGTCTCTGGTACATAAAAAAGCAATGCCTAGTAGTATACAAACTGAAAAGAGGACTAGGCCCATTTCCCTTTTGCAACCCATAACCTTTGTTATGTAAAAGAGACCAAACTTGTCCCAGAACCAATCAGAGCTCCTCATCCTCTAGAACACTACTGAGAGAACATTTTGCCCCTCAGATTTTCTACCGCACGTTGTGCTAGGGAGTCTTCTTTGAGCTCTGCTCAAATTCTGCAGCTTTCTGCTTCAATTTGGATTGGATTTGATAGTTTCTTCAACTGATTAGGTAATTTTGATTACTTCCTACTTGTTCACGAACTCCTGGGAATGGTTGACAAGGAGAAAAAAGAGCCTGTGCCACCTGTTCAAACAAAAGGCTCTACACAGACGACCCTCATAAGGATTGCATCTACTGTCTTTATCCGGACCATCAGGCAAAAGACTGTAAGGTATGTTGTACCTTTTCAAATAAAACACTGAGGGATCGTGAAGGGAGGCTTTTTTTTTAATATGGCTTCAAAAAATAAAAGCCAGGAAAGAAGTCATGTCCAGTGACAGTGGTGAGGCTTCTTCTAGGAGATCTCAGAAAAGAAGCAGATCTCATGCTCATGCCTCAGAGGAACGTCCTGAGAAGCCCCTATAAAAGTCCACTCAAGGGTCTTCTGGACGCAGTCCCTCTAAATCTCCTCCAAGCACAGAAAAGGAGAACAAGGGATGTGCTTTGGGGGTAAAACATAGCCTATGTTTTACATAGGCTATGTAAAACATAAAGTAAACATAAAGTAAAACATAAAGTCAAACATTCATTCAAGAAGCCTGCCTCTACACCTCCTGAGGTAAAAGCGGAAAAATCGACATCAGCGACGGGAGCGCCGACGAAGAAAATGGCATTGTCATCAACGTAAACTGAGGTAAAACTCACTTGTAAGGCTATCTCTCCGTCGACGGTGACGCCAAGATCTTTGACTACGACGGCATCGACGACGACTGTTACAACAGCCACAACCATTTCGTCGACGGGATCATCGACGAGGGAGACAACATTGACAATGACGTCGACAGCAGCATCGACGATGATAGTTTCATTGGCGTTTCGAAAAAACCCCAGAAAAACTGGAATTTACCAGGAAGAGGAGAATTTCCCCAGAACTCACCTCTCCAAGTAAGGTGACACCTCTGGTACCATAAAAAAACACACAAGGTGATGGACGGAATGTTGCACATTGGCAAAACATTAACCCCCAGTCACAGATCTGGGTTTAATCCATCGTTATTTTGCACACCACGCCACCCCAGTTCAGATATGGCCATATGCAAATCAGTCTTGACCCTGTGCCTCATGGGAATAGTCCAGACCGAACTGCCAAGCCATGTCTTCCCTGGACTGGAATCAAGCATCCTAGGACCGGTTTCTGGCTATCAGCCAGCTTCGGCCAGGATAGCTTCTGGTACCATTCCACCTGTTAGAGGAAGAAGATTCAGAAGGTGATGACGGCCCTTTTGGCTACGGCAGTAACCCGTCACAGCTGCATGTAAAGTGCCAAGAAGAGGACGTGGACGACGAATTGTAATTGTAATTGTAATTGTAATTGTAAAGATTTTTCTATAGCGCATGGCTACTCGGAAGCATCCCAGCGCTTGATATTAAACAGAGGAAATAGACATCAGAAACCTAAACTGAAAAAAGGACCAGCTAATCTATATCTTAGGGAACAGTGCTGTTTTTAACTTTTTGCGAAATGCGAGCAGGCCGGGTTCTTGACGGAGTGGTAAAGGAAGAGCATTCCACAACCTGGCCGCATTTCGCGAAGAGACGGCCCCCTGTACGGGCCCTGTTGGTTCTGGGGATTATAAGAAGGTTTTGCTGGTTTGAGCGAAGATCCCTGGATGGTTTATATGGTCTGACCATGTCATTTAGAATGGGAGGGCCCTTCCCATAGAGAGTTTTATGGACCAGACAAAGGGTCTTGAAGTGGACCCGCTCCTCTATTGGGAGCCAGTGCAGGGTCCTTAACGAAGTCAAGTCAAGTCAAGTCAGAGAATTTATATAGCGCACTACATACCCAGAGGGTCTCAAGGCGCTTGAGGAGGGGTGGGGAATTACTTGTCAAATATCCAAGTTTTAAGTTGCTTTCTGAATGCTAGGTGGTTCTGGGTAAGGCGAAGGTAAGTGGGAAGTGAGTTCCAGGTTTTAGCTGCCAGGTAGGAGAAGGATCTACCTCCCATGGTGGTTTTGTTGATGCGAGGTACAGTGGCAAGGGCTTGGTTGGATGATCGTAGCTGGCGGGAGGGGGTGTAGAAGGACAGTCGTGTGTTGAGGCATTCTGGTCCGATATCGTAGAGTGCTTTGTGTGCGTGGGTTAGGAGCCGGAAGGTGATCCTCTTATTGACGGGAAGCCAGTGGAGGTTTTTCAGGTGACCAGAGATATGTTCTTTACGCGGGATGTCTAATATGAGCCTGGCTGAGGCGTTTTGGATTCGTTGGAGTTTTTTCTGGAGTTTAGCGGTAGTACCGGCGTAGAGGGTGTTTCCATAGTCCAGTCGGCTCGTGACCAGAGCGTGGGTGACCGTTTTCCTAGTTTCGGTGGGGATCCAACTAAATGTTTTTTTGAGCATGCGAAGAATGTTGAAGCAGGATGAGGAGACGGCGTTGACTTGTCTGTTCATTGAAAGTGAGGAATCCAGGATGACGCCCAGGTTCCGTGCGTGGTCTGTCGGGATGGGTGCTTTTCCAAGGGCTTCTGGCCACCAAGAGTCGTCCCATGCGGAGGGGGAGGTACCTAAGATGAGGACTTCTGTTTTATCTGAGTTCAGTTTCAGGCGGCTGTGTTTCATCCATTCGGCTACTTCTTTCATTCCTTCGTGTAGGTTAGTTTTGGCGGTGTTAGGGTCATTGGTGAGTGATAGGATCAGTTGAGTGTCATCCGCGTAGGAGATGATGTTGAGGTTGTGTTGGCGTGCGATGGCCGCGAGGGGGCTCATGTATACGTTGAAAAGGGTGGGGCTGAGTGAAGATCCTTGTGGTACGCCGCAGATGACTTCAGTGGCCTCTGACTTGAATGGTGGAAGGCGGACTCTCTGGGTTCTTCCGGTGAGGAACGAGGTGATCCATTCTAGTGCTTTTCCTTGGATTCCGATGTTTCTGAGGCGCTGTAGAAGGGTGCTATGGCAGACTGTGTCGAAGGCTGCGGAGAGGTCGAGGAGGATGAGGGCGACTGTGTCTCCATTGTCCAGTAGAGTTCGAATATCGTCTGTTGCTGCGATGAGGGCGGTCTCAGTGCTGTGTTTTGCTCGGAAGCCGGACTGTGAGGAGTCGAGGGATTTGTTGGCTTCGAGGAAGGCGGCGAGCTGGTTGTTGACAGCTTTTTCGATGACTTTGGCCGGGAATGGAAGGAGCGAGATGGGGCGGTAGTTTTTGAGTTCGGTGGGGTCAGCTGTGGGTTTCTTCAGGAGGGCGCTGAGTTCGGCATGCTTCCAACTTTCCGGGAAGGTGCAGCTGATGTACGACGGCTGGTACCAGTAAGTAACCTTGCTGCGGAATTCTGGGCAATCTGGAGTTGTCGGGTGACTGAGGTAGGGGCTCCCAGATAGAGCGCATTCCCGTAGTCCAGCCTTGATAGAATAAGGGACTGGACTATAGTTTTCTTGGCGGTCTCTGGTAACTGGGGAAGGATTTTACGGATTGTCTTCAATAGGCCAAAGCAGGTAGCCACTGTCTTTCTTGCCTGGGTTTTAAAAGACAATTCCGTCAAGCAAGTCAACAGCGTCTCCTCGGCGTGCTTCAACATCCTACGCATGCTACGGAAGATCTTCTGGTGGATCCCCACAGAGACCAGGAAGACCGTCACCCAGGCCCTCGTCACCAGCCGACTGGACTACGGCAACGCCCTCTACGCCGGGACCACCGCCAAGCTCCAGAAGAGACTCCAGCGGATCCAAAACGCCTCAGCCAGACTCATCCTCGACATCCCACGATCCAGCCACATCTCCGGACATCTGAGAGACCTTCACTGGCTCCCCATCAACAAGAGAATCACCTTCCGCCTCCTCACCCACGCACACAAAGCCCTACACGACCAAGGCCCGAGCTACCTCAACAGCCGAGTCAACTTCTACGCTCCCAAACGCCACCTCCGATCAGCCAACCACGCCCTCGCCACCGTCCCCCGCATCCGAAGAGCGACTACAGGAGGAAGGTCCTTCTCCTACCTGGCCGCCAAGACCTGGAACTCCCTCCCGTCCGACCTGCGCCTGACCCAAGACCACCTCTCCTTCAGGAAGAAGCTGAAGACCTGGCTGTTCGAGCAGTAGCGGCACCCCCCCCCCCCCCCCCCCCCCCCAAGCGCCTTGAGACCCTACGGGTATGTAGCGCGCTCTACAAGTGTCACTGATTGATTGATTGATTGATCAAGCCAGAAGCCGAGGCTTTTTATCTCTGATTTTGGGGTGGGCCCGGGCCCCATACAGGAGGGCCACAGGGTTAAGTTATTAAAAGTGGTTTTTTTTCCAAGTAGCATCAGCTCCGTTTTCCCCCCATTCAACTTCAGATGGGACGCATCCATCCACTTCGCAACCGCCTCCAGGCAGCTGCAGAGATTAAACGGAAGGGGTTCCACCTAATTTAAGGAGACCACTAGCTGAGTGTCATCAGCATAGCTTACCAACTGGATTCCAAAGGAGGCTACTACCTCTGCTAAAGGTGCCATGTACACATTGAACAGTGTGGGGCTAAGGGAAGAACCCTGTGGTACCCCACACTGTAATGGTACTGGAAGGGAGCAGCTGTTTTCCGAGAAAACCTTAAAAACTCTGTCGCTGAGGAAAGATCCGAGCCACTTAAGGGCCTTGTCTGTGACTCCGATTCTTTCCAGGCGAGCTAGAAGGACAAGGTGGTTAACCGTGTCGAAGGCGGCGCTGAGGTCCAGGAGGATAATGGCCGCGCAGCCACCTGCGTCCAAAATCCTCCTGGAGACCTCAACCACCCTCAACAGAGCTGTTTCGGTTCCCTGTCTCTTCCGGAATACTGTTTGAGTGGGGTGTAGCAAATCATGGGTCTCCAAATAAGATGCTAGTTGTTTATTCACCCATTTTTCGGTAAGCTTACTGATGCCAGGAAGAAGGGAAATGGGGCGATAGTTGGAAAAATCATCAGGGTTGAGATTTCGTTTTTTCAACAGGGCCTTTACCATGGCTAACTTCCAGTCTTGTGGTACTATACCAGATTCCAGCGAGGTATTAACTAGGTTAATGATGTGTTTGCTGATATGGGTTAGAGCCAGTTTCAATATGGTCATGGGAGCAGGATCAAGTGGGGAACCGCTTTTTATGGAGTTGAAAAGAGGGGGTAAAAGTTCGGCACTGAGCGGAGAGAAGAGTGCAAGGTGAGGTGAGATAGAATCAGTATCACCTATCGGCGAAGGGTTTAATTCATCCTCGGGTAGGGGAGGAAAAGAGAGAAGAATCTTTTGGATTTTTGTATCAAAGAAGCTTGCTAGTTTATTGCAGCGAGCACCAGATTCCTCCGGCGATAGTTCAGATGATGGCGGATCAGGAGCTTTTACCAGAGTTTTTACTATCCTAAACATCTCTCTGGGGACGAATATGAAGGGTATCAGGGTCGTCCCCAACAACACTATTGCCAGGAATATCAGGAGGAGATGGTTAGCGTACTAACGGATCTGCAGTTTATGCTGGCAGATCATAAAAAGAGGCATCCTATACCTCATACCTCTCAAGAGATACAGATGGCTACGCCTCACTCACGCTCTATCCCAAGTACGTACCGGAGCCCCTGCCTAGATCACCACAACCAAGGTATCAACAAGAACCAGTGACCACTGATGATGAACAGGAAGAGGGAGAGATAACAGACCCTAACAGAGAGTGGGATGATTATCTTATTCCATTGCCTTCGTCTCCTTCGCCGGTGCCTGTAGACTCTCCGCCGGAGGACATCGGTGGGTTTCATAATTTAATGGAGAGCGCTACAAAGAGATTTGCGCTCACCATGTCATCTGACAAGACGGAGTGTTTCTTGTACGATTTCAAGGAGCCATACGGCAAGGCAGTTTGGTCTCTCCTGATTGTTAGTCATGTATGGGAAGAGGGCCTAAAGGTCATGGAGACACCGGCAACAGTGACTCCAGTACTCACCAGGCTGGACAAAAAATATAAATCTCCTTTGGACGCTCCAGCTTGTCTCCTAGGCCACCCCAAGCCGGACTTAGTTATAACCAAGGCGGCACAGCATAAATCGAGGAATCCATCAGCTCCTATTACGACACCTCCCGACAGAGAGGATAGGCCAGTGGTCTCCAAACCGGTCCTTGAGGGCCGGATCCGTGCCAGATTTTTGGGATATCCCCATTGGGATACATGTAGTAATTTTAAAAATCTGGCATGGATCCGGCCCTCCAGGACCGGTTTGGAGACCCCTGGGATAGGCGCTTGGACAATGTGGGGAAGAGGTTTTCTTTCATGTCTGCCCTTCTGGTTAAGCCGGCTAATACCCTGGCCATTCTGGGCGGGTACGATAGGCAGATGTGGTGTGACCTCTCGCCTTACATAGACCGCATTCCAGAGGCTGATAGACAGGAGGCCAAAAAGATTCTTCAAGAAGGAGAAAGGACTTCGGCTGAAGTCATTGATTGCGCGATGGACATCGTAACCACAGCCTTCAGATCTCTGGGAGGAGCGGCAGTCCTACGCCGGCAAGGATGGCTGAGAGCAACAGCGTTTAGGCCGGGAGTCCAGAATGAAATCTTGGACCTTCCATTCAATGGAGAGGATTTGTTCGGAAAACATATCGACTAGGCACTCCAAAGTATGAAGACAGATACCAACACCACAAAATCACTAGGAACGCTGCAATATCCGAAGGTTCCTTTTCGAGGCTCTAGAGGTAGAGGCCAATCTTATAGACGAGTTTACCAGCAGGGTAGATACACGTCTTACTCCACCTCGTCCCAGCCCTACCGTCAACAGTATACACAACAACAAACAGGAGGCTACACAAAATGTGCTCCTAGAGGAAGAGGAGGTCGTCATGAGAAGGATAATACCAGACGACAATGACAACCTTCAGGCTCTGGCTACACCTATCCCTTTTCCGTCACTTGTTCCCCTGGGTGGAAAAATTGCTTATCATCTCCAGTACTGGCAGCAAATAATTACGGACCAATGGGTCCTCAACATAATACAATTTGGACACACTCTAACACCCCTGCAAACACCCCGTTGTACACCGCCGAAACATCAAGAGGTCAAGCACCTACATCAGATGCGTCTGGAGATTCGGACAATGCTCCGAAAGGGAGCAATAGAACCGATACCGAACTCCCAAAGGGGAAGGTGCTTTTATTCCTGTTTTTTCCTAGTCAAGAAAAATGTCCTCCAATGGCGTCCTATCCTGGACCTCAGGTCCCTAAACACCTACCTCAAGAAGCAATCTTTCAGGATGGTTTCCCTCCAAGACATTCTGCTGCTCTTACACCCAGGAGATCATATGACCACATTAGACCTACAGGATGCGTACTTTCACATCCCCATTCATCCTTCCCACATGCAGTATCTTCGGTTTATGGTAGCCGGATACCATTACCAATTCAAGGTACTGCCGTTCGGCCTGAAATCAGCCCGAGAATTTTTACGAAAAGTCTGGCTCCAGTGGCAGCTGTTCTAAGGAAACAGAAACACCTGGCATTTCCTTACCTCGACGACTGGTTGGTCAAAGCGCCATCAGCATCATCGGCCCGGTCGTCAACAGCGGCTTGCGTGGAGTAGTTTGCCAGGCTAGGTCTGACTTTAAACACGGAAAAGTCATCCCTTCGGCCTACACGAAACATCACATTCTTGGGAGCAATACTAGACACAGAGGTAAACAAAGTATTTCCCTTTAAGGAGAGACAGTTGAGAATAATATCTCTATCCCTGTCAGGATTTACCAAGGCGCCTACCTAAATGGTTAATGACTACATCTCCCAGAAGTCCTGGATGTGGGAGTGTCTCTATTTTAAGGATGGGCGGGACTGTCTATCACTGTTCGTGATTTTGTAACTAACAGTTGATTTGAACTTTGCCTCTCAATTCTGTGAAGCGTTTTCCTGCAGTTCCGTGGGGAGCGCTAGCTGTTTGATTCTTGCCTTCGGCGTGTGGAGGAGCCGCGCCTTTGTTCCAATGTTTGGGTACGCTTCCTTGACTACGGACTGCTGATTCGGGTGCTTCCGGGTAGTGGTCAGGTTTCCAGAGCGTCTCTGTTTCTGAGGCGATTAGCAGCGTGTCCGGGTTGAAGCTGTGTGTATGCGGCTGGAGGAGACGTAAGCCAAGGAGAAACGGCTTCTCAGTGCGAGCGGACTGTTTGGAGAACATTTCAAAGTCCCTGTAAGTTATAGGGAGTGCATGAATCAACACGCCGCCTGAGTTTTCTTTTATTGCTCTTTCAGGAGTTAAAGAGACAGGTCTCTAGTGTATTGACTTGCACGGTGGTGTGAGATTATCTTGTTATCTGGCCTGAGAGAGAGCGGAGCGTAGTGGGGGCATTTCCTACACGTTACCGTTACGAAGAAAGTCACTAGTGACTCTGGATGTTAAGTGCCAAAGCGGAAGGTTGTGGGGATCTACACCTTGCCGTGTTTGGAGTCTGATCACTTGGGATCCTGTGGGTTATCGTCTAAAGAGCGGAAGACAGTAGTAGGAGGCTACGTCTTGCCGTGTCTGGATTGGAACGTTTTTGTTTACTTTCAAAGAGACTCCGTGTTCTTCACCTTTAGTTTTTCTTTGGAATCACTTGGGATTTTGGTGTGCAAAAGATTCAACATATGAATACTACTTAATACAAGGCGGGGTACGTTACAGAAGGAATGATTGAATTCTTATAGGTGTTTACAAATGTTTCGAGAGTATAACCTGCTTTTTTGTATTCTTTAGGGACCAGAGGTTCTGATATCTGATATATGTTATAACAGGGAAGAGGTGGAGTACACTTCCTACACAAAGGTGATTCTTAATGATCTGTTTAGCGAGAATGAAATGAGTGTAGGTTTACATTGTGAATATCTTTAACCTGGTGTGTTTATTTTCTTGTCTTTCAGCTATCCCTTCCCTGCAGTCCCCTTCCGTCCCCTCCTTGTTCCTTTATTTTCCCTCACCCTATCCCTCGAACACACTGTGTTATATACAACAGTGTGTTGGTGAGGTCGGGAGGTGGAGCTCTATGTGCTACAACCGGATCCTGCAGCGTGGAACCTGACAGAATCACGAACCCACGAATTGCAATCTGCCTGGTCCAGTTGTTGTACATATGGCCACCTTGGAGGATGTGTTGCATGCTCTGGTTCTGGTTCAACAGGAGCTGGCGTCTTCTAAGGCAGAGACGGCTGCGCTCAAGGACAGGGTAGAACAGTTATCAGAGAATCATTTTTCTACAGGTCCATCTCAAATACTGGTCACTGTTCCCCCCCCCACCCCCCCCCCCCCCCGATTCCATTGGCTACCCCAGAAAGGTATGCGGGTGATACGCGTAAAACTCAGGTGTTTTTAACTCAGGTGATGCTTCACTTTTCATGCAAACCAGCCTCTTTCCCTACTAACCACTCAAGGGTTGCTTTTGCTATCTCCTATTTAGTGGGGGACGCAGCCAATTGGGCGGTACCCCTGATAAAGAAAGATGATGCTATCTTGTCTAATTGGACAGCATTCAGGGCTGAATTCGAAAAAGTTTTTGATCGGAGGGCCACCACCTTTAGCGCTGATAAAGAGTTATTAACCTTGCATCAAGGCAGGAGTGACTTGATAACATATCTAACAACATTTAATCGTCTGGTGGCTGAAACTGAGTGGCCAGAAGAAAAAAGAATGTCTTTGTTTTATCAGGGGTTAAGGGATGAACTAAAAGATGTGGTGGCGCAGATAGACCCGCAACCTACTACTTGTGTGGACATGGTGAATTTGGTATTAAGGCTGGATGGTAGGCTGACTGAGCGGAGTGGAGACAGGAGAAAATGGGACAAAGGTTTTAATCGTTATGTGAGTTTCCCTCCTAAAGCTACGGGTACTGCAGAGGCTGGTTCCGAACCAATGGAGATAGGTGCTATTAGACCCCCTGTGTCTAAAGAAGAAAGAGAAAGTAGAAGAGTACAAGGCCTTTGTATGTACTGTGGGAAGAAGGGGCACTATGTACGAGAGTGCCCTTCCAAGCCCAAGACTCCCACTAGTTGGAACCGAAATAAGAGGGTGGCGGTTTCCACGACAGCTAGAGAGCCAGACAGCTCATTCGTGCCTTCTCCTAGAGAAGCAGAGGCTCCAGATTGGAAACTCACTTCCCTATATTCACATGGGATAGGGGAGACTGAGTCTCATTTGGTTCTTGCTATGACATTGGAGTGTGAACAAAAGACCCATCAAGTAATGGTAATGTTGGACTCAGGAGCTACAGGTAGTTTTATCGACAATGGGTTGGTTTCTCATTTGGCTATACCCAGAGTACCTAGAGATAATCCAGAGGAGGTTTTGGCAGTTGATGGACAGCCCATAAAATCAGGTCTTATAACTGAGAAAACAGCAGAAGTGGTGTTGTCTATTGAAGTGTCGGAAGGGAGACATGTGGAAACGTTGGAGTTGAACATCATAGATGCTCCTCAATACGAGATCATATTGGGGATGCCTTGGTTCACTTACCACAACCCTTCCATTGATTGGAAAACCAGAACGGTGCATTTTTTATCTGGGTATTGTCAGGAACATCTAGTGCCTTATGCGTCTTCCCCTGTAGCGGTGTTAACATGTCAGTTTATGGTGGCTACAGCAGCAGAGAAAGAGGTGGTTCTTCCTATACAATATGAAGCTTTTCAGGATGTGTTTAGCGAAAGTAGAGCAGAGATATTACCACCACACAGAGAATATGACTGCCGGATAGACTTGGTTGACGGTGCTACAATTCCAACATGTAGAGTGTATGCCTTGTCTGTACCTGAAACCACACACTTAAAGGAATACATAGACCATTATGTAAGCATAGGGTTTATAAGACCATCCCGTTCCCCTGCGGCATCTCCCCTTTTCTTCATAGCGAAAGCCAACGGGGACCTGAGAGCCTGTGTGGACTACCGCGTCTTGAATAGAAACACCATTCGCAACCGATACCCTCTCCCCCTAATCACAGTTTTGATTGATCAAGTGAGGGAGGCAGTGATCTATACTCGCTTGGACTTGCGGGGTGCTTATCACTTGGTCAGGGTTCGTGAGGGGAATGAGTGGAAGACAGCATTCAAGACGCGGTATGGACTGTACGAATATTTGGTCATGCCGTTTGGGCTGTGTAATGCCCCTGCGGCTTTTCAGTTCCTTATTAATGATGTTCTGAAGGAATACATTGATCTGTTTGTAGTTGTCTACATAGATGACATTTTGGTATATTCTATGGAGGAAGACAGACATGTGGAACAGGTATGCAAGGTACTGGCCAAATTGAGGGAGCACAGTTTGTTCGTGAAACTCAGCAAAAGTGAGTTTGGGGTGTACAGTGTGGAGTTTTTGGGAGTGATGCTCAGTCCACAGGGTCTGCAAATGTCAGATCGCAAGGTGAAAGCAGTTCGGGACTGGCCAGTTCCGAAAAATGTGAGAGAAGTCCAGAGTTTTCTGGGCTTCGCGAATTACTATTGTCGCTTTATCTTGCATTTTTCGCAAATAGCAGTGCCCATTACGAGGCTCTTAAGGAAGGGAGTACCTTTTGGGTGGACAGTAGAGGCCGGAGTGGCTTTCCAGACTCTTAAGAATTCGTTCACTACCGCCCCGGTACTTTCACATCCTAATTTGGAACATCCTTTTGTGATAGAGGCTGACGCTTCGGATGAAGCGATAGGGGCGGTGTTGTCTCAGAGGGATATAGGAACGGGGCAATTGCACCCCGTGGCTTATCTGTCGAAGAAGTTGAGTTCGGCTGAACTCAACTATACTATTGCAGAAAAAAAACTTTTGTCTATAACAAGGGCTTTTCAAGAGTGGAGGCAGTATCTTTGGGGTGCTCTCCATACCATCAAGGTATACACGGATCATAGAAATCTGCAATATATGTCCTCGGCAAGACATCTGACTCAAAGGAAAATTAGATGGATGCTCTTTTTTGCCGAGTATAACTTTGTGGTCACGTTTCGCCCTGGTTCTGAAAACCGAAAGGCTGATGCCTTATCCTGACAAACACTGCCTATCATGGTGGGAGAGGAAGATAAACAGGCCATCATTCCAACAGGGAAGGTTCTATGTGTGGTGAGGGCTGAGACTTTTTTGGATGACGTAAGGAGTCATCAATATCCAGGAGGCTGGATGATATGGGCACACGGCGTCTTTGATAGGAAGGTGAGAGAAGGGCTGCCGTTCTTTCAAGACAGGTTGTTCTTGCCCTCTGTTCCTCTGCAGAAAAAGGCGTTCAGTTGGTGTCATGAGGGGGTACTAGCAGGACATCCTGGTATTCGTAAGACCATCAATACTGTCCAAAGATATTTTTGGTGGGCTACCCTGATCAAGGATGTTACTCTGTGGGTCGCTTGTTGTGAAATCTGTGCTAGAGCAAAAGGAGTAACCACAAAAAAAGCGGGGAAGCTCATTCCTATGCCTACTCCCAATCAACCTTGGCAGAACATCAGTTTGGACTTTGTGTCAGGTCTTCCGCTTGATCAGGGTTTCTCGGCCATTTTGGTGGTAGTGGACAGCCTCACCAAAATGGGACACTTCATCCCTTGTAAAAACCTTCCCAATGCGAGCCAAACTGCACAACTGTTGGCCAGTAACATCATTCGTTCGCATGGGATACCGAGAGTTATTGTTTCAGATAGGGGGCCTCAATTCATTGCTCGTTTCTGGCGCATGTGGTGTCGTGCCCTGAACATTGAATCAAATCTGTCCACCAGCTTCCACCCACAACAGACGGGCAAACGGAACGTCTGAATCAAACTTTGAAGAAATACTTGAGATGTTTCTCCAAAGAAGCTCACGAGTCCTGGGTGGAACTGTTATGGATGGCTGAGCTGGCCTATAATAATGATTGGCATAGCTCCATTGGGATGTCTCCCTTCAAAGCTAATTTTGGATATGATGCAAATACTTTGCCTGTTGATATTCCAGCCGATCTCCAAAATCAGCCGTCTGTTAAGGAAAAGGTTTTGTTGCTGAGGAAGGTACATAATGGGGTGCAGGTGCATTTGAACAGAGCCAAGGAGGTATACAAGAAGTGGGAAGACCGTCGCAGGGTGGAGAGTCGCCAATATGCGGTGGGTGACAAGGTGTGGCTGTCGACCAAGAACATTCGTTTTAAGCTGCGCAGTGTTTTCCACCCCAGATACATTGGCCCATATTCCGTAGTGAAACAGGTGAATCCCGTGACGTACAAACTGAGGCTGCCGGGTTCGCTGCGTATACACCCGGTGTTTCATGTGCAGTTGTTGAAGCCCGCTCTGACATCTCGTAGGGCGGCCCCTCCTCCCGTGTTGTGTGATGGGGGAATGGAATATGAGGTCAGGTGCATCCGTGACTCTAAGTGGCGCAGGGGAGTGCTCATGTACTTGGTGTCTTGGAAAGGTTACACCGCAGGACGATTCTTGGGAGGTTTGTTCTGATGTGCATGCTCCTGGTGCGGTGCGGTCTTTTCACAGGAGGTTTCCTGCTAAGCCTGGTCCTAGGAGGCGCTAGGGACGGGGACATACTGTCAGGATTTACCAAGGCGCCTACCTAAATGGTTAATGACTACATCTCCCAGAAGTCCTGGATGTGGGAGTGTCACTATTTTAAGGATGGGCGGGACTGTCTATCACTGCGTGAATCAACGCGCTGCCTGAGTTTTCTTTTATTGCTCTTTCAGGAGTTAAAGAGACAGGTCTCTAGAGTATTGACTTGCACGGCGGTGTGAGATTATCTTGTTATCTGGCCAGAGAGAGAAGGGAGCGTAGTGGGGGGCATTTCCTACACGTTACCGTTACGAAGAAAGTCACTAGTGACTCTGGATGTTAAGTGCCAAAGCGGAAGGTTGTGGGGATCTACACCTTGCCGTGTTTGGAGTCTGATCACTTGGGATCCTGTGGGTTATCGTCTAAAGAGTGGAAGACAGTACTAGGAGGCTACGTCTTGCCGTGTCTGGATTGGAACGTTTTTGTTTACTTTCGAAGAGACTTCGTGTTCTTCACCTTTAGTTTTTCTTTGGAATCACTTGGGATTTTGGTGTGCAAAAGATTCAACATATGAATACTACTTAATACAAGGCGGGGTACTTTACAGAAGGAATGATTGAATTCTTATAGGTGTTTACAAATGTTTCGAGAGTATAACCTGCTTTTTTGTATTCTTTAGGGACCAGAGGTTCTGATATCTGATATATGTTATAACAGGGAAGAGGTGGAGTACACTTCCTACACAAAGGTGATTCTTAAGGATCTGTTTAGCGAGAATGAAATGAGTGTAGGTTTACATTGTGAATATCTTTAACCTGGTGTGTTTATTTTCTTGTCTTTCAGCTATCCCTTCCCTGCAGTCCCCTTCCGCCCCCTCCTTGTTCCTTTATTTTCCCTCACCCTATCCCTCGAACACACTGTGTTATATACAACAGTGTGTTGGTGAGGTCGGGAGGTGGAGCTCTATGTGCTACAACCGGATCCTGCAGCGTGGAACCTGACAATCCCAGGAGTTTAAAAGAAAAAAGTGTCTTTCAATACGCAAGTACAAATCATTGCTAGGAACAATGTCATCTTGCATTGCCCTCGTACCTTTGTACATGTTAAGGATGCGTCCTTTGCAGGAACAACTGGATCAACAATGGCATCAAACGGAGGGATCCTTCGACGACATTGTCAAGGTAACGCCAGCCATGGTCCAAGCGGCAACATGGTGGACCCAAAAGCGGAACGTCTTGCAGGGTTTTTCGTTCCTTACCGAGCCAACCCCGCTGGTGATTACTACAGATGCGTCCCTGGAAGGCTGGGGAGCGTTCCTTCAGGATCTCCAAGTCAGCGATCTCTGGAAGTTGCACGAACAGCAAATACACATCAACTTATTGGAACTCAGAGCTGTCCGTTTAGCATTGCTGGCGTTCCTACCAAGGATACAAGGATCAGCTGTACTAATAAGAACGGACAACACAACAACGATGCACTACTTAAACAAACAGGGAGGTACAAGATCACTCTCCCTGTCTCAGGAAGCCAAGAAGATATGGGAATGGGCGCTCCAACAAAAAATATCCATAACAGCGGAAGATCTCCCAGGGGACCCGAACTTCAAAGCGGATACTGTCAGCAGGGTCAAATCTACCTGCCACAAGTGGGAGATCGACCAGGGGATTCTCGACAGCATCTACCAAAGATGGGGAGAACTGACAGTAGACCTCTTCGCAACAGCAGAGAACAAAAAATGCCGGTTCTTCGCACGCTGGCTTACCCAACGGGGTTCTTGGGGGAATGCGTTTTTGATGGCATGGTCAGGCGTCTTTGCCTACGCCGTTCCTCCAATTCCCCTCCTGCCACGCATTCGTACGAAGATCAAGAAGGCGCTGTGCAAGATAATCCTGATAGCCCCATGGTGGCCCAGGCAACACTGGTTCACGGAGCTTCTGCTACTGTCGGAGGTCCACTCGATTCGCCTCCAACAAATACCTTCACTCCTAACGATGTCCCGGGGTCAAGTGCTCCGTCCGGACCCGAGAACACTACACTTAGCGGCCTGGCTCCTGAATACTGCAAATTTCAACATCTGAAGATTTCAGCGAAGTGCAGAGAGATGTTATCGAGGGCCAGAGCGGATAGTACGAACAAAACATATAGTATGAAGTGGAAGAGATTCTGTTTATGGTGCAAAGATGTAACATTCATCCTCTGAATTCGGCAGCGCATGAGATTATTCCATACATTTTACATTTGGCAAAATCTGGTTTGGCCCATGCAGCTATTAAGGTACATCTAGCCGCGATATCACGCTACAGATGGACTTCCTCAGGACCATCTTTGTGGTCCGCAAGAGTCATCAAACAATTCATGAAGGGGTTGTTCTGAGTTTTTCCTTCAGTAAAGCCTGCACCACCTCTCTGGCAGTTGAACATTGTACTTTCTCAATTCATAAAACAGCCCTTCGAGCCAATACACAGGGAAGATCTTAAATTCCTATTGTGGAAAGTTGCGCTGCTCAAAGCACTCACTTCAGCCAGGAGAGTGGGGGAGTTACAGGCTCTCACGATTCAAGACCCTTTCTTGCAATTTAAAGAGGACAGCATGATACTCAGGACTAATCCAAAATTTATTCCAAAAGTGCCAACTGACTTTCATTTAAATGAGCCACTAATTCTCAAAAGGTTTTTTCCTCAACCAAGGACAGCGGCGGATCCACTCGCTGGATGTCCAACGCTGTCTCAATTCTATTTACAAAAGACTAGACCCTTCCGCAAGTCTTCACAACTTTTTGTCGCCTTCAGCGCAACCAGGAAGGGTTTCTCTTTGTCAAAAAGAAGAATTCCCAGATGGATTTCCAGTGTTATAGAGTATTGTCATCGGGCAGCTGGAAAGCCTTTGAATGCACGAGTTTGTGCCTATTCTACAAGAGCAGTGTCCACCTCCACTGCTTTGTTTGCGGGAGTACCGATCCAGGATATCTGCAGGGCAGCGACCTGGAAGAGTACACACACCTTCACCAGGCATTACTGCTTGGATGCAGCCGCAGAGAGAGATGTGGTGGTGGGAGAAGTGGTGCTGAGAAACCTTATCCAGTAACGGTGAGCCCTCTTTTCCATCCCTCCGTCCTTTTCTTTGTTAAAAATGCACATTTTTTATTGTTATGTTTGGTAAGAGTGGTTACAATACTGATATGCAGAATTCCAAGATGAATATGTATAGATAGATGATGTTTTACGCAACTATACCAGATCTGCATTTAGTCAAAAAAAATAAAAATATGCTTTATTCAACTGCTCGCTATTCTGATACAGGCATGTGAATCTATGAAAGCTCCAATACTAGAGTACGAAAACAAGTTACTTACCTGTAACTGTAGTTCTCCAGTATTGGAAGCTTTCATAGATTTATATGCAACCCACCCTCCTCCCCTGAGAGGCTCACCTCGGATTTAGCACAAAAGGTGTTTATTGCCTGCACGAAAATCTGAGGGGCAAAAGGTTCTCTCAGGAGTGTTCTAGAGGGTGAGGAGCTCTGATTGGTTCAGGGACAAGTTTGGTCTCTTTTACATAACGAAGGTTATGGCTTGCAAAAGGGAAATGGACCTAGGCCTCTTTTCAGTTTGCTGTATTACTAAGCATTGCTTTTTTATGTACCGGAGACTCCCATCTCGATGACGGGGAATGATTCAGGCATGTGAATCTATGAAAGCTTCCAATACTAGAGAACTACAGTTACAGGTAAGTAACTTGTTTTTATATAATGCTGCTTTAGATAAACAATTTTGCAAGTACTTTTTTGCACATTATGTAGGTTTGCACATTTTTTGCACTTTATTAAGATAGGACTGGCATTTTTACTCTTTTAGTATGTTATGTGGCTGGGTTTTACATAAGATTGCATTCTTTTTCAATATGCCCTGATTGTTGCAATTTTAAAACTATTGCACTTACTTTTAAGCAGTCTCAGTTCCAAAATTCGGTGTCAACTGCCTTAAATCCCCTTATTTACAATCAGATTTTACACTGAACAGCTGTCATTTGAGGTTGCACCTTAGGATATTTTAATTGATATGCCCTTGCAGTTTATTGCTTCCTAATGACGCAGTAGTCTACATTCTGTATATATTTTTTATATATATATTTTATATACTATGTACTATGATCAATTGACGCATTGTTCATCAAATAGCTTCTAATAATTTTGCACTTGCTGTCTATTTATGATGCATATATTTATCTATATATTTATATATATATATAGTTGTGTAATCTCGAAGGGATTTCTTTCTGGCACTTGCACTTTAAATCCATGGAATTTTGACTGCTGATATGAGGATGAGCTGCACCTATGTTCTATATCAGGGTTCATTTTGGCTACAGTCAGAAATAGGTGAAGGTTAATTTTCTGTTTAAATCAACTGTATGAAAAGCCATGTTGAAATTTACATTTATACTCTGTCATCTCCGAGATTTATGCCATATCTAAGTCTGTCTTTCATTTTTTCCACTGTGTTTTATTTTGTGTTGAAAGGCAGTGGAGCACTCACTGCCAAACTCTGTTATTTAAAGTTTCTCCTGATCACGAGACGCGTCATGTGATCAAGCTCCTGTGATGCGAGCGAAACGCGTCAGGGAGGGCACTATGCCTGGCTACTTGGTGGCGATTTTGTGGGAATAAATCTTCACTGCTTCACTACGATTTTGTGGTCCTGATCGTCCTTTGAACTGGAACTGAGCGCGTTGAGGTCCATATATATATATATATATATATATATGTATATATATATATATATATATATATATATATTATATATGTATATATATATATATATATATATATATGTATACATATAAATAACCTCCCACCAACAAATTCAGTAGACAGAGCAAACTTGCAAATGTTTTTAAGGTTGTATTCAAGCATTGCGAAGCTCAGTTTGGAGAAATTAGGTCATCTGAATGATTTTAGGTCAGAAAATCATTAGCAAAAAAGTTGTCAGAGACAAATATTGTGCCTAATTATCGTTTACAAAATTGTCCCCTCATTGGGTGTAGATGATATATTATTAACTCCAGTACGGCGATATTTTTGTGAACAATATTTAGGAGACAGTGCTCTGGTCAGTTACTATTTTTAGTACGGTATCTGAGTTGGTTAAAAACATGTTGATTGATTTTGGATCATATGGAATTTGTACAAAAGTGCTGTACCGATATGATAAATAGCATTATAGTTGCCTCAAAGACAGTATGACAAAGGAAATGTCAAACCATAAATTTTTGTTCTGTTACCTATTTGAGTAAACCTGCATATATGATATATGGAAAGCAGAATAACAAGATAATAATGCATTAACTTATTATAAATTATAGGAGCTGACAGGTATCACAAATGATCGCACTTCATTTTCTTGCTAAATGTACACATACAATACACAGGTAATGGGGCTTAGTTTATCTGGAAATAAATATGAGATTTAAGGCATGTTTATAAAAACAGCACGAGCCAGAAATGAATTACAGTTTGGCCATTACAAACGGCTACTTACTCCCACAATGACTTCTATGTTGCCCTTTAACCAGCGCGTATTTATTACATACATTTATCGAGTAATTCATCTATATTAATCAGATCTATACCTAGCAAACCGGTTAAAACCTGACAGCGAGAAGAGCGGTAGAATCTAACAGCATTTAGTGGAAAGGGGAGACCACTCGGTCCCCCCGAACGTATGGACGGGTGCCCCGATCCCCCGGGAAACCATTGTGGGCGGGGGGCGTGTCCCGGCTGGTATACCCGAAGCGGCGTGGCCGGAACACGCTCCTCCCGCTCAAGAGGGGTTGTCCTAAACACCTGCCCGGAAGTCCGTGCACTGATGGGCGTGCTGGAGGCGGGCCACGCCCTCCCGCAGCTGGATAAATAGTGCGGGAATCCAACGAAGCTTCCTCTTGTTCCTGTGCTCTGAAGGCTGCACCACTCGTCGCTCCTGAGCCCTCAAGGGAACAAGCTGCACTTTTTTGAGAATTTGTAATCTCTGTCTTTCTCTTTCAGTTATCAAGGTGTGGTTGGAGATCGAGTCACCTTTTTAAATCAGGTCGGACGGATCGATCAAGGACATGCCTGGCAAGAAATCCGGAAAGAGCTCCGAGATGGAAAGGATGCTGCGCACGTTGGTAAACAAAGTGGCAGTGATGGACCGAAAGTTGGGTAAAGTTGACCAACTAGATCGCGGCTTAGCGGCCATCACGAAGCAGGTGGAGGCCCAGAATGCCCCCTCGGGACGGCCCAAGAGGGTCATACGACCGGCCTTGCCGAACGTCACCCCAGGGGATAAGGGTAAGAAGAGGAAGGGGAAGGAGGGTCCCAGCGAGGCCCCAGCTCCAGTGGTAACTCCACCGATCCCAGCCGTGCCAGCGGCCAGCCCGGTACCGGGACCGGATGGGGGCCTGCCTATTCCTGTTGTTATCACGCCACTGGGGGATGACTAGATGCCCCCGGAATTAGCGCTTCAGTTAGCAGCGGTGTTACCATGGCTAAAGAAGGGAGCAGGGGGATCAGCGGCTGCGGGAGACCTGGCCGAAGAAGCCAGAATAATTATCGAGCAGTTGCGGCAGGCAAGGGATGCCGGGACGGCGAATGTACCTTCTATTTCCCTGCAGGTTGCGAAGGTGGTCGCGGCGAACAACCAGGAGAAAACAAAGGACTCGGCTGGAAGCGCGGCAGAAGCTGGTAAGGGATCGTTACCGATGGTGGGGGAGGGTGCAGTACCCTCAAGGCGGGAAAGTTTAGCTCAACATGTTCCCATGGCTACGGAAGAGATGGTGTGGGCAAATAAGTATGTTAACATGTTTTCACTATTGACTGATCATCGTGAATTAGAGTATGCAAAGACCCAGAAAGATTTGTGGCACCCCAGTGTATGGCGGGCCAAGATGGCGGAATTCAGGGTCGATGAGACGATGATGAACTGGATCAGGGCCTTCTCCATCTTTGTATCGATTATAGGAGAACGAACGCCAGAGGTGTTGACTGATTTGGCATGTTATCAGAGTAGAATAACGAGTTTCCATGCGAAGTATGGGGGTGACGAATGGAAAGGTTATGATATTGCCTTTAGAAAGGCGAAGGAATTTAATGCCGCTTTGACATGGGATTGTTTAGATACAGTGTCCTGGCATGCGCAGCTCTTGCCGGGACCGGCGAGTGCTACAGGGGCCAGTGCGAGCAGCTCTGGGGTATTCCCTCAGTGGCAGTCACAGCCCTTTCGGGCGAGCTCTGGGGGGGAGGCCCAACTTAGAAGCAAGCGAGGGGTGTGTTGGTGCTTCAACAAAGGAACTTGTAGCAGGCCCCATGGAACGTGTAGGTTCCGGCATGCGTGCGCGGGCTGTGGGAATTCCTCACACCCGGAAACCAGTTGCCGATCAAAGGCCAATGGCGCAGGAGGAAAAGGGGGTCCCACGCAGGATTGATGTGGTGCCTCGGAAGCTAACATCTTCGCCCATAGATATCTTGGCTTTGACCCCCTGGCTAAACGAATACCCTGATCATGCATCCGCCGGGACTCTGAGGAATGGCTTATCGTATGGCTTCAGGATCCCGGCGGGCAATTTTCGGGGGAGCTCTTCCTGTAGAAATCAGTTGTCGATTCAACACAACCCAACAGTTGCCGCCAAAAAGATCGCAAAAGAGGTTAGCCTAGGGCGGGTGGCAGGACCATTTAGCAACCCACCAGTGGCTGATTTTGTGTGTTCCCCATTGGGAGTCGTCCCGAAGAAGGACCCGGGGGAGTATAGGCTCATTCACAATTTGTCGGCCCGAGGGGGGCTTCGGTGAACGAGGCGATTGACCCCGAAATATGCTCAGTGAAGTATGCATCGTTCGATGACGCTGTGGTAATGTTGAATCGCCTGGGCCCCGGGGCACAGTTAGCTAAGTCGGACATTGAATCTGCATTCAGATTGCTCCCAGTACATCCTCAAGACCAGCGCCTGCTGGGTTTCATGTTTCAGGGGAAATATTACATGGATATGTGCATGCCTATGGGGTGTTCGATTTCATGCGCTTATTTTGAAATGTTTAGCTCATTTTTGGAGTGGGTGTTCATGAAGGCCACAGGGCACAAACATGTGATGCATTATCTAGATGATTTCCTCTTTCTTGGCCCACCGGGCACTCGGGACTGCGCGCGGGCATTGTAGGACTTCTGCGTGCTCATGCGGGGTTTCGGGGTCCCGTTGGCACCGGGTAAGACGGTAGGGCCGGCTACCTCAATCGAGTTTCTGGGTATAGAACTAGACTCGGAAGAGGGGTGTTTCCGTTTGCCGTCGGAAAAGGTTGCCAAGTTTTGGGCTTCCCTGTTACAGTGTCTCCAAACGGCGAAAGTGACCCTGCACCAGTTACAACAGACAGTGGGTCAGCTGAACTTTGCATTGAGAGTGATACCGATGGCTCGCCCTTTCTCTCGATCCATAGCGCAATCCATGGTGGGCCTTAAAGAAGGACACCACCGGACTAGACTGTCGTCAGAGGTTCGACAGGACATGCTCATTTGGCTGGCATTCCTGGCGGACTTCAACGGTCGAGTGGTATGGAGCAAACCCCCAGCTTCGTCGGTGGAGCTAGGCTTATGGACCGACTCGGCGGGGAGCGTGGGGTTTGGCGCAATCTTTGGTAACCGGTGGTCGGCACAAACATGGCCGGCGTGGTGGCGAACAAGCGGCCTAACAGGTAACATTGGTTTCTTGGAATTATTCCCCATCTGGGTGGCTTTAGTGGCATGGCCAGAAGACTTTAGGGACCGCTCAGTTGTGTTTTGGTCAGACAACATCACAGTGGTCGAGTGCATTAATCAGCAGGCAGCACGCTGCAAATGGATCTTACGACTGTTAAAAGAGATTGTACTGCGATGCATGAGATTGAACGTACAGTTCAGGGCAAAACATGTGCCGGGTGTACTGAATAATGCAGCTGATGCACTCTCTCGTTCAAAAGTGCAGGCTTTCAGGGAGTATCTACCCACAGCAGAGCTAGTGGCGGCACCTTGCCACGAAGCGCTATGGCAGATCGGTGCCCCGGACTACAAAACCTCGTGGCAGCCAGCTTAGCGCCCAGGATGAGGAGAGCTTATGAAGGGGCGTTCCGTACGTACTGCGCCTTTCTGGGGCCAGTAGGGGAGCATAGATGGGGACGGGAGGAGTCCTTGCTCCAGTTTTTAGTGGCACTTCACAAGGAAGGCCGGTCGGCAGCAACCGCCAATAGGTACAAGGCCGCCATATCATTTATGGCACAGCTCCATGGGTTAAGGGACCCGACGGATTCCTTCTTATTCAGGAAAGCTATCCGCGGCTGGCGGCGCCTGTAGGGTCGCAGACAGGATAACAGGCACCCGATTGGGTTTGATAAATTGACCACCTTACTGGCGAAACTGGAGGAGACATGCTCCTCGCCCAGCGAGGTAATACTATTCCGAGCAGCATTCGCATTGGCATTCTATGGGGCCCTGCGGGTGAGTGAACTAGTGGCAGGGAATAGGAAATCACGTCCAAATAAAGGGGGATTCTCTGCTGATCTCGGTAGCCAGGTCAAAGACGGACCAGGAGGCTATGGGGAATAGTGTGGAATTGCAGCGCGCTCGGGGGAATCCCGGTTGTCCAGTGAGGCATGTGGAGGCCTACCTGAAACAGAGGTTGACAACGTGGGGGGGGGCCCTGCTGAGACATATGGACGGCACCCCTTTGACAAGATTTCAGTGTCAGAGGGTGCTGGCTATTACGATCGCCGCAGCGGGCTTGAACCCGTGTGATTTTGGGACCCATTCATTTAGAATAGGGGCCGCTACGGAAGCTACGGCTCGGGGTCTGCAAGCGGACGAGGTGAAACAATTAGGCCGCTGGTCCTCGGATTGTTTTAAGAGATATGTGCGACTGCACATGTTGTAAAAGACTGATAAAAATGCACTCACGCTTGTTGTCTTTTGTTTGGATTACAGTTTCGCGAGCCTGTGACGCGGGGCGGAAATTGGGACCGGCCCAGCATCAGCTGACCGGAGGGAAGGGATCATCGGCTGGAGATCAAGTGGTCTGGGTCGTGGGCCACTAATACGTGAGGCGTGCCGGGGACATATTCAAAGCAGGTGATGCGATCCACACATCTGAGGAATATGGGTTCAGAGTGACCTTCCATGGGAAAGGCGGCCTCTGTATTGACCGATTGCAAAATTTTGTGGAGGAACTCTTTGGGCGGCACAGGTCACCGCCATCTGTAGTCATAGTGCACGTGGGGGGCAATGACTTGGTGAGACTGGAAAGACGGGTGTTAGTTGAGCAAATACTGTCTGTAGTTAGCTGGTTAGCCAAAAGGCTCCCGGGGTGTACGATAGCCTGGTCCCACATGATTCCCAGGAGAATATGGCAGGGGGTTTGTCTATGACAGCATTGAACTACTCGGTAAAGAGGGTCAACAACAAAATAGACAAACTGTTTCGCTCAGCTCATCTCCAAAGCATTTCACATGGGTGTATCAGGGGCGATCATTGTTATTTGAATGATGGGGTGCATCTGTCCAGGGCTGGGAATGACTTACTGATAGGAGACTTCGTAGCTTGGCTAGTGGGTTTGAGGAGACATGACCTGTAGGAGGTTTGGGGGGGGGCCAGATAGTCGGTCAACTATCTGGCCTGTGGCGGTAAGGTCATGATCGGTGAGCAGTGATTTCAAGGTCCCTAGGGGGGTCGCCACCCATTATGGATGGGAGCGCCCGGGGGGAGGCGGCCAAAGGCCCCTCCCAGGGGGGAGCGGCACCGACTACGGATGGGTCGCCCAGGGGGAGACGGCCATAGGCCCCTCCCAGGGGGAGTCGGCTATATGCCCCTCCCACGAATTTCCCGGGGGCCGGATATCCGCTCCAGCGGAAGAGAGTGTGGGGAAGGGGGGAGTCCCGCTGTCCTTCTTACGGATACCTCGCACACAAACTCAGACGACCTTAAGATGGCGTCGAGTGAAAGGGGGCCCCCACGACAAGGGAAGTTACAGTTGGCTGCGAGGGTAAAGTCCTCTGCGCATGCGCCACTCACACCGTGAAGGCGGGAAGTTGGTGATAGGGATCTGACACCGGTTAAGACCTTGCCGTTGGCCCTCAATGTTAGGTTGTACAAATTCAAAAATGTAATGTATTGATCAGGATGCTAGACTCGGCTAGGAAACCTTTGTATTAGAGATTTGTTAAGGTTAGCCTGGAAAACCTGTCTTCATCAAGATGTAATTAAAATTGAATTTGTACATGATTCATGAAACGTTTTAATTTAAAGTTTTAAATTTTGTTTCATATTTTAATAAATACGGCCGGGGGGGTCGTGAGGCCCCCCCGCCTTCCAAATGTTCAAATCTGTGTCTGTCTCCTCCCATGGGGAATTGGTGTTGAGAGGGGTGGCAGGCATCCCGGCCCATATGGAAAGGGGAGACCACTCGGTCCCCCCGAACGTATGGACGGGTGCCCCGATCCCCCGGGAAACTATTGTGGGCGGGGGGCGTGTCCCGGCTGGTATGCCCGAAGCGGCGTGGCCGGAACACGCTCCTCCCGCTCAAGAGGGGTTGTCCTAAACACCTGCCCGAAAGTCTGTGCACTGATGGGCGTGCTGGAGGCGGGGGCCCGCCCTCCCGCAGCTGGATAAATAGTGCGGGAATCCAACAAAGCTTCCTCTTGTTCCTGTGCTCTGAAGGCTGCACCACTCGTCGCTCTTGAGCCCTCAAGGGAACAAGCTGCACTTTTTTGACCCACCCACCAACCCCTTGTTGCAGAGTTGTGAAATAAAAGGAATATCGTTGGTGTTATTCGATGTAATAAAAATGTATGACAGTCATTTCTTGCATCATGAATGTATGACGAGGTATGCATGTAATTGAATACTTGCTTATAGGACATTCTTTCCTTTGTAGAGATGTAAAAGAATGGATTCAATATAGTGTGTGTTTTTCTTTAGGACCTTTCTCCCTTTGTAGCAAAGTGAAGTCGGTGAATTATCAAACTGTTGCACATTTAGGCATAGTTTTTCTTTCCTTAGTAGGTAAAACAATTGTCGTATTTATACTTGGTCGGACGGTAAGGTCATGATCGGTGAGCAGTGATTTCAAGGTCCCTAGGCGGGGCGCCACCCATTATGGATGGGAGCGCCCGGGGGGAGGCGCCCATTGGCCCCTCCCACGGGGGGCGGCACCCACTACGGATGGGTCGCCCAGGGGGAGTCGGCTATATGCCCCTCCCACGAATTTCCCGGGGGCCGGATATCTGCTCCGGCGGAAGAGAGTGTGGGGAAGGGGGGATTCCACGCTGTCCTTCTTACGGATACCTCGCACACGAACTCAGACAACTTTAAGATGGCGTCGAGTGAAAGGGGGCCCCCACGACAAGGGAAGTTACAGTTGGCTGCCAGGGTAAAGTCCTCTGCGCATGCGCCACTCACACCATGAGGACGGGAAGTTGGTGATAGGGATCTGACACCGGTTAAGACCTTGCCGTTGGCCCTAATGTTAGGTTGTACAAATTCAAAAATGTAATGTATTGATCAGGATGCTAGACTCGGCTAGGAAACCTTTGTATTAGAGATTTGTTAAGGTTAGCCTGGAAAACCTGTCTTCATCAAGATGTAATTAAAGTTGAATTTGTACATGATTCATGAAACGTTTTAATTTAAAGTTTAAAATTTTGTTTCATATTTTAATAAATACGGCCGGGGGGGTCGTGAGGCCCCCCTGCCTTCCAAAAGTTCAAATCTGTGTCTGTCTCCTCCCATGGGGAATTGGTGTTGTGAGGGGTGGCGGGCATCCCGGCCCATATGCTGAGGAGGCCCTTTTAGGCTGCCCTTGTCCTGGCTTATGCAAAGACTGCAGATCTCTCCACATTACTGGCAGAAATGTTGATCCCAGCGGCCATCAGGCAAAAGTAGCCGCATGTAGAACCCACCTGTTTCCAAGAGAAACCCCCCAACAGCATTATCGCTTCTTCTGTTTTGTAAGCTGCAACTGAACATTCTACCATCTCTATTGCTTTTGTACATCAAAAGGTTTAGTTGAACTCAGTCTATCGTATAAAAAACCTCCACATTTTTATGCCCCTTTTTTCATTTTCCTTCTGCAGGAAAATGTATTTGCTCTGCATATTGCACTTGATAAAATACGTTTGCACTTTATGTGATAGAGGGATCAGGACATTTTCCGATACTTGGATAAAGCACAGACATCCCCAAACCATGCACATTTATGCCATTACAGAAAGCAGGCACTTTGTTTGATGTTTTGCTTTGATTACCTGTGTGGACGAGAAGCCCCCAAGGGCGTTTCTTTGCTGAGAGAGCCATTTAACAACAGGCAGCGCCGAAACAACATCCCCCAGAAGTGTGTATGTGAGCAGAGCATATGCTGTCATTTCCACTTCTGCAGAAACCACTAAAGAGGTGACAAACGAGAGCAAGAAAACACTATTCAGGATTATTAGAAAATAATTTGTTTCATTTTGTTATATATGGTGGAAAGGAAACTAATTCTCCCAAGCAAGGGAATCTGTAGGTGCAACAAGACGATAATATTGGTTGAAAGAAATTTCCAATCTAGTGTGTTTGGTTCCCTCTGCCCCAAAATTCACCTGTCTTCTATTCTTCACTGAGGACAATGTTGTTGTTGTTTATTATATTTTTTTATTTGGCATATATAGCCATAAAAAGAAAGTACCACAATACATACAATTAAAATATGAATGATACAGACACTCTAACCATAAAACAGTATAAAACACAATAAAATCCTGATAAAATAAACAAAGGGAACTCTACCTGACCATAGGGAGTACCTAATTCATTATCAACAAGGGGAAGAGATCCCTTATACGTTGGGTATACATTTGTACATCCATAAATATCGAGAGTCGGGGTATTCCCAAACATGGGTAAGATCACATTTCTAACCAGCCCATTTTAAATTATATAACCAGTTCCTTTAAAGACTCCTGTATTGCAATTAAGAATCTTCCCATTGCACATGTCACATTTAAAAATCTCATATTTACCAATAAACTGAAAGCTTGATCCATACTAATTATTTTATAGGCCATAAAAAGGGGTTTTTTAAATGTTTTCCGTTCTTCTAAGAACCACAAGCAGTCCAACAGAATTTGTGGGCCGTTACATTTTACTTGTAGTCCACATGTGCACAGACCATGTTCATTCATCATAGCGGATTTTGTCTTCCAATCAGTGTTGCATGGATTCAAGCCAATTCTAAATTTCAGGATTATATTTCTAAATTTTGGGTTAGGCATGGCCTCTATATAGGGTAATGTTTGATCATTGGTCCAACCGGGAGGACGATTTACTCCTCCAGTAACCCACATCTTCCTCTCGGGCCTTTGTATTAATAGTAGCACGCAACACCGACTTGGGATTCTGCTGCCCCAAACTCCATTGATCTGATTCTAGGGAAAGTTTAACACATAACTAAACTTATCTAGCTTAATTCTAGCTTGGGACACCCAATTTAGATCGCTACCCTATATTTCTTTTTTACAGAGGTTTGCTATTTTGGGGGCCCCTCTCCATTCATTCTCTGCCAAAAATTCTTTTGCAGCTTGCCTACCCCGAAAATTCCAAGCTGTAAGATGACATTCCACTCGTACAGCCTGTATCGTAATTGACGAGGGGAGTGCAGGAGCTGTTTAACGGATTTACCCTCTTCTAAGTTCCAATCCCATTTACCTCCCATGTATAAGACCTCTTATACACTCTTATATATTGGAACTGTGGGCGTACCAATGCATTAAAAGCTGATAGAATTGGCCGCAGAGAGGGGCCTCCATACTTTTGCTTGAATTGTTCAAGGCCCCATTCTGGAGAGAGAGCCTTTGATCTAAGTGACTGTATGGGATCCCTCCAGTTTAACTTACTGTTGAACCACACAACTGTAACCTTTCACAATTTCCAGTACAGGGAGCTCTTCTTTTTTCCCAATACCATTATTTTAGTCTTTTCTAGGTTGACCGTGAGGATTTATTTAGGCAATATTCCTAAAAGGCATCCAGTTTTTTTTTTGCAAGCCCAACTCTGGCATATCAGTTATCACTAAGTCATCCGCATATAGCAGACAAGATATATGGGTTCCCCCATCTTGAGGCTTACACCACCTGCCCTACCTACTCAATATATTAGGCAAATCGGATAAAAATAGGGAGAATAACAATGGGGAAAGAACACAGCCCTGCCGCAAACCATTCATTATCTGAATTTTATTAGATAGGGTTCCATGGGTATCCAAGATAACCCTGGCCCAATTCCTTGAGTGCATTTCCTGGATTACTGGATTGGTACTGCCTTGTTGATTCCGAGATCTGCCAGGATACTCCACAGTAGACTATGATCTGCTGAATCGAAGGCAGCTCGGAAGTCCACAAAGTAGCAGAACAGGTTACCTCGCACTTCAATTGCCTTTTTTTGCCATTACCCATAGGCTAAGGCAATGGCCGATGGTTGAGTGGCCCTCCTTGAACCCACCTTCCTATTGGTATCAAGTTATACTGCTCTGCCCAGGTCTTCACTACGCCTAGTAATATCTTAGAAAAAACTTTCTCCCCCACATCCAGCAAACTTATTAGGCGGTAATTCTGAGGTAATGTAGCATCCTCTTTTTTTATAAATTGGCCTAACAATAGCCCCCTTCCAACTTTCTGGGAAAACCCCAGAAATTAAAATATTATGGCAGGTCGCATTTAGGAAGCTTGCCCACCAGTCTATACTATTGTTTAATAGGATTGCGGGTAGATTATCTGGTCCTGCCGCTTTAGTTAGCTTTAGGGATTGAATAGTTTCTTTTATGTTTTGGAAGGAGAAGTGCAGCCTTAGTAGTTCTGTCTCCTCATACCTTATTTCCAGGGACTTTTCCCTATTTATACCATTGTACAGATTACTCAAATGGTTAACCCAGTCGTCTTCACCCACTAAACACCGCATTTCCTCTTCTACATTTCCCTCTTTTACCAGACGCCAGAATAATCTTATATTATTTGTGTTTATCACTTCTAACAGTGTATCCCAATTTTTGGACATATATTCTAATTTCCTGTCCCTCAACTTATTTTTATATTCCAATTTTGCCACTCGAAGGCTCTCTATAGTTCCCTTATCCAATCTTTTCCTTAGCTGTCTTTTCCATTTTCGTACCCTCAATTTTAACTTCCTGCACTCATTATTAAACCAACCATTTGTTCTCTCTTTTTTCTTAAAGAAGGGCCCTGCTTTTACTTGTATCCTTAGACAAGTTACGACCTGCTCTATTGTATGCTCGTACCGGGTTAAAATTGTATCTCCTTGCACCAATTCATCCACAGCCCTGTAATCAATTATTAACCAATTTCAGGCTGTCCTCAGTTATGCGCGTAGTTGGCCTAACAATAGCCCCCTTCCAACTTTCTGGGAAAACCCCAGAAATTAAAATATTATGGCAGGTCGCATTTAGGAAGCTTGCCCACCAGTCTATACTATTGTTTAATATGATTGCGGGTAGATTATCTGGTCCTGCCGCTTTAGTTAGCTTTAGGGAGTGAATAGTTTCTTTTATGTTTTGGAAGGAGAAGTGCGGCCTTAGTAGTTCTGTCTCCTCATACCTTACTTCCAGGGACTTTTCCCTATTTATACTATTGTACAGATTACTCAAATGGTTAACCCAGTCGTCTTCACCCACTAAACACCGCATTTTCTCTTCTACATTTCCCTCTTTCACCAGACGCCAGAATAATCTTATATTATTTGTGTTTATCACTTCTAACAGTGTATCCCAATTTCTGAACATATATTCTAATTTCCTGTCCCTCAACTTATTTTTATATTCCAATTTTGCCACTCGAAGGCTCTCCATAGTTCCCTTATCCAATCTTTTCCTTTGCTGTCTTTTCCATTTTCGTACCCTCAATTTTAACTTCCTGCACTCATTATTAAACCAACCATTTGTTTTCTCTTTTTTCTTAAAGGAGGGCCCTGCTTTTACTTGTATCCTTAAACAAGTTACGACCTGCTCTATTGTAAGCTCGTACTGGGTTAAAATTGTATCTCCTTGCACCAATTCATCCACAGCCCTGTAATCAATTATTAACCAATTTCAGGCTGTCCTCAGTTATGCGCGTAGTTATACGTCTAGGATGTTCAATCTGTAAGGGGACCACTTTTTCTCTTTCTGACTCTTGTTCCATCTTTATTAGTAATTGTAAGGGCCAGTGGTCGCTATCTTCACACTGCAGTATTTTAAATCGTTCTACTTCCTTGAAATACCATGCATTTATAAAAGCATAATCTATTGGGCAATTCTGATTCCCTATGCGGAAGGTTTTCCTTGCAGGGCAAGCAGTATTCAACCGTCCATTGGCACAAAATAATCCTATGGATCCAAGGAATTTTACTAAATGTTTGTCTCGGGCCGAATTGCCAGCACCAGCGAAATTTGCTGTCGGTATTTGTGCAATGGTTAAACGGTCTTTAAATAGTTTATCGCTATGGGAAGGATCTAGTTTATGGTTAAAATCTCCTAAGATCATTATCAGCTATAGTGCTTTTATTATACTAAGAGCCTCTAAATCCTTCTGTAGCAGATCCAGTTGCTTTTCATAATCTATTATTGCACCTGGCTGAATATATACATTGATCACTACTATTTGTTCCCTTGCTCGCATACCACTGTACAGTTCTACCTGACAGGCTAATAGCCACCTACATTTCGCTTTTAAATTAGTTATTTTATTGCCTCTTTTTGATGATACCAACGTGATCAACCCCCCTGAGAGACGCCCTAAATTCATTCGTACTGCCTCTTTAGTAAGCATGAGAAAGCCATCTATAGGTTTGGGTATCTCACACAGCCAGGACTCTTGAAAGCACAAAATATCATAGCTACCCAGTGTTAGACCAGTCAGCCCTTTGGGTGGTCCCTCCCAATATTTTTTATCCTCTTTTTGCCTTCTGTAAAAATGTTTCTTTTGGTGTGTCCACTACATTTTTATTTTTATTGTGTTGGCTCTAGATCTCTGGGCGCACCATCATTACCAATCAATGGTGAGGCGCAGGAGCTCCTGCTAAAATGGAGGGTGGGGGCTTTTAACACAAAATGGACGCCTGCTAAAATCTCCTCAGAGTTCTGGCCCATTGAATAACAAGATAGGGTTCTAGAACCTTCCAGCTGGTTCTGGTGACCTGGGCACAGGCTATATAAGGGTGGACATTGGGCAGCCATTTTGTGGGGGAACACTACTGGTTGGGCTGGAGTTGAGGCGATAGTGTCAGGAGGGGGTTGTGACTCAGGCTACTCTGACTACTCTAAGAGGTTGCAAGTAAGTTGTGGGCGCAGCTCTCCCTTCCTATTGACCTAGCCCTGCCTGTGGGTAGTGAATCCGGAGCCACTCTTCAGGAGGACTCAACTGTGAACTTTGACAGCGAAAGAGACTTGGTTTTAATTAAAGGGAGTGTGATCAGGGGACCTTTTCTTGGGGCAGTGTAGATCCAGGGACCCCTGTTGCCCAGTTCCCTGAAGAAACATGGGGCTTAGACTGTTGCCCTAGACGTGTGGCCTGAGTGAGGGGAGATGACTTTGCTGGAGCCATAAAAGACTCAGATTTGCCAGCACCTTTGGTAACCCCCTGTCTCCTACTGTCCCCGCTTTGTGGCCTCTGTAAGCTCGGGGGTACTGAGTCTGTCAGGGGACACCATCCCATTAATCGGAGCTCTGTGAGAAGCCGAACATTTCCGCGGCAAGCTTGAGGAAAAGAGAGACGCCGGGCGAGGTCACTAGGCAACGAGACTCCCGCCCAGCGCGACGCACTGTTTCGTGTGAGGAGAACGGAACTCCTCATCCTAAGTCTCGGCATCTGCCAGCGAGCTGAACTTGCTTTGCCGCCTGCTGTCCCAGAGTGGGGAAGTGGCGCCGAGAGGCCGGTCTTCCGTGAAGACTCCGATACCCGATCTTCTCAAATGGGCTGCCGCTCCCGCCCGCCTCAGGTGAAGCAAACAAGATCTGAGCAATGAGGCAGGGGTAGTGCGGCTCCATCGGACTGCTCCCGGACAAAGTACCAGACGAATAAACAGGTATCTGGGACCGCATAGCGGCGGGAGAGGAGGGAAGGCTTACAGGAAGTGGTGACTGGGGAGGCTGAGCCACGGATAGCTGCTGGAGGCTGAGAGAAGCTTGTAAGCATTTTGAACAGATCATCGTGGCTGTCCTCGTGAAACAGGTCCCAGAGTTTAAAATGACTCTTCTGGGGAAAGATCACTTGTTTAAACCCTACGCTGGAGTTTAGGAGTTACAGCGATTGGGATTAAAGCGAAAGGGGCATCAACTTTACTTTAAGGAAGTCTTTAATTGTTTCACAGCTGAACTCAGTTTGATGTGATAACCTGCTAACCTGTAATTCTAGTCCTTAATATAAACAAAAGTAAGGGGAAGTTATATCTGAAAATGAGCTCTGTTGTGCTGATATAATTCGTGGAACCAGAAAAAAGGTGCTCCTAATGGGCAGTGTGTGTTAGCGTAACTGCTGTCCGCCTCAGTGAATATATGTTAAATCAAAAGGTTTGAAGTTAGATAACAAAGTAAGAGAAGTTTCTGGCAACTTATATGGACAAACCCATAAAAGAAGAAGGTTAATTAATTGTTTTATTGCATATTGGAACATTTCTAATCTAATTTCCTTTAAAGAGATAAAGCATAACTATTTTTCTACTAAACCAAGATGGTGTGGTGTTATTCTTTTGGTGGGTTTGCACTGGGTTGATGTAGTGTGTGAAATGCAAGCATAACACAATTGCCTTTTAGGATTAGTCTACCAGCTCGAGCCGTGCTACTCTAAGTGGGCCAGTGTTCCTGGTTCCAACACCCAGCATTTCTCTAAAGGTGTCTTGGGATAGCTGTCTTCTGTATCCCCCTATGTTCCATGAAAGTGTCCGTCAGCTGAGTGAAGACCCTAATTCTTATTCCAGCTTGCTCAACCCTTCGTCCATACTATTTCCCCAATTTATTGAGGATTCGGACAAAAGATCAAATCGATTGCTAAAAGCTGGCCCCTTTGCACTATTTGTTATTGTTACTTTTAGCCCTCCTTGATTTTTATCAGTGCATATTCTTCTATATTGGGCATCTGGTATGTAGTACTGTATTTGCTCCAGGTGTAAACCTGCGTGATAGGCGAGGGTTCCAGAGTCCCCGGGATTACCCTCATCTATACCAAGTTGGCAATCGTACACAATACTTATTCCCTCCTTTTCCAGGTCTCCCTCTGCCCTTATCACCATCTGCTTTACAAATTCAGAAAAAACACCTTTGTTACCTCATTTCCTACTGGATTAGTTATAAAACATATTTGTCTGATATCATCAGAAGTAACCCCACCCAATTTGACCAGTATTTGTAATAGGTTGGAGCAATGTAAGGGATTTATTTTCCTTTGCCACTTTCTCCCCACCCTTTGCCCCCATGGTTCCATATACACCCATAGATGCTCGCTGTTGTCATACTTCCTGATGCTCCTACTGCTCCTTCCAACTACTGTTGCAGACTCTGGCTTTGGGCAGACTCCTATCCCTGGTTGGTCTAGAGAGTGCACTCCCCTTATTCTCCTGCTGGTTAGATTGCACCCCTCCGCCCTGTACTTTCCTTACTCCTCGGGATTGCAAACTTCCACACAAGGTATTCATCCTCTTCACTGTCCTTGTAGCTTTTCTATTGGTTTTCCCTTCTGAGCCCGTTTTATTTCTAGCCCAACTCTTGATGACTTCTCTTGCTCTTGTATTGCCATACCTTGTTTATTGCTCTCCCCTGGCTGTAAACCCCTTGTCCTTTTCAACTTTGTCTGCAGCTTCATTCTGTTTTTATACTCGGGTCTATACCTCTTAAATCTCCCATAAAGTCTCCTTTTAATTACCACCATAGGGCATTTTGAGATATATTCTGCCTGTGGATTTTCAATCTGTGTAACATCATCCTCCTTCGCACAGAGCGATACATATAACTCCTGATACCTCATCTCCACTACTGGGCGGACTATAGTCGGCATGCAGTTATTAATTTGTTTTAATTCCTCTGCTATCTGCTGTAATTGGGCTTTATGCGGTTTCCCTTGCCCATTCTCGACTAAAGCTTCTAATATTGCCTGAAGAGTCTTTTGCATTAAAAACATCACCTCTAGTAATGATGAGGCCGAGTTGCTGTCATATCGAGTGCCAAGGACAACGGAGGAGTATCTGGGGAAATAGCGACCTGTGGGGTAGTATCATTTCTTTTCCTCCCCTGCCCATTAGCTGCCTATTGCAATACTTCCTTATCTACAGAGGTACTATCCATTCCATTATGGAAAAGGCGGGGTGATGACGATAACCTAGGTTCCAATGAAAACAACCCGCCCTTTGTTTACCCCCCCTTGTTCGCCCAAGACTTGGTCAAAAACTCGTAGTATAGAGTCATTTATTTCACTCATTACAGTCCTTTGGCTCCCTGTACGGTCTTTATTATGAGATTCACCTAACATGGAGGAATGATCGCTAACATCCAAATTATTTTTAAAATATTTCCCTACAATTTCTTTTATAGATTGTCCAAAGGGAGTTCCACTTGCTTCTTCTGCAGGAAGTAACAGTCTATCTTTCCTGCTAGGTGTCGTCATTTCTTCTAGGAGTTCAATACTAGTATTCTCCAATGTCTTTTAATGCTGGTCCTTTTTGCGCTTTCTTGATACATCGGCTTTCAGTCCCTTTTTAATCCAACATGATTTCACTTTTGGAGACATTTCCCTTATGCCCTTATTCCCTATGGGATTGCCTAGATGCAGAGGAGCAAGTGCAGGTTCAAATTGCAGGTTCCTCTGGGCCTCCACACTTTTCCACTCTCGCTTGCTTGAGTCTTCTCTCTCCTGTCCTTCTCACTGATGAAGGTTCGGGTACAAAGTTCTTTTTCGGAAGTCCAGAATCTATGCAGGAGTGGGAGGCCGGACTAATGGGGTCAGTGAGCTATGAGATGTGCTGAAAATCATTATGTGTTGCTCAGCTGAGCTGACACAGAACTGTACCTTTCCAATGCCATGTTTGCGTATGTGTGCCAACTGCCGAGCCGGATTGAATTCAGAGGGACTGCCCGCCCTGCAGACGTGTCTGATGTTTTCTTGTTTCCGCTTCAGCCTTCAGAATAATTCCTTCAACAGCACTGCTGCAGCCGAGTAAGTGCAAATGTTAAATATTTAACAACTGCTAAAATGATGGAGTAGAGTAACATTTATATCATTAAAATTCATGGCACCCCAAATCCATGATCTGAGCCTTTGAATAGTTCAGTTTCTGCTCCAGACGGGTGAGAAAAGCCAGTCATGGAAGACAGTACAGGTACCGCTACCCATTATTTCCCGTTAGCTTATATGTATAATAGAGTCAAATATAAAATGTATTATAGATATCAATGTGACAATTTAATCAAATTTAAAGAGATATGGACTTTCGCTGTAAATGGTCTTTAGAGTTTCCCATCCCGTTGTAGTTTTCCAGAGTTTTTAAATGCTTCATTTAAAATAATAAAACAAAGGAAATGGCGCTATACAGGTAAAATCCTCTCTGAGGTGATATTAGACAAAGTCACTTCAAGTCTGAATGCTGTTCTGGAGTTCTGGAATTCAGTGCGGTTGACAGTAGCTCTTGGGTAATGTTTTACTCCACTGCGCAAGGATTCCAGGACTTTACTGTTTTCACTGCATAGAATTTGTTTATAAACATGTTTTTCTTTTCCCATCTTCCTAAAGCACCTTTCAAGTTTTATGTTTGTAAAATTCATTTTTATACTTTTTCCTTCCATTATTTTTCTCATCTGCCTTTCAGTGACTAGGCCAGCTCTCCTATCTAAATGCCCCCTTCAACAAGAGCAAGACAGGGAATGATGAACATGTCCTGTGCATTGTTTACTTTCCTTATAGTTACACTCTTGATGAGTGTGATATTTGAGAGGCAAGGCATTCTAGGAGACTGAAAGAGAATTAACTCATCTACCAGCAATTGAGGGCATTCTATGGCAGAAGAGACCAGCCCACTGTTAATCCTCAGCAGTCAATAATCATCCTGCTCCCCAAAACTATGATGCCCTTACGTATTCTACTCTGTACTCCAGTCCAGTTGGTGGAAGTGTAACCAGTCACCTCAGAGAGGGGCAATCCATTACTAGAGGTAGATGTATGGTGAAAATTATCAAAAAGCCTATGCCTACACTTCAAATGACTTTGTCTGCTATTACACTTAAAAAGCCAGTCAAGTTCAATCAGGGCTTTCTTGAAGCAGAACCCACATTTCTTTGCAAAAACACATATTGTGGAACCAGTTGCATCGAAGCAGCGTGGCAAACTTGTCTGTACTCAAGTTACTTAATTTTGAAAAGCAAGGTCCAAAACATGAATAGAATCCGGACCCATTCTAGGTCCAAATACTGCCAACAAGTGAGCAAACTTCACTCACAAGGTTAGTGACATGGACATTGGACATACTCCATTAACCTGTGGACACATACTTCCACATTAAAAGTTGCAAAATAACACCAGAGGTTACTGAACTTTGTTGTAGGAAAACAACAATACCAATACAACGACCTGCCTTTTAACATCAAAGCATCAGGCAATTATTTTTTATAATACAAGGCAACGTGGCAAGACATCAGAGAAAGAAACACATTTTCAGTTACCCATTCATTGACAAAATTGTCCAGTAAAAGTACAGTATTTCCAAAAAGCCAGACTAGACTTTCAGACAGCAGCTTCATTTCTTCAAACCCTGGGGGTCCAGATTAGCTATCAAAAATGAACACCTGTCCCAGTTCAAGCATTACATTCCCTAGGTGTGACACCAAGCATTTAATAAGAAACATGTGTCCTTCATCTGTGAGGCTGTTGTCTTTGCAATGGAAAGTCTAGCTTCTTGTAGCAGTCAAGTTCCATCGGAAGGGTTAGAGTCTTCCCAACTGGGCTGCACAGTGTCTTGCATTTCCACTGTGCCAAATGTTCGACAGAAAAAGAGACCACTTCAACAATGTCTTAAGAAGCAAAGCAGGTGTTTGTTTTTTTGGCAGCAAAAAGTAAATAGCCGTAATGCAAGGGACATAAAAGTCTCAGGGCCCATTTCTGCCATTACTTACATGGCAAACATGGGCAGGGAAAATGAGTGAGAGTAGCCATCAATAGGGTGGAGATAATTGTCACTGTCACCTAGCGGTCATGTGGCAGATGGACTGCTAGGTCCGGACTTATGGCATTCCTCACGCTCCACCAAACCTTAAATAAGCCTCTTATGTCAAGTCAAGTCAAGTCAAATGATTTATATAGCGCACTACATACTCAGAGGGTCTCAAGGCGCTTGAAGAAGGGTGGGGAATTACTTGTTGAATATCCAAGTTTTAAGTTGCTTTCTGAATGCTAGGTGGTTCTGAGTGAGGCGAAGGTGAGTGGGAAGTGAGTTCCAGGTTTTAGCTGCCAGGTAGGAGAAGGATCTACCTCCCATGGTGGTTTTGTTGATGCGAGGTACAGTAGCAAGGGCTTGGTTGGAGGATCGTAGCTGGCGGGAGGGGGTGTAGAAGAAAAGTCGTGTGTTCAGGCATTCGGGTCCAAGTTCGTAAAGTGCTTTGTGTGCGTGGGTTAGGAGGCGGAAAGTAATCCTCTTATTAACGGGGAGCCAGTGGAGGTTTTTCAGGTGACCAGAGATGTGGTCTTTACGCGAGATGTCTAGTATGAGTCTGGCTGAAGCGTTCTGGATGCGTTGGAGTTTTTTCTGGAGTTTTGCGGTGGTACCGGCGTATAGGGTGTTTCCGTAGTCCAGGCGGCTCGTGACCAGTGCGTGGGTGACCGATTTTCTAGTTTCGGTGGGGATCCAGCGAAATGTTTTTTTGAGCATGCGAAGAATATTGAAGCAAGATGATGAAATGGCGTTGACTTGTCTGTTCATAGAGAGTGAGGAGTCCAGGATGACGCCTAGGTTCCGTGCGTGGTCCGTCGGGATGGGTGCTTTTCCAAGGGCCTCTGGCCACCAAGAGTCATCCCAGGCGGAGGGGGAGGTACCTAGGATAAGGACTTCTGTTTTGTCTGAGTTCAGTTTTAGACTGCTGTGCTTCATCCACTCGGCTACTTCTTTCATTCCTTCATGTAGGTTGGTTTTTGCAGTGTTAGGGTCTTTGGTGAGTGATAGGATCAGTTGAGTGTCATCAGCGTAGGAGATGATGTTGAGGTTGTGTTGGCGTGCGATGGCCGCGATGGGGGTCATGTATACGTTGAAGAGGGTGGGGCTGAGTGAAGATCCTTGTGGCACGCAGCATATGACTTCAGTGGCTTCTGACTTGAATGGTGGGAGGCGGACTCTTTGGGTTCTTCCGTTGAGGAACGAGGTGATCCATTCCAGTGCTTTTCCTTGGATTCCGATGTTTCTGAGGCGCTGTAATAGGGTGCTATGACAGACTGTGTCGAAGGCTGCGGAGAGGTCGAGGAGGATGAGGGTGACTGTGTCTCCATTGTCCAGTAGAGTTCGAATGTCGTCTGTTGCTGCGATGAGGGCGGTCTCAGTGCTGTGTTTGGCTCGGAAGCCGGACTGTGAGGAGTCGAGGGATTTGTTGGTTTCGAGGAAGGCGGCGAGCTGGTTGTTGACAGCTTTCTCGATGACTTTGGCCGGGAATGGAAGGAGCGAGATGGGGCGGTAGTTTTTGAGTTCGGTGGGGTCAGCTGTGGGTTTTTTCAGAAGGGCGCTGAGTTCGGCGTGTTTCCAGCTTTCCGGGAAGGTGGCGGAGTTGAGGGAGCAGTTGATGACGTCTCGGAGGTGTGGTGCTATGATGGAGTCAGCTTTGTTGAAGATGTGGTGAGGGCATGGGTCTGTGGGGGATCCTGAGTGAATGGAGTTCATCAGGCGGATGGTGTCCTCAGTGGAGATTGGGTTCCAGTCATTAAGGATGTTCAAGGGGGGTGAAGGTCCTGCAGGGGGTTGGGTGGGTTGGTCTCCGGGTCGGTTGTCGAAGCTGTTGTGGATGTCTGCGATTTTGTCGTGGAAGAACGAAGCTAGGGAGTTGCAGAGGGCTTGAGAGGGGGTGATGTCGTTGGAGTTGGCTGAGGGGTTGGTGAATTCTTTGATGATGTTGAATAATTCCTTGCTGTTGTGGGCGTTGTTATCTAGATGGTCTTTGAATGCTGCTTTCTTGGCAGACCGGATTAGTTGGTGGTGTATGCGGGTGGCGTTTTTGAAGGCGTCTCTGGTGCTGGCGTTTGGGTCTTTTTTCCAGGCCTTCTCGAGGGAGCGACAGAGTTTCTTAGATTTCTTGAGATCATCGTTGAACCAGGAGGCGTTTTTGCTGCCTAGTTTGATTTGACGTTTTTTCAACGGTGCTAGGATGTCGGCGCTGTTGGATAGCCATTGGGTGAGGTTAATGGCTGCTTGGTCGGGGTTTGAGGAGTGGGCAGGGGGGTTTTGAAGAAGCGATGAGGAGATCTGGTCGATGGTGATTTTGTTCCAGTTTCTTCGCAGAGTAGGTTGAGGATGGTTGTGGGTTGTGGTCTTATTGCAGATAAAGTGAAGGTTATTCGTAATGGTAAGTAACACTTTGAATAATTTATATGTGTAAGTTTACTCTTTTGAGTGATTATACTACTTTTGGCTTGTCACAAAATCCGAATGTAAAGTTACTTAAAAGTGTGTACTTACATGACTCCACTTCCGAAACAAACAGTAGCCAAGTCCAGCACCACACATTGTCAACCACTTGTACTGCATGCAACAAGCTCACAAAGAAAATAATGGAGACATGAACTTAATTTAAAACCCTATATGAAATAATGTCAAATATAAAGTAAAATGATTTAAAATAGTTACAAATATAAATAAATATAATTTAATGTTTTAAATAAAACATAAAGGGCCCGATGTAGGTAAAATCATTTTACCACTTCATAAATACCGAATCATACCGATTCGGTATTTAAGAAGTGGTAAAATGGAGGGGGGTGATGTAGGTATTTCAGATTCGGTAAATACCGAATCGTTCTGATTCGGTATTTACCAATTCTGTAAATACCGAATCGGTAATGCCCATTGATTCCTATGGGCATTGAAGCCCATAGGAATCAATAGGCGTTACCGAATCGGTATTTACCGATTCGGTAAATACCGAATGTTGCAAGGGTGCAGGGGGTGTCACTCTGACACCCTCTAGCACCCTGAATTCAGGCACGTGTGACATGTGGCACACAGACATGCCCTAAGGGCATGTCTGTCTGTCACATGGCACAGGTGTGCATGCACACATGTGCATGCACACCTGGATTCGGTATTTTACCAACCAATTGGATTGGGTGGTAAAATAGCGATTCTGTAAGGCCTGTGGGACTCAGAAGAGTGCCACCTACATCTCCAAGTTACCGAATCGGTAAAAATACCGATTCGGTATTTTACTGATTCGGTAATTTTACCGATTCGGTAAAATTACCGAATCGGTAAAATAGGGCCCCTACATTGCAAATGACAATTTACCGGTCGGTAACGGCCGAAATCGGCCGTTACCGGTCGGTAAATGGCCACCTAATTCGGGCCCAAAATGTTTAATTATAAAATATTTTAAAAACCTTTCTACTTTTAATTAATTTTAAACATCGCTTTTAGTAATAATCGTTGCATGGTAAAAAACATTTTTTTAATAACAGTGGAAATGTATTTTGTAAGGTAAACTTCAGAAATTGTTATTTATTCAATATATTTAAACTAATTAAAGAGTTAATTCAAAATTAAGTTAATAGTGTTGTAGCATTTTCTATTTAGTCCTACATTTTAAAATGAATATATAAAATTAATTTACATTAATATTTAACATAAACATGTGTTACTAATTTATTATAATCTTTAATAAAACATTTTTTAAATGTCCCATACTTTACAACAGGGAGAGCTCTAGCCCGACTGTGGAGTCTCCCATTAATAAAATATAGGGGAAAGTAACAATTTAATAAACATATTTTAAAAACATATTTTTATATTAAATATGCATGTCAATTAAATGCATACATTTATTATGTACTTAAAATTGTGTATACTTTATACGGTCCCGTCGACGACAAGCTCGTCGACGATTCAAAGAGTCCAGATATCGATAAGAAGGCAGCAGATCACTCCTGAGATGACATCTTCGCGTAGAGTGACATCCTTGCCTCCAACTTTACTCTTTGAGGAAGAACTTTCAGAGGAGGAGAATAGTCCTTATGGGGAGGCTTATAGCCCATCCCAACTTCAGGTGAAATATCAGGATTCAGATTCTGACGATTACTATACTGAAGATCGTCATTATGATCAGCAAGAGAGACCTCAACATCAGTCTCATCAGGATATGGTGGCAATGCCTTCCTCTCTTATAACGGACTTGCAAATGATGCTACAAGACTACAAGAAAAGGTTCTGAGCAGCAAACGCAACCACCTCCTCCATCAATTCCTGTCACTTCTTCGATTACAGTGACTCCTCAGTTGTCTCGACCTTCAGAGCAGGAGCCAAGAGAGAGCCACCAGGAAATTATAGCTATTCATGATGATGATGGCTCATCTAATGAGGAGCATGATGTAGATCAGGTCCCGGATAGGGAATGGGACGATTATGTCATTCCAGATCCGGCCTCGCCATCGCTGGATCTCGTTGACTCTCCTCCAGCAGATATTGGAGGTTTCCATAACCTTATGGGCAGGGCGTCCAAGAGGTTTGGCCTCCCTATCACGACCGTACAGTCAGATTGCTTCCTTTATGATTTTAAGGAACCTTACAGGAAATCCCAATTGTTGAACATGTGTGGTCTGAAGGTATTAAGGTGATGCAAAATCCGGCTACAGTCATCCCTGTTCTTCCAGGGCTGGAGAAAAAATATAAAGCTCCAGAAAACAGTCCCGCTTGTCTGACTGGTCAACCGAAGCCTGACTCAGTTATTTGCAAGGCAGCTCAAAGAAAATCAAAGGATCCAACAGCACCCCTTACAACATCACCAGATAAGGAGGGTAGACGCCTGGACAATGTGGGTAAACGATTCTCCTCAATGTCTAGTCTTCTAGTTCAAGCTGCAAATGCTCTCGCAATCCTGGGTAGATATGATCGCCAAATGTGGTGCGATTTGTCCACGTTTGTTGATCAACTTCCAAATGGTGCCAAAGAAGACGCCAAGAAGATCCTTGAAGAAGGAGAACGGTCTTCTTCGGAAGTTATAGATTGTGCTATGGATATAGCTATCACCGCTTTCAGAGCTTTGGCAGGACCAGCAGTTTTAAGACGTCAAGGCTAGCTTCGGGCTACCTGGTTTCGCCAGGAAGTTCAAAATAAGATTACCCTATGATGGAGAAATGCTTTTTGGGAAGCATATAGACGATGCCCTTCAAGACATCAAAAAGGTCACAGACACTGCAAGGTTCTTGGGGACATTGCAATACCTCAAAGTGCCTTTCAGCGGTGCAAAAGGAAGAGGTTTTTCGTTGTATAGAGGTGGTAACCAATAACATTACTCCTCTTATCCGCAATCTTCTCAGTCGTACAAGCCCCAATACTCGCAACGCCAAGGTCAATCGGCGTCTTTCTCTCGTCAACCATCAAGAGGTCGACAGGGTCATCAGGGGAGAGATGCTTCTAAACGACAATAGCGGCTTCCTGGCTCTGTCTACTGTTTGTCCCCCTCCAGTAACATCAGTAGGGGGCAGGATATCAGAATACCTCCACAACTGGCTTATTATTACATCGGATCGGTGGGTCCTCAACGTCATACAATTTGGCCACCCTCTAGAGTTTCAAGATTTTCCACCATCCAGAGCCCCTCGCGCCACAGAATCAAAACATCTGAATCTTCTGTATCTCGAAGCGCAGCAGCTGCTCATCAGAGGAGCAATAGAATCAGTTCCCCAGTCCCAACGAGGGAAAGGGTTCTATTACAGGTTTTTCCTGGTCCGCAAAACAGAAGAAAAGTGGCGCCTAATTCTAGACCTGAGGGAGCTCAACACCTATCTCATAAAGCTCTCTTTTCGGATGGTTTCTCTCCAGGATATATTGCGTCTCCTAAATCCTTGCGATTATATGGCAACTCTAGATCTCGAGGACACGTTTTTTCTTCTTCTCATTCATACGGCCCACAGGAGGTATCTTCGCTTCACAGTAGCCAAGAGCCACTTTCAGTTCAGGGTCCTACCTTTCGGACTAAGATCCGCGCCGCAGATATTTACAAAATTTACAAAGGTATTGACCCCAGCTGCAGCATTTCTCAGAAGGCAGTCTCTGCAGGTGTTTCCCTACCTGGACGATTGGCTGATAAAGGCTCCATCCTCTCAAGCAGCCACAAGGGCAGTCGAGGATTGCATTAAACTTTTCAGTCTCTTGGTTCTAGGTCTGAACAGAAGCAAGTCTGTCCTTCTATCCAGGTCGGCAAGGTTTCTGGGTGCCATTCTGGATGCAACTCATTGCAAAGCTTTCCCTTCAGAGGAGAGACAGAACAGACTGATTATTTCTGCCAACCGATTACAAAAGAACCAAACTCTTTCAGTCCGTCAATACAAATCGGATCGATGTCATCTTGCATTGCCTTAATTCCGCACTGCAGGCTTCACATGCGCTACCTGCAAGAGAAACTAGACTTGCAATGGCGTCAGGCGAAGGGATCGTTCGACGACAGGATAAAGATCACTCTTATCATGAAGAAGGCTCTCATGTAGTGGACTACAATAGGCAATATTGAGATAGGTCTCTCTTTCACGGTTCCTCCTTCTCCATTAGTTCTGACCACAGACACCTCTCTAGAGGTCTGGGGGGCTGTATTACAGGATCTTCAAGTAAGCGACCACTGGTCTCCAGAGATTCGCACTTCCCATATCAACCTTCTGGAGCTACGAGCGATTCATTTAGCTTCACAAGCCTTCCTTTCAAACATTCGGAATTCCACAGTCCTGGTCCTTACGGACAACACTACGGCCATGCATTATGTAAAGAAGCAGGGCGGAACAAGATCCAAACTTCTTTCAAGGGAGGCACAGGAGATCTGGGAATGGGCGATTCGCCATCAGATAACTCTCTCAGCGGAACATCTGCCAGGTTCCCTCAATACAGAGGCGGATTCATTGAGCCGTCTAAGGTCGGTCTCTCATGAATGGGAATTGGATCAGAGAACTCTCGAAAGAATATTCTCTTGTTGGGGCACTCCTCTTATAGACCTGTTCGCTACTCCAGAAAACAAGAAATGCCAATTTTAGGCAAGCAGGTATCACCATCAAGGATCGTTGTGGAATGCTCTTTCGATAGCCTGGTCAGGCTCATTTGTTTACGCCTTTCCAACAATTCCCCTGATTCCAAAAATACTAAGGAAACTCAAGACGTAACCATGCACAATGATTTTAATAGCTCCAGCTTGGCCCGGCCAATTTAGGTTCACAGAGCTCCTCCTTCTGTCTCAGGATCAACAAATTCACCTTCCCATTCCAACCCTGTTGACGATGTCCCAGGGCCAAGTAATGCATCCAGACCCGAGTTCTCTGCAATTGACAGCTTGGCTCCTGAGCACCGGGAGTTCAGAACTTTAGATATCCCTCAAGATTGCAAAGAAATTTTGGCTCAAGCTTGGGCCCCAAGTACAAACAGAACCTATTGAGCAAAATGGAAGCGTTTTTGTGCACGGTGCCACAAGGAAAATCTTCATCCATTCACTTCAGCTCCTCATAAGATCTTACCGTACATTTTGTCTTTGGCCTGATCAGGTTTTCAACATTCTCCCATCACGGTGCATCTGGCAGTGATCTCTAAGTTCAGACGAACAGCCTCTGACCCTTCTCTCTGGTCCGCGAGAGTGATCAAACAATTCCTGAAAGGTCTATTCAGGGCTTTCCCTCCGGTTAGACCTCCTCCTCCAATATGGCAACTCAACCTGTTCCTTGCCCATCTCATGAGAGCTCCTTTTGAACCTATACATAAAGCGGACATAACATTTTTGTCATGGAAGATTACTTTTCTTCTGGCTATAACATCAGCCAGGACGGTTGAAGAACTTCAAGCCCTCACAATTGCTGAACTTTTCTTATAGTTCAAGAATGACTCTTTGATTTTGAGGACAAATCCGAAATGTATTCCAAACGATCCTTCGGATTTTCACCTGAATGAGCCTGTAGTACTAAGGTCTTTCTTTCCTCGGCCTTCAACTTTGGCTGAAAGATCAATCCACACTTTGGATGTCCAAAGATGCCTTAAGTTTTATCTTCAACGCACGAAAGATTTCAGAAAAACTTCACAACTTTTTTTCGCTTTTAGTGCCCCAAGGAAAGGCATGCCCCTATCAAAGCAGGGGATATCACGTTGGATTGCCAGCACGATCCATTTCTGTCATCAAGCTGCAGGAAAGCCGCTGAAAGGACGAATCAAAGCTCATTCTACGAGATCAGTTTCATCTTCTACGGCTCTGTTCTCTGGTGTTCCTATCAAGGACATTTGTAGGGCGGCTACATGGAGCAGTGCCCATTCATTCAGAAAGCACTACTGTTTGGACTCTTCCACAAGGAGTGAGGCAGCAGTTGGACAGGCAGTCCTGAGGAACCTCTTCCAATAAGCGGTGAGCTTTCCTTCTATCCCTCCTTCCTATATTGCACATTTTGTACCTGATTATGTTTTCTATCTATTGTTGCAAAGGGTATCTACTATCTATGATAATTCTTACACTGTATTATGCTAATATACATGTAACAAAATGTGCATTTATTGCTCACTGCTAGCTACTCTGATACAAAGCATGGGAATCTATGAAAGTCCAATACTGGGGCAAGAAAACAAGTTACTTACCTGTAACTTTGGTTCCCCAGTATTGGTAACTTTCATAGATTTCCATGCGCCCACCCGCCTCCCCTGGGAAAGCTCATCCTTCAGCAGAAGTGGTTACTATTACACAACGGCTACGAAAATCTGAGGCTCCTAGGCTCTCTCAGGAGGGTTCTATGGGGTGAGACTGATCTGATTGGTTGCTGCAGTTTTGTGGTCTCTTTTACAAAAAGAGGGCGATATGCTAAAAAATGAGATGAGGCCTAGGACTTTATTTCTCTTTTGTAACTACTGCTATGGTATTTTCTGTTTACCGAGGCGCCCATTCCGACGATGGGGAAATGATACAAAGCATGGGAATCTAGGAAAGTTACCAATACTGGGGATCCAAAGTTACAGGTAAGTAACTTGTTTTCTTCCTGTTGGAAGTGAGCATAACCCTATCCCAGAATTCCTAAGTGTGACATTATAAAGATAGCTACTTCTTAAAATGTTTGTCCACCTCAGTTTTTCCCACCTTAGGGGTGGTAGTATCCTGGAAGTGGCATGCCTACCTTGTCCAGGTTCAAAAGGGTCTCTGGACAAAGGGGTTAGCTTCCTGTCCTGTGAGGCAAGCCAGATTCACATTTCAAAGGTGGCAGCTTTTTGAAGCTTGTCTGCCTAGGAAGGCTAATCAGCAGATTATCCTGTGGGAGGGGGTGGGCACCCTCTTCCCAGATGGGCTTTTGTTCTGGGGCTCCTGAGAGCAAAATGTTCTCACTCTAGGAGGTCAGAACAGTGTCTCGGGTAGCAGGCTGGCAGAAACCAGCCAGAGAGCACACCAGCGACTGGTCGGTTTATTTATTTATTTATTTATTTATTTATTTATTTATTTTGTGATTTATAGAGCGCCTGGTGACCCGGAGGCATCCCCGCGCTGTAAGGTTTTCAAGGGGCACCTCTAAAGTGCCCTCCGGGTGCATGTATTGGTAAATTCAACACTGGAATCAGTATGGGTTTATCAATATGAGATGTTGGATACCAAACATCCCTATCTTCAGAGAAGCTGTCATGTAGTTAGGGAGCTCATTTTCACCAGTGTCCAGCACATGTTTTAAAATTGATTCTCTAGTCACTTGTCCTAGCAGTAAAAGGACTGACCACCCATGGGCACATCTGCTCATGCAGGTATGCCTTCACATGTAATATTCAGCACCCTGCCTTAGGGCTGTCAGGCCTGCTGTAGGGGTTACTTGCAAATATTACATGCAGTGTTAGGGGACAAGGCACACAGGGATGTGTGACATGTCATGTTTTCACTTTTGTCTGCACCAAGACACGCCGCCTGCAATAGCAGCCCTGCATGTGCTTGTTGAGGGGTCCTTACGGGTGGCACAATTTGCGCTGCTACCCTTAGGGACCATCTTTCGTACCTGGCCCTAGGTACCAGGGGGTACCAATTACTAGGGCGGTGCTAAAGGTTCTTCCAATTGGGGTACAACTGTACAGTTTTGGGAAAGAGCTTTGGAACTGGGGACCTAGTTAGCAGGAACCCAGTGCAATGAAAATCACATCAGGTACCAGGCAAAAAGTGGGGATGACCATGTCTAAAGGGCTACTTTCCTACAATTACTAACATGAAAAATTAACTATGAACTAATCCACACTGCATGACATTATGGGTCTGTGAAGCAGCCACCACTTCAAAGTAACTGTGTTCAATTTTACTTCAGCTAATCTTTGGTCTATTCCGTGGTATTTCCTTTTTCCATTTCCACCAGAAGAATTATAAAGGGCTAATATAATAAAAATTCCTACCTAAACCTGTGTTACTTCCATTTGTACTTATTTAGAAGAAAGGAGGTTTTCACTACAAAAGGAAGCATTAAAAAGTATTTGTACTTTGCAAAATGTTCTGGATCTATAATTTAGGCGGCCATGTTCTAATTAGTATTTTATGAAGATCTCCACGATATAGATTCAGGATTACATTAAAGTAACTTTTTCCACGTTCTACTTAGAATTTTATGAAGATACCCACAATATAGATTCATTATTACAATAAACTAATGTTTCCTCATTATAAACCCAGCTTTATATTTATTAGCACTATGTACACAGGACATCCTGAATACATTTTGCCTTGGGCCATCCTGCTTAAAGGGCTTTTATGTCTCACTTTCTAATATTTGCCTTTTATTTTATTTTTTTGATTTAGTACAAGATTGGTATGGAAAATGCTACTTACCAGTATGCATCTGTTCTTGGCATGTAGAGCTGCAGAATCCTACATTTAGCAATAGATCGCCACCTGGTGTTGGGCTCGGATGATTGCAGGTTGTTGTCTTCTTGGAAGAAATCTTTTGTAGTCACGAGATAGGTGACTCTTCCCTTGGACAATACTGCTCATGGTCATCGACTCCATCTTCAGATTGTTTTTCGCCATGATGGGAAATGATGGAGTTAGTAGAAGTAAAAGAGAAAAGATGTCCATGCGTGTGCATCTAAGTAAGATGAGTACTGGAACGGATACAAGTCCCGGGGAGGCGGGAGGGCATGTAGGATTCTGCAGCTCTACATGCCAAGAACAGATGCATACTAGTAAGTAGCATTTTCCGTTCGAGGCATATGAGCTGCAGATCCTACATTTAGCAACGATTGTGCAGCAGTGTCTCCCCTAGCGGTGGTCGCTTCTATCCGTTGCAGCATACTGAAAGAGTGTTTTAAGGACAGCTTGGCCTACTGCAGCTTGCTGTTCGGCTTGCACATCAACACAATAGTGTTTAGTGAAGGTGTATTGTAGACCATGTTGCTGCCTTGCATATATCCTCTAATGGTATGTTTCCTAAGAAAGCCATAGAGGCTCCTAGTTTGCGAGTGGAGTGTGCTCTAGGAGGAACTGTTAGTGTACGTTTAGCCTTGTGATAGCATATTTTTTTAAAACTTTTTATTATTGAAGTTCTAGAATCATAATTTCGGTTTAGTAAGAAGCAAATGCGTATATTGACAACCAAGGAATACAATTCATAATTTACAAAATACAATTTCCAATATTACTAAAAATACGATTTCCAAATTTTGTCAGATTTCCTTATTCCCCCAATTCGCTGTGCATAACGAAACTCACTTATTCTGACATTTCTCATTTTCTGAAGCCAAGAATTAAACGTAGGAGCTTGTGTTAATTTCCAATTCAGGAGTACCAATGACCTCGCTACTACCATCACAATAAATAATAGTTTAACCATCTGTTCTAACAATCCAAGATCAGAATCATATCCATAAAGTATTAATTTAACGTTATAAACAATCTGAATCTCACAGTATATTTGTAAATATTCGAAAATCTCATTCCAAAAAGGTACAATTTTAACACAGTGAGCTATAGTGTGGGACCAATTAGCGGGACTGTATTGCTGACATCTAAAACAGATGGCACTAATATTTACATACATTTTAGAAATAACGGCAAGAGTTCGATATAGAAGCCATTTACTAAAAAAGCACATTCTCCTCCAATTCGAACCTCGAAGAACACTAAAATTCAATTTATTTATACATTTCCAGGTATTCATAGTAAGAACATGATTTTCTTGTTCCTGCCATTTTTTAATGACTCTTGTACTGAGATCTAATTCAATATGTTGTGCTAATAAACGTTTCCATGCTCCTGGCTTCTTACTCTGAGGAATCAAAAACAAATCGTCCCACAACTGACAAGGGGAGTCAATCATTCTTGGCTCGACTTGTCCTAGTACTTTGAAAATCGAAATATATGAATTTAATAACATAAAGTTCCCTGAAATTTATTGGTGCATCTCTCCTGGTAACAGCCAGGCCCCTTCTCTTGCAAAATCTGATAGAGTACTAAACCCAGCCCGCTCCCATTGAAAGACAATATCTGCTCCGATTTTGATTCCCATAAAGATGAAAGTGTTCCTTAGAGGGTTCTAAAATTAAACTGCGGGAGAGAGTACCTTTTTAGAAAAACGTCGCAATGTTTAAAAAAACAATACATCATTTTATATCGGGTGAGTTTGGTGATTTAGGGATGTGCAGAGGAACTGGGGTTTGTACCTCTTGACTAATTTGGTCAAAAAAGAAATTGATAAATAATTTTGGACTCTGCATTCCTGATTTAAATCTGTCTAATTATTGGGCGAAATATCCAATGTAATAATCTCTAAGATTAGGAACAGATAGGCCTCCCAGTTCGGTGTCCACGTACAGTGTCTTCATTGCTATTCTAGGGCGTTTTTTAGCCCATATAAAGCTTGAAAATAATGACTCTACTTTTAAAAAAAAGCTGCTAGGCAAGAAGCACGGAATAGCTGAGAATAAAAAATTAAATAAAGGAAGTACGGACATCTTTATAAGTGCCACCCGTCCCATAATAGTAAATGGTAGTGAATCCCATCTAGTTAATAAGGATTGTACCTTTCGTAAAAGTGGGTCAAAGTTCAGCTTCACTAAATCGGATACCAGGGTAGAAAACATAACTCCAAAATACCATTTTGGTCTTAAATTAATACAACCGACTAAATCCGCATGTAAAACCACCTCCACCCCACCACACACTAATAGTTCAGTCTTTTTTTTATTAATTCGGTAACCTCCTAAGGCCTCGTTTTCTTTAAAAAGCTGTAAAACAGCAGTTTGAGATTGAATATCCGTCTTAATTATCAACATAATGTCATCGGCATAGAGTTTAATTTTTGCCATAGATGAAATCGGTGGAGGGATATTTACAGATTCACGGATTGCTGTGGCTAACGGTTCAATAAAGAAAGCAAAAAGGATAGGAGATAAGGGGCAACCCTGCCTGGTGCCCCGTTGGACCGATACTGTGCCTGCCATAACAGAATTGATAATTATATTAGCTCTGGCACCCGTGTATACATTTTGAATTAAACTAATAATTTGTGAGGGGATACCAAAGTGTTTTAGAATAACAAATAAAGTTGTCCACACCACTAAATCAAAAGCTTTCTCTGCATCTAACAGTAAAATTAAAGCTGGGATTTTTTTAACCTGAAAATAATCTAACGTTCCGTGAGAAAATGGGTATTGGTCACTGTAGGAGAGTAGGGTCTGCAATCCTATGATCACCCAGATTTTTTGCTTTTGTTTCACTGGTTTACGACTTTCTCTGGCTGTGGGCCTGCCAATCAGACCCACAGCCTGGCTGTTCTCTTTCTAAATTACCACATGTACCCTAGGTGCATTTACCAATTGGTACTGGGCCACCTTATCAGACCCTGTAACTCAGGGCATAGGTGTACCCAGGGCTGCCAGGGGCTGCAGCATGTATTATGCCACCCCTGGCTGGCCTCCTAAATTTGACACAACTGGCTGCATGACAGCTGGGGCAAAGTTGTGTACTCACCCTTTGCTGTAGGTGTAGTATACCTATACCTAACCCTAAAATGGACACACAGATTCCTATCAGTCACTCCTATGGCAGGCCTTGACAATCCTGAAGGCAGAGTGCTTGGAATCGTGTGAGATGGTGCTCTGGCATGAGCTGAGCCTGTCTGCAGCTTGCGGAACCAAGTCCTAATAGCTGTTCAATGATATCGCATACCATATACTCTTAAGTGCATTATAATCCTCGCGGTTAAATGCTATCTTTGGTATTGCTTTATCAAAACATGTCGAGTAAGGTGTCATACGAATTGGAATACTAACCCCTCGCCAATTCTGGCGACGGGGTTAGCATTCCACCCTTCTAGAGGGACACGACATGTATGTAACTGTGAACCCCGGTTAAAGTTAACTGAAGCCTCAGCTCCACAAAATGGATGCTGCCACCACAGACACGAGTCTGACCTCCTGCTGCTGGGAGTCCTTCCAGCGAGGGAGGCCTGGACAAAGGGTTTCCTGTCCGGGGCGGTGCTTGCACCGTCCCAGACATGGTTTTGTGTATCCTGGGTAGGCAGGGCTTTTCAGGAAGGTGACTGCTGAGTGGCACCCCGGTGCTCACTACGCATAGGCCAGTCAGAACCAGTTCCAGGGGCACACCAGCCCCTGGCCTGGGGAAGTCCGGCAGGGGAGAGGGGTGTAACCACCCCCCTCCTGGTCCCACCCATAGGCAGGACCTAGTCACCGGGTCAGCCCCCTTTTTTAGTATAAAGATAGGAGCGGGCCCCCTGTTCAAATTAGATCATCTTTGGAATCAAGATACCACTTTCTTCGAAAGGACTTCACGATTTCTTCTTCAAGATTCTCCCTTGTGGCTAAGGAGTAGTCACCCTGCATCAAGCGGGCACCATCCTAAAGAACACTGCGGTCTGCTGCAAGTCCTTCTTCACGAATCCGACGACCCAGCTCGACGAGACCCGGCTTCCCTGGCACCTCTGACCTCTACTCACCTCTACAGCCAAGCTGAGAACCGTGAGTGCGACGAGACCTCGAGGGACCGACAATCGCCAAGACTGCACGACATCTTTACTGCAAGCCCACCGTGTCCTCCACTGGTGAGTGCTTTGGGGTCCGAGAAGCCCCGACCCTGCGCAGCTCCAGCACCCAAGGTCAGCCTCCCTGCATCTCCACGATCTGCGTGGGGCCCTTCTGCTGTTTGCTGTGCACCGCGTTGTTTGGCTACTAGCCGGCTGGCTTGTGGCCTTCTGAACGACGCCCGACGACATCACTGCTGCTGGTCTGGTTGCTCCAGACTGGCCCTTTCTTCCTTCTTGAAGAGAAGCACCCCGGACCCTCCTGGTCCACTCCAGACGCCATTTTGAGTCCACCGCGTGGGCTTGAATTTGCCAAGGCTTTGTTGCCCAATCCTGGGTCCAGCGACGCCGACAGCTTCTATCTTCGTGGGACAGCTCGATCCTCCATCCTGGTCGCCGACAACGCCTCCTGGTCCGCGAGATCTTCGAGCTCCAGCGTCACCCACTCACCTTGTCGAGGTGGCTACCATCCGGTGCCCTCCTGGTGCCCACTGACTACTGGCTAGTAGTCTCGAACTTGGTCCCCTCTGCTTTCAGGTGTCATCTATCTTCGAGATCCAGGCTTGGATCCAACTGAACTTTCTTCACTGGTCACCGGCCAGCATCTTTTGGTCCGGCTCCTGGTCCGTCTACGAGGATTCCCGACGTCTTTTCAGACCTATGCAGCTGCAGCCCCTGGGCTAGGTAACTTCGGCATTTCGGTGCCCCAGCATAGCCTCACTATCCAAGGGTCAGAATCTACTTTCGTTTTCTCCCTACCAGGTCGGGTTCGCCCGAGAACACTAACTTTTCAATTTCTAGCTACCATAGACTTTTGTCCGCATCTCGCGTGAGAGTGCACACACTGCACCCGAGTCCCCTAGGCCTCCTAGAAGTAATCTAACGATTCCCTAGTCAAGTCCTAGCGATTCCAAAAGCTATTAGTACTGTACTTACCTGCTAGGAATTTCGCATTCCACTTTCAGAGTATATGGTTTTCCGTGCCCCTCGGGCATTTGTATATACTGTGCTAACTTAAGTATTTTTGTAAGAGTTTTGGTTTGTGCTTAGTACCCTGTCCTCATAAAGAGTACAGGGCTGTTGTGATCTTTAATAAATAACTGTTTATTTTCATAACACTTGTGTGGTGTCCTTTCACTTGGTGTTCAAGGGGTATATGTGGTATAACAGCTGGCTTAACACGCCCTCTCGAGTCTTTAGCCTTAGACTGCTCGTATCCACGCTACTAGGATAGCTGGTCTATAAGGTTGACTTACAACCAATCATCAATAAGGGTTGCTGGACTGATACATAGTGTGCACTAGAATAGTGACCACTACATATCAGGCCACCTTCTCACATTGGTGGCAGCGGTGGGATTTGAGCTTGCTGTTGTTTTACCACACGTATCCTAAGAATATCTTGTTGAAAGATCACATAAAGTACTGTTAGGTACATATAACTAAAGCTTAGAATACTCTGAGTTCTACTGAACCAGCTGTTGTAGCTCCTCAAGGCTTAGCACACCTTGGCTGCAACTCTAGCAAGGGATCAGTAGGTAACACATAGTGTAGGTAGGTGCATCACTTACACCACACTAGAAACAGTATGTCAGACAAAGGTGGAAACACTGAGTCTCCCCTTGTGTCAGTTGACCCTCCACAGGTCATCCCTTCAAGATATACTGTGCTTAGCTTCCATGAGTTACGACAAGTATGTACCTCTAGGAAGATTAAGCAGGGGTCTAACCCCACAACTGCTTTTCTGATTGGTCTCTTAGAGACTTATGATGCAAGGAGGGCTGGTAACCCAGACCCTTCTACTTCAGAAGGCAATATGCCCTCCCTACAGGGTCCCTTTGATAACCAGGACCATCCTCTTCAGGAAGCAGATGATGCTGATGATGAGGATGATGACTTGGTGTCTGGGGAAGAGGCAGATAAGGGACAGGTAGAAGTCGGTAGACTAACCAGGTCCAACTTAAGCAGCCATGAGATGGATTCTAGGGGAGCCCTGGGGCCCCTCTCAGGTCAGCTTAACATTGGGAATGGACGAGCTAGGTCTCTATCCAGAGACTCTGGCAGATCCCTTCATACCAATGGCTCTCAACGTTCCTCTCAGAGGGGAATGACTTCTCCCCAGAGGAGAATGTATGTAGCTAAAGAAAAGGCAGCCAATCTGAGGATTGAAAGGGAAGAACTTGCCCTGGCCAAAGAGAGGCTTGCCTTTGCTAGAGAGCAACAGTTGAGTGGGGCAGTCCCCACTGGTGGCAGCATTGTACCTAGCAATAGGGAAAGGAGTTTTGATACAAAACACCTAGGTAAGATAGTGCCCCCCTTTAAACAAGGGGATGACATCCACAAATGGATTACTGCTTTGGAGAGGGCCTGCACTGTGCAAGGTGTTCCCCCAAGTCAGTGGGCAGCTATCTTGTGGCTCTCCTTTGAAGGTAAAGGTAGAGACAAGCTCCTCACCACAAGGGTAGAGGATGCTAATGATTACCAAGTCTTGAAAAATGCACTGGTTGATGGGTTTGGCCTAACCACTGAGCAGTACAGGGTGCTGTTCAGGGATACCCAGAAAACTCAGTCTCAAGATTGGGCTGACTTTGTAGATTGTGCCACTAAGGCTTTTGAGGGCTGGTTGCTGGGCAGTAAGGTTACTGATTATAAAGGATTGTACAATTTGATGATGAGAGAACAAATTTTAAACAATTGTCAGAACCAGTTGTTGCATCAGCATCTTGTTGACTCAGATCTGACCTCTCCCCAAGAATTGGGAAAGAAGGCAGACAGATGGGTTAGAACAAGAGTTAAACAGAACCAGGGCCAGAATCAAGGTGGTCAGAAGAAAGCAGACCAGAAGGGTAAAGATTCTAAAGGGGAACAAAATGACCAGAAGTCTTCGACAGGTCCCCAACAACCCAAAGAGGGTGGGGGTCAGGCTCCCCAAAAGAAGAAAGAAGGCCAATCTAAAAGGTGGTGCCAATACTGTAAAAGTAAAACTCACTGGTTTAGTGAGTGCACCAAGAAAGGAGGAGGGCAGACTCCTGCCACTGCAGCCCCTAAGGCACCTGTGCCCCCTAGTACAGCCAGCAGTGGTAGTGCACCTCCCAAGGGTTTAGTAGGGTTAACCCTGGGTTCTGAGGGGAGTGACAACTTAGTTGGCACCCTCACTCAGGCTGTCCTTGTCAGTACAGGGGATATGGATATGTCCCCTGACATCAGTCCCAATACTTTGGGCAAATACAGACAGACACCTTTCATTAATGGAAAAATGGCTCAGGCCTATAGGGACACTTGTGCCAGTGTCACAATGGTGACACCTAGCTTTGTGGACCCTGGACAGATCATGCCAGGTACAGAATTCCTGGTGACCAATGCAAGCAATGTCACTACCAATCATCAATAAGGGTTGCTGGACTGATACATAGTGTGCACTAGAATAGTGACCACTACATATCAGGCCACCTTCTCACATTGGTGGCAGCGGGGGGATTCACCTGGAAATGTTAGGCTTGCCAGCACATGTGTTTGCTGTGACCAGGTCACAGGCCAGGAAATGCCCCACTGAACAGGTGCTGGATCCTGGAACAATGGACCAGACACCTTCCAAGAAAAAGAGCAGTAGGGTTAAGGCTGTGCCTTCCCCCTTGCCCCAGGTTGTGGATCAAGTCTCAGAGGAGGCTGACCTACAGGAATTGAGGGAAACTGAGCCTAGAGAGTTTGAACTTGATCAAGTTGAATTCTTGGGTTCAGGGGGACCCTCAAGGGAAGACCTGGGGAAGGACCAGTTAGACTGCCCTTCTCTTGAACCCCTCAGACAGCAGGCTGCTGCTGAGGCTGCTGGGAACGCCACAGGTACCCACAAGGTATACTGGGAAGATGGACTCCTGTACACTGAGTCAAGAGACCCCAAGCCTGGCATGACCAGGAGGCTGGTTGTACCCTTGTCTCAGAGAGGTTTCCTACTTACCTTGGCCCATGAGATTCCCTTAGCAGGTCACTTAGGCCAGACAAAGACTTGGGACAGGCTTGTCTCACACTTTCACTGGCCTCACATGAATGAGGATACCAAGGAGTTTTGTCGCTCCTGTGTCACTTGCCAAGCCAGTGGTAAGTCAGGTGGCACAACAAAGGCCCCCCTTATACCAATGCCTGTGGTGGGGGTGCCCTTTGAAAGAGTGGGGATTGACATTGTTGGTCCAATGGAACCCCAGACAGCATCAGGGCACAAGTTTATACTGGTGGTAGTGGATCATGCCACCAGGTATCCTGAAGCTATTCCACTTAGGACCACCACAGCACCTGTGGTGGCAAGGGCCCTAGTTGGAGTGTTCTCCAGAGTGGGCTTCCCTAAGGAGGTTGTCTCTGACAGAGGTGCAAACTTCATGTCAAGCTACTTAACTGCTATGTGGAAGGAATGTGGTGTCAATTACAAATTCACTACACCCTATCATCCACAATGCAATGGGCTTGTTGAAAGGTTCAACAGGACCCTAAAAGGGATGATTCATGGACTACCTGAAAAGCTCAGGCGAAGATGGGATGTCCTGATTCCCTGCCTTCTGTTTGCTTACAGAGAGGTCCCACAAAAGGGGGTTGGCTACAGCCCTTTTGAACTTTTGTATGGGCATCCTGTGAGAGGCCCCCTGTGTTTGGTGAAGGAAGGATGGGAGAGACCTCTCAAAAAGCCTGCAACCAACATAGTGGACTATGTACTTGGTCTCCGCTCCAGGATGGCTGAGTATATGGAGAAGGCATCTGAAAACCTTAAGGCCAGTCAAGAACTTCAAAAAGCTTGGCATGACCAAAAGGCTGTCCTGACTGTTTACCAGCCTGGACAGAAGGTGTGGGTGTTGGAGCCAGTGGCCCCAGCAGCACTCAAAGACAAATGGTCTGGGCCCCACACAATTCTTGAGCAAAAGGGAGAGGTCACCTACCTGGTGGACCTTGGAACTCCCAGGAGTCCCCACAGGGTACTCCATGTCAATAGGCTCAAAGCATATGTCGACAGGAAGGACATGAGCTTGCTCATGGCCATAGATGAGGGACAGGAGGAAGAGAGTGACCCTCTCCCAGACCTGCTCACTCAGAATCCTGATGATGGGTCAGTAGATGGTGTTGTCTTTTGTGGTAGCCTCTCTGAACATCAGCAGAAAGACTGTAAACAGGTTCTTCAGTCTTTCAGACATATGTTCTCTCTGACACCCAGTCAGACCAATTGGTGCACCCATGAGGTTGACACTGGTGACAGCCTGCCAGTCAAGAGTAAAATCTACAGGCAGCCTGATCATGTTAGAGACTGCATAAAAACTGAAGTGCAGAAAATGTTGGAGTTGGGAGTCATTGAACCCTCAGATAGCCCTTGGGCTAGTCCAGTAGTTCTAGTGCCAAAGCCTCACACCCAAGATGGTAAGAGAGAGATGAGGTTTTGCGTAGACTACAGGGGTCTCAATGCAGTCACTAAGACTGATGCCCACCCAATACCAAGGGCAGATGAACTTATAGATAGATTGGCTTCAGCCAACTACTTAAGTACATTTGACTTAACAGCTGGGTATTGGCAAATCAGGTTAGCTGAGGATGCCAAGCCCAAGACAGCATTTTCAACCCCTGGTGGGCATTATCAATTTGTGGTAATGCCCTTTGGTCTGAAAAATGCACCTGCCACCTTCCAAAGGTTGGTGAATCAAGTCCTTACTGGGCTGGATGACTTCTGTGCAGCATATCTAGATGATATTGCTGTCTTTAGCTCCACCTGGGAGGATCACCTGGTCCACCTGAGGAAAGTGTTAGAGGCTCTGCAAGCAGCAGGCCTCACTATCAAGGCCACCAAGTGCCAGATAGGGCAGACACAGGTTGTATACCTGGGCCACCTTGTAGGTGGAGGCCAGGTTCAGCCACTGGAGAGCAAAATACAGTCAATCAGGGACTGGGCTCCTCCAACCACCCAGACTCAGGTTCGAGCTTTCTTGGGCCTGACTGGATACTACAGAAAGTTTGTCAGGAACTATGGTTCCATTGTGACACCATTAAATGAACTGACAAGTAAGAAAATGCCAAAAAAGGTTCAGTGGACAGCAGGCTGTCAAAAAGCATTCGATGACCTAAAGCAGGCCATGTGCACAGCACCTATCCTTAAGAGTCCAGACTACTCCAAACCATTCATTGTCCAAACAGATGCTTCTGAGTTGGGTGTGGGAGCTGTTCTTTCTCAACTGAATTTTGATGGTCAGGATCAGCCCATTGCTTTTATAAGCAGAAGGCTGACCCCCAGAGAGAAGAATTGGTCAGCTATTGAGAGGGAGGCCTTTGCTGTGGTTTGGGCCCTGAAGAAGCTGAGGCCATACTTGTTTGGCACTCACTTCAAGATTCAGACCGACCATAAGCCCCTCTTGTGGCTAAATCAGATGAAGGGTGAAAACCCCAAACTACTTAGGTGGTCCATTTCCCTACAGGGGATGGACTTTACAGTGGAACATAGACCTGGTACTGATCATGGCAATGCCGATGGGCTCTCCAGATATTTCCACTTAGAACAAGAAGACTCACCTGGTCAAGGTTAGCTTCTTGTCCCAAAGTTTGGGGGGGGGGTCATGTAGGAGAGTAGGGTCTGCAATCCTATGATCACCCAGATTTTTTGCTTTTGTTTCACTGGTTTACGACTTTCTCTGGCTGTGGGCCTGCCAATCAGACCCACAGCCTGGCTGTTCTCTTTCTAAATTACCACATGTACCCTAGGTGCATTTACCAATTGGTACTGGGCCACCTTATCAGACCCTGTAACTCAGGGCATAGGTGTACCCAGGGCTGCCAGGGGCTGCAGCATGTATTATGCCACCCCTGGCTGGCCTCCTAAATTTGACACAACTGGCTGCATGACAGCTGGGGCAAAGTTGTGTACTCACCCTTTGCTGTAGGTGTAGTATACCTATACCTAACCCTAAAATGGACACACAGATTCCTATCAGTCACTCCTATGGCAGGCCTTGACAATCCTGAAGGCAGAGTGCTTGGAATCGTGTGAGATGGTGCTCTGGCATGAGCTGAGCCTGTCTGCAGCTTGCGGAACCAAGTCCTAATAGCTGTTCCATGATATCGCATACCATATACTCTTAAGTGCATTATAATCCTCGCGGTTAAATGCTATCTTTGGTATTGCTTTATCAAAACATGTCGAGTAAGGTGTCATACGAATTGGAATACTAACCCCTCGCCAATTCTGGCGACGGGGTTAGCATTCCACCCTTCTAGAGGGACACGACATGTATGTAACTGTGAACCCCGGTTAAAGTTAACTGAAGCCTCAGCTCCACAAAATGGATGCTGCCACCACAGACACGAGTCTGACCTCCTGCTGCTGGGAGTCCTTCCAGCGAGGGAGGCCTGGACAAAGGGTTTCCTGTCCGGGGCGGTGCTTGCACCGTCCCAGACATGGTTTTGTGTATCCTGGGTAGGCAGGGCTTTTCAGGAAGGTGACTGCTGAGTGGCACCCCGGTGCTCACTACGCATAGGCCAGTCAGAACCAGTTCCAGGGGCACACCAGCCCCTGGCCTGGGGAAGTCCGGCAGGGGAGAGGGGTGTAACCACCCCCCTCCTGGTCCCACCCATAGGCAGGACCTAGTCACCGGGTCAGCCCCCTTTTTTAGTATAAAGATAGGAGCGGGCCCCCTGTTCAAATTAGATCATCTTTGGAATCAAGATACCACTTTCTTCGAAAGGACTTCACGATTTCTTCTTCAAGATTCTCCCTGGTGGCTAAGGAGTAGTCACCCTGCATCAAGCGGGCACCATCCTAAAGAACACTGCGGTCTGCTGCAAGTCCTTCTTCACGAATCCGACGACCCAGCTCGACGAGACCCGGCTTCCCTGGCACCTCTGACCTCTACTCACCTCTACAGCCAAGCTGAGAACCGTGAGTGCGACGAGACCTCGAGGGACCGACAATCGCCAAGACTGCACGACATCTTTACTGCAAGCCCACCGTGTCCTCCACTGGTGAGTGCTTTGGGGTCCGAGAAGCCCCGACCCTGCGCAGCTCCAGCACCCAAGGTCAGCCTCCCTGCATCTCCACGATCTGCGTGGGGCCCTTCTGCTGTTTGCTGTGCACCGCGTTGTTTGGCTACTAGCCGGCTGGCTTGTGGCCTTCTGAACGACGCCCGACGACATCACTGCTGCTGGTCTGGTTGCTCCAGACTGGCCCTTTCTTCCTTCTTGAAGAGAAGCACCCCGGACCCTCCTGGTCCACTCCAGACGCCATTTTGAGTCCACCGCGTGGGCTTGAATTTGCCAAGGCTTTGTTGCCCAATCCTGGGTCCAGCGACGCCGACAGCTTCTATCTTCGTGGGACACCTCGATCCTCCATCCTGGTCGCCGACAACGCCTCCTGGTCCGCGAGATCTTCGAGCTCCAGCGTCACCCACTCACCTTGTCGAGGTGGCTACCATCCGGTGCCCTCCTGGTGCCCACTGACTACTGGCTAGTAGTCTCGAACTTGGTCCCCTCTGCTTTCAGGTGTCATCTATCTTCGAGATCCAGGCTTGGATCCAACTGAACTTTCTTCACTGGTCACCGGCCAGCATCTTTTCTTCCGGCTCCTGGTCCGTCTACGAGGATTCCCGACGTCTTTTCAGACCTATGCAGCTGCAGCCCCTGGGCTAGGTAACTTCGGCATTTCGGTGCCCCAGCATAGCCTCACTATCCAAGGGTCAGAATCTACTTTCGTTTTCTCCCTACCAGGTCGGGTTCGCCCGAGAACACTAACTTTTCAATTTCTAGCTACCATAGACTTTTGTCCGCATCTCGCGTGAGAGTGCACACACTGCACCCGAGTCCCCTAGGCCTCCTAGAAGTAATCTAACGATTCCCTAGTCAAGTCCTAGCGATTCCAAAAGCTATTAGTACTGTACTTACCTGCTAGGAATTTCGCATTCCACTTTCAGAGTATATGGTTTTCCGTGCCCCTCGGGCATTTGTATATACTGTGCTAACTTAAGTATTTTTGTAAGAGTTTTGGTTTGTGCTTAGTACCCTGTCCTCATAAAGAGTACAGGGCTGTTGTGATCTTTAATAAATAACTGTTTATTTTCATAACACTTGTGTGGTGTCCTTTCACTTGGTGTTCAAGGGGTATATGTGGTATAACAGCTGGCTTAACACGCCCTCTCGAGTCTTTAGCCTTAGACTGCTCGTATCCACGCTACTAGGATAGCTGGTCTATAAGGTTGACTTACAACCAATCATCAATAAGGGTTGCTGGACTGATACATAGTGTGCACTAGAATAGTGACCACTACATATCAGGCCACCTTCTCACAGTCACTAACTGGCGGCCTGCCACAAAGCCATTCTGATCTAAGTGAATAAGATCCGTTGCGATTAAATTAAAACGTATTGCAAGTAATTTAGTGAGGATCTTACAATCGGTATTAAGTAATGTGATAGGCCTGTACGAGTTAGGGTCTTTTGGATCTTTACCTTTCTTTGGAAAACTGACAACAGTCCCCTCCCCGAAAAAATCCGAGACTTGGCCACCCATTAACATATAATTAAATAATTGTAACAATAAATCAGAGAACGCGCTGAAAAAGCTCTTAAAAAATTCAGCCAGAAGGCCATCCGGGCCACATGCTTTGCCAATTGGTAAATTTTTAACCACTACTTCTAGTTCTGATTTAGAAAATAAACGCTGCATTGAATCGCTATCTGCCTGAGTTAGGGAGGGCATATTATATCTGGATAAAAAATTCGAAAGCCTGGAGTGATCTATTATTTGCTGTTGACTGTAAATCTGTTTATAGTGAGATAACATAATAGCGCCAATAGCATCCGTCTGTGATACTTCTACTTCTACTTGAGTGACAGGACACTTTAAAGAATGGATTAATTTTGCGGCGACTTGTTTTTTTGCCTGCCATGCGAGGAGTTTACCCGAAAAATTACTTTTCTCGTAAATCTTCTGAGATTTTATCGAGAATTGCTGTTCACTCTGTGTAAAAAAAGAACACATTAAGTTCACGTTTAGCCTCATTTAGTCTTTTTTGTACATCACTGGTAGGATTAACTTGACGCAGCAGGGTAAGTGAATGGATTTTTTGATAAAGCGAGGATTTAGTTTGTTTGATAGAACGCCATTCTTCTGCATCTTTACTAATTATAATACCACGTATAAAAGCTTTTAATGAGTCCCATACAATATGAAGTGGGGCGGTATCTAAGTTATGTGCAATAAACTCAGTAATTTCAGTTTTTAAGAAAGAGATCCAATTATTGTCCTGCAGATACACTTTATTAAATATCCATCTTTTAGATGGCTTAATTTCTTCGCCTAATTCAAATTCAATTAACAACATTGCGTGGTCTGAGAAACCATTGTGGAAATATTTTTGGTAGGAAAATTTTAATAACCTTGAAGCCAAAAAAAACCTCTAATCGGGACGAGGATCTATGTCTCCCAGACCAACACGTAAATTCTTTTTTCTGTGGAAATTTAGAACGCCATGGGTCACAGAGATCCAATAAAGATATGTTCTGCATAATGGACCTTCTTGATTTTGGTTTCGATTGTTTCCTCAACATGCCAGTGGAGTCTAATCTTATATCCATAAGTATATTAAAATCACCACCTATCACTATATCCCACCTGACTAACAACAGAGATTGAAATAGCTCGTCATAGATTGGGGCACGGTCTTCCACTGGGGCATAAGAACTGACAAAAGTAATTGGTCTTTTCCTATCTTTTATTAAGCATGTGACCCAGCACCACCGTCCTGCTCCTCCATCTTCAAATTGGACAATTTCTGCATCTAAATTCTGATTTAGAAAAATAGCGACCCCACTTTTAGATTCTTGAGCGCATGAACACCCTCTATATACCGACCAGGTTTTAAACATAGAAAAGGAGCTAATCTTAACAGCAGAAATATGAGTTTCTTGGAGCATTACAGCAGCTGGTCATTCTGACTCAATTGCTCGCATTTATTTTTTATTATTCAGCCCATTAACGTTAAAGGAAATCACTCTAAGCCCCCCTATGGTCACATATATAAATCATTGATAATTTGTTAGATAACACATCTTGCTAACTTATTTTTCCATCAAAATCCAACAAGAACTTCAATTTTTTCCTTTTTTCCCCTCCCCCCACCTGACACTCACTCTTCTCATGGAGGCGCCTTGTTGTTGCGCCCCTAACCCTGTGATCCCCCTGTTCCTCACCTACACCCCCCCCCCCCCAAAATCATGTCTAGTTACATCAATGTCTTATTTGGGCTTAACTCTGCAGCTGACTAAGCATTTCACGTGCCTCATCAACATCAGTGAACAAGTAAAATTTGCCTTTTATTAGAACCTTTAACTTTGCCTGCTGTGCCATTGAGGCTTGGACACCCTTTTCTTTAAATAATTGCAAAAACTTTACAAAGTCTTTTCTCCGTCTAGCAGCAGCAGCCGACATATCGGAGAAAATCCGACATTTAGTAGTTGGATTGGCATGAAATTGTCTTTGCTTAAAAGCCTGTGATAAGATTGTTTCTTTGACTCGTACATCAGCAAAGTTAACAATAATTGGCCGAGGAAATGGAGAGTTAGGAAATGGACGAGCTGGAACTCGGTGTGCACGTGTAATTGTTAGGTCTCCCTTGAACTCAGGTATTACCTCTCGAGAAAAGAAGGAAGTAATCCATTGCATCATGTCTGATCCTTCAATATTCTCTGGCACACCTACCACTTGAAGGTTTGACCTTCTATTATAGTTTTCTAACTCATCCAATTTAATTTCAAAGGCTTTTGAAGATTTAGACATAGTGGACACCTCCTTCTGCATAGTAGTCATATTGTCTTCCAGCCCTGAAATTCTAGTCTCGGATTCTTGAAATCGAGTTGTAAAAGAAGCCATTGAGTCTTCAATTTTATCCACACGATTACTAATTACTGCCAATTCAGCTTTTTGAAATTGCTTTTTGAAATTGCTTCATTTCTCTTATTTCTCCTAATATCAAGTTTAACATGTCTTTCACTGAAATGTGGAAGTCCCCAGTAGTCTTCGTGTCCATCTCCAAGATCGGACTCTGCGCAATTGCATTTGCCATAGCGTCATCATTCGAATCTAATTTAGAATGTGGCAAGATAGAGGATACAGCAGAGGGAACGACCGTAGAAGAAAAAGTTGAGACTTCGTTCACTGCAGTCTTTATATCTAAGGATGGAGAGTCTATTAAATTGACCGCTTCACTGGTTGATGTCATTACATCTGTAGAATTTAAGGGGGTTGGGGAAGTTGCCCGGGTCCCGGCTATATTAGTATTAGTATTAGTAGTAATATGCCCTGTGCCCTTTCGCTCGAATAGCGGAAGAGACCTTAGGAGTAGAAATTGCTAGGGCATCTTTAGGTACCTGCGGATCATGTGCCATTGTAGAATTCATACCTTGTACCAGTCCCGGTGATTTAACTACTAAACTTGACACAGCCATATCCATTCCAACCACGGGCAGTTCTAATACCTCCGTCACCTCCTTCCCCTTGCTAGTAATCGAGTTACCGGCACCTTGTTGATGAGCCTGTCTTGTGTTCTCACTTGGAAGATTGTTTTCGCCTTCTCCAGAGCTCTCAGAATTTTCAGCCGAAGAGTTTTCCTTCTCTGTAGTAGAACCTGCCAGTTTAGCTTTTTCAAATTTCTCTTTCTGTTGTTGACGTCTTTTTATCGCCCTGGTCCTAGCCGTCAATTTCTTGCCCATAATCAGAAAACAAGGCGAAGTACTCTCACCTTAAAGTCTCTGAACTTCAATCTTTAATCCAGAGCAAAGCAGAGTTAGTGTATTAGATACCAAGAAAAGCCAGGGCGTCAGAAAATGCTAGGGCTTATGATTTACTTATAATTCACAGTATTTTCCAATTGCTAGCAGTATCCCGGATGTTCGAAGTCTTTACCATACTGCAGATTCAGCACAAACTATATAGTGAAAGTAGCGGGGCAAAAGCACTCAAAATCAAAAGGTCCAATAACCTCTCAGACCCCTGGAATGCTGGGACTTGTAGTTTTGTGATTTTTTAATCAAACCACATAATCAACATAGTGCTCAGATATGTAAGTGAAGCGGCAAAAAAAAAAAAGAAAAAAACACAATTTTCATCAGCAGTGGGAGCACCGAGTTAATCAGTCAAAGTTCAAGCCTTTCCACCAACTCTTAAAAGCTTGCCACTCCACTCCGAGATTACAACCTCGACAAACCCAGCCTCTGAAAAAGTCTCAGGTCGCTGCAGCGCTACAGCGCTAAAAAACAATCTTCAGCGTATTCAAGGTTTATTGCCGACTATTGCATTGCATTGCTCCCAATGATGTGAGCGCTTCTGAAAACGTCTAACAGCTCTAACAGCGCTGTTTAAGTTGGAATGTCTCTCTGCAATAGACGTGCGGCATGCACTTTTCCGTTACCTCTTACAGTTACTAGTTATTAGCCGTCAGTGCCACTGTCAGTGCCGCTACAATGTATCAAAACGCTAAGTTTACCCAAACTGCGGCCGCTGCTTGATTGTATGCAGCTTCAGCGGCAGAGGGAAACTCTTTTCAAGTCAGTGAGGTTAACCCAGTAGTAGCAAAAAAAAACAAATATGCAAAGCGATGGGAGAGCAGATGAGACGCCGCAGACATTATCAGGAACAGCAGGCTCTTTCAATTTTCACCCTGCTACAGTGTATCCCGAGTCCGTTGAAGATATGGTTTCTGCTCACCTTACAGCCATGTAAGCGAGAGGCTCCGTTATTGTCTCCGTGAGCCCCGTCTTCGTGACCCCCCGGCAGTGATCTGAAGTAACCCTCAGAAATCCGAAATCCCTTCAGCAAATGCAGACTCTGGAGTCTCCCAGGAATTCTATCTGCATTAACTCAGACGCCCGGCTCAGCACGCCAAACCGCAGCAGTCGCCATTGACCTCGAGGCGAGGGGGGGGGGAGCCAGGAACAGGAACCCCTGGCTACGTGGAGGCGTGGAACTCCACCGTAGCGGTTTGCCCATCCCTTGTGATAGCATATTTGAATACACTTTACAATCCATCTAGCAATACCTCCTTTAGAGATGGGATTGCCTTTGTGTGGGGGAGAGAAAGATACAAATAGTTGTTTGTCTTTCTGGAGGATTTAGTCCTGTATGTGTAATTTAGTAGAGCTCTTCTAACATCTAAGGTGTGTAAAGTCCGGTTTTTGAAAAAACACTGGTAACTCTACTGATTGGTTTAGGTGAAAAGGAGTAATCACTTTTGGTAGGAATTTTGGATTGGGTCTAAGAACCACTTTGTTAGGATGTATTTGAAAAAATGGTTCTTCTATTGTGAATGCTTGGATTTCACTAACTCTTCTGAGAGAGGTAATGGCAACAAGGAAAGCAGTTTTCCATGTTAGGAATTGCAGTTCACATTTATGTAACGGCTCAAAAGGGGGTCCCATGAGTCTTGTAAGGACCACATTTAGGTTCCAACTGGAGCAGGTGGTAACCTGGGTGGGATTATTCTTGTTAATCCTTCCATAAATGCTTTTATTGCAGGTACTCTAAATAGAGATAGATGTTGTCTATTTTGTAAATACGCTGCAATAGCTGCTAGATGCAGGCGTATGGAAGAGTAAGCCAAATTGGACCTTTGTAAATGTAGAAGGTAGCAAATGATATTTTGGATGGAAACATCCAAAGGATCAATGTGATTGTTGTTACAGTATATTGCAAATTTTTTCACTTATCAGTATAGCATGCTCTGGTAGTGGGTCTTCTAGCTTCTTTAATTATATTCATACAGTCTGGGCGTAAGTTTAAGTAATCAAACTCTAGGACTTCAGGAGCCAGATCGCCAAATTCAGTTGGCTTGGTTCTGGGTGTCTTATTTCTCCATGGTTCTGTGTTAACAGGGATGGCGTGAGCCGTAATTTCTGATGTGGAACCAACGAGAGATCTTGTAGCGTGTTGAACCACGGTTGACGTGCCCATGTGGGGGCCACTAGTATCAGTTTGAGGAATTGTTGTCTGGGCTTGCGTACTACTAGTGGAATGAGTGGGAGAGGCGGAAAAGCGTACGCAAATCTGCCTGACCAGTTCATCCATATTGCATTCCCCTCCGACCCTGGGTGTGGAAACCTGGCGGCGAAGGTTGGGCATTTTGAGTTTTCGTGGGTGGCAAACAGGTCTATTTGTGGATGCCCCCACATTTGAAAGAATGGCTGAAGTACTTGTGGGTGCAACTCCCATTCGTGAATCTGTTGTGATTGACGACTTAACAGATCTGCTATCAGGTTGTGGATCCCTGGAAGGTGTTTTACTGTCAGATGTATGTTTTGAGAGGCGGCCCATCCAAATGTTCTGTGCAAGTTGGGACAGTTGCAGAGAGTGCCCCCCCCCCTGTGTTTGTATATTGTACATGGCTGTCATATAGTCCGTTCGGATTAGGACAGCTTTTTTTTGGACTAGTACCTGAAAGGTTTTGAGTGCTAGGAAAATTGCTAGCCGCTCTAAATGGTTGATGTGGAACTGTTTCTGTTGATTGTTCCACTGACCCTGTGTGGTATAATGCAGGAGATGGGCTCCCCATCCTGTGAGGGATGCATCTGTCGTTAGCACTATCTGTGGAACTGGATCTAGGACGGCCGTCCCTTTGTCAAATATTTGGTGTTCCACCACTGTAGACAGCAATATGTACGGCTGTCTACCAACACCAGGTCTGTGAGCTGACCTTGAGCCTGATTCCACTGTTGTGCTAGACATTCTTGTAGTGGGCGCATTTGCAATCTTGTGTGGGGAACTATGAAGATGCAAGATGCCATCATCCCTATTAGTTTCATGAACACTCTGGCTTGTAGAGAGTGCTGGCATTGAAAAAGGGAGACTAAGTTCTGAATACATTGAATCCTGGCTTGACTGGGATACGCTAGAGCTACCGATGTGTTTATAGTAGTTCCTAGATATTGATGAACGTGCGAAGGCTCTAGGTGCGACTTGGTGTAGTTTATCGTAAACCCTAAGTTGTGCAGTGTTTTAATTGTTTGTTCTGTGCGTTGTGCACACTGGTTGTACAATCTTGCTTTTATGAGCCAGTCGTCTAGGTAGGGGAAGACATGTATTTGTTGTCTTCTGAGATGTGCTGCCACTACTGCTAAGCACTTTGTAAACACTCGTGGTGCTGTTGTAACCCCGAATGGAAGGACTTTGAACTGATAGTGTTGTCCTTGTATGACAAACCTTAAATACTTCCTGTGCGCAGGATGTATTGGAATGTGAAAATAGGTGTCCTTTAGGTCTGGTGTGGACAGAAAATCTCCCTGTTGTAGTAATGGGAGTACCTGTTGTAAAGTGATCATGTGAAAATGATCTGATTGTATGTAGTGGTTGAGTGGCCTGAGGTTGAGAATTGGTCTTAAAGCCCCGTCCTTCTTTGGAATTAGGAAGTACAGGGAGTAGACTCCTGTTCCTTGTTCTTGTAATGGAACTATTTGAATAGCATCTTTTTGTAGAAGTGCTAGAACTTCCTGTTGAAGCAGAGTTATGTGTTCTGCAGACATTGGACGCTGCCTGGGTAGTATGTTTGGGGGGGGGTTGCTGTGAGTTCTAGGCAGTAGCCATGATGGATAATTTGTCTTACCCACCTGTCTGTTGTGATGGAGTTCCAGACAGGTAGGAACTGTGAAAGTCTGCCCCCCACAGGAGTGGAATGCTGTAGGGGAGGCAGAGGGAAGTCACTGTTTAGGAGTGGAAGAGGAGCAGTTGTTGTTACTACCTCTACCTCTTCCCTTGTTGTTATTGCCTCTGTATCCTCCTCTAAAATATCCTTTATTAGAGGAGGTCTGCATGTGTGTTTTAAAAGATGATGTTGTGTCTGCGCCGGTCTGCTTGGAGCCTCCTCTATAAGAGGAGCGGCGAAAGGAACCTCTAGTTTGGGTAGATTGTAATGCCCCCATAGACTTAGCGATGTCTGTGTCCTTCTTCATCTTTTCTAATGTATTATATACCTCCGGCCCGAACAATTGGTTCTGATTAAAGGGCTGGTTTAGGATGGTAGTTTGACCCTTTCGTTTAAAACCCGAGATGCGTAACCATGCGAGACGCCTGAGGATAACACCAGTGTTCACTGCTCTGGATGCTGTGTCAGCTACATCTAGTGCACATATAATTGAGGCATTTGAAATTAATTTGCCTTCTTGTAAAAGTTCTGCTGCCAGATCCTTGTGTTGATCTGGTAGGTGTTCCATTAACATTTCTAGTTGATCGTAATGAGCCCTGTTGTAGCGTGAGAGTAAAGCCTGTGTGTTTGCTATGCGCCATATGTTTGTTGCTTGTGCAGCAATTTGTTTTCCTGACGCATCAATAATTTTGGACTCTTTGTCAGGCGGGGGTGTGTCCCCAGAAGTTTGAGAATTGGCCCTCTTGCATGCATTTGACACTACCAAGGAGTCTAATGGCGGATGGCCCTTAATGTATACTGGATCAGCTGGTGCTGGCCTATACTTTTTCTCTATTCTAGGATTTAACACCCTACACCTTACTGGATCTTTAAAAATCTCTGGAGCATGTTTAATGACTCCCCTAATCATTGGTAATATTTGGGTAGACCTTTGTGACTGTTCAAAGGTGTCTAACAAGAAGTCCTCCTCAATGGCATCAGAGTGCATAGGAACCCCATGGTAAAGTGCAGCTCTGTTTAATAAATGATTAAAACCAATACTGTCCTCTGTAGGGGAAGGTTTTGTTGGGTAGTACTGAGGATCTGGGATGTCTGGTGCATTATTTGGTGCAAAATTATATGCATCATCATCCTTAGGGTATTCTGTGTTAACAACCTCATCTAAAGGGTATGTATGTGGCTCTGGAACATCATCCCCCCACCCAAATCATACTCCTCATCAGTGTGGTGTGATGATGCAGGAGAGTGAATAGGAGAAGTTATAAGTTCCACATATGGAGTAACAGGAGAGGAAGAAGGTGAAGGAGAGGAAGGGTGCATCAGAGAAGTTGCACAGTCCTTTTTGGCAGGAACCACAGGTGTAAGTGGTGTGTCTGCTGGCCTCTTTTTATAAGGGATTGCTTCCACATGTCCAGTTTTTGGATTAATATGGACCTTTTTCTGTCTAGGATCTGGTCTAAACAGTTCTTCCTCTTCTATTATCTTCTTCGGCGTCGATTGTTTCGGAGCAGATAGAGGTTGTTTAGTGCTTTTTGCCTTATGAGGAGTACCTGAGTCTTTTGGCAATGTTTTCGGTACCGAAGGTTGTTTATCCTTATTTGGGGTCTTTAGTACCGATAAAAGAGGTTTTGGCGCGGAGACAGGTTTTGCTGGTCCTGTGGCGCCGGAAACTGGCTTCCCCTCTTTGTTTTTTGAACCGGAAGGTTTCGGAGTCGAAGCTTCCGGGTTTGGTACAGGTTTTGGCTTCGGCCCCGATGGTACGGGTGCCAAAGTGTCCTTGTCTTTGGGCGCCGAAGGGTGTTTTATCTTCGGTGCCGACGAGTCCTTCGGTGTCAAAGGATGTTTTGGTGCCAATGGAGGAGGTGTAACTGGCACAGGTGTTTCTTTGGTGCCGAGGCACCGGAAGGCGTATTCTCTTTCCTCGGAGCCGGGCCCGAAGGCGGGGCGTTAGAGGGTAAATGTCGGTCTCGACTGGGCCCCATGGGCAGAGTGCTGACCGTTGCCTTCTGTTTGGATAATGTCTGTCGTGCAGGGGCAGATGTACTCACGGGCAATGTTCCCTCTAATATTTTTCCTCTGTGTGCGGCAGTGTAAGGTCTATGTGCGCCGCAGCCAAGGCTATGTGTGCCAGTAACCAGACCGCGCGTGTGGGTGCAGCGCCAAATATCACTCCAAACTTGCTTAAAAAAGTGAAAAGACGGTGCATTTTCTCACGAACAGATCCAAGTGAATGTTGTTAAGGCAGGTTTGAAACCGTCCCACATGTCAATTTGAAACCTTGGCAGCTATGTTGCTGCCTTCTTTTCCTAATAGACATGGGCTGTGGGTTGATTGTGTGCATTTGTTCAAGTTTTCATGTTAATTTCAGCTCATGATGGGCGCTGCGATTAACATGAAAACTTTAACAAATGCAGTTTCAGGGCTGGGTTAGGGTAGGGCCGCAGCAGGCTTTCGACTAACGCATTTTAATGCTAGTGTCCACATCACAGCGTTAAAACGCATTAGCCCCTCTGACAATACTGCAATTTAAGTACACTGCCAATGGGGCAGCACCAGTACGCTAAAATTGTCTAACATATGAGCATGCAACTGCATCTTCAAATTTAAAATGATATGCGTCAGAGATAGAATATTAATGAACAGCGCTTCACAGGCCTGTCCGCTATCAATTTTAGGCAACAATAAAAATGTCATGATAATTCTGGTGATTAATGTTCTTCCTAGAGATAGCTGGAGTTTTGTCAAGTGGAAGTTTTGACTCATAGAAAGGGAGCTCAGAGGATTAATGTGGCTGCTGCCAATAACATGTACCATGCAGATCATGAAGTGCACATAAAGTAAATGGGTCAGTGGGTTACTGCTTTTGTCAGTGAGATCCTTTTGATACTTGCAGTTTATATGTCAAAATCCTAAAATAGAACATTAAGCAATTAACTTTCATGTTTTCCCCAGTCTGATTACCTTATTGTTGCAAAAAGGGTTAATTTGAATAGAAATAAATTCTGGTTATTAGAGAACCCGCAATATTGATATTACATTCTAATTTCAATGTGCTTCTCCAAACCAATCACTATTAAACTATACTGCCTACTAGTATGGATATCATGTCACTCCTACACATTGTAGTCCTTTGTCTTATGTAACATTTCCTATACAAAGATTTACACACATATGAATAATTGTCTCTGTGTCAGAAGTGTGATGTAAAGTGCTCTGCCACCCTTCACTGGTATGAGCAGCGCTGTAAATCAATTTAAATTCATCTGAGTGAGAGTATGGTTATTGAGACTTGAGGGGCACTGTAAAAGGGTGGTAGTGAGGGAATCAGTGGTGGAGGGAGCCACTGAGAGGGCACAAACAAACATTGTTGCACAGTGCTCCACCAGCGCTCATTCCGCCATTGCCCTTGAGGCCGTCCGCTTCACCCATTGGTCCCTCCGTTGGCCCTGTTTCAGCAGTAGTAGCTGTTACTCACCAGGGGTCGACAATGCATGATTTGCAAGCACACCAAACTAAGTTCACAATCTTCACAGTCGCTCTGCTTCATGCTCAAGCACTTTTAATATGTGCTGCCTGCTTTGGGGCCACTGGAATTATGCACCAATGGAGGACAAAATTATGCCACAGTGTTAACTAAATTATGCAGCAAAAAAGTGGCTGTAATGTAATGCAGTATATTTTATGATACTTTATAATTTTTACTGACGCTAACAGTCTCTGGAAAAATGTTGCCTTATTAGTAGTAGTACAAGTGTAACATATAAATCCAGCAGTGACAAAGGGGATCAGTCAACCTTTGCAAAGGGCCGTCCACTTTGCAGAAACACAATTCCCATATTTTAGCAACATTTGATCCATTTGAGCTACAAACGATTTATTAGTTAAAATCGTCAAATTCTGCAGCAGATGATGCATTATGCTGTACATATTGCAGAACCAGAATTATATAGCAAACATTTGCAAACTATGATATTTTGCCATTCATGCTTAACTGCTCTTGTGGAAAAAGGGAGAAATGCTGATGACAGAAATTGCATGGCTCGGAGACACATGGTTTTAGTCCTTCCAAGTACCACGTATCAGGCATTAGACTAACGCATTTCAGTTTGGTGCTCCGCATTACCGCACTGAAACGAATTGTCAGGCATATGCATAGTCAGCGTGTCAGCATCTGTCACTGTACTGAAGACTGCCTAAAAGTGTGGCAGCTCGCAGCGCGCCTGCGTGGTGGGCGCAGGCAGGCTTGGAGCTCGCATGAATGCTAACACTCACTGCTACAATGTAGCAGAAATAATTCATTATACTGTGTCTTGGTGCCGCAGGGAGGATGTCACATCCTGCTGCCAGCAGGAGTTGAGTTTGTTGAAAACTATGCAGGTGGCGCCAAATTCAAGCTTGGCGATCTCAGCACTGCGCTGCCTACTGCAGCTCACACTAGCCCGAGCCACAGACTGTGAACTGTCAGCTTCCTGTCGAATTCAATTATTCATTACCGCAGCCAAGGAAGACCGAGAGGAGTGAGAGACTCTGGTGCTGTGGCAGCCTCAACAGCCCCACCACTAAGCAGCCCTTTAGCCCTGCTACGTGCCATGTCTTCGGCAGTGCTCATCTCCCGTCACCTATACAGTCCTGCATTACATTCAGGAGCTGCACTGGAGACTGAATACTGCAGTGTCCCGGGAGAAGGAGCTGCGGAGCCTGCTGTCTGAGGTACAACACACACGTTTGTCTGATGTCCCCCTTCATCCCCCTGACATTCCCCCTTTGTTTCTGTTGCCCCCCCTTCTTACCTCAGGCGCTTGCCAGACTGCCGGCTTGTATTATGGTGCTCATTGGGTGCTGGCAGGAGGTGTGTATTCAAGCTTGTGTGCAAATATGGCAAAACAGGCATGCGGCTACTGCACGGTGTCCCGCTAATTGCACAGTGTGATATGGCTAATGATTTGGAGATCGCAGCATGGTTATGTCTGCCTGTGAGTTGTAGGACTCACTGTCCATCCTCGACGACACTGGGGGAGGGCTGGGGACCGGCGGTAAACCTGAATTGCTGCAGCTGCAGTGACTCAGGCCTGAGCCTGCCAGTTCCTCCAGCCTTGGCAGAGACTGCATCACTACCTCCAATGGTGCGGCACCACCAACGCAGTCTGAATTGACTCCCATCTGCGGCCGCGGCCTAATTAAATTAAAGTATCTAGCCTGTAAGTGGCAGAGCACGATCAGGCAACTGCAGCCTGCATTGCCTCCTGGTGCTCAGAAGGTGACAAAGGTGGCTCAACTGGCACTCTGTAATGTGTATAACTAACTGAGTGTTTCATGTTGTTGGTGCCTCTCTGGCATTGGTTCCCTGTTGGCAGGTAACTCGCATAACGTCATAGAGGCCCAGACCCTAAGCTCTACTGATTTTGCTGGGAAGGAGTGAACCACCACTAAGGCTGACAATCTCTGTATGGCAAAGGCTGGAAGCATAAGCCTCAAAACAACACACAACCGAGAACAACATCTCCTGAGCATGTGTGAAACACCTTGATTTAATATATTACAAAGGAGCTCTCTGATATTTTTATGATTCCAAGTATATGACTTAGACATTCCTCTGATAAATGGAAGTCGGTAAACAATTATTCCTAACGCTGTGCACCACTTAATTCAGAGTTTCCCAATCCTTAAATGAATGTAATTTTTCATATTTATATGTTTCTCTCATCTTCATAGCTTGATTTTGCTTGTAAGAAAGTATCACTCATACTCATTAACATATCACTCATAATTACTCAGAAATTATGAAAATGTCACACATGGCAATCTGCAACCTGGGCAGCTATGTGGTTTGCCCTTCAGCATATGCACCTGGAAGCAAATTTGTATTTATTTTTTATTTTTATTTTTATTTGAAGAGTTTTATATAGCGCTAGCTAGACCCGGGGGTATCAGAGCGCTTTACATGAGGTTAAACAGTGTTACAAAGTTACATTAGTTACAAAAGCTTAGCATAGAATAAGGAAAAAACTGTGTTGCACAATTACATCCATTGCTTTAGCATTAAATAACATAGAAAACAAGATCAATGGGGCATAGAGGGTAATGGGGGAAAAAAGTAAAGGAGATTTAATGCAGGTCGGGTCTCAGCAGACTGGCCAAGGAGGGAAGGATCAGGGGACACCAGAAAGTCAGAGTTAACAAACCGGTAGGGCTATTCGTGATCAACCACATCCAGAGCTGGAATTCCTCAGTGCCTTGGGTCGCACGCAATTAGAAATGGAACGGGTCCGAGGGAGGGGGCGAAAAAGGTGCTAAACCGTGATCAACAAGAAGAGAGGGGTGAAAGGTGACTCAAAAGGAGGTTGATTTAGGGCAATGGTAAATGCCGCGTTTGTAGGCTTTCTGCATTTCTTATCTTAAAAGAGCGCAGCTGTGGGGTGCCTTTGTTAACGTTTTCATGTTTATGGCAGCATCCATGAGCTGCAATTAACATGAAAACTTAAAAAAAAAAGAAAGGCACAATCACACCCCACAGCCCAGCTCTATTAAGATAAGAAATTTAGCAAGTCTGCAAACACAGCGTTTGCTTTTAGGTGATTCTAAAAGCACACGCTGTGTTTGGTGCTGCATTTCTGTTGTGGCTGCAGGGCATATTGTTGCTTTTGTTTAAAGCATTCATGTTAATCGCAGCTCGTGATGGGCTCTGCAATTAACACAAATGCTTTAAACAAAAGCACACAATGAGGGGGAGGCACTTGTTAAATGCCTCTTCCTCAGCATGTAGGAAATGCCGGTTTTTCGCGCTGCTTCGGTAGCGCGAATGCTCGGAGAGTTGTGTGCGCGCCACAGACACAGCAGTGCGCGCTCGGGGGCACTGATATGCGCGGTCGCCCAGCCGCGCTGGTTCCAGGGAACACTGCTCACGGGTTGTCGAGATGGGATCGAATCGTCCGAATCCTCTGCCCCCGATATTATCTGGAGATCAGGCGAGTCCTCCTCTGCGCCGAGTGGAGCCTCGTCCTCTGAGATATCTTCGATTGGATATTCGTCCTCGGAGACGTCTTCTTCGACGATCTCCTCTTCAAAGATGGCCTCCGGTGCTCTTGCTGATCTCCTCATTTCGTGTCGACGGGCCCTCCGATCCCGAATGGTCTTTTTCGATCGGAAGAAGGCACAGGCTGTGCAGGTCGACTCGTCGTGTTCTGGCGAGAGACAGAGGTTGCAAACCTCGTGATGGTCACTATGAGGGAATTTTGCTCTACATACCGGGCATCTCTTAAATAGAGTTCTATCCATGAGGCGTAGGCCGCACGGCGCCGATGGGCCCAACGGCCCGCGTTGACGCACCGGAATGTAGCTGGTGATGTCGAAAGTCTATTCGATGTCGAAAGAAGTTTGTTTGAAGTTTCTCGCTTCGAAAAAGCAGAAAAAGTATTTTTCTAGCCGGAGCGGAAAACTTTCATCCGAACCCAGTGGCGGAAAAAAACAATCTGAGGTTGAAGTCGATGACCATGCGCAGTATTGTCCAAGGGAGGAGTCACCTATCTCGTGACTACAAAAGACTTCTTCCAAGAAGACAACAACCTGCAATCATCCGAGCCCAACACCAGGTGGCGATCTATTGCTAAATGTAGGATCTGCAGCTCATATGCCTCGAACATGGTGTTTTGGAGAAAGACATCTGCCATTTTCATTAAGGTACAAAGCATGTTGATTAAATCACTAGTGAGAACATCTGCATCTACATACATTTTTTAACTGTGACAGAATGTTGTAACAATGGCCACCTCAGAGAAATATAAAAAAAAACATGACCAGAGCAAGTTGTAATAAATCTGACCACAATACTTAACTAAATTTGATCTTTGCCTTTTATAGTGTGGGAAAACAGTTTAAAGGGACCAGATAAAGCATTGAATATCTTGCTGTTTTTTTAAAGATAAAAGGCCAGGCTAGCTGAATTCCAGCTAAGTAGTGAAACTAAGGGGCATATGTACAAGCCCCTATCGCCATCACAACGTCACTTCCAGTGACGTTGTGGGTGCAATAGGGGCTTAGTCTTATTTACAAGGCAGCTTTAAACCACTTAAAGTGGCTTAACGCTGCCTTGTAAATAAGGCCCCCTTTCACGCTATGGTTGGCGTGAAAGGGGTGGCAGTGGGTGTCGCGGTGGGAAACACCCATTGATTTGCCCCCTACGTTCAAGGGTAGCGTACATAGAAGGCAGTGACACAATTAAGAACGGGGAAAATCTGGTCTTAAACAGGCGAAACAAGGAGAAATGCATTATTTCTCCTTGTTTTGCTTTTTCCATGTCCGCTGCCTTGTGCAGCAGACATGGAAAAGCAAACTGCCAGGGATTGTTTATGTACAGGAAGGTCCCCCTTCCTGTTCATAAAAAACCTGTAAAAATGCCATTGCCAATACATGAAGCAGCGCACATAAAAGCGACACAATGGCATTTTAGGATTGTTTATGTGCAGGAAGGGACACCTTCCTACACATAAACAATCCTCCCCTGCACACAGACACCCTTGCACTATGGTGCAAGGATGCCTGCATTGGTGCTACACTGTTAAGTGTAGCACCAGCGCAGGGGGAAACGCAAGGTTGCACCATATCCTTGTAAATATGGAGCAGTCTTGGGTTTCTGAAGTGGCGGAGTGAGGCGTTAAGCCATGACGGCTAAAGCCTCACTCTGCCTCTTCCTTGTACGTATGCCCCTAAATGTTTTAATACTCTGCACCCTGCCAGATACATTATATGTAAGACTCAGAATATATTTTACTCATTTTCTAATATCAGTATTCTGTTCTGTATTGTTTGTTGCAACACTATCAAAAAATTAATCTCACTCTATACAAATAAAACCATAAAAGACAGAAACTATAGTACCTGATTGCGAGAGGCCATCATTAAATCCCATGAAAGTGTCCTCGTCCGTGGCGATTGTCCCTGTTAAACTCCAGTGAGTGAATCCATCTGAAATGTTTAAAAATAAATGCAAGCAATAAATGTGTGCACTATGTTAGGAAAATGCAGTCAAGAGGTGCTTGTAATACAGCTGTCAGTAACACTCACTGGTTTTAAGAACAGCACCCCATATTTGTAATTTTGCCTTCACATGCTTTTGGATACATAGAACACTGTTAAGTTAAAATATAGATCTACATCTGACAGAATAAACGTAGTGTATGAATTAGAATTAAAGTGGGAGTTAGAATCACCATCTCAAATAGGCTATCTACACGAAGTTGTCAAGTGACCAGCTAACAAAGGGTTGTTTCTCTAAGTTCTCAAGTTGTTAAATGTCAATAGGCATTCAATTCCTTGTTTTACTTTACAATTTGGCACTTGTGGTAATGCATTTTCAGTTAAAAATATTGTATCACAGATTTTAGGAGAATTAATAAATACAGGACTGGATGAGCTATTGACATGTCATATCTCAGTTTACAAGGTTGAAGCTAATAATACCCCTTTAAAATATGAAGGTGACTTATTGAACAGCGACGTTTCCATGTCATTTTAATGTCTGGCAGTTCTTGCTATACTTTTTTATAACACTTAATTGCCCCAGTATTCGAACTTTCATAGATTCCCATGCTTTTGTATCATTCCCTGTCGTCGGAATGGGAGTCTCGGTAACAAAAATAACATAGCAGCAGGTACAAAAGAGAAAGAAACAGGCCTAGGCCTCATTCCCTTTTGTAGCATATCCGTCTCTTTTTGTAAAATAGACCAAACTTAGGCATCAGCCAATCAGAAGAGCCTGACCTCATAGAACCCTCCTGAAGGAACCTTAGAGCCTCAGATTTTCTACTGCACGTTGTGCTAGGAAGTCTCCTTTGAGCTGTGCTCAACGTCTACTCTTCAGAAAGTTTCTTCAAGGTTTTTTCTTCAGTTTTTCTTCAGAATTGTTAGCTGATCCTTGCAGGATGTCTGACAAGAAGAAGAAGGCCCTTTTCAAGCCATGTTCCACCTGTGGCAAGAAAAGGCTGTTCATTGAGGATAAGCATAAATACTGCATCTTTTGCCTCTATCTTGATCACAAGGCTGCGGACTGTAAGATCTGTTGCACCTTTTCAACCAAGACCCTCCGGGATTGTGAGGGTAGGCTTCTGACATGGCTCCAGAAGTTGAAGTCCAGGAAGGATACTGTCACCAGTGACAGTGAGGACTCTGCGTCTGCGTCTTCATCAAGAAGGTCAGTCTAAAGGGGTAGGGGTTCCCCTTCTCCTTCTGTGGAGCATCCTTCTAAGGCCTCAAAAAAGACCCCCAGAGAGTCTGAGAGCCAAGGTCCAGGCAAATCTCCTCACCGTGGTGAAAAGGAGAAGGTGGGGTCATCTACGCCTTCTAAGGGTTTGAATACTGATCCAGCCTTCAAGAAACCCTCTTCTCCATCTTCGGGGAAGTCTGACAGGAGTTCCAAGTCGTCGTCGATGAAGGCATCGTCAACGGAGGCTCCGTCGACGAAGAAAAAGAAGCCTAAGCTGACACTGGTTCAGTCGACGGGCTCGTCGACGGGACAACCGACGACGACAGGATCATCGACGATGGAATCTTCGACGACGGCTACAACAGCGTCGACGAAGGAGTCGTTGACGAGGGCATCGTCGACGAAGATGCCGACGACGACAGCGTCGACGACTACAACGTCGACGACGAAAAGTTCGTTGACGGTGGCGACAACGACAGTGTCGTCGACAAGAGCCTCGACGACGACAACATTGACAACGTCGACGGCGGGGATGTCGACAGTCTCGTCGACGGCAGCGACGACGACGCCTATCTTGTCGTCGAGTGTTTCAGTGTCGACGATGCATATTCCGTCGACGGCTGCGTTTTCAGTTCCATCGTCGGGTCCAGTCGACGATTTTGGCATCGGAAAAGAGAATCACTATGTCAATTACCAGAATTACGCCGGACATGACTTCTCCGAGGAGGGTAACCGCCTTACTGCCAGCACTACTGTTGGATGCTGATGAGTCAGAGGAGGAAGATCAGGACTTATATGACTACGCGGACAGTCCTTCTCAACTTCTGGTAAAATGCCAAGAGACGTATTCAGAAGGAGGATATGACCAAGAAGGTCATTATCAACATCATCATTCTGCCCAACCACATCAATATTCAGATCGGGACATGGTTTCGGTTCCGTCTTCTTTCTTGCAAGACCTACACAATATGCTACAGGATTACAAATCTAGAGCTGCAAAGCCTGCTCCGGCTCCAGTTGTGCAAGCTGTTTCTGTTCCGGCATCTACCTCAACAGCTGTTCCTAAGGTACCAGTTCAGGTGTCTCCTCAACAACAGTCACCAATGCCACAAGAGCCTTCCAGGCCAGTAGACACCCATGATTATTCCTCGGATGAGGATCATGATCCAGACGATGGGGCTGATCAAGCTTCTGAATGGGATGAATACATCATTCCGGACCCTCCATCTCCATGTCCGGACCCGGTGGATTCCCCTCCGGCGGATATAGGTGGATTCCATCAGTTAATGGAAAGAGTGACTGGCAGATTTAAGCTGGCAATGCCTGCGGTGGCCACTGAGTGTTTCTTGTATGATTTTAAGGAGCCTTATAGGAAGGCGACAAGATCCATACCAATAGTGCAGCATCTGTGGGAGGAAGGCCTGAAAGCAATGAAGAATCCAGCGATGGTGGTCCCTATACTACTGCGTCTTGATAAAAAGTAAAGGCGCCTGACGATGGTCCAGCTGCCTTGATGGGTCACCCAAAACCGGACTCGGTAATTTCTCAAGCGGCACAGAGAAAATCCTGCAACCCCTCTGCTCCGTTGACAACTCCTCCAGACAAGGAAGGACGGAGATTGGACAATACAGGAAAAAGATTCTCGTCAATGGCGAGTCTTCTAGTGAGAGCAGCTAATGCCCTGGCAGTATTGGGCAGATATGATCACCAGCTTTGGTGTGATGTTGCACTGTTCTTGGAGCAGCTTCCTCCAGAATCAAAGGTAGAAGCAAAGAAGGTCTTACTGGAAGGAGAGGCTACATCTAAGGAAATCATTGACTGCGCCATGGACATTGCCACAACAGCGTTTCGGTCTCTGGCAGGGGCCTCAGTCCTTCGTCGCCAGGGGTGGCTGAAAGCAACCTGGTTTCGACCCGAGATCCAAAATAAGGTCCTGGATCTTCCTTTTGATGGAGAGGCACTTTTCGGGAAACTGATTGACGATACTCTTCCAAGACATTACAAGCACTGGCGTTGCCAATAGGTCTTGTAGTAGGAAAGTTGGAGCTATTGGTTTTGTAAATGACATTTTATATTTATATATCGTTATTGGCATTGTCAATAACAATATATAAATATAAAATGTCATTTACAAAACCAATAGCTCCAACTTTCCAAATGTGAAACCTATTGGCAACGCCAGTGTTTGTTTTTAGCAGTGTGTGATAGTACTATTGATTAGTTTGTGGTGGGGAACGAAAGGGAAGCTTTTTTTGGGCCCAGTATGGTGATATGGTTGTGTAGTGAGAAAGGGGGAGATGGAATTTGATTCATAGCTTATGTGGTTAAAAATGTTAGGCTTATGTAATTGGGCGATGTGTGAAAGTGCTCAAGATGTGTGCCGTCTTTGATATAGATAGATAGATTGATAGATAGATAGATAGATAGATATATAGATATATCATTGGTTCAATATGTTGTAGATAGTATTTTGATCTATTGTGGTGGTGTTTAGTGTAGAGGATGGAGTGCATAAGTGGTTTGATGGATATGAAATGTGGAAGGGGTTACCTTGATCGGGTTTAGGGCAGTGATTAGGAGGATATTTTACAGCGGTTAGAGGCATGTCAGATGTGTATTTGCATTTATGGAGAGTTTGATTTAGAGAGAAAGTGAAATATGTTGATGGGATATAGGATGCGTGTTTAAGTTTGCCTGCATGTATATTCTATTTTATTGCTGGATCTTCAGAGGTGTTGAAGAGAATATGCAAGGAGGGATTGTGAAGTGTTGGTGGCGGGGGGAGGTTATTTATTAGTTTTATGTCGGAAAGGAGGGGGGGGGTTTGGTTTGAGTGAATGGTAAAGAGCTTTTTTTCTTAGTAGTTTTATACAGCCACTGTGGGCAAGGAATCTGAAGTGCCCCTTGTTTTACATGCGGATTTTGAAGTGACCTGTGGATTGGAGGGTGTGAGAGCTGATATTTGGGGCGTCTGAACTTGCAGGAATTCGGTGCGCTGGCTGCACGCTAGACTCGGGCCAGTGCACAGCTTTCGGCCTGACCCCCCTCTCCTCCCACCATGACTCGTATCCAGAGCCCATAAACTAAGAATTACACTAACTAGGCCCTGCTGTTGGGAGTGTAAATTGGCTTCATGCCCTCTACCAGTGTGCCTGTAATTTCAGCGCCTCTCAGATTTTCCAATTTGGTGGGACAGATTGGAAACTGATTAATCGCCGCAAAACCACGCTCGAGAAGCCGCGGCCTTCTTGCTCCCTCTAGCGCCCGCCTCTATGTACGCGCACGTGCCTCTCTGAATGTCTATTTTTATCTTTTTACCTTTCTTCTCCGAAGAGCGGCTCCTTTATCATCGAATGCTTTCTGGTATTCGTGTGCAGTAGATGGTTTCACGTGTACTGGATTGTGAGGGGTACTTATAACTTCATATTTGATCAAATAACAATTTTTAAGGCTTTTAAAGCTGTTGATTGTGTTTTTTGCATGCACGTGTACATACAATTCCCAAGTGAATTCTCCTAACACCTCACCATTAGTGCAGATGGTTACACGTGTACTGGATTGTGAGGGGTACTTATAACTTCATATTTGATCAAATAACATTTTTTAAGGCTTTTAAAGCTGTCGATTGTGTTTTTTGCATGCACGTGTACATACAATTCCCAAGTGAATTCTCCTAACACCTCACCATTAGTGCTTGAAATGGAAAAACAGAAGTGCAAGTACTCTGTACCAGATTACCTGCTTCTTAATGAGAAGCGCCGCTACTCTCAATTAAGTCTTGCATTTCTCTCGAAGTGGTGGTACTCGCCCTCTCAAAATAAAGTGCCGGTACTCGCTGTCCATGTTACTTGGCTACTTGGGCAGTTCGAGACCACAGTCTGCGGGAGCGGGGAGAAGAGTATGCAGGTATGGAGTACAGTTGCAAACCGCTAGACTTTCAGTGCACAGGTGATGTTTGAAATGTTCAGCCTGCTGTAGTGTTGGCCTTTTATTGAGGAGGATCTTGGGTCGGACCAACTCCACGCCTGCGAGTTGAAAGCCGCTTCTCTTTAAAGCTGTGATTGAGAATGCCCCCTCCCCCTGCTTTTACAAGGAATGGTTTTGTCCCTATAGTAAATTAAAATTTAATAAGTACAACATTTTGTATCGCCCTTACTGACTTGCAAGCAAAACCATTTCCTAGGTTCTTATTTGCAATCGTTTATTTAAAACAATGTGTTTTTTTAACATGAGCTGCTACAGAAATGTGTTCACAGCTACTGTTTTGGTAAACGCATCTTAGTAACCAGGTGGTGGTAGTATTTAAAGGAACCTGGCATGGAAACTATGCAGCTGGGGTGTTCTTGTAATCTGTAGCCCAGGTACTTCAAACTTACAATTTAGACTCCAAAGAAAAACAAGAGCTCTGTGACTCGGTTTCTCACACCTAAAGAATGAGGTGTTGTGGCATGCGATATTACGCAATTTTTATCCAGCACAAATGTGGGCGGGCACATATCTCCAGTCTGTGGCCCTGACAGACATTCCGAGAATTCGCAGCTGCTAGCACTTCTGTGGTGTTCGGCTTTATTCATATGCCTAGGTAACATAAGAATTTGAGAACAATAAAAACGTCCAGTGGCAGATGAATAAAAAAACATGTTGGGGGTGGAAGGCAGATTTCAAGGGAGAGAGGGAATATAATTTGTGGTTGCTTCAAGTTTTGCAAGAGTCCTGGTCTGCATTGCGGATCCATTATGACTAATGCGTGCCATATCTTTGGGCTGAAGAAGTGCGACGTGTAAACGAGAGCTCAGAAGGATGAAGCTGGGCAGCTGACGAGCAAACGGGAGAGCTGAACAACGAGGAAAACAAGAAATTGACAGGCCTGGGAAAGAGTGGAGGCGCTGAAAGAGAAACCAGCCATGAATAATTAGGGGAGGAGAAGCCGCCACCACATCAAAGGGACAAGCCCTTTGATGTGGTGGCGGCCGTGAAAAAAATGCAATTAGGAGGGAGGGAGGGAGGCTGATGCGCGTGCTTGTTTGGTCATGTGATTCACGTGAACTCAAAGAAAACCGCACGAACGAAACCCTTGGTTTCACGAGTATTTTGAGCACTTGAATTCTCGCTCCGCTCAATGCGCTTGCGCGCATTGATAGGTCGCGAGACTTAAAAAAGGACACTGAGACTGCCAAATCTTTGGCTACTCTACAGTACCGCAAGATTCCTTTTAGAGGGTCCAGAGGAAAGAGTACAAACTACAGAGGATATTATCAATAACAGAGATACTCATCCTACGGCTCAGGTTCGCAACAATACCGCAGCCGTATCAACAAAGGCAGGGTCAGTCCTCCAATTACTCCAGGCCTAACAATAGAGGCAAGCAGGCTCACCAGGGACATGATACCTCCAAACGTCAATAGCGGCCTCCTGGCTCTTCCTACTGTGTGCCCTCCTCCAGGAAGTCATCAGTTGGAGGCAGGGTATCCCAATACCTTCAGAATTGGTCCAGGATAACATCGGACCGTTGGGTGCTCAACATCATTCGAAAGGGCCATACCTTAGAATTCACTCAAATCCCACCATCCAAGCCCCCTGCAGCCATTCCATCATGACACCTGCATCTCCTGCGGCTCGGTAGCAGCCCCACCCAGCGCATTGAGACCCTCACGGGTATGTAGGGCGCTTTACAAAGATAATGATTGATTGATTGATGCTCCTGAAAGAAGCAATAGAGCCAGTTCCTGCCGACCAAAAAGGACAAGCGCCTTGAGACCCTCTGGGTGAGTAGTGCGCTATACAAATTCCAAACTTGAACTTGAACTTTATTCCAAGTTCTTCCTTGTAAGGAAGACGCTAGAGATATGGCGCCCCATTTTAGATCTCAGTGAGCTCAACACCAATCTCATCTCCCTGTCTTTCTGGATGGTCTCTCTTCAAGACATCCTACGGCTGATCAATCCGGGGGATTTCATGGCCACGCTCGATCTCGAAGATGCGTACTTTCATGTACCGATTCACCCAGCGCACAGAAGGTTCCTACGCTTTACAGTAGCCAAGAGCCATTTTCAATTCAGGGTTTTACCCTTTGGTCTTCGCTCAGCCCCGAGGATTTTCACGAATGTGCTGGCGCCAGTAGCAGGTTTTCTGCGAAGGAATCATTTTCAAGTCTTCCCTTACCTGGACGACTGGTTGCTGAAGGCCCCTCAAATGGAAGAGATTTTGCATTTGGTGCAGGAGAGAGAAGATTGACCCCTTTTCTTCAAAACCTCATCAGCTTCTGCCTTATCTCTTGTCCTTGGCTAAGTCGGGCTGGCCCATTCATCGATAAATGTTCATTTGGCAGCAATTTCAAGGTTCAGACGGTCAGAATCAGGACCTTCATTGTGGTTTTCCAGGATTGTGAAACAATTTCTAAAAGGCTTGTCCCGAGTCTATCCACCAGTGAGGCCTCCGCCTCCTACCTGGCACCTGAATCTAGTCCTCACTCAACTCATGAAAGGTCCATTTGAACTGATTCATCGATCAGACATCAAGTTCCTTTCATAAAAATTGGCTCTCCTTCTTACCCTCACATCAGCAAGATGCATTGGGGAGTTGCAGGCTCTCACAATTCAAGAGCCTTTTCTGCAATTCAAAAGGAACACAGTTATCTTAAGGACTAACCCAAGGTTCATACTTAAGGTACCTTCGGACTTCCACTTGAACGAGCCGGTGATTCTTAAGGCTTTCTTCCCTCACCCGGCTACACCAGCGAAGAGATCGCTACATTCTCTAGATGTACAGCGATGTTTGAAATTCTACTTGGATCGCACCAAAGCATTTCGGTAATCTTCCCAATTGTTTGTTGTGTTTGGTTGTCCAAACAAGGGTCTTCCTCTGTCGAAGCAGGGGATTGCAAGATGGATTACCAGTACCATTCTGCATTGTCATACTGCAGCAGGCAAACCACTGACTTGCAGGGTTCGAGCACATTCCACAAGATCAGTGGATTCTTCAGCAGCTCTCTTTGCGGGTGTGCAGATTAAAGACATTTGCCGAGCTGCTACTTGGAGCAGCGTCCACACCTTTACCAAGCATTACTGCTTCGAATCCTTACAATAGGAAGATACAGCAGTGGGCCAAGCAGTCCTGAGGAACCTCTTCCACTAATTGGTAAGCTTTCCTTTCTATCCCATCTTCCGTGATTTTGCACATTTTGTATTTCTTTATGTCATGTTGGCTATTGCAAGATATGTTATGACACAAAATGTGTTTTTTATTGCTAACTGCTTGCTACTCTGATACAAAAGCATGGGAATCTATGAAAGTTCCAATACTGGGTAAAGAAAACAAGTTACTTACCTGTAACTTTGGTTCCCCAGTATTGGTAACTTTCATAGATTCCCATGTGCCCGCCCACCTCCCAGAGGAAAGCTCAGCCTTCAGCAGATATGGTGACTGTTACACAACGGCTACGAAAATCTGAGGTTCCTTCAGGAGGGTTCTATGGGGTGAGGCTCTTCTGATTGGCTGATGCCTAAGTTTGGTCTCTTTTACAAAAAGAGGCGGATATGCTACAAAAGGGAATGAGGCCTAGGCCTGTTTCTTTCTCTTTTGTACCTACTGCTATGTTATTTTTGTTACCGAGACTCCCATTCCGATGACAGGGAATGAGACAAAAGCATGGGAATCTATGAAAGTTACCAATACTGGGGAACCAAAGTTAAAGGTAAGTAACTTGTTTTCTTCTCTGGCACTTGCAGTTTTTCTTTTAAATTTATTGGATACCAAGTAACAGAATGAAACCTGATGTGAGCTACGAATCCAAGTTTGATTGTGTACCTTGCAGGTAACTTGTGGCATCTTGAAACCAATGCCATGACCAGAGATTCAAAATATTATATTGAATAAAGTATCTTTGGCTGACATTGTTTTGTTTTGCTTTGGTAAGACTATCAAACAAGAATCCAATAGGTTATTTTGTGGGAGCTTTCTTTGAGACATACCTTGCATGATAGCCATGCTATTTAGCCGCCGCAGGGCCACCGTTCCAGAAGAACTATGCAGTAAAGTCAAGGCATATGCTGTAAGAGCTGTTGTGTAAGGATCGTCTGCCGAAAACAGATTGCACTCCAGAAAATCCTTTGCTTTGGCTATCGCTGATTTTTCTTCCTAAAAGAGAAGAGAATACAGATGAAGTTCTGATGTCTGTGTTGTGGCAGTCTGCAGTGATGCAAATGGGATGAAGGAGGGGTTCTAGCCTGCTGTATAAAACCCTCAGCTTATGTATATGAACCCTGCCACCCTTCACCCCTCCACCTGTGCTTGGTTCTTTCCCACCTTTATGGAATTACCCTCAGATCACATAAGTATTCAACATTCTCGAAATATGGTATACACCCTCCTCCCTTGAACAGAAGTCTCCCACCTTCTATGCCTAAGTTATCCTCTGAACCTGTATGCATAAAGTACCCCACATCTGTTCTTTAAAAGAAGAGAATTCATATTTATCTTACGACGAAGAGTCTGTTTTTTCACTTGTATGAAATGTTCCTTTCCTTTCTCCTCCTGAAACCTTTCATACTTTTAATATCATCAATGGAAGCAGAACAACATAAATACTAATATCTAAAGGATAAGGGAGGTGCAGTGTTCATACGTCTTCAAAAAAGCATTTATTCTCGTGTTTAACAGTAGCCCCGCTACCTCAAGGCTATGGCAAGGAGGACAGTCGTGGTGACACCCAGCTGCAGTAACGATGTCATGAGTAGAAATGTGTGAAAATCTAATCAACTATATTGCTTACCAAGACAATCCCTAGACACATTGAGATAAGGCATTTCCTACTGCAAACTCAGACAGCATCATGTTGTATTTCACCATAACCTTTTTGATAGTCTCCTTTTTTGTGTCAAGGTTTCTAATAAGAATCCACAATTAAAGCATATCCTGCACATTGTGTGACTGTACCCGATGCATTGCAAATTCTGTTGAGCTTACAATTACAGAGATTTTCGAGCATATATAAGAAACTGTAGAATCATCGACTCTTGGTGTGAGAAGTTGGCCTGGTATATGATGTTCACTATTCTAGTGAGCACCTTGCACCAGTCCAACCAACCCTTATGGTGATGGTTGTAAAGTCAACCTTATAGACCAGCTATCCTAGAGGTAGCATGGACAAAGCAGTCTTAGGCTAAACTCAAGAGGGCATGTAAAGCCAGTTGTTTTACCATATGGGAGGGAGACTTTTCTTCCTCCCCAATGCCCTCTGTTTGAATGGAGTGTTCCATAGTTTCAGGCTTCACAACACTAAAATCTGTTTGAGTTTGGGCTGTGACCATCACAGCCTTACCAACCTTTTTAGGAAGGAACTCAGTTTTGGTGTGGGCTGTGACCATCACAGCCCTGCCAACCTTGTCAGGGAAGTCTACCTGAGCTTGGGCTGTGACCATCACAGCCCTTCCAACCTCTTTAGCAAGGAATTCTGCTTGGGCTGGGGCTTTGGCCATCACAGCCCCACTAACCTTTTTGGGAAGGCCTACCATTTTGCAATGGGTTTCTTGTTCTACCACAGCCCAGGCTGAGATCTCTAGATCAGTCCCTAGTAGACAATCTACAGGCAAGTTTGTAGACACTGCCACTCTCTTGGGGCCAGTGACACCTCCCCAGCTGAGATTTACTACCGCCATGGGATGATCTTTCCGCACTCCATTAATGTTGATCACCTGATAGGTGAACCCAGGTAAAAGATGTCCTGAGGGAACTAGACTGTCAGTCACCATAGTGATGCTAGCCCCAGTATCTCTGTAGGTTTCAACTTTCTGGCCATTGATGTGGAGCTCCTGCCTGTACTTGCCCAAAGTGTTGGGACAAGCAGTGAAGTTGGCAAACCCCATACCATTTTCACAGACAAGAGTAGCTAAGTTAGGGGACCTGGTAGGCAAGAGTCCACCTGAGCTCCCAAAGTAAACCCAGCCAAATTCTTGGGGGCACTCCCACCACCTGGGGGATTACTACTAATAGTAACAGGAGGTCTGGGAGTATTACTTGGGTGTATGTTCTCCTTATTGTTGGCCTTTGGGCAACTGCTGTCAGTCTTCCAGTGGCCAGGCTTTTTACAGTCATGGCAATAAGGTTTCTTCTGGTTAGAGGAAGTAATTAAGTTTAAGAGAATTACTACACCAACTGAAGAAGGAATTCACGCAGTCAAATAGAGAAGAGTCACTTCAAGACCAACAAAAAGGAGCAAACATGGACCAAAACTACTTAGAGTCAGTTGGTCCGAATGCCCAGACCATAAAATATCCAACTAAGTTATCCAAAAATGCAGCAAAAAAATTCAAACATAACTTCTTGAGAAATAACCCAGACACACTGATCTCCGACCCTTACGTTAGCATAGATAAAGGCACTATAGTGAATGACCTGATACTCTTCACAAATGAAACAGCTAAATGGCGCAATACCTTCACAAAACTGCTTAACATAAAAGCTACAAAAAATATCCCACATGGCACCAAAATGATGATCTCACCGTCAAGAAGATGCAAAGCGGAACTATGCATTACTATGTACAAAACTGGAATAGTGCTGATACAAGCAGCCAACAGCGAGCTAGATAAGTTCGACAATGTATTTCCTACCTTAAAGGAATCATTAGAGGGCGCAAGATGTCACCTACACCGGACCCCATCAGAAGGCAATTCTGTCAATAACAATACTATTAACAGAGGCGACAATCAAAATGGAGAACATCAGGCTCAAGCTACAAGACTAGGAGAACAAATAGTAATTGAAATAGGAATGACAACATCTGAGAATGGGACAGAAAGGACAGAGAGGCCTACAAGTCATGCAAACAAAGAACAGGACCAAATCCAAAGAGAAGAGTCGATGCCGCTCCCAAATGAAGAGACTCCATTAGAGGGATCAAGATATCAACTACACCGGACCCCACCAAAAGACAATCCTGACATTAACAACACTATTACCAGAGTCGCTAAACGAAATGGAGGACATCGGGACCAAGCTACAAGAACAGGAGACAAAACTAAAATTGGAGTGACAACTTCTGAGAAGAAGACAAAAAGATCAAAGCGGTCTTCAAGACATGCGAACAACGAACAGAACCAAATCGAAAGGGAGGAATCGACGCCGCTCCCAAATGAAGAGACACCGCACTCAGCGCGGACTTCACCCGCGAGTGAGCCAACCAATGATAACCGGGAAACAAATAGAGTAGAAGGTATCAACCATTCCTTACCCCTCTCTTGTACAACTCATTAGACACCTAGAACATCACCCACAAATGCATTCTTAACAGCACAAAATATAGACAACTTATCCCTCATCGCAATCAGAATCGGCACTGACATCCATACCGAGGATAAAAAGAAAAGGATTTCGGCTAAATGAACTTCTCAGAAACAAAGAATAGCAAAATGCAGATCGCGAACAGAAAGGCTACTCATCCCTAAGAGATCACTCCAAAATCAGAAAGATATCAAAGAGCTTCAGAAACTAATTGGCAACATAGCACAAGACACACTTAGTACTCGGCAAGCGATGGAAAAAATACTGGAAACGACGGTAAGCACCCACTCCAAGGTCACACATACCCAAAACCTGGTACACTCCTCACAAAGAAAGAGCAACGAGATAGCCATGCCACTATCAAATAGACACAACCGACCAATTAGGACGAATTCCTGGTCGAAGGAGGAGACCCTTGCCCTACTCCGATCATATGAACCTTCGAACCGCAAGAAAGGGGAGATAATCAAAACAGTACCGATCGATCACAATAGAACATCCAGACAGAATAAAAGAAAACCCAACCTCAATAACTTACAACAAGTTCAGCTAACAGCCGAATCGAAAAATCTGAACCCCAGTAACTCAGGGAAACCTATGAGATGCCTTCTACTCAACTGTCGCTCTGTAACCAAACACGCATCAGACATAGCTGACATCATCATCAACAAGGAAATTGATTTGGCAATCCTTACAGAAACGTGGCTATCGGAGTCATCATCTCCAACCATGGATCTCCTAGTACCTCCTCAGTACAACATTGTAAGACTAGATAGAATAAAGAAGATAGGAGGAGGTTTAGCCTGCATTCACCGATCGGATATTGAGAGCAAACAAATACAATCCGACCCACTAGAATCTTTTGAATACCTAGGTCTTAATATAAGATCTGCAGGCAATCAGAGATGCAACCTGCATGCGCTTTACCACCCACCAGGAGAGACAGCCAAGTTTACTGATCAGTTAATGAAGATCATAATGGCTAACTCTAACATCGACGCCAATAACATTTTCCTAGGCGATTTCAACTTACACTGGGATGACTGCAATGACAAATTAGTCAACACGTTCAAAGATTTCCTCTCGGAGCTGAACCTCACTGAAGCATGCACGCAACCTACACACTCTAAAGGAGCAACGTCAGACTGGATAATCTCAAGAAACAAAGACACATCTATACTCTCAATTGACCCGTGTGACTGGTCCTATCATCATGCCATATCATTTTTGATACCCACACTGAAAAAGAGCAAGACTTCGCAACCCGTCAAGCTCAAAAAATGGATTCGAGACACAAAAGAGGAGAATATTGAGCTACTAATAGATTGCTGTGAGAGAGACCTAAAGCTCCCTAGCAACCTGCAGAATGTAAATGATCTGACAGATCACTACACAACATCAGTTTCGAAAATTGTCAACAACACCATGCCGTTAAAAATGAAAAGTCTCAGAGAAGATAAAAAATCCATTGTTTAAAGGGTCACTGAACGAAGAAAGGCGTAAACTGAGAAAAGCTGAAAGAAAATGGAGACAATGCCCATCATCCCCCGAGCTGAAATCTCTCAGAAAAATTAGAAACCAATATAACAAAAAGATCATAAATTCCAAAAAGGAATTTATAAAATCTGAACTTGATAATGCCAAAACAGACCAAGGAAATTATTCGAAATCTTAAAGCAACAATCAAGTAAACTAGCAAAATCTGCCCAAGAGAACACGAAAACTCTACTAAGCTGCGAAGAATTCTCAACATTTTTCACGGAGAAGGCCAACTCGCTTGAGACAGAGCTTAAAAGCGCTGCGGATAACCTACCCACCCAACCAGTATCTACGATCGACACCAGCTTGAAAACAGATTGTAATAAGATCAAAAACAAGGCACATTGGGATACCTTCAAATTATATAACTATTACACCGTCGCTAAGACGCTCTCGGATATCAAACCTAATAACCATTATCACGACTCTCTACCCACGAAATGCGTAAAAGAAATCAGCCATATTGTGGTTCCATTCTGGACTAAAATTATAAATGCATCGCTATCACAAGGGATCCTCCCAGACTGCCTAATAACAGGACAAGTCGTCCCCATAATCAAAAAACCTACAGCGGATGCAACTGATCCGAATAATTTTCGCCCAGTAACCAACATACCTTTACTTGCCAAACTAATTGAGAAATGCGTGCAAGGTCAACTGAGCCAACACATCACCAACTTCTCCCTACTAGATGATTACCAATCAGGATTCAGAGCAGTACATAGCACGGAAACAGCGATCCTCCATATTATTGACGACGCACTACAGGCCCTAGATCAAAATCGAGCATGCCTACTGATTCTCCTGGACCTATCGTCCGCATTTGACATTGTAAACCACGAAGCATTACTGTCCAGGCTGCAGGACAGGATGGAAAGGTCTGGTAATGTGCTGAAATGGTTTGAATCATTTCTGCGAAACAGAACACAGAGATTCCTGGTCAATCAATCACTCTCACCATCATGCCCTAACTCAATCGGAGTCCCTCAAGGATCGACATTATCCCCAGACCTGTTTAACTTGTATGTCGAACCCCTTACAGAAATTCTTCGTAACTCACAGATATCCTATCACATGTACGCGGATGACACGCAAATATACATAAAGATCGCGTCCCTGGAAGACATTGAACTAATGAATGAGACGTTAAAAATGACATTGCAATGGTTAACAACCAATCATCTGAAGCTGAATGCTCACAAAACTGAGTTCCTATTAATTGCACCTCCAAGGAGCCACACGGAAATGAAGGAATGGACCAAGCTGGTGACAGCGTTAAACTGCACCCCAACCCTAGTGAACTCAGCTAAATCGCTAGGAATCACATTAGATGAGAACCTCGACATGCAAGCCCACTTTAAAGCAATGGCTAAAAGTGCCCGTTCCACCTTGAACTACATAAGAAAACTGAAACCATTCATCTCAGAGGCGGATCTTAAACTGGCAGTCCAATCCTTAGTTATCTCAAGGATTGAGTATGGATGCACCACTTTAGCCGGTCTACCAAAAACGTCTATAGCCCCACTAAAAGCATGTCTCAACGCAGCGGCAAGACTTATCACTGGATCGAGGAAATTCGACCATATCTCTCCTCACCTGAAAGCATTAAACTGGCTACCTTATGAAGCCAGAATTCAACTGAAAATAGCGTGTATCACCCATAAAGCGCTCCACTACAACACACCAAGATACCTAGCCGGGAAAATTGAACTATCAGGAGGAAACAGACCAGCCAGGAGTGCCAAGGAGCTGCTGTTTGCGCCAGCCTTTTTCCGAAAAAAAAAACTTACGACCGAGCGTTCTCGGGAGCAGCCCCAGAATCTGGAATTCACTCCCTCCAAACATTAGAAAGATTCAAAATACAGCAACATTTAAGAAGGAAGTGAAAAGCATCTTGATGAGTAAATACCTTACATAGTGAAGACTCTGAGCACCGGTAGGATCTTGTTGCCCTGATACAGAGCTTTTACGTTGCTAGAAGGGAAAGATGCCGACTTGAACAATGATTAATACTGTTCGATGACTCGGGACAGGAGTCACTCCCTGGACCTAGTTGTATCCTTACTGCTACCTAATGCTAATATGAATACTTATATTTATATACTCACCGCCCGAATGCCTTATAATTACCTACCTCATATTTGTTTGCTTTTAAATCGTCTTCTATATTTGCTATCCTTTAACCTATCTCATAATGTAAACGATCATGTTATGTATATATATATATATATATATATATATATATATATATATATATATATATATATATATATATATATATATATATACTCTCCTCCTAAAGCCATATAAGTATCTACCTCATATCGGTTTGCTCTTAAATGTTACTATATATGCTAATCTTTAACCTACCACTTATTGTAAAGCGCTCTGATACCCACGGGTCATGTTCGCGCTATACAAAACACAATAATAAATAAATAAATACCCACCCCCATCATTGGAGTTTTGGGGCCCTGGGGAAGTCTTGTCTTTAGATTTATCCCCACCTTTCTCTTGAGACTTGGTGGAATCTTTCATCTGGTCATTACCCTGATTTCTAGGCCTAATCCTGGTTCTGACCCATTTATCTGCCCTCTTACCTAATTCTTGGGGAGAGGTCAGAACTGAGTCCACTAGGTGCTGGTGTAGAAGCTGGTTTTGACAATTACTAAGGATCTGCTCCCTCATAATCAAATTATACAATCCTGTATAGTCATGTACTTTGCTGCCCAATAACCAGCCCTCCAGAGCCTTAGTAGCACAATCTACAAAAGCAGTTTAGTACTGAGTCTGTGTCTTCTGGGTATCCCTGAACATCAACCTGTACTGTTCAGTGGTTAAGCCAAACCCATCAATCAGAGCACTCTTCAGGACAGTGTAATTGTTAGCATCATCATCACTAACTGTGAGGAGCTTATCTCTACCTTTTTCTGAAAATGAGAGCCACAAGATTGATGCCCTCTCCAAAGCAGTTATCCACTTGTGGATGTCATCCCCATCTTTGTAGGGGGGCACAATCTTACTCAGGTGTCTATTGTCATAGGACCTGTCTTTATCCTTAGGGATATTGCTGCCACCAGTGGGTTCTACCCCACCTAACTTCCTTTCTCTCTCAAAGGCAAGTTACTCCTTGGCTAGGGCAAGTTGCTCGCTCTCAATTCTGAGATGGGCTTCCCTCATCCTAGCCTGGTGTTCTCTCCTCTGAGGAGATTTAATTCCCCTCTGAGAACCCCTAGAAGCATTGGAGTGATGAGAATCTCCTGAGCGAGGTCTCCCTCTCCTGTACCTCTGGTTAAGTCCACTTGAAGGCCTGAATGGGGCTGTCCCATTCTCAGCCCCAAATTGGCTTAAGTTAGCCAGGCTAAGTCTCCTTACTTGGACCTGGCTACCATCCTCTTCCCCAGATTCTTCCTCAACCTCATCTTCATCATCTTCTATGACAGCGGGGCCAGGGGCATCCTCTGTAGAGGGCAGGACCTCTTCTGCACTCCCTGTAGGAACTGCACCTGAGGCTTTCTGATACTCATGGTCATCTAAGAGGTCTAGGATTTGTTGAAGTGTAGGGTTAGACCCTTGCTTCAACCTTCTTGTTGTATAAAAGTGCCTCAGTTCCATTAAACTGAGGATAGAAAATCTGGAGGTTACCTTGGGAGGGTTACTCTCCACAGGTTCGAGTCCACTGGGCTCTCCTGTGCCAGACATTCTCTAGTGAGTTGGATGTGATGCAACTACCTACACTAAGTGTTTACCTACTAAACCTCTCTAGGGGTTGTAGTCAGGGTGTGCTAGGCCCTTTGCTCTACAACAACTAAGTTTAGTAGAACTTAAGTATTCTAAGTCTTGTTATATGTACCTATAGGTACCTATGTGATCTTTCAAATGATATCGCAAAGATTACAATTGGCGTGTGCAGAGTCTAAAGGCACACGTGTGCACTCATAGAAGTCAATGGGTGCGTAAGAATAGAAAGTTAAAGGTTTGGGAGTCTTCCGACTGGACTAGAACTTAACCACTTGAAACTAGGACACTAGGAGTGTAAACCTTTACATGAGCACCGTAGTACTCGCGTTACCTAACCCACAGGAAGCGGGTGCATAGGACCCAAAGTGTGTCGGGTTTCTTCGTGGAGATCTATGGAGCCTTTGAGTAAAGATGCTGCAGGCGGCCAGAAGAATAGAGTCCGGGTGGATCCAAGGGTGGATCGAAGATGTAGAGGACCTGAAAGCAGAGGGGACAGAGTCTGGGTCACTAGCCAGTGACCAGGAAGGAACCAGGCGATGTCGCGAAGCAATCAGGTGCTTGTGGGAAGCTTGTCTCTGCAGCCACGTGGACCAGGAGGCGTCGATGATGACCAGGAGGCAGGCACGGACTGTCCCACGAAGGCTCTCGCTGTCGGCGGTGTTGACTTCAGGATTGGAGTCAACAAGTCTTGGCAAAGGCAACCCACGCAGGATACGATGTAGTCTTCTTACTCAGACCAGCAAGGTCTATGGGGCTGCTTCTTTTGAGGGAAGCAAGGGCCAGCCTGGAGCAACCAGACCAGCGTTGTAGTTTCAAAAGATCGTCGCCAAGATGGCCACTAGCCAATGGGCAAGTGACCGGGCAGACGCGTCGAGCAGGAAAATGCAAAAGTGCCCCACGCAGAACTCGTGGAGGGTGCAGGGCTGATCTTTGGTGCAGATGCTGCTTAGGGCTGGGGCTTCTCAATCCCCAATGCACAGCTTCGAGGAGGCCTCGGGGGCTGCACAGTTAGCAGGTCGCAGACTTTTCAAGATGGCCAGTCCCCCGTCTCTCGTCGCCTCCACGGGTCTCAGCTTTGCAGGGACTGTGGATCGGGCTGTTGGATGTCTGGGAATCCGGTTCTTGTCAGGCTCTGGGCTCGGGCTCCGGCGGGAGGCGGCGGCAAAGCAGGTCGTCGATCGCTGGATGGTGCCTGCTTGTGAAGGGTGGTCACTCCTTGACCACAAGGGAGATTCTTCAGTCGTCTTCTTTCAAAGTAGAGTGATGAAGGTCCAGAGTTTCCTTTCAGAGTTTCAGTCAGGATAATCTAAAGTCCTGTGACTCAGCTCCTACCTATATACCAATCTTAGGGGCTGGATTACCTGCTAGGTCCCTCCTACGGGTGGGACGAGGGAAGGGGGTGGTTACACCCCTTTCCCTTTGTCCAGTTTCGCGCCAGAGCTGGGGCTGGAGTGCCCCAGCACCGGTTTGAACTGGCCTATGCATGGGACACCTTGTGTCCCAGGCAGTGTCTCAATCCTTTCAGCCCTCCCTGTCCCAATACACAAAGTCCTGTCTGGGGTGGTGCTAGCACCTCCCAAGGCAGGAAATCTATTGTCCAAGCCTCCCTCGCTGGAAGGACTACCAGCAGCAGGAGGTCAGACTTGTGTCTGTGGCAACAGCATCCATTTGTGATGCTGAGGCTCTGGTTAACTTTAACCGGGAATAGTAGGAACAACATGTCTTCTCCCTTTAGAAGGGTGGAATACTACCCCCGTCGCCAGGACTAGCGAGGGGGTAGTATTCTAAATCGTATGACACCTTACTCGACATGTTTTGATAAAGCCAAACCATAGTTCGCATTTAACCGGGAGGTTCATAATGCACTTAAGAGTTTATGGTATGGCAATATCCTAGAACAGCTATAAGGACATGGTTCCGAAAGCTGCAGACAGGCTCAGCTCATGCTAGAGCACCATCTCAAATAAAACCAAGCACTCTGCCTTCAGGATTGTTAAGCCTGCCATAGGAGTGACTTATAGGTGTATATGTGTCCAGACATAAGGTTAGATATAGGTATACTATATCTAAGCAAGGGGTGAGTACACGACCTTGCCCCAGCTGAGTGATCAGCCAGGTGTGTCAATTTGGGTGACCAGCCAGGGGTGGCATAATACATGCTGCAGCCCCTGGTAGGCCTTGGATGCAACTCTTCCCTGGGTACCTATAGTACACTGTACAGGGGCTCATAAGGTGACCCAGTATCCAATTGGAGATGTACCTAGGGTACATGGAGTCCATTTTAAAGAGAGAGCAGATAGCCTGGGGCCCTGATTAGCAGGATCCCAGGCCAACTAAGTTGAAAACCAGCTAAACACTAGGCAAAAAATGTGGGGTAACAATCGTCAGGTATCCACCTTCCTACACTTGGCATCAAAAGAAACTCCCTCTCTATTCTACAATGACACTAATAATGGCTTTTGGGCATAGCAGAGCCTGATGTATCATGCATAGGTTAACATCTGCATACCTGTTTCTCCGTCCACCTCCCCACTTCGAAATGTATATGTGCACATTGGCTTAGAACCTAACTAACCAGATAAACACAAACGACACAGGTTCAATTCATACTGCAGAAAGGATATTTCTGGCACTTTACCAACACCAGCTTACATCTTCAGTCTGTTTTTTTATTTTAAGGGTGGATGCATCACATGGTCATTGGCTAGCGTGGCTCAGTGACACACACTCATCATATGTAATCATCCTACCCAATTTTCACCTTTATCTGTTACACCATTCTAAGGCAGGAACCAATACACAACATTAGGGCAAGAACTGGCCCCACTGCCTAAAGTACACAACGTCAGAGTACTGTTGAATTCATTTAAGCCCTCCCCCCAAATCAACGTGTCTCCAAAATTAATTTTCTTTTTCGTTGAGGATAGCACCAGCACTTAATTATCGTGCAAACTGAGCACCAGTTAAGGACACATTGATTTCTTTTGTAGGCAGATGGAAATTGAGTGATTTTCCCAGAATCATAGGATGTTGAGCCAACTCTGGAACTCAAACCTGGTTTCCCTGCTCCGAAGTCGGCAGCTCTGGCCATTACACCACACTCTCTCCCCACTTGTAGGGTTTCATTTTTTGTAGTTCTGGTTCTGCTTTAGACGGTGCTAACAGGAGAAATATGCTGGTCCAAGCAGCCTCGTGATGAGAGCCCCTGCACTTATGTTTTAAAAAAAATTACCCACTGCTAGTAAGACCCCTAGTTTTAAGCTTATTGGACTGGTGAAACACCCTTTACTAAGAACTGTTGAAAATGCAGAGAAGACAATTGTGAGGGGTTTGCTCTTGCAACTTGATAAGCACAGGCATGGTAAACTGGCTCCCTGGATCTTCCAAATAAGGCAGAGACCATCATGTGTTCAAAATGCTTTTGGCATTAACACCAGCAATATACTGGTTTAATTACGGGGGATAAATAAATGGGCAAACATCACGTGTTATTATGCAGCTCTCTATGCCAAGAGGTAACCCCAGCACTGATGTAATTGCCTCTTCTCAGTATTTCATCCATATTTAGCCATGTACTCCAAATGGGCGTATAAGTTGCACCAGTGGCTTAAACATATATTGACATTGTTCTCAGAAAGTTCCCTGAAATTGGGCATGTAGCTACAGAATTGCTCAGACGTAGGTAGTGCAGGAATTGGGAAAAAGCTACTCTGGAAACCCATACATTCTGGGTCAAAGTGAGGCAATGGAAAGAGGTTTTTAGTCACGAGGGTCAGAGTCATGAAAAGCAGAGTCTGACAATCAATCTATATGTTTTTAAACTCTACCCCAAAGAAAATGTCAACAAGGACAAATCTGACAGTAAACCTGTTCTGGCTTACTCCATTGGTCACTAAGAGGCTGCATTCTTATGTGATTATGCATATCTTATGTGATTAAGGCACCTGCTGAGGAGACCTTTGTGTGCCCAGCAAATTTCAGGGGATAACAATGATGGGAAGAGTTAATTCTCTTGCTTGAGAGATCTGCGTTTTATATAGTCACCGTTCTGACTCATAATGATTTATAAAGTGCATGGTTACTCCATTCGGAGCAGTACAGAGGGTTAGTGTGTTTCCTGCAAAACACATTGAGTAGCATGCAGGTCACAGATGTGTATTGTATGCAGATGGGTAAGTGGGGTTACTGCTGTTGACACAGAGATCTCTTGTTACTTGCAATTCATAAGCTGCAATCCTTCCAATATAGCCAGTGGTTCTGCCTCCACTCCTCCTAAACAATGACTGTCTGCCTTTTCCAGTTGGTCGTCGCCTTCGCTTTTTTGTACATCATTGGTTGGCTCTTCCGGATGCCTGGGCGGTGCAGACAGTGTAAACAGGTTATCGGATCGAGTTTTCCTCTCCTCCCCCTCTGGTCTTCCGGGAGACTCCTCTGCCTCGTCATCCTCTGAGGCGGACAGCTTTGCTGGAGGGTGTGCGGCTTCTGTTGGAGAAGGCGGCTATCATGGAGGTTCCTCCTCTGGAACGGGGCCAGGGTAGTTATTCGGTCCTCTTCCTGGTCTCCAAAAAGGATACAGCGGACCTGTACCCTGTTTTGGATCTGAAGAGGGTTAATCTCTACATTGCCAGGCCTTCTTTAAAAATGGTTACTTTGCTGTCTATCCTGCATCTGGTGCTTCTGGGGTGTTTCCTTGCCTCACTGGACCTGATGGATGCCTATCTGCACATGCTTTTCCATCCTGCGGATCAGCGATTTCTCCGTTTTGCTGTCGACTCCCTGAACTTTCAGTTTCAGGTGCTTCCTTTCGGCCTTTCATCGGTGCCAAGGGTTTTCACAAAGCTCTTTGCCCTTCTGGTGGGTATTCTCCATTCCAGAGGTCTTCAATTTTTTCCCTACCTGGATGATTGGTTGATTGTTTTTCCTTCTTTCTCTCAGGCTCTGTCTGATGTGGACCAGGTCTGTCGTCTTCTGGAGTCCTATGGGCTCCTAATCAATCACAGGAAGTCCTCCCTGCTGCCCTTCCAGACTCTGAAGTTCCTAGGGGCTCTCTTCCGTATGGATCTGGGGATGGTGTTCCTCTCCCAGATCTTTGCTACGGAAGTGGGTTGTTGTGTCCTATCACTATTACGTGGGCAAGTCCTGTTCATTACTGCCTGGGTTGATACCTTCACAGTGCTTTTTTCCCAGACCTAGGGGTGACTACTATCCTCACTACAGGGGACCCTTGTTTGCTACAAGTATTTTCCTCTCCCAGGAGAGACAATCAACTTTGTTCAGACACCTTTCATTGGTTCTGTCCCAGTCCCAGGTGTCTGCCCGACTCTGGTTGCGGAGTCAGGGGGAGATGGCTTCCACTCTGCATCTCCCCACTTGGGCCCATCTGCATTTGTATCCCCTCCTGCATCACATTCTGGCCCACTGGGATCATGCCTCTAAGGACTACGACGCTTTTATTCCTGTTACACAGGGAATTCGGCCTGCTCTCCAATGGTGGTTGTCCCCTCAGTCTCTTTCTCGGGGTTTCGACCTTCTTCCTCCTCCGCCTCCGGCTGTGATGGTGTTATCAACCGATGCCAGTGCTGTGGGCTGGGGTGCGGTCCTGGGTGCTTCGAAGGCTCAGGGTCAGTGGTCCCAGTTCGAGTCTCTCCAGTCATCGAACTTGGAAGGATTTGCAGGCAGTGTGGTTGGCTCTTCTGTGGTTTGCTCCTCTCCTTCTGCGCCGTGCCATCTCTGTTCAGACCGACAACCAAGCCAATTGTCTAGACTCCCTTCCTCCGTGAAGTCTTATGACTGGCATTGGAAGAACTTCTCCTCCTGGTGCCTAGGGAAGGGTCTGCTTTCCTCCGCCTGTGCGGCTGTACGGGCGCTGAACTTCTTAAGAGATGGGGTTGTCCTGGGGCTCAAAGTCTCCACTCTCCATGCGCAATGGGCTACCATTCCTGCTTTTGAGGGTTCTTCTGTGTCTTCTGTCCCCCCTTTGGTGGCTAGCCTCTTACGGAGTTTTTTGATTCAGTGTCCTGTCTCTCACTGTCCGGTCCCGGCCTAGGATCTTCCCCTGGTTCTGCAGGCCGTGACTGGGCCCCTTTTGACCCTTTGCTCTCTGTGGACCTTAAGTTCCTTACGGCTAAGGTTTTTGGTGGCCATTTCTTCTGGGCGGCGGGTTGGTGAGCTGGGTGCTTTGATGGCTTCCCCCCTTTTTTGCGTTTTTGCTCTGACAAAGTGATTCTTTGTCCTAGGCAGTTTTTTCTGCCCAAGGTTTTGTCTTCTTTCCACTGTCAGTAGGATATTGTCCTCCCTGTCTTTTTTCAGACCCCTCCTCCCCAGAGGATGTGGTTCTGCATTCTTTGAATGTGTTGAGGGCTCTCCGCATCTATTTGGATCGGACCAGTGCCTTTCGTATGGTTGATTCCTTGTTTGTTACCTACAGGACCTCTGGGAATGGCCTTCGTCCTTCCTTATCCACCGTCACTCATTGGGTGAAGTGTGCTGTGGTTTCGGTTTATGAGTCCGCTCACTGTCCTCTCCCTTCTTCAGTCCAGGGTAGGTCCACCCGGGGCGTCTCCTCCTCCTGGGACCTGTTCTAAGGTGCCTCCTTGCGTGACCTTTGTAATGCTGTCACGTGGGCTTGTCCCCATACCTTTGTTTCCCATTACCCATTTCCGTCTTCAGTTGAGGATGGCGGCCTCGGCTGCTTCTGGCTCTCATGTCTTGTCTGCTGTACATAGTTTATGATTTACACAGCTTTCTTTTTGATTAAATTGACCTGTTTGCTGCAATTTCTGGTCTTTCTTTCTTACAATCACTGTGTGCTTTGGTATGGGCTCACTGTTAAGGAATGGGACGGGAAGACAGACGAGGAGGTAATGCCCGTTTACTCACTGGTAATCTCCATTACTCCGAGTCCTGGTCTCGTAATATGCATGGCAGTGTCGCAGTGGCACCCCCATGCATATTGCAGATCCCTGGCGGTTGCGGCAGTCCCAAAATGCTCCAACCACACCTTACATTGGGATAAGTAGGGCTACAAAAAAATAAAAAACAATAGGTGCTATTTAAATCGTTATTTGTGTAATTACTCATACCGACGATGAATGTAGCATTCTTACAGAGCATAAACAAAGTCAAAACCTGCCTCTGAATCGCAGTTTCTCTTAAGTACATGTGAAGTGATAAGCTGTGTGCCTGTTTTCCCTCCTTTGCATTGGCATTTTGGTGTTAGGCTCCAGATAGCTCCCACCAGGATGATACTCAAAACAAAGAAGAGGTGATGGCTTTTTAAATCAGACCATCGTTCTAAGGGAAAATAAGAAACCCCTTCATTGTATTCAGGTAGCTGAATCCTACTCATTTCCGGCACTGACTGCAGGTCTTCTTTAGCATCAATGAAGCAGACTGTCTAATAGTCTTGAGAGATAAGTGCTGCAGGTCTCTGTGGGCTGTTTATAATGAACCCTCTGGATTACTTCATGAGCCAGGAACTTGGCAGCCAGTATTCATTGCAATTGTTTAATTGTACTTGATGTAACTATGTTTGCTTTAATTTCCATGCTGCATTTACCTTTGCCCTCACTTTTCTTCTTTTATTATACATACCAGTAAGCATAATTGAAAACAGTTGTCAGATTGCAGAATACAAAAAAGGAACATACTTTCATGATTTAGCAAGGAAACAATATACAGCTCTATCAGATTTACAACTCTGGCATTGCACAATTTTATGGGGCTGAGTGTATGTTATCCAATGTTCTTGACCTTTTTTCTGTTTGTTATTTCATGTAAATGGTTTATTTCATGTAAATGGTTATGACTTAATTTAACTGATCCCACTTTTCTTTAAGAAATGTACCCTTGAGCTGGGTGAATTCTGACTAGCCAAGAACTTAAGATAGAGGAATTTCAGCAACATGACATTTTCAGCTTACTTTGTCTCGTTTCTAGTACACAACTAGAGCATAGGCACCACAATGCCTCCCCGTGGCTGACTGGTTACCTTTGGCATCTCTTCTCACTCCACACACCAATTGGCCAGAATAAGTAATCATTCCTCCATTCTGATCACAGACCACTTATCCTACTCACAGACACAACATATTGTATCACGGGCCAATTCTCTATCTAATCAATCAATTAGAACATTTGTAAAGCGCACTACTTACCCGTGAGGGTCTCTAGATGCTGAGGGGTGGTGGGGGGCGGGATACTGATCAAATAGCCAGGTCTTGAGGAGTCTTCTGAAGGTAAGCAGGTCCTGGGTCTGCCGTAGGAGGGTGGTGAGGGTGTTCCACGTCTTGGCGGCGAGGTGAGAGAACGATCTGCCGCCGTTGGTCACTCTTCGGTTGCGGGGGACTGTGGCGAGGGCGAGGTCGGCGGAGCGGAGCTGGCGGTTGGGGGTGTGGAAGCTGAGTCGTCTGTTGAGGTATGCTGGTCCGGTGTTCTGGTTCCGTGTTGTGGAGTGCCTTGTGTGCGTGGGTGAGGAGCTTGAAGGTGATCCTCTTGTTGACGGGAAGCCAGTGCAGGTCTCTCAGGTGGGGTGTGATGTGGCTGCGACGAGGGATGCCAAGGATCAGGCGTTCCAGGCATTTGGGATGCATTGAAGTGGTTTCAGGAGTTTGGCCGAGGCTCCTGCGTAGAGGGCGTTCCTGTAGTCTAACCTGCTGCTGACGAGGGTCTGGGTGACCGTTCTTCTTGTTTCGATGGGGATCCACCTGTAGATCTTGCGGAGCATGCGGAGGGTATTGAAGCAGGAGGACGAGATGGCGTTGGCCTGCTTTCTCATTGAGAGAGTAGAGTCGAGGATGAAACCCAGGTTGCGTGCGTGGTAGGTGGGGGTTGTAGCTGCTCCCAGGGCGGTCGGCCATCAGGAGTTGTCCCAGGCTGAGGGGGTGGAGCCGAGGATGAGGACTTTCGTCTTGTCCGAGTTTAGCTTCAGACGGCTGATCTTCATTCACTCGGCGACGGCTTTCAGTCCTTCGTGGAGGTTGGTTTTGGCAGTGTGGGGTCCTTGATGAGGGAGAGGATCAGCTGGGTGTCGTCGGCGTAGGAGATGATGTTGAGTACGTGTAGTCGGGCGACCTGGGCGAGCGGTGCCATGTAGATGTTGAACAAAGTCGGGCTGAGGGATGAGCCCTGGGGTACGCCGCAGATGATCTCGGTGGCTTTGTAGCGGAAAGGGGTGAAGCGGACGCTCTGGGTTCTGCCGGAGAGGAAGGAGGTGGTCCAGTCCAGAGCCTTGTCTTGGATTCCAGCGTCGTGGAGGCGTGTGCGTATGGTGGGGTGGCACACAGTGTTGAAGGCTATCTAACAGGCCATGCTCCTCTCTGACGAGCCACACCTTCAACCTCAGACTGCACTTTAAGCCAGTTAACATCACCTCTTTCCCGCTCATCCTTGCCATTTTGTCTCAAAGACCATTTCCTATGCCTAATAGAAATCCTGATGTTGTCTATGAGAAAACACATCACGATGGCAGAATCTCCTGGGGTTCCATTGATTATAGGGACAGGTAGGAACTTAATCATTCTCTCCTCCTTATGGCAATTTTGTCTGTCTCCATTCTGGTTTCTCCCTGTGGCGCTTTCTTTCTTTACCCTTAACTTTCTTTACTTTTAATCTTCTGGTCTTCCCTCCTTTGCAGAGGGAAGTCAGGGGGCATATGTACAAGGAAATGGCGCAAATTTTGCAGCACCACGCCATTTCCAAAATGCAGTGATTCACCAAATATACAAGACTACAGCGCACCCCTGTATCTGCAGCACATATATAAGTAGAAAATCCCCATTATTTAATGATTGTTTATGTGTTTATGTGCATGAAGGGACACCTTCATGCACAAAAACAATCATTAATGACGGTTTGCTCTTTCTATTTTGCAGCACACATGGAAAAAGCAAAAACAAGGAGAAATAAAAGTATTTCTCATTGTTGCGCCATTCTAACACCTGCTATTGCATGGCGTTCGTTTTTAGCGCTGCTTCAGATTTATAGACGTCAGACGCGGACCCTGGAAGCGGCTACGGAGTGGAACAGACGCAAGACGACCCCCGGATTATAAACTAAATTAACAAACGTCGGTTTCAATCACCCGAACAAAAAGGAGAGAGGCGATTCTCATTGATTACGGCACAAATCTTTGCGCCGTCCCCTGGAAAATAACGTGGCTAATACACAGCCTGAACAAAATAGAGAGAGATTGTTCCCCATCACCACGGCACCATTCTCCGCGCTTAAGCCATTACTTACTCAGTTTGGGATAGTCATACAAGGCGCCCCGAAAACTAACAACATATCAAATAGAAGCCAATGAATAATGGAGCGTTCCGTGTTTGGCAACATTAAAAGGATACCTCCTTAAAAAGTTCTAGCATCCCCGAAGCGGGCCCCCATCTTTTGAAGAGACACACTACAAAAGGTGACCAAATACTTAATTTTCTGAAGTAGAGAGCACACATTAAATCTAGTGGAAGAAATAGAAGCTGAGTGGTCCTGAGGAGAACTCCCAAACAGATAGGAGTCCGAAACACATAGACCATTTTTGTTCCAAGCCATACGATTGTGAAAAAGAAATTAGAATTGTCAAAACAGTTAGAATTGGTGAAACTTCTTACTATGGCTGTTTTTTAAGATAGGAATTCAAGACAGAGTTTCTTGTAAGAGCTTAGATTCAAGGTGTGTGTTTGTGGTATGATGAATGATTGACAAGTAAGCCTAAAGTTTGTGTGTGAAAGAGATAGGAGAATGCTGAGAAAAAGCATTTCGAAAGTATTATTGTGAGTGGGATGTCAAAAATGATTCAAAAATGTGTTAAAACGTGTACATTTTGATATGTAAAATAATTTAAAAAAAAGAAAAGATTTATTTCAGACAGAAAAAGAAGTCTAGGGGTTATATTGTTGGATGCTCAGTATAACTACTCTCAAAAAAGAATTGAAATAAGGCAGCAGTACTGGCATTTGGTAAGTTGTTTTGTAAATCTGGGGCAGCGTCAAAAAGCAATGGGTGTTGCAGTGGAACGCCCACAGCAACACCCATTGCACGCCCCTTTCACGCAGTTACCTGCGTGAAAGGGTACCATATTTACACAGCTGCATTAAGCCACAAAAAATGGCTTAATGCCACTTTGTAAATATGGAGCAGGCATTGCGCCACCGGAACGTCGGTACAAGTGCAGTTCCGCTGCTGCAATCCATTTGTATGTATGCCCCAGAGTATTTGAGAAGGATGGAGAAGGCAGAGAAAAAGTACCAGACAGCAGGAGAGCGCTGAAGAGACAGAGGAGCACTGAATGGAAAATCGGTGTTGCAGAAGAACAGGATGTACTGGGGAAGAGAAGAAAGGGGGCAAAGGCAAAGGAGAATAGGAAGTAGGGCATAAAGATAGCCTAACTTATAAGTAATATAAAATGAAATCTGAGCTGAGGTGGAGGAGGCGGCCTTGTGTTTAATTGACCAGCACTTTGTAGCATCAAGTAGCATGCTTTTCAACCCTATCACTGCAGGAGGTAGGCTATCATTTCCAGCAGCACTACCGTCTTCGGATTTTAGCCTGAAATCCTACTGCGTTTAAATCCCTGCATAACACCATGCATCAATTCCTTTCATGTGAAATGCGAAGAATATAAAGAAGCTTCAGAGAAGTCTGTCAGAGCCCTCCTGTTAAGCTTTACGGTCTTTCCAGCCAGTGAGGGGCCATGGGGTTGGGGGTATGTCACTTTATTCATTGCCACCTTAGTGCCATACAGTAGGTTTTGTACAGGAAGGGTACCCTTTCTGTACAAAATACTATGGCTAGACAAGTTAAAAAACGTTTTCTACTTTGTATGTCAGCTGCACAGCGCAGCACACATCCAAAGTAGGAAACAAAAGGACAAATGACAACATTTCTCCTTTTAATTCCTGCTTTCCAGGAGCGTTAAGTTTTGGCGCTAAATCCTGTCTATCAATATTAGTGAATAGGTTTAGCATCAAAAAGCATGGGCGGTTGCATGGGAACACCCATTTACCACCCATGTAAAGCCCCCTTGATGCAAAGTAGCGATTTGCGCTGCTTTGTGTTACTTTTCCATACAAACTAACGCAGATTCCAATTTGCGTTGGTTTATTAATCCCAAAACAGGTTTATTGTCGGGTTACATGGAAAAAGTAATGCTAACCCGACGCTAAACATTTGAGAATCTGGGCTTTGGAATCTTAATGTAGGATTTAGAGTGGCAGCTGCAATACCATGGGGCGTTAGAGGCCCCATGTCTAGCTATATTTAAAGTTGCCCAATGCAGAAACTGCTATTGCCACAGTTTGCGGCGGCAGAAATAAATGTAAACTAGTGATCAACACTTTGCGTTTTTTCCACAGACAAATCTCCAAAGCGGGTGGCGGTGTTTAGCAAATTAAAAACCCAAAAAAATAATGTCCCTTTCATTCTGGGAGCTTTCTTCAAATGCATTAGTGTCATTTGTTTATTCTCCAGTATTGGGTTGTCTTTCATAGATTCACATGCCTGAATCATTCCCCGTCGTCGGAGTGGGAGTCCCACGGTACATAAAAAAGCAGTAATATGCCATAATAACATAGAAAAAAACTTGGTATTAACCAACCAGGAAGTAAAGTAGTCCAAGCCAAGGTACAGGAGTAAAAACTTCCACACTCATGACTATCCTAGTCATTTTGTATAGCCCAAACTGCAGCCAATCAGGCGACAGCACCCACCAGAAAGTTCTCCCCAGAGGCTCAGGCTCTCAGATTTTCTACTGCAACAGAAGGTCTGGCACATCAATCTATTGGAGCTCAGAGCTATCTTCCTAGCCCTCAAGTCCTTTGGCGCAATCATTCAAGGGGCCATAGTATTGGTTCACACAAACAATACTAAAAGTATGCATTATTTGAACAAACAGGGAGGAGCGCGGTTGGTTCGTCTGTCTCAAGAAACCCAGGAAATATGGGCATGGCTAATACGACACAGAATCAATCTTTTGACTGTTCATGTACCGGGAACTACAAACGTTCTTGCGGACACCCTCAGCAGGTCAACGGTATCCACCAACGAATGGGAACTACATCAACCGACGGTGGATCGGATTTTTCAACAGTGGGGTCATCCAGATCTAGACCTCTTTGCGACCAAGAAGAACAACAAATGCCTGTTCTTTGCAAGCTGTCATCCCCACAAAGACTCTCAGGGGAATGCGTTTTCGATCAACTGGTCTCAAATATATGCTCACGCCTTTCCTCCGATACCGTTGGTTCCCAGGGTTCTCCGGAAGATGAAGAAAGAACCGTGTCACCTGATTCTCATCGCCCCCAGGTGGCCTCGCCAATACTGGTTCCCCGAGCTCCTTCTCCTATTGAAGTGCGAACTGATTCAATTTCGACCATTACCGAATCTCCTCTCCATTCAGGATGGTCAGATTACCATCCGGACCCGGCTTCTCTGAAATTAGCGGCATAGCGCCTGAGTACCTTGAATTCTCCCATCTGAATATCTCTGCAGATTGTAAGGAGGTACTAGCCAAAGCAAGAGCACCTGCTAAGATAAAGACATACAGACCTAAATGGAAAAGATTCTGTATCTGGTGTCACTCAGCTGGGATTCATCCTTTTCAAGCAAGCAAGATATTGCCTTTTTTCTTACACCTGGCAAGATCAGGTTTATCTCATGCAACACTAAAGGTGTCCCTAGCAGCCATTTCAAGGTATCGCCAGGATGGGTCCACTTCTCTTTATTCTTCAAGAATAATACGGCAGGACTTTTCAGAATGTTTCCTCCAGTACTTCATCCACCTCCGTCATTGCATCTCAATATAGTGTTAGCGCAGCTCATGCGCCACTCTTTTGAACCAATTCACAGAGTGGATTTAAAATTTCTAACATGGAAAGTGTCTCTTTTGTTAGCTTTGACTTCATCTAGAAGAGTCAGTGACGTCCAGGCTTTCACTGTCCATCCACCTTTCTTACAGTTCACGTCTAATTCAGAAGTGCTCCTCATGAACCCAAAATTTATGCCTAAGGTACCTTCGGACTTTCATCTGAACGAGCCAGTCATCTTAAGAACATTTTTCCCTAACCCGTAGTCCCCTGCGGAAAGGGCATTGCATACACTTGACATCAAGAGGTGTTTAAAATTCTATTTGCAACAGACCTCTGCAATAGGCAAATCCGATCAATTGTGTGTCGCTTATGGAAAAATTCAACAAGGACATGCAGTGTCGAAACAGACAATAGCTAGATGGATCTCTGCAGCTATTGACTTTTGCCATATTCAAGCAGGAAGACTTTTACAGGCAACTCCAAGGGCTCACTCTACAAGAGCCGTGTCTTCCTCTACTGCTCTCTTCGCTGGGGTCCCTCTTCAGCAGATCTGCAGAGCAGCGACTTGGTCCAGCAGTCATACTTTCACCAAGCACTATTGTTTGGATGCAGCCAGCGAGACTGATGCTTCAGTGGGTCAAGCAGTTCTGCGGAATCTTTTCAGATAAGGTGAGCCTCTGTTTCCCTCCTCTCATTTCTTTTCTGACGCCTATTCATGCTTATTATGTACATTCTCATGTGACTGCAAATTTCATGCTTTTAGAAATGAGACATTTTATTATATGATTATGTGTTTTTCATATGTACAAACTTATGCTACAAATAGCGTCTTCCAATCATATATATATATATATATATATATATATATATATATATATATATATATATATATATATATATATATATATATATATATATATATATATATATATAGCATTATGATCTTGAGAACACAGCTGCCTCTCCTATAAACCTCGCATTCATGTACGGACATTCTTATTCAGTTATGTCAATTCTAGCCTAGAGTTTGCACCCAACGATTCTGGCACCTGCACTTTCAGGTTATGATCAGTTGGTTCTTAGTGTTTGGGAGTAACAACGAATCTACATTACTTACATTGATGTGTTTAAACATTATGTATAGATTACCACTTGAAACATGTCATCCGTTCATGTGTTTTTTACTTAGACCTTATGAATTTTAATGCTTTTTTGTAACTTGGAATTTTGATATGTTGGTTTTAATATCCTTTTATCCAAGACTCTTTTAGAAATTTGCATTTTTGCACTTTTTGCACTTTATTTAGACTTGCACTTGCACTTCAATTTTTCACAGAGTACATCGGACTGTAATAGGAAGTTTTAAGATTTGAGGCCATTTATTGTGGAAACATGGATATAAGCACTTGATATGAGGTGAACTTTGGTACAGCTGTGAATTAGATAAGATGCTGCGTTTCACCCGTAAATATAGCAATTGATATATATATATGGTTGTAGGAAGGATTATTTTTTTACCTCCTATTTTTCAAGTGTACATATATTTATATGGATTTATTTATATTCATATGAATTTATTAGTATTTATTGGTATATTTATAATGCGAGTTTGCACAATTATCTGTTATCCATTATTGGTCCAATGCCCTTAATATGTTTTCTATGTCTATACATATGGTGACCTGTGTTGAGCCCTTTTCACAGTATATAAACACTACTATTGGCCCTTTACTGTTATGTGATCAAGGCTGCAGGGACGTAGCCGAAATGCGTCATCCTGGTGGCAATGGGGAAATAAACCACGTATATTTCACATTTCTGGCGTTTGTGTGATCTGTACCAGTTGAAGACATCGGCGATTGTGGCCGAAGTTCAGGACTTTGGAACTATATATATATATATATATATATATATATATATATATATATATATATATATATATATATATATATATATATATATATATATATATATATATATATATATATATATATATATATATATGTATATGTATATATATATATATATATGTATAGCTATCTACTCTGATTCAGGCATGTGAATCTATGAAAGACACCCCAATACTGGAGAAGAAAAAACTTAATTGTAATCTGTGGTTCTCCAGTATTGGTGTCTTTCATAGATTCACATGCAACCCGCCCACCTCCCCTCGGAGGCTCATAGGCTAGATTGGTTTACCATCACTCCTGTGCGAGAAAATCTGAGAGCCTGAGCCTCTGGGGAGAACTTTTGGTGGGTGCTGTCGCCTGATTGGCTGCAGTTTGGGATATACAAAATGACTAGGATAGTCATGAGTGTGGAAGTTTTTTCTCCTGTAGCTTGGGCTACTTTACTTCCTGGTTGGTTAGTACCAAGTTTTTTTCTATGTAATATTATTGCTTTTTTATGTACCGTGGCACTCCCACTCCGACGACGGTGAATGATTCAGGCATGTGAATCTATGAAAGATACCAATACTGGAGAACCACAGATTACAGGTAAGTAACTATTGTTCTTTTTCTGTGATATACATATGTGGGCGTGGCCGTCCTGGAGAGGGAAAGAAATACAAGAGAAGGAGAATGGCATCGGAAAGGGGGCCTTAAATAGGGCAGCACCTCAGAAGCCATACTTAATGGCAAAGAGGGAGTTTCCTAAAGCATGTTTCTGAAAGCGGCTTTGCTGTCAGAAACCCAGTGGTTGCTAGGAATATCCAGAGGGGTAGAAATACTGGAGTTATGCCAACTGATAGTGACTTATTTTGACGTTCTTTGCCTACCCTAAGCGGGCAATACATCTATGCCCATAAATATGAAAATATTTGGGTGGAGTAAGCAAATTCTAATAACAGTAGACATGCAATATAAGCATGGTCTGTTAATTGTGATTGGTACAGTAGTCCGATTTTACAGATGCATGGTAGTCATCTCATAAATCTATTTTATTTGAAACAGCTGAATACATAGGTCAGCCTCTATTTTAGTTTAAGGCAGCAGAATAATTTGGACCAGACACACGTGTTTTACCCCCTCAATGGCGTTCAGGCATGGGGCTTTTTCAAGGCTAAAGTAGATTACACATCAAGGATAATGTAATAGTTTGTCTCCAGAAGTTGCAGATGGCCCATTTAGGGTTCTGATCCTGTCCTTGCGGTCCTAAACGTATCAGCGATAGGTAGGCACCAGTGATTGCACATTTGAAAAGTACTTGTGAGTGTTCACATCATTGACTTCCTCAGTATTTTAATCTCAAAAGGTCAATATCTCTGTTGGGCGAAGGATTGGCCAAGTCTCTGTGGACCAGTGCTGAAGTGTCCCACCCAGTGATCCACAACCTCCAATGGAGGCGGGAGAAGTGAAGGTTGGACAGATGGGACATCTGTGAATTTATGACAGATGTTGCGTTACCACTCGACCCTAAATCAGGCCGTCAGTCTGTTTGTTTTGCTTCCTTTACTTCATTCATACATTACACTACATACCACAACATGGTCTCAAAGTGCACAAAAACACACAATGCAAACTTGGAACTATTAGTTACTGATACCTGAATCTCTTAAGAGTCATGTTGTCAAATTCGTCTTGTGCTTAGATTGTCCTGCTTCCAGGCGCAGGCATCAAGTTCAGACCACCAAGCTTAGCCTTAGAGTTCAAATCTTGTGAGACCACCATATACATGGAGTCAGGGCCCGCAGATAATATCCTAACTAGTCAAAATAATGGTCCTCAGGACTGGATAGTGCTCCTTGGATCTTACCTCAGACGTGACAGCTGTCTCCAGAAGGGCTGCCACCACATATGCTGTCAAAGCAATTTTGCCATGGATACCACCCTGAATGGAAACAAAACAGCTCATCAAACTTTTGACTTATGTAAAACTGGGTTCTAACTTCTGGTTTACCCCCCACTGTTTTGGTATGTAGCTGAGCTTAGGTTTTGCATTCAGTGATCTTGGTAACAGTCATATTACATACCCTTGTGAAGTCCACACAGCTAATTACATACAGCATGCAACAACCCAGGTGAGACGCAATTCAAGAACTGTTCTGCCCAAAAATGAAAGAACTTTTCTGAGCTCAAAATATCCTACCCAGCCTTCTCTACAATACAGATTTCATGATTTTGTTTATCCTGAATATTTTAGTATTATTCACTGTTAGACCTGTCAGCCCTAGGGTGGTCTTTCCCTATTTTTTTCGCCCTTGCCTCATTTTTTCCACCTTCTTTTTTGTTGGCCTTAGCTCTCCGAGCACCTTCCCATTGCTAATCAATGCTAAGGTGCAGGTGCTCTCTTACCCCAACATGGCTGCCACTGACCCCTGCTACTGGAGCGTGGTCTTTTTAGGCGCACTCTAGTTGCCAGGAGCTGGCTGTAACCCCTAAACATTGTTGCCATACCAGCCTGCCTTGCCTGCCCATAGCTAGACTAGAGAAGCTTCTGGAACCTTCTAGAATAGGGGGCGGAGTCTGTTTTTGCCGCCTTAGAGGGTGGTCACCTGACCTGGGCATATATAAAGAAGGGAGGGAAAGTTTTTAGTCAGTTGGGGCTTCACTGACCTGGGGGACCCTATGCAGGAGACTTAGGCGGTAGGGCCTAGTCAGAAACCTATACCACTGGGGTTGATAGGGTTTAGGCACTGCCCACCAAGCTGTGTAAGGAACACTGAACTAGCCCACTGATCTGGCCCAGCGGGAGGGGAACCCAGGGACCACCTGCAGTGACCTGCTGAGGAATCCTGTCAGCAGCCTTCAACTCAACCCCCCCCCCATCTCAAGAGACTAAGGAACTGCTTCCACAAAGGGGCGCCATAACCACCAAGCGCCAAGAAGAAACCTAACTGCCCACAGGACTGCTGGGCATCAACCAGGTACCGGCGCTGTATCCCCACTGCGCTCCCCTGCTCAACCTGTGCCCCCCTGTGTGGCCCTGACCTGTTCTGACCAAACTGAGCTACTTTCTAAGCGCTCCTTACTTAGCGCTAGTCCTGCCTAATTCGCCCCTCAAGCGCTCTTGTGGGTGCCATCTGAGAGGTGCTGTAATTGTGCCTCAAGCGCTCACCTGCCGAATCCTGTGAGGAACTTCCAAGCGCTCCTTTGACCATGAGGCGATGCGCGGCCTGAGCGCTGCGGGCGTCCTGGCAGCGCTGCCCCTCAACTGCGCTGTCCGCAACACATCACCGCTGCGCCCAGGACCGCCTGCTGAGCCGACACTGCGGCCATCTGCCCCCTCGGCGGCCCCGTCAGGAGAGGGCTGCCGCCGTATGCCGAGGGCCGCGCCAGGCCCGGAAGAGTGGGGGTAGAAGGCGCCGTCATCCGGCGCACCCTGGGGCCGCTATCACCACTGCATCCGGTCCCAGAGTGACGAATCCCCGCGGCGGTGTGGTCTCAGTCATTGTGTGCGTTACCTGTCTCAGTGGATGTGTGTGCTGTGTGATCACTTTACACCTAAGCCTTTGGGTGCCTACCTGCTCGGGCCAAGCTACCCCCCGGGGAACTGGGGACCCCTGTTCCTACATTCACGTTAAACCTGATTGCTTTAATAGCATTCAGGATAAGCTTTAATCTCCTAAATAAGGTATGACACACTTATATGAGGTCCATTGTTGAAGTGGTCCTGTCGACGAGGAGCATCAAGGACTGATTAACTAAACTGAGCTTCATTCAGAAGCTATGAAAATAAACTGAGCTTCGTTCAGAAGCTATAAAATCCAGCTACAACCTTTGAAAACATTTATATTGTTGTAGATGCCACCAAGTAATAATTGTACTGCTGTTTATGGAAAGATGTAAAATGTACTCTAGTGGCTAAGCAGGTTACTCAGGGTCTTATCAGTCTTATGTTCTATTATTATTATAACTTCAACTCCCTGTGCTTCCATTCCTTCTCTACCCAAACTGGGAGTCCTTAAGAATTTACTAACTAATTATGGAAAGAACAAATAGGTTATGTCATGTAATGTTATTTGGTATTTGTAAAGAAAAATATTTGACAATGCCTGTGCCACTAAAGGGCCATACAGTGTCCTTATTTTTAACATGGTTGTGTTTTCCAGTGTCTATGTCTGCCGTTGTCCCATCTCTTAGTGTCTATCCCCCAGCATCACAGCTTTTTAGTGTCCTTGTCTTTCAGTGTTTGTGCCTTCACTTGTTTGTCTCATCCCATATCCATCTCCCCCCTGTCTGTTGATGTCTGGGTTCTGCCACTCTTGAAATGTGTCTCAGTGTCTGTCTCCTAGTTTCCTAGTTTTCCACTGTCTGTCCCCCCTAAGAGGCATATTCACCATGGACTGACTCCCCTGGGACATGTGTCCCAGTGCCATTGTCTGCCTCTGTCTGTGTCTCCAGATGTCCAGGTGTCCCAAGGCAGTGTCTCTTCATGCCGCCCACTTTCTGTAGTGTCTGTGTATCACAGTATGTGTCATCTGAGATAATCTGACCTGTTTCTTGGCGTCATTTGTTGTTGTGATGTTGATAAATTTTCATCTAATGCAAAGGGTGAAACAGGTTTCCATATGAGGTTGTCATTATATATTCCAGCAGACATCTTCGGTTGTTGGAAATCAGGAGGAAGTAAGACAATGGAAAGCTATGATCGCTGCAGCTATTTGTCCATTTCTTTTCTTTTCGTTTCCTGTCTAGCAGCATTGAGAAGGTCTAATAAACAGCCTCTGTAAACAAACTGTCAGTGAGGGGCGTTTACCTGCTCAAAACATAGAGCAATAAAATTGTGAAGTGTTGACGCTGAGATCTTGTCACTTCGGTGTGAGGTGTTCATATCCAGTCTTCGCCTTTTGCAGGATATTACTTCCCATTCAGATGCTTGTACTTTAACTTTTCCAATGAACCGTGCAGGCCTGCAAGTGGTGCAGTGTGAAGTGGTTTGAGCTAAATGGTGTGGGCTCACTAACAACTGACAAGATAAAGTTTGAAAGCACCCCTTAAATGTGTTTTGTAGCAAAACAAAGATGCCAGACATAGCCCCTGGCATCAGTTCCTGTGCACCAAAGAGGGCAGCTGCTCCTTTGGCATTGTGCATTTTACAAGCATGTCCTTTTACTTATCAATATCGTAAAAGCAGAATCTACACATTCTAAACATTTTGAAAGTTAAACAGGCTTAGCAATACTCATTTAACGGGTTGGATAAGGCCGCACCCATTGTCCATGCACATACCAATTATCCTATTGCATACCTAGTCTGCCTTGATAAACTCAGATGCTATATCCCCATCCCCAGGTGGCCTACCTGAATGTCCTTGTTCAGTATCCTGCCCATGGCTGGAAAGGAACCGTCGCCTTTCTGATGCTGAATGATCCAGGCCTTCGCTGCCATCAGCTCTTTGGGATCAATAAAGACGAATCCTCGCGATTGTGCAAAGGACTTCAACACAAAGGCAGTTAACCTAGAAAGGAAACCAGCAAGGATATGCTTACTGCAGACATGCCTGATACAATGTTCAGTGCACCCCCCTATAAAATCATAACAGACAACTGCTTTCAGTTGTGAGCGCTCCTCAGATTTTCTTCTGGGATACCACTCCTCCATGTGGAGGAGCCATGTGGCCCTCCTTCCTCAAAAAAAATAAAGAAAGAAATTAAAACAATCATTGGCATAGCCAATAGGTCTCGGTTTTGGCACCTTATAAGTGTTTAGTTATCCAGCACAATATCCTTGGTGCAACAACATCAACTGTTGCATGGCTAAACATGTATAGGGTCCTAAAGGCGAGACCTATTGGCTATGCCAATGCTTGTTGTTTTTGATGATGGCAGCATAGGCCCCATAGAAGGAGAAGTAGTATTGCATTCAGAATCCTCCATGCCTGTTGAAAGGATGCTAAAAGGAATATAATCCTCTAGGGGAGCTGATAAAGATGTGCAAAGCATAGACTTTGTTATCCCCATCAAATTTGAAAGTAGTTTCAACTATAATCATCCAAGGAGAGAAATATAATCCCCGTAGGAGGTATTCAAGCATTATATAGAAAAAAATAAACCTACAGCCAAGTGAAGAATGAAGAATATGGCCAAAGCTACAAGGTGCAAAAAAATTACAGCCAGGCAACCAAATAATTCCCTTGTTAAAACATCATGAGGGAATAAGACCTGATTTTAGGAGAAAAAAAAGTTCTTTAGTATATCCTTATAGTGACTGCCAGGCTCATTATTGCAATAGAAAACTCACCCAAGTGTGAGGTGACGCGCAGTAATAACAATCTGCCACCCCCAGCATCTTTTGCCAAAGACATCATCATTTGGGTTCTTTCTTGAGAGGTTTGAGAGTGAGGAAGCAGGTTTCCGATTGGTCACAATAGATATATAGTAAATGTAATAGCTGTGCAAGGCTGTTAACCACATGAATGCTAAAGGTAATCCTCCAGGATGCTGACTTTTCTTGATTCCCATTGTTCATGATGAGCTCAGCTCGTCATCAGTGTATGGAGGTGTACATCATGACGAGCTGAGCTCGTCATGAGGGTCCAAGGAGTTAAGATTTGCTTTTTGTTGATTTGCTACCAATGTATCTTTGTTCTCTAAAAAATCAAATTAACTTGATTATCAAAAGATTTGCTTTCTGTACTGCCAAATATTTGGTGGATACTCACAAAACCTGGCACCTGATTAACTGCCCTTATTCTTAGGTTCAGGCCACGTAAGCTTTTAAAACAGAGAGGTTGCATTATTTTTGTCATCAGGAGAAACAATGGTGAGCCACAAAGCTGCTATAAATGTGGTGAAGAAATAAAAATGGGCCTTCAGGGAAGGCTTATACACAAACTGATCATCTGGGTATGTATTACGCACTCTGACATTACCACAGCACTTGAATGTTGATCTGCGTTCCTCCATCTTGCTTGACTGCCCTGGTCAGCATGGTGTACATGGGCTGGTCTAGAGCCAAATCACCTAAAAAGCTGCTTCCCCTACTCCTTCAGGTTTTGCTAGAGGCATCAGTAAGGATTGTATGTGTGAGGCAAAGCAGTCTCTGCAGTGTTATCAGCCTCCACACCACTGTGATTTTGGAAGGCAAAGACGCGACTAGATGGCAGTTCGTACCAATAGGTTCGAGGCATGTGGGCTGCTGAATTCATATCTGTGCATAGATCGCCGCCTAGTGTTGGGTCCGGATGATCGAACATTGTTGTCCTGGAAGAGTCTTCGAAGTATCACGAGATAGGTGGCTCCTCCCCTGGACTACAGTGCGCATGGGCATCGACTCCATCCTCAGATTGTTTTTTTCCGCCATTGGGGTCGGATGTATATTGGTTCCCTCTAGTCGGAATCGATTAAAAAAAAAAAAAAACTTTCTTAAGGCCCAAAGGTCTTTAGTTTTCTTCGTCGGTATAGTCTTGTGTTCGGTGCCTGATTCTTCCAGCTCGGTTCCGAGCCGGATTCCATAGAACCGCGTGCTTTTGGCGCGGAGGGCCCAGTCGACGCCACAGACCTTATCGACTACTCATCATGGAACGGAGCCCGTTCAAGAGATGTCCCGTCTGCATCTCCAAGTATCCCCACATCGACGTCCACCCGGTGTGCAACAAGTGTCTGTCGCCGGATCATGATGAAGCCAGTTGCATGGCTTGTTCCTGTTTCAGGTCCAAGAAGACGCTTAAGCATCGACGCGCTGCGCGCCTGGAGGCCCAGCAAACTGCACCGGCTCCTGTGGACATCTTCGATGCCGGGGATGATGAGGAGGGAGCGGACCGGGAAGATGGTGAAAACCTGTCGAATCCCGCGTCGGAGGTCGACTATAACTACGACACAGACGCTGAAATGTTCGAAGCTGAAAAAGTCGTCGACGAGGTAGGGGACGATGACGGGGCCTTTGGGGCCACGGAAGATAGCTCGAGCGAAGAGCTAACTCAACCTGACATTGGGGCCGTAACGCTTCAGAAGGCTCAGGTGGAGGGATCGCCACTAGGCCTTACCCAAGATCTTACAATGGGTTCTACGGCCCCGCCTTCGGGCTCGGCTACGGACATTACTATTGAGCCGCACCCTGCAAACTCGAAACCAAAAGTAAAACCAATGGTCTTGACGCAAGCAAAAGCACTGGTGCCCCCCTCGAAACCGAAAGTGCGCATTACTTTGGTTGGATCGAAGGCCTCGGAGCCGTCAGCGCCGACAAAGCAGAAGGGTGTTGTCGATCCGAAGACACAGGTCAAGGGCGTCGAGACGAAGTCTGCCACGCCGAAGACAAAGGTCAAGGTGCTCGAGCCGAGTAAATCGGCACCAAAGACGCTCAACACCAACAAAGGACTCGGTGATCCGAAGGTTATCGAGACTCCGCGTCAACAAGACAAGGCCACGAGCGGCACAACCCGCGAGTCCACGCCTAGTGGTGCCTGGAAGGATCCCGTCGGCCCGACGCAACCGTCCGCCGCTTTCTCCAAGCAAGTGGCGGACTCCCTAATGCGCATCAAGGAGAAGGGCTCGGCTGTCGGCCGGAAAGATCCTCCACCTTCGAAGCCGGTCGAGAAACTTCTCAAACCGTCGACGCCCATTCACTTCACGTTGCCGCCGAAGGTGGCAACGAAGGCTTTCACCCCTAGGATGGGCGCCAGCGTGCCCGAGAAGGTGCCCTCGGTGCCGAAGTCGACGACGGTGGTCCCCACCTTGAAGCATCGACAATCTTCATTGGAAGAACAACAAGAACACTTTATCGATGCCGAAACGGGCAGACTTTCCCTCCATAAACGGAAAATTGTCCCGGAACAGCCAATGGAGTCCTACAAAATTCCTTTAAAGAAAAAGAAGGATTCCACTTTGACTCCTGTTCTTGTGGAACCACTTTCTCCACATGCCCATGATGTCTCACCCACTTACTCTGACGTGGACGCTGGGGAAGGCGATGATGAGGATGAGTACAGCTATCCTGTCTACACAGACCCTGAAGATACCATTGAACCCTGGGCAGCTGGTGCTGACCCAGGTGATCCTCACTCTGCCCCAGACACTCAACTCTATGCTGTGAAAACGTCGCCTACAGAGGATTCAGCGGCGTTTAATGCCCTCATTGAACGAGCGGCTAAAAATCATGACGTCCAGCTCCATGCTGACCCCATTGAAGTGGACTTTCTTTTTGACACCTTTTCCGTCTCAGAAAGAACTGTCAAGACTCTACCTATGTTGAAGGGTGTCTTAAAACATGCTGGGGAGATCTTTAAAGAGCCTACCAGAGCCAGGGTGATAAACCCTAGGATTGAGAAGAAGTATAAACCTGCGCCTACTGATCCTACTTACATCAAGGGACAGTTGCCTTTGGACTCTTTTGTTGTTTCAAATGCCCGGAAGAGGGCCAATTCTCAAACAACGGGTGATGCTCCCCTCCCAGACAAAGAATCTAAGGTGTTTGAGGCATCAGGGGGAATCTGTCGCATACTTGATCTTGGATATGGAAGACTCGGCGGAGGTTCTGGGAGGTATTTCTCCCTGGGACGAAGCCGCATTGGTCGGGGTGGACCAGCGGGCGTATGATCTGTGCATATCGGTCAGCCAGGATCTTCCCTAGAATCTTACAATCAGCCGACAGGAGTGTGATGGGTCGGTATGACCCCATGTGGAGCGGATCTCTGTGAGGCTTGAGAAAGGTGACAATCACGGACTCCCGTAGCGACTGGGGCAGTTTCCCTAAATGGAGTGACGCCCCGAACATCCGCGACAGACGGGGGACCACCAAGGGAGAGAATGTTGAGTAGTATTCTAGTGGGAAGCCGTCCAGTCCCGGTGCTTTATTCCGGGACATGGCGCGTATCGCTTGGGTGATGTCAGAGGGAATTATCTTGGCATCTAGTATGCGCTTGTCATCCTCCGATATCGTGGGCAGCGTCAGAGGGTCTAAAAAATGATCCGCGGGAAACGGGGAACAGTAGGCCAGGGCTTCGTACACTTGCGTATAATGGCGTTGGAATGCCAGGAGAATCTCGGCTTGTGATTGCACTAATACACCTTCCGGGTTGATAATGTCTGTGATCGGCTTGATTTCGGTGTCCTGCTTCGCCATCCAGGCCAGAAGCGCCCCGGTTTTGTCTCTGTCTTTGTGTACCCTAGAGGCGTATGCCCTGAAATTGTACTTTCGGAGGTCAGCGCAGGCAGTCTGATATTCCGTTTTAGCCTCTGCCGTGAGCACGGCGTGTTCCTCCGAGTCGTCAGGCCGTTTAGTGAGGGCAGCCAGAGCTTGCTCCGCTGTTAAGAGTGTCCGTTCTAAGGCGCGGCGGACCCCCACTATCTGTTTGATGCATTCTCCCCTCGCCACCACCTTATACGCGTCCCACTCCACTAGTACCGATGACGCTGTGTTCTCGTTGTGCGTAAAGTAATCGCGTATGCTGGTTTTGTGTGCGTCCCTGAAAACCGGGTCCGTTAGACAGTCTCTAGGGAGGTGCCAGGTGGGGACCGGTGGATGCGGGGGGCGCCAGGTAAGACGTAGAATGTGGGCGTCGTGATCTGAAAGGATCCGTCCCAGATAATCCGTAGATGTAATCTTAGGGAGGATCGGAGCAGAGCAGAGGAAACGGTCTAAGCGGACTCGAAGGTTGTGTGGAATCGAGTGGAAGGAGTAAATGCGAGCCAGTGGGTGTAGGTGTCGCCATGCGTCAGTGAGCGCCCAGTGTGTGGTCCATGTCCTGAAGAGGGCTGCCTGCCGGGGGGCCGGGGAGTGTGTGAGGGGAGGGTGTGAGCGGTCCAGCAAGGGGTCTAGTGTGCAGTTAAAGTCGCCTCCTAACACCCACGGGACTGTGGTGAACTGGGCTAGGACGCCCGTAAGGTGATCCCAGAACTGGTCCTGATCTGTATTAGGGGCGTAAATGCTGCCAAGGAGTACCCCTTGCCCATCAAGAATTCCCTCCAGAAGCGCTTATCTGCCCTCTCTATCTACTACGCGCCGGAGCGCCCGGAAGGGAGTACCTGGCCTCACCCAGATTAATGCGCCGCGAGCGAACGCTGAATATTGTGTGGCACAAATGGTCCCTCGCCATTTGGCTTGTAGGCGAGTGAGTTCAGTAGCGTTAATGTGCGTCTCTTGTAAAAACGCTATACCGGCCGCCATGCGCCGTATGTAGGAGTACACAGAGTAGCGCTTGCTGGGCGTGTGTAGGCCCCGTACGTTTAGTGTAAGGATATTAATGTCTGAGTGGGGGACAGCCATTCCTAGGGTGATGTGGTTGGGGAAGGGGCTCCTCTACAGTTCCCGTGGGCCGCCCGTGTGTGTGTGTCGTATGTGTTCCTGCGCGCCAAGCTTCCTCAAACGTGGGGGGGGACTGGGGGAGTTAACATCAACTAGAACTTTGGGTGGGCAACTGTCCCAATACTGAGGATACGTCACTGGGGGTGGCATATCCAAACTAGTATCCCACTAGGGGAGAAATTCAGCAGAAATTCGCGGGGGTGGCAGCATGTGTCGCTGCTGGGCCTGTGTGCGGGCCGGGCTCTAGTAGGAGAAGTGTCTATCGCTCGCTGGCGCTTACAGTTATCCGGTAGATCAGTCTAGGCTTCTAGACGTCGCGCACTACAACAGGCAATCATGAAAAGGATATGTCAGTTGACAGTTCAGTTGTTCACGAGGAGGTGACAGGTTGGCTGGCCAGGGCAGCGTCCAATGTGTGTGCCACAACAAGGGGGGAGGAAATTGGGCCAAATCCCGACATAGTTCCATCACTGTCCCGGTCTTTCTCTGGGGTGAACAGGTGTGGCGGACCTTCCAGGTCTGAAGCAGGGGGTGACGAATGTAGTCCGGTGGCCGCCCGTAGGGCGTCTCGTCGTTCCTGCATGATTTGTGTGAGATCGGGTGAGCCCGCCGGGGAGGACGCCTGGCTCTTGGGGTGGCCAGATCGCACACGGCTTGCGCCCCGTCTCCTGGACCGTCTGGAGTCATTATTGCGTGCCTTCTGGGGTCCGGGTTTACGGATCAGCGGGCAGTGAAATTCGGTCCAATCCTGCGCGTCCGCCGCCGTGTCGAAGAAGAGGGCTTTCCCTTTGTGGATCACCTTAAGGCGGGCAGGGAACAACAGGGAATATTGAAGATCGTTTGCGCGGAGGCGCCTCTTGACGTCCAGGAACGTGGATCGTCGCTGTTGGACCTCTCGGGCATAGTCTGGGAACACCATAACGCGTTGGTCTTCCACCCGCAGGGGGCCCGCAGTCCGGGCCGCGCGAAGCACCGCATCCCGGTCCCGGAAGAGTAGAAACTTGGCTAGCATCGGTCGCGGGGGAAGGCCAGGTTTGGGTGCCCGGGCCGGGACCCTGTGGGCCCTTTTGATGGAGAAGTATGGTGATCGGTCGCACTCCGGGGTGAATGATTTAGTCCAGGATTCCATGTAGGTCAGAGGGTCTGAGTTTTCAATCCCCTCCGGCAGGCCCAGGACGCGAATGTTGCAGCGTCTCGAGCGCCCCTCCAAATCCACTGTGCGTTCCTCCAGGGTCGTCACGCGGCACAGGATCTCCTGCATATCTGCTGCCTGCGATTTCACCGTTGGTTGCAATTCAGTCACGATCCGCTCACCCTCCTTCACCCTGTCCGCCAGTTTGCGGTGTTCATCTCGGATTAGGCTAATGTCTGTCGTCAGGGTGCCCAATCTCTCTTCCATCGAGAGGCGAGACATTTCTATTGCCGCCAACACCTGGTCCAGTTTTGCTGATAGCGTAGGGTCGGCTTGCGATGCATTAGTCTGTGTCCATGCCCTCGTCTGGGGCATCTTCTCAACAGCTGTTTCCGGGACTGCCGTCGTCTGGGTGGCCCTCGGCTTCCCCAAGGGTGCAGCTGGAAGGAGGAGGGGGGGGGTTCCCCTCGGCCGTCGTGTGTCTCGAGGGCGGTGGGTCGTCGCCACACAGTATCGCCGGGTGGGCGGCAGTTGAGTGCCAGTCAGCTCCTTCGGTCCCCTCCGGGTCCAAGGCGAGGTTCGGTCCACCCCGGGGGGCCTCCACCGGGGGTGTCAGGGGTGGGTCGCGGTCACCGGGGCCGGCGGTTCCGGCTGCGTGGGGGTCCTCTCTTCCCCGTGGGGTGGGGCCCAGTACCCGCGTTGACCGGCCGGGCAAGGGCGGGTTTTCGTGGGCCAGGGGGCCGCTGATATTGTCTTCAGTGCGGGTAGGGCGCTCCTATCCCCAGAGCGAGGTTCGTGGCTGTCCCTGGCGTTAGGTCTTCATGGGCGCCATGTTAGGGTCAGGCACTCGGGTCTACCGGGCAGTTTGTAGAGGTGAGTGCTTCTTGGGCGCCCTGGTCAGGTGGCGGCATGCGCAGTGGCTTTCCACGTGGTCGGACGTGAGGAGGGGGCCACCGGGGTGCCAACGTGAGGTCTTCGGGGAGGGGGGGGGGGAACAGGACAGCACTCACCGCCCTCGATAATGGTGGCGGGCTTCTGAAGCGCCCAGCTCCGTGTAGGCGGCGCTCTCCTTGCGGTCCGCAGTGGCAGGCTGTCTGGTTTTGGGGGCCGATCAGGCTCCTGGCGGGGAAGTAGCTCCTAGGCGCCGGAGCCCCGGGGTGGCGGCCGCCATCTTGTGAGCCGGGGTCCCGGGATGGGGGAAGGCGTCGCTCGGTGTCCCCGCTCTCGTAGGATGTCTCCCAGTCGTCGCCTGGCCGCGTTCTCTGGGGCCGCTATTTAGGGATCCAGCGCCCGGGGGCTCAAGGGTCCGAGGCTGAGGCGCCGCAGTCAGGATCTCCGGGGGGGGGATGGGAGAGACCAACACTCGCTGCCCACGATGAGGGTGTCGGGCACTCGGGGTGGTCCGCTCCGTGTCGGCGGTGCTCTCGCCGGCTTCTCGCGGTCAGTGACGGCAGGTAGTCCAAGCCTGGGAGCCGATCAGGCTTCTGTTGGGAATGCAGCTTCGGTGCATCGGAGCCCCGGGGCGGCGGCCGCCATCTTGTGTGTCGGGGCTCCAGAGCGTAGAGAGGCGCTGTGTGGTATACACCCCCATGGGCTAATGTCGTCCCTCTTGTAGGCTCTCCAGTAGCTGTCGCTGGTTGCGTCTTCTGGGGCCGCCGTCCAGGGAGCCGGCTCTCGGTGGCTCACAGGTCCGCAGGGTTAGGTAGCATCCGCCATCTTCCAGGGTCGGCGTCCCTCGGTCCCGGCAGGGGACAGTCCGGCTTGCGCTGTCCGCCTGCTGCAGTCGCTGGTCACTCGAGGGGTGCCCCAGTGTGCGGGGGCATCCCGGGTGTTGTTTCGAGTAAGTTGAGGCTCCCGGCGATCTCGGGAACTGGGCAAGATGCTAGCCCGATCGCGGAGCCTCAGCAGGACACAGCCGCCATCGTGGCTTGCTAAGCCACGCCCCCCTTCAGGGATGGGGAGCTCATGTACTCCATTACACTGTGCAGGGACCATGGACACCACAGCAAAGGAAGATGCACATCAATGTTCTGGAACTGATGGCGATCTTCATGGCACTAAAAGCCTTCAAAGTACATCTGTACAACAAGGTCGTGTTGATCCGGACGGACAACATAACAGCCATGTACTACATTCAAAAGCAGGGAGGAACACACTCTCCACAGCTGTCTCATCTGGCTCAGAGCATGTGGAAGTGGGCCATTCAGAGAAACATCTTCCTCATGGCAGAACACCTCCCAGGCAAAGACAATCAGATGGCGGACCTGCTCAGCAGGTACAGCCACCAAATGCACAAGTGGGAGATACATCCATCGGTACTCCGCTCGTACTTCCAAATGTGGGGTCATCCAGAGATAGACCTGTTCGCCACAAAGAAGAACGCAAAATGCCAAAGCTTTGCCGCCAGGTTTCCACAACCACAGTCGCAAGGCAATGCGATATGGATGAACTGGTCAGGCAAATTTGCGTATGCTTTTCCCCCCAGCACCTCTAATACCGCTGGTGGCACGCAAGCTGAAGCAGCACTCGATGACTCTCATCCTGGTTGCTCCGACGTGGGCTCGCCAACCATGGTACACCACGTTTCTGGAACTGCCCGTGGTACCGCATCAAAGGCTGCACCTCACACCCCGGCTTTTGACGCAGAGCCATGGCGACATTCAGCACCCAGATCCGCAACAGCTCAACCTGGCGATCTGGCTCCTGAGGTCATAGAGTTTGGCTACCTCAACTTACCTCCTGACTGTATGGACATCATCCGGGAGGCAAGGAAGCCCACCACCAGAGCATGCTAAGCGACAAAGTGGAAGCGGTTTGTCATTTATTGTGCAGGCCACAACATTAACCCGCTAGATGCATCTATTCAAAACATCATTTGTTATCTCTTACATTTGTACAAATGTAATCTGGCCTATGCTTCCATTCGCATACATTTAACCGCAATGGCTGCTTACCTCCAAAACAGACAGCACCTCTCACTTTTCAGGGTGCCTGCCATTAAAGCCTTTCTGGAAGGACTCAAACGAGTCATTCCTCCGCGGACGCCACCAGCTCCGGAGTGGAACCTTAATGTGGTCCTCACCAGGCTGATGGGTCCCCCCTTTGAACCACTGCATTCCTGCGAGCTTCAATTCTTGACATGGAAAGTGGCTTTCCTTATAGCGATTACGTCGCTACGGCGAGTTAGTGAACTCCAGGCACTAACTATCCAAGAGCCATTTATTCAAAATCATTCTAACAGGGTGGTGCTTCCCACTAACCCTAAATTCCTTCCTAAGGTAGTGTCTCAGTTCCATATCAGTGTTGTTCCAAAATCCAGAGTCACTGGCGGAGAGAATGCTCCACACACTTGACGTCAAAAGGGCCCTAATGTATTACATTGATAGGACCAAGGATTTTAGGAACACTAAACAACTCTTTGTTGCCTTTGCACCACAACACAAAGGTAACCCCATTTCCAAGGCTGGTATAGCCAGGTGGATCGTTAAATGTATTCAGATCTGCTATCTAAAAGCCAAACGCACTCTCACTATTCCACCACGGGCCCACTCCACCCGAAAGTTGGGGGCCTCTATGGCTTTCCCTGGAAATATTCCTTTGGAAGACATATGTAGAGCAGCCACATGGTCTACCACACACACATTTACAAAACATTACTGTGTTGATGTGCACTCCAAACAGCAGGCAGCTGTAGGGCAGGCTGTTCTAAAAACTCTTTTCCAAACTGCTGCCGCTGGCACGGGCAGCCGCCGTTAATGGAGGGACTGCTATGTATTCTATGCACAGATATGAATTCAGCAGCCCACATGCCTCGAACGGAATATGCAGCTTACCAGTATGCATCTGTTCTTGGCATGTAGGGCTGCTGACATTCATATCGCCCACCCTCCTCCCCGGCGCCCGTAGCAGCTGCGGCATTCACACATACTTCTAGCATGGTCATCATTCACTTAGTTTCAGTCCATCTTGGCCAAAAATGGCTAAAAACAATCTGAGGATGGAGTTGATGCCCATGCGCACTGTAGTCCAGGGGAGGAGCCACCTATCTCGTGATACTTCGAATACTCTTCCAGGACAACAATGTGCGATCATCCGGACCCAACACTAGGCGGCGATCTATGCACAGATATGAATGTCAGCAGCCCTACATGCCAAGAACAGATGCATACTGGTAAGTAGCATATTCACTACTTCTCACAAACCCATCTTTACATGGAGCAGTCCTGAGTTGTAGAACTAGAGTTTACAGATTGTGTTTTTGTATCACTAGTTCTTAAAAGCATATTTCAATACAAAGTTTGAATCCCCTCTTTCTAGCCCTAAAAATCTAACTTACAAATCTTTTAATGTTGAGGTGTCCAGTGTGGATGTAGTGCCATATGTCGGAGTGCTCTAAACTCTGTGAGATGCTGGCCTGTATGTCGCACACTGACATCACTGAGGTCTATAAGCACTAGGGTGTGAGAATTGCACATCTTCCAAAACAAAAGTCCCTCAAACGTTGATTCATGACATGCAATAGTCCTCCACCACAAATAATTTCGAAATGCTCTTTTCCACCACACCCGCCCTCGTATTTGTCCTACTGCGTATAGCGGACTGTGACTACACGGAGGATTCTCACTCATTGTACTGAGTTTTCCAGACCACAAGTAGGAGCGGACTAGTGTTGGTTTGAGGCGTTTTGGGGACTGGAGAGGGAATCTTTTGTTCCAATGACCTTACCTGCTGCAGCCCCGATCAGCGCTCGTGAAAATACCTGATCACAACGGACTACACCGTGGTTATAAGGATCACACACTTCGCATGCAGTGGCAGTGCATGCTGGGATCTGTGGTTTACTACCTAAACTACAGGTCTGTGTGTGATCTTGATTGATCAATCAGGATGACCATTAAAGGCGGAGCGAAAGAGGGTACTTCTGTGGACTGCGGCTAGTGTTGGGGTGAGAGCTGGCATTTGAAAAAGGCAGTATGCCGAAACGCGTCATGCCCATGCTCAAGAAATAAAAGCTCCCTCTTTAAAGTACCCCATGGTGTCTCTCCGTTCTTTTTGAACTAAAAAGACCTTCCCCTGCATTATTTGCGTGCACGTCCTCGCGCGCTTTGGAGGGACCCGTCTCAGCGAAGGGAAAGAGCCAACCGGACAGCTTCGGCATATATATATATATATATATATATATATATATTTTTTTTTTTTCCAGATCAAGCTCCTCATCAAAGAAGACGCCGCGCACCACTCACTTCATAGTTGGTTTATGTGCTTTATTTTTCTGTAGGTTTCTCAGGTGGGAGAAACCTACAGAAAAATAAAGCGCATAAACCAACTATGGAGCTTGATCTGAAAAGTAGTATAGCGAGGCTGTCCCATTCCTTGCCGCCAGCGCTAGCTAGAGAACGCTCCCCCCGCCTGGGGCATTTGCTTATATATATATATATATATATATATATATATATATATATATATATATATATATATATATATATATATTTACGAGCAAATGTCCCAAAGGTGAGAGGAGCTTCTGTAGCTGGTGCCGGCGGCAAGGTTCAGGACACCCTCGCAAAATACCTTTCAGCAAAAACGTTTCAGTAAAGAAACACGCCGCACACTACTCCATTAGTTAAATGCTTGGGTTTATTTTCTGTAGGATCCCCACTTACGCGTTTCGGACAACAAACTGTCCCCGATCACGGTACAAACATTAGTCCATCATTACTTTCCACATTAAATACCTGTAGTCACCACATGGCAATTATGATGCATTGTGGGCACAGTAGTCTTATGGATCAGTATAATTCCAAACCATGCAAGATGAAATACCGGATCCAAGCATTGTCACGACATAATTTGTACTCTATTAATTGTAGGCTTGAGTCAAAATTAATAATCAGATTCAAAACGAGAAGCCCTTGTGGTCTCAACGCCGATGAGGAACTTTATGTACACTTATAAGTCCTGTGCCTGTTTTGCTTACTTTGCTTTGTTTTGACAGGAAAAAAGGTCTCTATTTTCGTTGAAATATGGAGAGAATGGTATATTGCAACAGTAAAGAAATTTCTGTTTCTACAACTTAAGCAACATGAATTCAATGTATGTGACATGTAGAAAATGATTTGATTTTAACTATCCATGCACTGTGATTACTGTTGATCTATAGCAGGTAACGACATAATCAATACTCTTAGGCACTTAGCCATTACTTTGTATATGGACACTCAGTCCACTACTTTAAATTTAATTTAAATTTAAATTTTCGGAGGTGATAATTCGCGCAAAATGATGTGAGCAAACTTAGCCACATCACTAACGGTCCATGGACCACACTTTGCGCTTTGGTATTCACCATCAAGTACAATTAATAGAGTACAAATTATGTCGTGACAATGCTTGGATCTGGTATTTCATCTTGCATGGTTTGGAATTATACTGATCCATAAGACTAGTAGGTGGGGATCCTACAGAAAATAAACCCAAGCATTTAACTAATGGAGTAGTGTGCGGCGTGTTTCTTTACTGAAACGTTTTAGCTGAAAGAGAGATATATATATATATATAGTTATATATATATATATATATATATATATATATATATTTATATATATATATGGGGGACTGGCTGGTCGGATATATGGAACAGTAAAGATTTGATTGGCACAAGAGTTGCGGGTCCACTTTTCGTTTCTTGCTCAAACTACGGCGTGTGAAAGCAACGATTGGAATATAAATATATATATATATATATATATATATATATATATATATATATATATATATATATATATATATATATATATATATACACACACACACACGTACTTACCTTAACTATATTTGCCATGCGTGGTAAAGACATATGTGTGGTAAATATTTGCATTGTAAAGGCTGTGTGTTAAAGGCACTGTGTGATTACAGCTGCATTGCAAGGGATATTTCCCACCTGATTCTGGCAAAGCAAGAGTTTTGTCCAAGACAAAAATAAACCAAACCAAATAGTGCCCTAGGACTCTCTTTTTGCCCTGAGAGCTCGTTCAATTACACCAAGTCCCGAGCTGACATTTATAAAAGTGTCCGGAAACTTAAATTGCGGAAGTTACACTTCCAAGCAGGAAGAATGCCAAATAAAAATGTAGGAGCTATAGCACAGACACCAGTGCAGGGAACGACTAACAGTAACAGCACACAAATTCCAAGCACACAAGACATGGTGTACACTATATTTGACATAATACATGAACCTAGCCAGCCCACTGCCAGTAGCACCTTGGCATTCAGGGAACCGAGGTCGCAAATCACAACGCCATTTAATCACCATCAAAATTCTATCCGCTAATGCTTAAAGATAACATCGACATGTTCCAGGAGCAAGTTATCTTAGACCTAAAAAACCTCAACAAAGCAACCATCAAGGCGACTCTGCAAAACAAGCATAAAAAAGACAAAAAGTCACTCCAGTACCATCAACTTATGACCAAAATTAAAAATAACAAGGAGATCGTTGTGCGAAACGCCGACAAGGGAGGCAACGTTGTCCTGTGGAAAAAGGAGGACTACATGGAAGAAGGACTAAAACAGCTTAACAACGAACTTTGTTATGGCAAAAGCAACAGAGCAGTATGAAACAGTATACATGCAGCCTTCCGGACGAAACTTATGGCTTGGCGTGAGCAGGGTATGCTGACCACGGATGAATTCAAGTATCTATGGAATCCGAATCCGTCTATTCCAATATTGTACTTCATACCCAAAGTACATAAAGACTCCGCAAAGCCACCAGGTAGGCCGATTATATCCGCCAAAAATGGCATATTTGAGAACACTTCAATCTTTGTTGACTTTTTTCTGCAAGATTTTTTTGTTAATTTGGCATCATATATCAAAGACACTGGAGACTTTCTAACTAAGATGAAAGATTTTGTATGGAGTGATAAATATCTATTGATTACTCTAGACGTAACTTCTCTATATACGTCGATTAAGCATGATGATGGGTTGCAGGCCTTGAAATATTATCTAGCAAGAAAGGGGTCCCAGTATGAAGAACACAGTAAAATGCTGATCAGCATGGTCAAGCTATGTCTAGAGAATAACCTTTTTTTGTTTCTGGATAAGATGTACCAACAACGGAGGGGTGTGGCCATGGGGGTCAGCTTCTCCCCCAGCTACGCGTGTCTTCACATGGGCTGGTGGGAGGAGCAGGTCCTCATGGCCAAACACTTGAATACACTCAACACACATATTAAAAGTTGGTTGAGGTACATAGATTATCTGTTTTTGGTGTGGGATGGCAGTGAGATGGATGCAATTGGTTTTATTGAATCACTCAACCAGAACGATTTAAATTTAAATTTGACAGCTACTTTAAGTCGTTTTACAGTTACGTTCTTGGATGTAGAAGTGTACATTGATAATGGGAAACTTGAAACCAAGTTGCACCGGAAACCTACGGCAGGAAATGCTACCCTGCACGCAAGCAGTGCCCATCCCAATCACCTAATGCAGAGCATTCCCTACGGCGAGCTCCTGCGCATTAAGCGAATCTGTAGCAATGAAGCAACACTTCAGATAGCACAGGACGAATGCATTGCCAGGTTTAAAGAACGTGGGTATAGCAATCAGTGTTTGAAGAAGGCCCTGCAGAAATGCAACTCTGTAGATAGAAAACAACTATTAGGTAACCGCAGTGCCCAGGATAACCGAGATGATACTAAAGACACGTTCAGATTCATCTTGGACTATAACAAGGAACATGCAAAGGTCAGAAAAATAATTAAACAAAACTGGCATTTGGTCAAGCAGGATCCCATCATAGGTGTAACGGTCCCAAAAACCCCTATGATAACTTACAGGAGGGGGGACCTCAATGAAAGATGCCCTAGTGGAGAATGACCCAGCTGGTCCTCCACCTAAGGGCACTTGACTCACACAGAGAAAGTGATTCTACAAGTGTAGGACATGCAAAGTCTGCCAGCATGGGGTAAACACCACAGAAATGTCCACGCCGTTTGGAGAGCCCAATAGAGTTATTACAAAAGCACTCGATTGCAAAACTGACCATGTGGTGTATGTGTTGAAGTGCCCTTGTGGTCTACGCAATGTTGGTAGTACAACTCTACCAGGCCATCGAAGGGTACTCCAGCACCTACGTGCAATCAAGAACCATGATCAGACATATCCGGTGGCCAGGCACTTCCAAAAACACCACGAGGGCGATCCAAAAGACCTAAAATACTTTTTGATCGACTCTGTGCCAAGAAGAAAACGTGGTGGGGACATAGCTAGGAGCCTTAGGTTGCTGGAAATGCACTACATCTTGAGCCTCGACAGTAACTATCCCAATGGCCTCAACAGCTCGGAGGAACTCCTTGCAAGCTTGTAGACAGCCAGATGGTAGTCAAAATCCCATAATGACCCTGTATATCTGCCATCATAAAGAGTGGCATAGTTATAAGACATACACAAAAAAAATAGCTGGATCTAATATACAAACTAGCTAAATCTAGGTGGGCCAAGCCAGGGTATTGTAGTCCCTAGTTTCCAATTATATTGGACAACAATTCCAGTTATTACAAGTGTATTTAAACACATACATGATAACAGTTGTCAATATGATTTGCCGTCGCAAGCACCCCCTTATAGATAATTCTCTCTTTTTAACCACTCAGAAATTTGCTATTTGCACTTTTGTTGGATGTCTTAAAATTTGATAGATGGATTAGTTGTGTACACTGATATGCATTGAATGGATTCCCACCGAATCTTTACCTCATAATAATCGATAGGGGGAGCGCAGGAGGTAGTTAACATTTTTCCACAATCAGCCCTGCAGGAAAATATTTATTCAGATTTTTATATGGATTTAACCATATTTATATGGTTATCATATTTATCTGTTACTTATTTACTCTTATTTATCTATTTAAGATTGTAAAGTACATGTATTTATTTTTGCACAGGTTGATTGATTGTGGACTTAACACATGCCATCCAACAATTAATGTAAGACAGAGGAGCACCATAGCATTTATGCTTGGACGACCGCGGCCCCATGGATTATTATGTTTTTACTATGTTAAAGAATTACGCTTTTAAGACTGTTAAAAAATGTTTCAAAAAGGATAATTTTGATACAAAGCAGTAGGGAATCTAATGCACTGTTGTTGTCACTTTAAGAGGTGTGGGTCTTAAACCTGAGGGAAAAAATTTAAAATACCAACAAAAAAAAAGAAGTGCTGTCAGTATTTAAGTGACTATGATTGGTGGTTGGCGTCATGTGATCAGGTCCCATGCCTGGGATGAAATACGTTATGGCTGCCCCATCCAGTTATACTATGGATTAAATTTTAAACGAATACAATTGAAGGAATTGCACTTTCGTGGCCCGTGCTCTTCGTTTGTGCCCTATGGAAAAGGGATTTGCGAAGCTGAAGAGTTCTACCTCATATATATATATATATATATATATATAAACACACACACACACACATACTTACCTTAACTATACTTACCATGCGTGTTAAAGACATATGTGTGGTAAAGATTTGCATTGTAAAGGCTGTGTGTTAAAGGCACTGTGTGATTACAGCTGCTTTGCAAGGGATATTTCCGACCTGATTCTGGAAAAGCAAGAGCTTTGTCCAAGACAAAAACAAACCAAAGCAAATAGAAGTTCCTGAGATAGATTGCTTTATTGTGGCTGTTCTGGTCCTGACAAGTCTATTATTGGCAAAAAAAAGCTTTTTTTCCTAAAGTCTTTAGTCCTGTTTAGATCAACACTCTCTTAATGTCTGGTGCGTGATGCTCACTTTACCTATAATCCTAGTTCTCCTTCTGTGGATCCTTCATTATATTCCTAAACACAGAATTGTCCCGCCCACATGTGGTATCCTCAAGCACATGTTTATAAAAGCTCTATGACACCTTTTATTTTAGAAAAGCCCATATTTTATAACAGAAGAAGCAAAGATTTTGACCGCCTGTTATAGGTGATATTAGCCAATGTTCATACATTTTCTTTAAAGAGAAGCCTATTTAAAAGAAAGAGAAAGTTACTATTTAAGTACAATTGACAAGAAAACCTATTAACAAACCCTTTTAAGCAGAGATGTGAGAAAAGAAGGGGCATGTAGCCTAATAGTCTACAGCCTAAGAGGGCTGGAAAACTGGCACTTCTCCGGAAAACCACCATTGATGCAACTGACCCAGTGCTGTTGAAATCATCTGAGTCTTATGCGACTGACCCAGTGCTACTGAAATCATCGGAGTCTTATGCGACTGACCCAGCGCTATTGGAATCATCGGAGTCTTGTCTTTCATCAATTTGATGATATTGGGAATCAAAGGTAACTGTGGAAATGTGCAAACGTTTTTGACCAGCTTATCAAAAGGATATTCCCTACCTGGGCGCACTGTTTTATCGTTTTTTGAATTTAAGCTTCTGTGAACAGATCTATTTTGGGAAGTCCACTTTCGCAGAAGGCTCCGTGCAGCACATAATCCATTTTCTTGCAAAACCATACTGAAGAGGTCTGCATCAATTTTTTTTACTTCTGGGCGAAGGACTGCCATGATGTCAATGCCTTTTGTAATAAGTTATTTCCAGATAGCCTGACCTTCAAGAAACGGAATCCTGGATCGAGTTTCTCCCTCTTAGTTCAGATAAAGCAGTGTTATTGTGTTGTCCGTCTGACTCAAAAGATAATTCTCCAGTATTGAATCTTTCATAGATTCACATGCTTGTATCTTCACAGTCGTCATGGTGGGAGTCTCACGGTAACAGAATGACCAAAGCAGTATCATAGAGATGAAAGAACTGAATAGAAAACCCCATAGGGAATGATATATTTGGTAACCAGACCTCCTTATTGTTTGGTCCAAAACTCAGCCAATCAGTAGCAAGCCCTGACATCACACTCCCCAGCAGAACTCTCCTACCTCAGATTTCCAACCGCCTTCGTGTGAGAAAGGAGTCTCCCTGAGCTCTGCTTAGTTTGTTCCTATGTGAACTTTTGTCCTTTTCAACTGCTGAATTTATTCTGGATTAAGGTATTGTGATCCATCTTATACCTTATAATGGCTGAAAGCTCTAAGAAGAGTCTATTCAGGCCTTGCAGATCCTGTAGGAAAGCCAGGCTCTTTTCAGAAGATCCTCACAAGGACTGCTTATACTACCTTCACCCCAAACATATAAGAAGAGACTGCAAGAACTGCAGAACCTTTTCTGCTAAGACATTAAGGGATCATGAGGTATGTCTTCTGTTGTGGCTTCAGAAGAAGAAGGCACCTCAGATTCTGAATCAGAAGGAGGAATCCACTAGCCAGGCTTCCAAAAAGAGGAAATCTTCCACTTCAGAAAATTCTGTGGATCCTAAAAAGATAAAATCCAAGGGAAAAGAGGCTTCTTCTCTTCCTCAAACTCCTCTGAAGAAGTCCTCTGGACATAGGGCAGTGTCTTCTGTGCCTTCATCCAGCGCTGTGGTGACCCAGTCTGTGGTTTCTGTCAAAACGTCGACGACACCGTCGACGACAACATCGTCGACGACGACCATCTCGACGTCGACGGCAGCGTAGACGGGTACCAAATCTGTTTCATCGACAGGAAAGGCTACATCTCCGTCGACGAGACAAGCGACGGCGTCGACCTCGTCGACGACGGACACCGTCGTCGGCCATCCCGTCGACGACATCGTCGTCGATCATTCTAATTCCGACAACGAGCTCGTCGACGAGAGCCTAGTCGACGGAAGCTCTGTCGACGAAGGCTTTTAAATCTCCGAAGTCAAGGACCATGATCTCTATCAGATCTTTTCACTCGTCAACGGGCCCGTCAACGATAAGGAAATCTTCTGTGTTTACAACATGGACAAAGATATCTCCACTTCCTCCATCAAACTTACTGGAAATGCAGGAATCGAACGATGAGGAATCTTCGGGAGTTGCGTATAGTCCCTCCCAGCTGCAAATCAAAAGTCAGGACACGGATGAGGAGGAAGTTTACTCCTTTAAAGATGCTTCTCAGACTAAGTCCACAAGATACGAATCTTTTCAGGAACCTTGTGACTACGAGGAGGAAGAGAAAGAACAACAACCTGAAGGAAGGGAAGAATCTATATCAATGCCTGCATCGCTTGTAACGGACTTACTTCTTATGATTAATGATTACTACCGTCGCTTCCCTGAGGCTAATACCCCTAATCCACCGGCTCCAGTAGTTCAGCCTCAAGCACCAGTAAAACAGTCTTTACCTGCAGCGCAAAGAGTGCGTTCTCCGCCGATAGTCACAATATTAGATGACTTGGCCGAGAGTGATGGAGAAGATCAACCGGAAGAGGGTGAGCTTATTCAGGACGCTCTGGCTGGAGTAGAATGGGATGAGTACATTTTACGAACAACTCCTTCTCCATCTCCCTCACCAGCGAACTCGCCTCCTAAAGACATTGGAGGGTTTCACGATATTATCGAAAAGGCTGCTAAAAGATTTGAACTTCAAATGCCGGTTCAAGAAACAAAATGTTTCTTATTTGACTTCTGAAGGTCAATCAGATCGATCCCAATCATACAGCATACATGGGATGAGGGTCTTAAAATTCTGAAGACACCAGCTTCAGTGGCAGCGTCGGTCCCAAGGATTGAGAAGAAATACCGAGCGCCAGAAACTTCGCCTGCTTGTTTGATAGGACATCCACGACCGGAATCGATAGTGATGCAGGCAGTGCAGTGAAACTCTAAAAATCCGGTATCCACATTTATGGCTCCGCCGGTTAAGGAAGGAAGAAGAATGGATGGAGCGGGAAAGAGATTTGCAGTAATGTCAGCCTCTAACATCAAGGCGGCAAATGGTATGGCTCTCCTTAGCCGTTACAACAGGCAGATGCGGTCCGATATAGCGCCACTATTGGCTCATCTACCATATGATAAAAAAAGAAGGATGGAGCAAAAGCGACCTCGGAATCCATTGATACCGCCATGGATATATTTTCGATGGCTTTTCGCCAGATGGCTGGAGCAGTGGCGCTTAGACGGCAAGGTTGGCTGAAAGCTACCTCTTTTAGGCCTGAGGTTCAGGCCAAAATAGTTGACATGCCCTTTGATGGGGAAAATCTTTTCGGGAAACACATAGACGACGCACTTCAAGGCATTAAGGCAGACACGGACACGGCGTGGGCGCTGGGGTCCCTTCAGCAGGGAAGATTTCAATCCTTTCGGAGAAGAGGAGCTAGAGGGCAATTTGGTCAAAGGTCATCATATCAGTCGAATAGATACCAGCCTTACAACCACCAAAATTACCGGAAATATCCGTCTAACCAACAGTGTCGGTCCTCAAATACCTCTTTTCAACAGCAGTCTGAAGGTAAAACCACGGCTAGAGGCAGAGGACAACAATCTACTAGACGGCAATGACTTACCCAGGGCGCCCTCCAACTGGTTGATACCCGACAACGACCATTATCTGTCTCTCTTCTCGAAGCATTGGATAGCAATAACATCAGACAAATGGGTATTGGATGTAATACACAAGGGCCATACCCTAGAGTTTGTTCAAATTCCACCACATCACCCCCCAGTGTTCAAACATCAACAACACCTCTCAGCTCTAAGAGCGGAAGTTCTATCGCTTATTCGGAAGGGGGCTATAGAGGAAGTTCCTTTTCAACAGAGAGGAAAAGGATTTTACTCGCACTTTTTTCTGATAAAGAAAAAACAGACTTCAAAATGGAGACAGGTATTGGACCTAAGGGATTTGAACCAGTACATCAAGAACATTCCCTTCCGTATGCTGTCACTGCAGGAGATCCTCTTGGTCATACGACAAAAAGATTACATGGCATCTCTGGATCTTATGGATGCATATTTCCATGTTCCAATTCATCGGAAACAAAGAAAGTATCTGCGTTTTGTAGTGCAGGGGCGCCACTTTCAGTTCAAGGTGTTGCCCGTCGTCCTAAAATCGGCACCATGGGTCTTTACAAAATGCATGGCCCCAATCGCAGCTCACCTACGATTGCAGGGCATCAAATTTTCCCCTACCTGGATGACTGGCTCCTCAAGGGTCCATCTTACAGGAAAGCTCAGATCTCATTAAACAGCTGCATGGATGTCTTTCAACGCCTGGGTCTGTGGCTCAACCTGGAAAAATCATCAATAGTGCCCTCTCAATCGCTTCAATTTCTGGGGGGCCTTAATTTGCACAAAGGAAGTAAAAGCATATCCGTCGGAGGAGCGGATTCGGAAAATAATAAATCTGGCCTCAACCCTGCAGTCAAAAAAGTACACTTCAGTAAGAATATACAAATCCTTGTTGGGAATGATGTCTTCCTGTATCCCACTGGTTCCAAACTGCCGTCTACAGATGAGGCCTTTACAGGAACTACTAGACGATCAGTGGATTCAGTCTCAGGGGTCATTTGAGGATCGGATCACCATTTCTCCTCAAATGAAGAAGGCTTTGTCATGGTGGAAGCTACGAGAGAACCTAGTACAAGGCTTATCTTTCGAACCCCAACCTCACTGTTATGTAATGACGTCAGATGCTTCGCTGCAAGGTTGGGGTGCGTATCTTCAGGAACTAGAAATCCAAGGTCACTGGTCCGAGCAAGAGGCACGTTTACACATCAACATGCTGGAACTGAAAGCAGTGTTCCTGGCCTAAAGGCTTTTCTTCCCAGGATATGCGGTTCTACGGTGCTGATAAAAACCAACAGTACAACAACGATGTTCTACCTTCTAAAACAGGGAGGGACACGGTCGAAACCACTCTCGTCCCAAGCTCAAAAAATCTGGAGATGGCTCATACGTCACAACATCTCTATTCAGGTTCAACACATCCAGGGAATACACAACACAGGGGCAGATGTTCTGAGCAGAACAGCCAGTGTGTCCCACGAGTGGGAAATAGATCATACAGAGCTACAAAGAGTCTTTCAGCGGTGGGGCACCCCAACATTAGATTTGTTCGCAACCCAGGACAACTCAAAGTGCAACCAGTTTGCCGACATATATCCACAGATGGGATCTTTAGGAAATGCGCTGCATCTGAAATGGACGGGAAAGTTCGCCTACGTGTTTCCTCCATTTCCCCTGATTGCGAGAGTACTTTGCAAAATAAGGTCGGAGCCATGCCATGTGATTTTAATAGCCCCAGCATGGCCGAGGCAAGCATGGTTTGCAGAGCTTCTCTGTGTGCAACTGGATACAGTTTTCAATAACTCAGGACCTGATCTCCATGAACAAAGGACAAATTCTCATTCCTAAAGTCCCCACAATATTTCATATCAATGAACCGGCAATATTACCTACTTTCTTTGGAAATCCTTCAACAGATGCAGAGAGGGCCCTACACTCACTAGAGATTAAAAGATGTTTAAAATTCTATATCAAGAGGACAAAACCTTTCAGGAAGTCTACACAACTGTTCATAAATGTTGAGGGACAGAGAAAAGGACTGCCTTTATCAAGATCAAGTATTTCAAGATGGATTACATCGGCTATTGTCAAATGTCATGAAAAAGCCGGGAATCCACTGCGCTCCAAGGTACAAGCGCATTCCACTAGAAAAATGCCAACTTCATCGGCCTTATTTGCAGGAGTGTCGCTGCCAGACATCTGCAGAGAAGCAAACCTGGAAGAGCGTACACTCTTTTACTAGACATTACTGTCTAGATACTGTGTGGAAGGAGGATACGGCAGTGGGTCAAGCCGTTCTACGGCGTCTATTTCAATAAGGTACCCATGTTCTATTCAGCTATGTTCTGAGTATACAAATGTGTATATATTCATATGTCTACAAGAGAATAATTTTAAGACTACACAGACTGATGAACAATGTTTGTTTTATGCTCTAACTGTAAGTGCTGGTATATGTGATTATCCAGTGATGGTGGATGGTGTCAAATGGTTATGACATCACAATGTTTAGGAGGAGAACCAGAATACTAACGTTTTATTCTGGAAACTCTATGATTTTTGGGTACTACTTGCTACTCTGATACAAGCATGTGAGTCTATGAAAGATTCAATACTGGAGAAGAAATTAGTTACTTACCTGTACACTATAGTTCTCCAGTATTATCTTTCATAGGTTCATATGCGCCCGCCCACCTCCCCGTTTCTCAGGTAGAACCTTTTACCTCTGAGTATATCCATGTCTCTCACTTGGGGTCGGAAATCTGAGGTAGGAGAGTTCTGCTGGGGAGTGTGATGTCAGGGCTTGCTACTGATTGGCTGAGTTTTGGACCAAACAATAAGGAGGTCTGGTTACCAAATATTTCATTCCCTATGGGGTTTTCTATGCAGTTCTCTCATCTCTATGATACTGCTTTGGTCATTCTGTTACTGTGAGACTCCCACCATGACGATGGGGAAGATACAAGCATGTGAATCTATGAAAAATAATACTGGAGTACTATAGTGTACAGGTAAGTAACTGGTTTCTTCTTTTTCATATATAGAAGAAAAGACTTGAGAGCAAGATGGACAGTTCTTGGCTTAAGGAGATGGATATGGTAAGATCTCCCCTTTTATAATAATGTGCTTTGAACTACTGCTGATCCATGTGTGATTTACCTCCCAAGAGGGATGCGTCCATCAGCATAGGTTGTGGCTGTGTATCCTGATGAAATGGAATACCTTTCAGAAAATGTGTCGAATAACACCATCTTGTGAGCGATTTGACTGCAGGCTCTTTGAGCGTGAATTTGTCCTCCTAGCTGTCTTAGAATTGGCACAAATGATCCCGTAGATATTGTCACAATAATCTCATCTGAAGTCGTGCATTAGGGACCAGGAAGATGCATTATGCCACAGAAAAAAAGGATGTGATGGGCCTTCGGATGAAAAGTCTTTTAGAAGATTGTGACAGTTAATATAGATACAAGAAAGACTCTCTTCTGAAGAGTACACGTGTGCATACTGCACAAGCGCACTCCTAGATAAAAGATGGACTGGACTAGGACTGATGTTGATGTCCTCTGATTTATTCTTAGACCCAAGCACGGTAGGATGGAGACAGTCATCCAGAAGTGCTGTTGAACCTCTTGAGACATGAACACATTAAAGAACATGTCTTCTAGGTAAGGATGAATGAAAAACTCTTTATTTTTTGTCATGTGCAGACTACACCACAATACATTTTGAAAACGTTCTTGGCACTGACTGAGTCCAAAAGGAAGGACTTTGTATTGCTTATGACTGTTGCCCACAATAAACCTCATGAACTTACAATGTTTCCTAGCAACCAAGATCGAAAGTTCTGCAGCAACAAATGATGGACGGAATGCTGAATGAATCAAACATTCACCCCTAGTCAACAGATCTAGGTTAAATCCATTGTTCCTTTGCTCACTACGCTAGTTTTGGCCCAGCCATATGCAAATCAGTCTTGACCCTGTTCCTCATGGGAACAGTTCAGCCCGAACTGCCATCTCAGATCTCTTGACTGGGGGTGAATGTTTGATTTATTCAGCATTCCTTCCATCATTTGTTTGCTTAGCACTTTTCGCCCTAAGTGGGATAGGTATACCCAGACGTGGGACCCTTGCTCACTGTGCCACTGGATTGAAGCTAGCCTGACCGATCCTAGGATGCTTATTTCTGGTCCAAGGAGGATCTGGCTTGGTAGTTCAGGCTGGACTGTTCCCATGTGGAGGAGGGTCAAGACTGATTTGCATATGGCTTGGTGTAAACTGGGGTGGCATGGTGAGCAAATGAACGATGTATTTAACCCAAATCTCTGGATCTATGGCACAAAGCCAGTCCCCCTTCATGTAGTTGAGCGTCCACATATACAATTTTGAGAGTTGAAACGGACCTTTCTTACAAATCAATAAGTAACAGGAATATATTCCTGTTCTTTTTGGGAGAGGGGGGAGCTTCTGTACACTACCCTTATTCAGAAGAATGTTCTATATTACATTCTTATTCAGAAGAATGTTGACTTCTTGCTGTAGTTAATCTCATTAGAATTGAGAAGACTTGGTTTAGAAGGGGGCAAGATGGCGGCCGAGTAGTCGAGGCCGAAAGCAGTAACAGAACAGTGGAGCCCATGACTACCTAACTCTTCATTGTATGGCGCTACCCGTTTGCCAGTCGGAACACGGGAGACAAACGGTAATGGCATCTCGAATATAATTGTGGCTGCGGTGCAAGCGGCTCGTCTTGCAGAGTGAACGCGGATGTTCCTTGTGCTCACCTGCGGCTCGGTGCGGCCGAACGCCCGCGGACTGGTTCCTCTCCCCGCCTCGGTCTGTGCCTGCCTCGGCAGGCTGGCTGGTGACGAGAGCCGGCGGAGATTGCGGTGCAAGGTTGACCTGAGGCGGGCTGGAGGGATTTCCTCGGTGGTGGTGGCGGTGTGGCCGGCGCCTGCAGCGTCTGCAGCCTCCCGGCATCGGCAGAGGAAAGGAAGGCGGGGCAAGGGCAAGACTCCGCACAGTGGGCCAACGGGAGCTGAGCAAGGCCAGAGGCGGATACAGGGAGCAAAATCGACTGAGTCAGAGTCAGAGGACGAGCAGATTTCAAGCGGTGAGGCAGCAAAGATTGAAAGCAACCTCAGTGCCAACAGCATAATCAGAGCAATGGCCCCCAAACTGAACACTGGTACAAAAACTGCCACAGAAAAGAAGAAAAAGACTGGGGGTGAGACGGCACCAGCAGAAGCAGAGCAGAAAGTGCAGTCCCCCCAGGTAAAGAAACAAATCGCTTCCAGAACAAGACAAGCCTTGGCTGTGGCCCCCACTGCTCCTATTGCTGATTTTTTCCCTAAAGTGATCAAGGAAAAAGGCTTAAAAAATATTTCAGTAATGGAGGGAGGGGGGAATGATCAGTCAACAGCTGAAAATTCAGCCACCCCAACACCAACACTAAACACTCGGGATGTGGCACACGCGATCAAAGATGGGCTCGAACAAGTGAAACACGGGGAAGAAATTAATAACCAAACATGGAAGCCCAATGTTATTGAGAGATTAGAAAATGATGATAGCAAACCAACCGACCAACCTACCGAAGGTGAGACAATGGTGGGACCATTATGTTGTGGACAAGTTAGCTCTGAAACAGGAAATCCTCAATTGAATAAGGCTGATATGGGCAAAGATGAGCACACAGCAGATGTTTTGCTTGAGCTGGAATCAGCAGAGACGCCTAAAGTACCTCAGGAGCATTTGGGGGGTCGTCCTGAGACGGAAAAATGCAAGGAGAACGAAAAAGTTCAGAGCGAATGCTTCTTCTCTGTGTCAGAGGGGGGCGAGTGGTCAGAGGAGGATGATAGCTCCAATCTTGGATCAGATCTGGACACAGAGAGCGATCATGAGCTGGAATCACCGGCAACAGCAGTAAAATCACATAAAACCCGAGAGAATTCTCAAGGCGAGCTGAGTTGGGACCACTCATCAGCAATGCCACTGCAGGGCAGCCCGGGAGGAGCAGCGGCTCAGATGTCGCTTCTGGAGACTATTCATAAAGAGATTTTGGCACACCGGGAGGAAGCCCGACAGGAAAGCCGAAAATCTAGAGCAGCAGTAAGAAAGATGCAGGGTGCAGTAAGGAAGCTATCCAAAGTCTGTATCAACCTGGGGGATCGAATGACCAATCTCGAAGATAGAGTGGTCTCAACAGAGGCGGAGGCTGCAGCAGCAACCAACAAAGTTGAAGCCCAGAGCTCACAAATAACAGACATCCAGTCAAAGCTGGAGGATATGGAAAATCGGCTCAGGCGAAATAACCTCCGGATTCTGGGGGTTCCAGAGGGAAGGGAAGGGTCCGATATAAGGGCCTATGTTACTAAACTGTTTGAGCAAGCATTCCCTGAGTTATCGAGCTGGGACTGGGCCACAGAAATTCAACGAGCCCACCGCTTTCCGTTTAAAATCAAAAGGGGGGCGAAGGAGGATGAAAAACCAAGAGCAATTCTTATCTTTGTAAGCAACTTTTTGCTTAGGCAGGCGATTTCAGAGAAAGCAAGACCAGATGCTAAGAGGAATGTAGATGGGGTATCCTTCTTTGTGCGTCCTGATTTCTGCCACACAACAGTAGAAAGACGCTGGCGACTCAGACAACTGATAAAACCGTTCAATGAAAAGAAGATGCAGGCCTACCTTGTAAACCCAGCCCAACTAAAAATTATCAACGACGGGAGAACAATCTATTTTTCCTCAGAAATAAAGGCCAAAGAGTATCTGGAATCTCACGGGAAATAAAGTAATAGTCGGGCAGAAGTAAAGTAGAAGCAGTAGACATTTAAAAACACACTCTAGGGGGAAAAAAAAAAAACACTGAACACTGATATATAATTGGAGAATTATGGCTGGTAGGATGCAATGTAGAGGGGGGTAAGGGGAGTCAGAAATGGCAAATGATTGGTTCTGAAAGGGCTTCACTGTTCATACTGCGTCCATCACACGCACAGACCAGGTCTGAGCGTCTCACGAGCAAGGGAGGGGGAGTGTTGGGGAAAGAGGGGGGTGGGGAAGTACAGAAAGGGAGGGGGAGGGGTGGGAAGGGCAAAAACAAAAAAAATGGAGATAAGGAGTTTTGAAATGGAATATGTCAGAGCTAGTAGTTATTCGCAGAAAATAATGATAATCAAGATTCGACAGGGAATGTTAGATCAACAATATGGGAAAAATGGCAAATACGACTATCATTAATATTTGTACGGCTAATGTAGGCGGCCTGAACGACCAGAGGAAAAGACTTAATGTAGAACACTTTGTAAAATTTAACAATATTGATATCCTTTGTATACAGGAGACCCATCTCCCTTGGGCAAAACAAAATCTGATGAAATTGAGGGGGAATGAAATTTTATCTTGCTCCACACAAACATCAAACATCAGGGGGGTCGCTATATTGGCTAAATCTTATTTGGGGGGGGCCAAACGTCATAAATCTGATAGCGGTGGTAGATGGGCGATTGTAGAACTCAACCTTGGGTACACCCTATGTGTAGTCTATGGGTCAAATCAAGATGACCCTGAAGTTTTTGATTTTCTGGAAGGAGAGTTAGCAAACTGGCCAACACCCATGATAATCTGTGGGGATTTTAATATATCAGTGGATTGGAATGATCCGGCGGGCTACTCTGGGAGGAAATCAAGGGTATTCCGAGCCTTGGATTCCCTCAAGAATTCCCATGGGCTTAAGGACGTCTGGGGGGAAAAGGAGCCTTTAGACCCAGGCTACACCTACTTCTCTTTCCCTAATGCGAAATATACCAAGCTAGATTACTTCTTGATCTCCCTCTCGGAAATGAATACGGTTGGCATCAGGAAACTCCCGAAATCAATATCCGACCACAACCCACTAATTATGACCTGTACAATTTCAAGTATGGAGAGGAAACAAAACAGCTGGTCGTTCGAGCTTAAGCTTCTGTTAGATACCAGATTTGTAGAACACATTAGAAAATGGGCAGAGGAATTTTTTGATATCAATAGATACAGTACATCCAGAAATATGGTTTGGGAAGCCTTCAAAGCCTCTTTGAGGGGGGAAACAATTAGCTGCTCAGCCAGGCTCAGGAGGGATGATAAGAGAGAGGTAGAGAAGCTGATGGATGAACTTGCAATGATAGAAAAACAGCATATTAGGGAAATTAGTATGGGGCAGGATGGTCACGGAAGCCTTACAAGAATTACCAATACCAAAGCTAACCTCCAGAAAATAGCTACGGAGAAGGAGGCTAGAAGCTATCAAGCAGCAAGGGCAAAACGGTACGAAACAGGGGAGCAGGCAGGAAAAGCTTTAGTCCTGCAGTTAAGACAGGAGAGAACTAAAAACATAATTCCCTGTATACAGGACGAAGGCATAGAGTTTACAGAGCCTAAAGAGATACCGAGAGTATTTCATGGGTTCTACCAAAAATTATATGATGAGGAGGAGCAGACCAGAGAGCCAAGGCCGGGCTTTACAGACAGGGGCCCCAGAGTAACTGTACAGGATCGGGAAGAATTGGAAAAAGATATACAGATAAACGAGGTAACGAAAGCCCTACATGAGCTAGCCGCGGGAAAGGCCGCAGGTCCTGACGGGTTACCCCTAGAAGTGTATGTGTGCCTAGAAAAACAGATTACCCCTATATTGATTGACCTATTTAATGGGATTCTATATACAGGGAGAGTACCAGAATCATGGAAAGAGACAAAAATCATTATCTTTCATAAGAAGGGGAAACCCAAGGAATTACCAGGATCATACCGCCCCATATCGCTCATAAATGCTGACACAAAGCTATATTCAAAGATCTGGGCGAGTAGAGTGGGGGGGGATGATTGGCAATCTCGTGTCTCCGTGGCAGCATGGGTTTGTGCCAGGGAGAGGCACCACAGACCATATTAGAAGGGCAATAGCATTGTTCGACGCTCAGGGTGCCGCGGGGGGGGAGATGGCCATGATTCTCCCCGACGCGGAGAAAGCCTTCGACCGCGTGGTCTGGGATTATCTCTGGGGTATATTGGGAGGCAGAGGGTTCGGTAACAATTTTTTGAGGGCAATTAAAGCCATGTATTGTAACCCAGTGGCTAGGGTCTCAGTCATGGGGCTTCAATCTGATAAAATAATAATCAAGAGAGGGACGCGTCAGGGGTGCCCCTGCTCTCCAATTCTATTCTTTATGTATATAGACCCCCTTATACAAAGAATCCTGGCCTCAGGACAAATAAGCCCAGTGGTGGTCAATGGATTCACAACCAAATTATTGGCTTATGCAGATGATCTGGCTATAACCACTGTGGACCCCCACCAAGCAATGCCGGAAATTGTACAATTGGCCAAAGAATTTGGCAATTGCTCTGGGTATAAGTTGAATGAGGGGAAAACCCAGATCATCTGTACCAAGAATATTAGGAAAAGTGATCATAGGTATGTAGAGTGTGCGACGTATCTTGGGGTTAAGATTAATTCATCAGTTGAGAAGATGGTTGAGGAGAACTATCTTCCGCTGCTGGGCTCAATTGAAACAGAGCTTAGAAGAATTGATGTCCTGCATCTATCCCTTATAGGTAGGGTGAATGCCCTAAAGATGACCATGTTTCCCAAAATATTATATCTTTTTAGGGCTATTCCCCTATTTATAGGGGAGACAATGATCAGAAAAATTGAATCCACGTTTGTCAGATTTGTGTGGCAGTACGGTAAAATCAGACGATCTATAAACTATCTATCTTTACCGGTGGATAGGGGCGGTCTGTCATTTCCAAACCTTAAACTTTACCATTTGGCATGCCTGTTCACACAAATGAATATATTGATTCAATCTGAACCCTTGCCAGCAGTAGGCTATAATGAATATCAAGATCCTCCCTCCATCTATGAGCTATTGCTAGGTAGAAAAGCGTATGGGTTATTACAGTGTGAAGTGGAACGGAGATTCTACAACAGGACGAGATATAGGATCATCAAAGGGGTTTGGTGGACGTGGAAATCCATAGGTAAAATTCTTGGAATCCCGAAAATAAATGCTAATACTGATCTGTGGAAATCATGTCTATTCACCCATCTTGGACAGAACGAGAATAGTTTAATTTGGAGGGCACAAGGGATAAGATGTTTGGGTGATGTCATGTTGGGAGAGAATATATATAGCTTTATCGAAATACAGCGGAAGTTTGGGATCCCTGGGAATCACTGGCTGCTATACTGGCAAGTCATTCAAACTATCTCAGCAATAAGACCAAAACTAGTGATGACACCAAACTGCCAACTGATTGAGTATATAAAAAGAGGGGGAAGGAAGATTGGTACGATCTATAATTTTCTGGTGTCCGGGTTCCCAGATGATCTGGATAAAACTGAGGTGGCTTGGTCACGTAAGTTAGGGGACCCAGACGTAGATATAGATCTGGCCTTACTTTTAAGCAGTAAAGTATTTTGAGCCTCAAACTTAAGGGCCCAACATTACAAGACGGTGTTTAACCTTTATTACACCCCTGCAAAGCTGTTTGGGTGGGGGTTAAGGGAAGACGATAAGTGCCCAAGATGTAACACAGGCCCAGCAGATTTGATACATACGTTTTACGGCTGCTCTAGTCTGGCCCCAATCTGTGGTGAGATAACAACCTTTCTGAGGGGGCTGCTAGGTAACAATATCAACCTATCCCCCACACTGGTTCTTTTAGGAGTGCACTCTAAACTTAAGGTTGGGAAACACGCACAAGCATTGTTATTTATTGCCGCAGCAGTACTCCGTATGCTAATCTCTGCTGGGTGGAAAGATTCCAACGCCCCCACATTTCAGATGTGGATGTCTAGGCTGCTGGGTATCCACAATCTGGAAGCCTGCCTTTATGAATTAAAGGGTAGAAAGAAGCAGGAGTTTGGTAGGAATATTTGGGCACCGGTTAAGATCTTGAGAAACCCTGATACATGAGATTTGTGGGGATTTGGCTCCTTTGTTCTCTTTTTAAGAATTTTGACTGAATGTTATTAACTTTTGTAAAGCTCTGATTAATGTACTGCATATTATGAAATTCTTTTTTACATTTTATAATATATATTGTATCTATTTATCCGGATATGTACTGATTCTGTAATTTTAACTGCCTTATCTCTAATAAAAAAAAAATTTAAAAAATTTAAAAAAAAGAATTGAGAAGACTTGTTTGACGGTATGGCTGGAGGAGTTCCGAACCCTGTAGAATATCATTTTTTCACAATATTCAGTACTCATTTGTCTCTTGTGATATTTTACCACTCTTCCTGCTGATTGAGGAGTGAATTTGAGGCAGTATGCTGATGGAGAGTCTAAAAATGACAGAGATAGTCGTTTGTACCGTTTTGGAGAAGAGGAATGCTTTGGTGTTGATGAGTGTTTAAATATTCATGTTCTTGGATGTTTCGACAATGAGGCGTTGGTTATGGGATCAAGCTTGCAGCTGATGACTGTGAACAGGTGGCATGCACTACACATTCTCAATATGATAGACCTCGATCGGGAGTTTCAATTGGATTCTTTTTTAGAAAAAAAACACTGTACCAATATACCAGTCACCAATATAGCCTTTATTGTTTTAAATATTAGCTATTCAAAAACAAAATGTAATATATTTTTTATTCAGAATGCTCCCCACCTTTTGATTCTTTTAACTAATGTGCACAACATTTGGCAAGTTGAAATGTTTCATTTTAGAAGGCTGTATGCCACAGATTTGCCTCGGATTGGCGACCAAAATGTATAACTGCATTTCCCTATGAAGTGAGGTATCAAGCTTGACAACAGAGGAGCATATGCATCTCTGTAATACATACACATACACAAAGATTCATTTTATTTAGAATAAAAACAGCCACAAATCTCCCTCTAAACACAGAGCTGCATGAGCACACAGGATCTGCTTTAAGGAGCATGAATGGAAATTTAAGCTTACTAGCTTCTTCAATGTGATATCATATCCCTTTATGTGCCACTGTTGTGGATTAGATGGGTAAGAGCCCATAAATTAGATCCTGCCCCTCCCCCTTACAGTATGCAACTCAAGCCAATTTGGATGTGATTAGATCATTCTGCTGCAGGGATTTGGTTTTGATGCTTCCACTGGGAATGGGAGGGTCGAAGGAACACCCAGGCTTGACTAGGAATTTCAAGAGTATTAAGTCATTATACGTCCTAGTATTGGAAAGCTAGGGGAATTGGAGACGCCAAGCCTTTGATAAAAAGGAGGTTTTAGTGTGAAACCATTTGATTTAGTAATGCTATGTGGGTTTGAGGATTGTTATGAAGCAAAATTAGATCTTAATGCGAAGGCAAATAGAGACCAGATGGGAACATATAAATAACCAGGCACTTTTTTCCTGTATCTTAAATGGGAACTCCCAAGAAGAACCCGGCTGTTTAAAGAAAAGTCATTTTAAGATATTTCTTTGCAATAACTATTCCCAAGCACCTTCAGGCACATCATACAAACCTTTGTGTAAGGTACCCAAAGCTCCTGTGTTATAATCCTGATCTGAACACTTGCCCACAAATCTTTCCTGCAATCCTGCACTTTATCTGCCCCACAAATCTCCGATGTGTCCATACACTTTTTGCCTGCTGTGAGTCCTTTAATTTGCATTCCAAGGGCAGTCAGATGTATTATTTGGAACAACCCATGTAGTATTTCACTGCAGTCTGGGAGCCACAATCAAGTTGTACTCAAATCATATAACCAAAGACCCCCTTTTAGCACCAGACTCTGTCAAAGCATTGTGATAGAGCAGTCTAAGTTTATACAAGAAAGTCATGTATCATTAAAAACTGTGTATACAGGCAGATGATACTTAATAAATGTAAGGTCCAAGCAGATCTTAATCAATAGCAGATAAACATAACATACCAGATGAATAAAATTGCCAGTGTGGCACCTCTTCTCTTTGAGAAGTGCTTTCTTTTTTTCCCAGAGGCCACCCATGCTATCTTATAACATCTGTGACTTGTTTTGCAATATCCACCTTCCTGTAGTCCCCTTTGTTCCTGTTGCAAGGGAAATAAAAAAAATAGCTCCCTTTCCTGATTTATCTTGCTTCTTACAGGTAATATATGATCACTCTCTTGTTTCTAATGTGTGTAGAGCTCTTCTGCAATAGTTTTTGGTTGCTGGAGAAAAGAGTCTTAGTTGGAAAGCCTGGCTGATGTGGAAGTGGGAAATGACTACAGAGAAACTGAAGCATCATCCGTGTGACCACTTCGTCCTCATGTATCTGTAGGTATGGTTCTTGTATTGTGAGTGGATGTAACTCACTGACCCTAGGCTGGGAAGTGATGGCAATGAGAAAGTGTAGGAAGCTGGCTCTGTATATACTATACCAAAATTAGGTATAGTGTGCACAGAGTCCAGTGGAAACCCAAAGGTAGGCAGAGGTAAATATTGATAGGACCTTATTCTCTATTTCTAGTAGTGTGAGCGAGCAGTAAGGCTTTATCAGAGGGTATTGTTAACACCATCGCTGCGTGCAAGATTCCCCTCCTGTGCTGGCTGGGCCCTAATGTAAATGGGTGTGGTCATGACGAGCTCAGCTCGTCATGAGCATACGAGAAGTATACCTTATGACGAGCTGAGCTCGTCATGAGCATCGAAGGGGTTAAGCATTTGTTGTACACACTCAGGCAGAAAATGATGTCACACACTCAAAGACTGAACTCAGACCAATTTGTTTGTATAAATAATATTATTTAGTTATATTTATTTTCTTGAACCAAGCAAGCCTGGCACAGGTAAGTGTAAGTGATACTTTTCAAGGCGAGTTGAACAATACAAGCAAGCTGAATGAAAATGACTTTGTTACAGGTTTGTAATACTCTTGAATACAGTGGAAATTACTGTTAGATTACTTTTGAATACTTTTCAGATTACTTTTTCTACTCAGTGTGATATGCCTAGTTCTGTAGTAGGGGATCTCTGTGTATAGTCATAATCTAGCGAATAGTCCCGCCCATGTGCGTGGACCCCGGCGCAATCAAAAATAATCTCTTAAGCTGTCTTCATTGCAGTCCTGCATAGACACTTAAGAGAAAATTAAAGACAATAATGCAGCCTGTACCTACAAGGCTACACTGTCCAGTACTTCAATAGAAATGCCAAGGATATTACATCAATAACACATTCAACACAGTCTGTCAAGTTTCCCTACTAGAGAAACTTTCCTCCCCTCACCAAGTCCTTGAAATGATAGAGAGGAAGGTTGGACAGACAAGCCTCCATAGGCTGCCATTATGTGTCTGGAAAAGGGATACCGTGCCTTTAAGGAACTGTCTAGAGACCCTCGGTATCCCAGCATGCACAGCCCACTCCTTTTACTTTCAGTTCTTTTTTGCGGCTCCTGCTAGCAGGACCCTGGAGCATTGAGCTTTACCTTTTTGGGTGTTTTGTGTAATTTGTGGCACTTTAAAGTGTTAAGAGTGTGTTCACTCGACGTATTTTTGCTTCTTCTTCACTTTGCTGGAGTTTTCTGGGGCTTTTGGTCGAATTTTTATCAAATATGCCTACCTTATTTGATAAATGTCCTGAGTGTGCCTGAAGCTGCTTGCTCCACTGTATCTGCACGCTAGCCTGCATAGCGCTGCTGGCCTCACTTAGCGCTTTAACGTGCCTGCCTGCCTGCTTGTGCGCTCAATTGTTATTGTATTTGTTCACTGTGTGTTCTGTTAAAATATACTTTTGCCAATTACCTCCGCATCTCCCCCAACCCGGTCTGCCCTCGCGTTGCAGCCGCCATTTGCTGTGCTGTTGTTGTTGTCTTGCCCTGAGCCCGCCCCCTCCACCACGCACCCGCCTCCCATCGGACCCTCCCTCCCACTTAGAGTATTGGCTCACCCCTGTCCACTCTAGCGCTGTGACCGCCTCAACTACGTTGGGAACGGTCGCTCCCTTCTGCCCTCGCTGCCTCCTTCTCAAAGCTGCCTGATATCGTGTGCTCTACGCTGGTGAGCTTTCCTATCGCCTGAAGCTGCTTGCTCCACTGTATCTGCACGCTAGCCTGCATAGCGCTGCTGGCCTCACTTAGCGCTTTAACGTGCCTGCCTGCCTGCTTGTGCGCTCAATTGTTATTGTATTTGTTCACTGTGTGTTCTGTTAAAATATACTTTTGCCAATTACCTCCGCATCTCCCCCAACCCGGTCTGCCCTCGCGTTGCAGCCGCCATTTGCTGTGCTGTTGTTGTTGTCTTGCCCTGAGCCCGCCCCCTCCACCACGCACCCGCCTCCCATCGGACCCTCCCTCGCCCCTCCCCCTCCACCATCCATTTATGACAGTTGCTTCCGCGCGCAGCGTTCACGCGCAGCGACCGCGCCCAGTTCGCGCCGAAGGTGCGCCAAAGGTAAGCCCGTCTACGCCCGTCCGCGCCGGGACCGCGCCCAGCGCCATACCCCCTGCCCCTCGCGCTGCCCAGTCCCCCCGCATTACCTACGATGCCGCCACCCTCCTAGCCCTGAACCCCGGCCGCGCCCCCACCTGCGTCCAAGCCGCTCCCGGACACACCCATGGCCCTTTCTCCTGTTATTCCTGCAAATTCAGCGGCACCGACAACATCCCCGCTACGACCACACCACAGATTCCCGACCCCAACCACCTACAATGCATCCTTCTCAACACCCGATCGGTCCACAGACACGCCATTGACCTATGGAACCTACTAGACACCATCTCTCCAGACGTCGCCTTCCTAACGGAAACATGGATGAACGCTTCCTCCGCCCCTGACATCGCCATCGCTATCCCTGATGACTATAAGATCACACGCAAGAACCGCACCGACCATACAGGAGGTGGAATCGCTATCGTCCATAAGAAAACAATCCGCATCTCAACCAGCTCTGATGCCAACCTCGCCAACTCCGAACACCTTCACTTCCAGATCCACATCGACCCCAAGACCACACTCAGAGGCACCCTCCTCTACAGACCACCAGGGCCACGCGCAAAATTCAGTGAAGACATCACAGACTTCATCACCCCACACGCGCTCCCCTCCAAAGACTACATCCTTCTGGGAGACCTCAACTTCCACCTTGAAAAGATCAACGACCGCAACACCGCCACCCTCTTAGACAACCTCGCCAACCTCGGACTTAAACAACTGGTCACTTCCCCCACCCACATCGCAGGTCACACTCTCGACCCCATCTTCACCTCCAGCAACCATGTCTCCTTCAGCCACACTACAGATCTCCTCTGGACTGACCACAGCTGCGTTCACTTCACCTACAACAAGCCGAAACCCATCATCCACCTCCAACCAACTCTACAAAGAAACTGGAACAAAATCACCACAGAGCAGATCTCCACATCACTCCTTCAAACCTCCCCAGCCCCCTCTTCTAACGCCAACGAAGCCGCCTCCAACCTCACCCTTTGGTTATCCAACACCGCCGACACCTTAGCACCACTGAAAAAACGTCAACACAAACTTGGCATCAAAAAGGCTTCATGGTTCAACGACGACCTCAAGAAATCCAAGAAACTGTGCCGCTCCCTTGAAAAGGCCTGGAAAAAAGACCCATCCACCAGCAACAAGGACGCCTTCAAAAGCGCCATCCGTACTCACCACCAACTGATCCGAAAAGCCAAGAAAACAGCATTCAAAGATCGACTTGACGACAACGCCCACAACAGCAAGGAACTTTTCAACATCGTCAAGGAATTTTCCAACCCCTCGACCAACTCCAACGACATCACCCCCTCTCAAACCCTCTGCGATTCCCTAGCCTCTTTTTTCCACAACAAGATTGCTGACATCCACAACAGCTTTGACAACCAACCCGGAAGCCAACCCACCCTACCACCAGCTGACCATCTTCCCCCCATCAACACCCTTAACGCCTGGAACCCAATCTCCACTGAGGACACCATCCGCCTGATGAATTCCATCCACTCTGGATCCCCCACAGACCCATGCCCCCACCACATCTTCAACAAAGCAGACTCCGTCATAGCTCCGCACCTCCGAGACGTCATCAACTGCTCCTTCAACTCCGCTACCTTCCCAGAAGATTGGAAACACGCTGAACTCACCGCCCTCCTGAAAAAACCAACAGCAGACCCCACCGAACTCAAAAACTACCGCCCCATCTCGCTTCTTCCATTCCCGGCCAAAGTCATCGAGAAGGCTGTCAACAAACAGCTCGCCGCCTTCCTCGAAGCCAACAAATCACTCGACCCCTCACAATCTGGCTTCCGAGCCAAACACAGCACTGAGACCGCCCTCATCGCAGCAACAGACGACATTCGAACTCTACTGGACAATGGAGACACAGTCGCCCTCATCCTCCTCGACCTCTCTGCAGCCTTCGACACAGTCTGCCACAGCACCCTTTTACAACGCCTCAGAAACATCGGAATCCAAGGAAAGGCACTGGAATGGATCACCTCGTTCCTCACCGGAAGAACCCAGAGAGTCCGCCTCCCACCATTCAAGTCCGAGGCCTCTGAAATCATCTGCGGCGTACCACAAGGATCCTCACTCAGTCCCACCCTCTTCAACGTATACATGAGCCCCCTCGCGGCCATCGCCCGCCAATACAACCTCAACATCATCTCTTACGCGGATGACACTCAACTGATCCTATCTCTCACCAAGGACCCCAGCACCGCTAAAACTAACCTACACGAAGGAATGAAAGAAGTCGCCGAATGGATGAAACAAAGCCGTCTGAAACTGAATTCAGACAAAACAGAAGTCCTCATCTTAGGTAAATCCCCCTCTGCATGGGACGACTCTTGGTGGCCGGAAGCCCTTGGAAAAGCACCCATCCCGACAGACCACGCACGGAACCTAGGCGTCATACTGGATTCTTCACTCTCAATGAACAGACAAGTCAGCGCCGTATCCTCTTCCTGCTTCAACATTCTTCGCATGCTCAGAAAAACATTTCGCTGGATCCCCTCCGAAACAAGGAAAACAGTCACCCACGCTCTAGTCACGAGCCGACTGGACTACGGAAACACCCTCTACGCAGGTACCACCGCTAAACTCCAGAAGAAACTACAACGAATCCAAAACGCCTCAGCCAGGCTCATATTAGACATCCCACGCAACGAACACATCTCTGGTCACCTTAAAGACCTCCACTGGTTACCCGTCAATAAGAGGATCACCTTCCGACTGCTTACCCACGCACACAAATCACTCTACGACATCGGACCAGATTGCCTCAACTCTCGACTGTCCTTCTACACCCCCTCCCGCCAACTTCGCTCTTCCAGCCAAGCCTTCGCCACTGTACCTCGCATCAACAAGTCCACCATGGGAGGCAGATCCTTCTCATACCTTGCTGCCAAAACATGGAACTCACTCCCCTCTTACCTCCGCCTCACCCAGAATCACCTAGCGTTCAGAAAGCAGCTTAAAACGTGGATTTTTGACAAATAATCCACCTCCCCTCCCTAAGCGCCTTGAAACCCTCTGGGTATGTAGTGCGCTATATAAATGTTATGACTTGACTTGACTTGACTTGCTCATGTCCCTGAGACTTGTGAGATCTGCCAGCAGTTCTCCAGGAGGACCCTGAAGGACAGACAGAAGATGAGGCTCCAAGGACTGGAGCACAGAAAGCAGCAACCTCAAGGTGGGTCTGGGCATGATGGGGCCTCTTCCTCTGCCCGTGCTTCGGCCTCTGGGGGGCTCCCCAGTAAGGAGAAGGACAGAAAACACCACCGGTCTCCGTCGGCGTCGATAGCCTCGACGTCGGCGTCGAGAGGAATGACCACGGTCTGCTCCCCTTCTCCCCAGGGCTCTGGGTCGCAGCGACGTCGATGTTCGACGTCGAGGGGATTGAAGTCGAGGCCTCCTACGAGGTCGACGTTGAGGACTGCTTCGTCGTCGAGCTACCATCAACGTCGAGAGGGTTCAAGAAGGCGCTGGTGCTTGTCGTCGAGGCGACACCGCCGTTCGACGTCGAGAAGATCATCGACGTCGAGGCGACACCGCCGTTCGATGTCGAGAAGATCATCGACGTCAAGAAGACCATCATCGACGTCGAGAAGACGATCATCGACGTCGAGACGCCGATCATCGACGTCGAGACGCCGATCATCGACGTCGAAAAGGCGCTCAGCGTCGAGGAGGAAAGCATCGTCATCCAGGAGGCGTTCCAAAGCCAGGACGGAGTACTCGGTGTCCACGGTCGCAGCGGTGCCGTCGCTCCTCTACCAGGGGTACGGCCTCGAGATCTTCCTCTTCAGGTCAGGCGAAGAAAAGAAGGAGACTGGAAGAGGCGCCGAGCTTTGAGCACTCGCAGGTCACCTACACCTCCTCCATTACCCAAGGACCCTCCACCGCATAATCCGACGCCTCCTCCACCACCTTCTCCTCCTTCTCATTCTCCGCCTTCTCCACCACCACCTCTGCCGAGGTCTGTCTTGGTGCCACATCTCCCGACGCCGCCTACGGGGCCACCACAACCTAGGCTCCCGTTTCGGCCTCCACAGCTCCATCCTCTACGACCAGTAGACCGTCCGAAGCCGCGGAGGTCGAGATCTCGCTCCAGACGGAGGGATAGATCCAGGAGTCGCCGTCGCTCTTCTACGAGATCCAATCGGCGCCACAGGAGGGACCGGTCAAGGTCCCGCCACACGGAGTAATCCAGTGCCAGGGATTACTCACCTACTCTGTCGGACTCCGCTCGGACGAGGGTGTCTCCAGTAGACAACATAGTCTCCTTCCAGGACGTGTTGCTGCGAGGGGCGACTAAGTTGGGCATCACCCTCACTGTGCCCGGACCATCGACTTCCGTCATTTTCGAAACTCTGCACAAGAAGCAGTTATCTCGCCCTTTGCTGACCTTGGTGCCAGGGCTGGTGGAACCTGCCATTGAGCTAGTCCTCACCCCTGCGGCTACGAGATCGGCACCTTCCAGGCTGCAGAAGAAATGTAGGGCTCCTGACTCAGACCCAGCGTTTCTTCGTTTGGATCTGGCGCCGGACTCTGTAATTGTGACAGCAGCAGGAAAACAGCACGCCACCACCCTGTCATAGACAGTGCCTCCTGATAAGGAGAGCCGCTGGATGGATTTGGCAGGCAGGACGGTTTGCGGGACGGCCTCCACATCAATAAAGGCCGCGAGTGCGTCAGCACTGTTGGGACGCTACGATTGGGCTCTGTGGGAGTCCCTCCAACAGTTCTCGAACACCTTCGCCGGAAGAAAAGGGAAGATTTCCAAGAGATCGTTGCTGAAGGACTGCTGGTCTCCAACCAGGTGATAAGCTCGGCTGCGGATTCCTCCCTCTTGGCAGCCCACGGGTACTGCCATGGGGTCAACCTGAGGCGCCACGCCTGGTTGCGTCTCACATCCTTGAAGCCCGAGGCGCAGCAGAGAGTTGCCAACCTACCCTTCTCGGGCGAGCCCCTCTTCGGGAAACATGCAGACGACGAGATGGCCCGCATGAAGGTGGAGGCGGAAACCCTGACGGCTGTCGGGTTGGAAAAGCCTAAGGAACAGAAAAAGACCTTCCGCCCGTTCCAGAGGGCAAGGTCGACAGGCTGGACAGCCACAGCAGCAGCAGCAGTTCCAGCTGAGACCGTTCTAAAAGCGTCAGAGGGGCCGAGGTGGTCAGCAGTCTTCCTCCGTGACCAAAGGCCTGGCTGGGTCTAGGCCCTGAGGTGCTACTTCCCCTTCATCCGTTACCCACTCCGGTGGAGGGAAGCATCCAACATTACCTGGCAGAGTGGAGAAACATTACTCAGGACAAGTGGGTGCTGAATATTGTTTGCAATGGATACAGTCTTCGTTTTCTCAGCCCGCCTCCAGCGATTCCACTGGTTGGCTCGCAGTTCCAACTGCGCGAGCTCCAGGCGAAGGCCAATACCCTGTTAAGAAAAAGGGCGATAGAAGACGTCCCTCTGTCTCAAAGAGGAAAGGGTCTTTACTCACGCTTCTTTCTAGTTTAGAAGAAGGACAAGAACGAGTTCAGACCCATTCTGGATTTATGACAAGCAAACAAGTGGATTCGCAGGGAAAAGTTTTGCATGCTGTCTTTGCACCAGATTTATCCTCAGCTGCAGAGAGGAGACTGGCTATGCGCGATAGATCTGCAAGATGCGTACTTCCATGTGCCCATTGCACGGAAACATCGGAAGTTACTGCGCTTCCTCGTCGGCACCAATCACTATCAGTACACCGTACTACCGTTTGGACTGAAGTCTGCACCCAGGACTTTTTCGAAATGCATGGCTGTGGTGGCAGCGCACCTGAGAAAGAACAAGGTGTTTGTCTACCCGTACCTGGACGATTGGTTGATCAAACCCTCCACCCTCCAGGAAGCGCAATTGCACTTCAACAGGACGGCCGTCCTGCTGAACCGACTGGGGTTGCACATAAATCCATCCTAATTCCTGTACAGTGCCTGCAGTACTTGGAAGGCTCCATCAATACGCTGTCGGCAAGCGTGTCTCCTTCGGAGGAGAGACGCTTATCCATCCTTCGGAAGGCTCAGGCTCTCATAGCTGCTCCATCTACAACAGTGAGGACAGTGTCTTCTCTACTGGGATCGATGGCCTCTTGTATCTTCCTCACTCCGCAAGCGCGCCTACACATGAGGCCGCTACAGGAATGTTTGGAGGACCAGTGGGACCAGAGGAAAGGGTGTTGGGATGATTGGATCCAGTTGTCTCTTCACGCCCAACAGTCCCTGAGATGGTGGTGCTCGGCAGAGAATCTCCTCAGAGGGGTTCCTTTCCACAAGGACATCCCGACTCAGACTATCGTGACGGATGCGTCTCTCTTGGGCTGGGGAGCGCATTCAGACCATCTACAGATCCAGGGAACGTGGTATCCGGCGGAGTCCACGTATCACATCAATTTCCTGGAACTCAGAGCTGTTCACTTGGCGCTGAAAGCCTTTCACCCGAGCCTTCCAGGCCAACTCCTTGCTTGTGCAGACGGACAATACGTCCACGATGTATTACCTTAACAAGCAGGGGGGTTCGAAATCGCGCGCACTGTCACAGGAAGCGCAGGCGATCTAGCACTGGCTGTTAGCCAGAGGACTGACGATAACGGCAACGCATCTGCCTGTGTGTAGAATGTTCAGGCGGACACCCTCAGCAGGTGGCTTCACGAAAACCACGAGTGGGTCATAAACAACGAGGTGCTCGACGACATCTTCGCCATGTGGGGCACTCCAGAAGTGGATCTGTTTGCCACCGCCGAAAACAGCAAATGCCGCGACTTCGCCTCTAGGTATTACCAGCCGGGGACTCTGGGGAACGCGTTATGGATCAGCTGGTCGAACAGCTTTCTGTACGCTTTTCCACCCATTCCCCTGATTCCGGCGGTGCTCATCAAGCTGGCCCGGTCCTGGGCGCGGATGATCCTCATTGCTCCGGAATGGCCCAGGCAGTGGTGGTTCACGGACCTGCTTCACCGGTCGATCCTTCCTCATCGGCGGCTGCCGTGTCGGCCCGACCTTCACACGAAATTCGGGGGCAGATGGTGCACCCCAACCTCTCATCATTGAGTTTGGCGGCATTGCTCCTGAGATAGTGCAATATGGCCACTTGAATCTTCCTGAGGATTGCATGGACATATTGAAGGAGGCTAAGAGGCCGACTACTAGGACCTCTTATGCTTACAAGTGGAAGAGATTCTGCATCTGGTGCATGTCTAAGAACTATGATCCGACGACCTGCAAGGAGGATGTTATCCTTCCTTACCTTCTGCATCTAGCTCAGTCTGCCCTTAATTTCCATTCCATTAAGGTTCACCTGGCTGCATTGACTGCTTACAGGAAATGCCCTTCGCAGCCATCCTTCTTCCAGATTCCTGTGATTAAGGATTTTTTGGAAGGGTTGAAGAAGTTGTTCCCTCCTATTTGTCTTCCTTCGCCTTCGTGGGAACTGAATGTGGGGCTGTCCAGGCAGATAAAGGAACCTTTCGAGCCTATTCATAAGTCTTCACTGCAGCACCTGTCTTGGAATGCGGCGTTCCTCATGGCCATTACATCGGCCTGCAGGGTGAGTGAAATTCAGGCATTGTGATGCCAGGAACCTTATACTGTATTTCATGCTATTAAGGTTGTTATGCGTACTCACCCTAAGTTCCTTCCCAAGGTGATTTCTGATTTTCATGTTAATCAGACTATAACTTTGCCAACATTTTTCCAGAATCCTTCCACTCCAGCAGAACGGTTTCTTCATTCCCTGGATGTCAGAAGGGTGTTGACATTCTATCTGGATAAGACCAAGGGTATTCGTAGGTCCGACCAATTGTTTGTCAACTATGGGTCGGTTAGGACTGGTCTGGCTACTTCGAAACAGTCCATCTCTAGGTTGATTGTGTCGTGTATCCAGCTCTGTTATCAGAAAGCGAATAAGACCTTAGGGGGTAAGCCTAAGGCTCATTCCACCAGGGGCAAAGCAGCTACAACAGCTTTGCTTCAAAATTTTCCCATTGCAGAGATCTGCAGGGCGGCCACTTGGAAGTCGGCCCACACCTTTGCTAAGCATTACTGTCTGGATTCTGATGCCAGAGCAGATGCTCAGGTTGGGCAGGCTTCGCTGCGGAATCTGTTCGCACAATTGTGGTGTTGTCTAATTTTTCTCCACCGCCGGGTTGTTTTTTGGATGGGCTTGCCATTCTATTCACTAGATTATGACTATAGACAGAGATCCCCAACTACAGAAGGAGTAGTTTCTTACCTGTAACCACAGTTCTGTAGTAGGGGTATCTCTGTTATAGTCATAAGCGCCGCCCTCCTCCCCGGTAGAGAAAATGGTACTGTGATGTATGCTGCAGGCCTTGCTTTATGCACCTTCAAAAAGAACTGAAAGTAAAAGGAGTGGGCTGTGCATGCTGGGATACCGAGGGTCTCTAGAGAGTTCCTTAATGGCACGGTATCCCTTTTCCAGACACATAATGGCAGCCTATGGAGGCTTGTCTGTCCATTCCTTCCTCTCTATCATTTCAAGGACTTGGTGAGGGGAGGAACGTTTCTCTAGTAGGGAAACTTGACAGACTGTGTTGAATGTGTTATTGTTGCAATATCCTTGGCATTTCTAGTTAAAGTACTGGACAGTGTAGCCTTGTAGGTACAGGCTGCATTATTGTCTTTAATTTTCTCTTAAGTGTCTATGAAGGACTGCAATGAAGACAGCTTAAGAGATTATTTTTGATTGCTCCGGGGTCCACGCACATGGGCGGGACTATTCGCTAGATTATGACTATAACAGAGATACCCCTACCACAGAACTGGAGTTACAGGTAAGAAACTATCGCACTGGGACGTTTCCTAGACAAAAGGTAACTAAAGCAGTTTTTATTCATTTGCTGTTTTTCAAGTTCTCATACAAAACCAACTCCACACTTGGAACAATTTTTAGGAAAAAGCAGTCAATGCAATCCCTTGGTAGGAAATTAAGTTATCGTTTTACAGGTAAGCACAAGTTTGTGGGAGTTGGTGTTCTGGGGTTAGAACCAGGGTTCCCCCAGGGTCAAGGATGCACTCTTTGGTACCTGTGGTATCCTTCACAAGGGACTGACCTGTGGCCAAAGAGTGCCAATTGGGTTTGGTTTTTAATGCCGTTTTAGGAAAAGAACAGATGCCCTGGGTACCTCTTTGGCAGGAACCCAGGGCACACTCAGTCAAAGTACATAAGCAGTTAGGAAAAAGAGGGGGGGGGGTCAACCATGCAAAAAGAGGGCACTTTCTTACAGAAATGCTGTCTTGAGTGTTAAATATTTGAATTCTGCCTTAGTCAGCGGTTTGAACAATGGCTTAAATAGCTGAGCTAGCACCATATTTAAGTTCCATGTTGGTGTGGACACTGGAGTGTAAAAGAAACTTCTTCTATGGTACCCCTTGTGTATGCCACTATGACCGACATGTGTACTTTTAATAAGGTGTAGGAAAGGTTTTTGTCTTAAAGGTCTGTTAGATATTTGACAATTGTTGTGTCTTTTGTCCTGCTTTTTATCTGTCCTTTCATGTTAAACCAATGAAGATACCTGTTCCACTTGATGGTATAATTCTTGTTGGTTTTCTAGCCTCTCTCAAGATCTCCATGAATCTTCGGGGAAGTTGTAATTGTCTGAACTCTGTGGATAACAACACCAGAGGTTGCTAGCAATTTTAGTTTGTTTGTGTGATTCTCCTAATTTAAACAGTTTTAATTAATGTTTCTGTGTATTACTATTCAGCTTATTGAGTTGTATTTACTATGCCTTACTGCATGTGAAACGCAAACCCCTACCACCACCTGAAATAAATCCTGCCTGCTGCTCTTTGATGCTTTTGGTGAATGAAGAGGCCAAAAGGGAGCAACATGGTTATTAATTTTGGAGTATAGCAGTACAGATGGCCAGGGGACATGTTATGTTATATTATAGTGTTATGTAATAATATTTTATAAAGCGCACAGCTGCCCCGGCAAAGGGGCGTCCCAGCGCTGATAGCAGAAATTAGGAGGCTACAAGCAGAGAGCAGGGCCTATAGCGGAGGGAAGAGGTGTGTTTTCATAGCCTTACGAAATAGCAGGTAATTATTCGTGCTGCGGATATGTATTGGAAGAGAGTTCCAGAGTTTGGCTGCCTGTTTACGGAAGGAGCGCCCACTAGCACGCACCCTCCACACCAGAGGAACTACTGCCAGATGTTGACCCATGGAGCGGAGTTGGCGAGTGGGTGTATAAGGTGAGAGGAAGTTGGCCAGGATGCCAGGAGAGGAGAAATTCAAAATTTAAAAGCAATGCAGAGGGACTTAACTCTACACATATGGTCACCAGCAGCCAGTGTAGTCGGCGAATGGCACTAGTAATACAGCAGGTTCTAGGGAGTCAAAGGAGAGTTCTGGCAGCCGCATTTTGAACCCTCTGCAATCTCAGGATTTCTGTCTTTTTAGTCCCCAACTAGAGCGAGCTAGCGTAATCCAATCTGGACAAAATGGAGGCCTGAATGATAACCTGCCTAATGAATGGTTCGGAAAAAAAACAGCAGAGGTTTAAGCCCCCGCAATATGCCAAAACAGGTCCCTGCCACTTTCTTAGTCTGGACTTGGAAGCTAAGGGCCGAGTCAACCTAGACACCTACATTTTTTACAACCTGTTTGGGGGCGGGTACACAGTCCAGGGAAGCGGGCCATCAGTGTTCGCTCCACAGCTCTGAGTCTCTTCCTACCAGCAAAACCTCAGACTTGCTGGCGTTAAGCTGGAGGCAGTTGGCAGTCATCCACTCAGCGATAGCTGCAAGATCACTCCGAAACTTGAGAGCGTCCTGCACGGAATCGTCAAAGAGTGCTACTATCAACTGTGTATCATCTGCGTATGATACTGCTGTAAGCCCTCTGCTCCTGGCCACAGCTGCTAACGGTTGGGCATACAAATTGAAGAGCATTGGGCTCAGAGCTGAACCCGATGGCACCCCTTGTTTAATAGTATGGATCATGGAAGGAAAAGGGGGGGCCGTCACCTGGAAGGTCCTCTCAGAGAGAAAAGAGATGAACCAATTCAGGGCAGAGCCCACAATGCCCGCCTCCTGCAACCTTTGCAGCAGGATCGGGTGGAAAACCGTGTTAAACGCAGCACTGATCTCTAATAATATCAGTGCTGAAGTGCGTCCCACATCTAGTGCTACCCTCAGATGTTCGGTCACAGCTAGGAGTGCAGACTCCGTGCTGTGACCCAGGTGAAAGCCATTTCTGAAAGAGGTCTAGAATGTTGTTGTCTTCCAAAAATCCTGTCAAGATGGAATTAATGTAGGCCTCCGAGATCTTGGATACCCACGGCAGGAGAGATATGGGGTGAAAGTTCTCTGGTTCCGCTGTAGCGAGGGCCTTTTTTTTAGCAGGGGGTAAATGACTGTCATCATCATGGATATCACAATGAAATCCCTAATAGTGCACCAACCACAAGAGCAGGCATCGTACATATTAGAGTACACATTGTCCTTGCCATAAACTGGACCCTCCAAAGGATTAATCTCTTTCTCTCTCTTTTTCTCTATCTCTCTCTCTCTCTCTCTCTTTCTGCAATCTGCTTTGTGGAGTTAAAAACTGTATTATCCTCAAAAACCCAACATAACAAAAGCAACCCTACAGCTGACATTATCTTGGGCAGTGGTTTGATGACCCCTATTCTTGGCTTAGGGTGGTAAATCAAGTGTCATTGAACTTGCATATCCCTCCCTGAATGTTAGGCAATTGCACCTTTGCTGCAGTTCACTCCAAGTCTTTCTAGAAGGTGCAGGGCCTTGCAAAGCAGTCAATGACAAACCCTGCAATTGCCAATTAGATTGAAATAGCTATGATTCCTTGTGCAAGGTCCTACAGGTTTAAGGCCTTCACTGTACCCTTTTGTGCTAACTTCACTTACCACATGCTGCCAGAGGAATCTCTTTCACCAAAAGCACTGTAGGACCCATCCTGTCGTTTGTATGTCAGCTGTCGTTGGTAACCTGGAAGACAGAAAATCTAGATACAATCATTGTCTTCTAAACAGGAGCGAAAATTCTGAAAATCCAGAGTTTAGAGCATGACTGAACTGTAAACACTAATTATGCTTTGTAGCAGCACATAAGTCAAATGTGGATTCGCCTATGTGAAAATGGTCTCTGCACATATGCCTGTACATGGGAAAATCCAGTATATCTCAGGGAGAACAAGGCATGGTTCAAGGCGGTGTCTCGCTAGAGTTCTGAAACAATCCTCATGCAATCAAACGGCCAGGGTGGTGCAAGTAAAATCAGACACTGAAGAAATATACGCTGCAAAGTACATTCAGCACAGTAACAACCGAATGTTGGCAACCATCAATAGGTGAGATCATAGATAATCAGCACGCACACGAGCATCTTAGATTATTTTTTATCATATAGCATTTTTAAGCTCTGTTCAACCATTGTTGCCCAAATGGTGGGTAAGATTCAGGGGGTAGCTGAAAGAGAAGGATTTTTGCAAAATACTAAGACTGTGAGTATGAATAGTTTACAGTGTGTACCTATAGGAGTGTATAAGTTCTGTAGCATGGATCTAATTTGCATCAAGAAGGTCACAAAGTATGAAAAATATTAAAGCAGTAGCGTTATCTATTAATTACAATCTGATACACAAAACCAAGGAGTATCATATATTCATAAATATATTTTCAAAAGGCCCAATGTAGACACAGTTCTTTCTCAAAGAAAAAAACTCTTCAAAGCAGGCTTTGCTTCTTCTTCTTTGATTTTTATTTGTTCTTATTTTCTTAAATCCAAAAAACAGTCACTTCCAAGGTTGGTCAAGCATGTTATTTTACAGCATACAGCCTACGCGTTTCGTCCTTACAGGGACATCATCAGGGCTGTATAAAGTGAAAGAAAAGAAGAAAGCTATAACTAACTGTTAATCAAAAAGAATATATAACATTCCACTTTAATTTCTAGTTTGCTAGCTGTAAAGATTTCTAATACAAAAGACATTTCCCAGTGATTTTCCAATCGCTCATTATCAACACTCTTAGGTCAAAATCCGAGTGAGCCTGCCTATTTGACATTCTATTTAACAAAAAAATGAATCAATTAAGACCTCTGACAGAAACCTATGTACATACATTAAAAAACCAAAAGGAAAGCATTAAATATCTATTATATGCACGGTTTCCATGTATAAAGGAGAATGAATTAATTCTCAAGTATAGCCAGTTGGCTCAGCCCCCCATCTGGAATGTTACATAATGTAATTACAACTGCTCACCTTGAAATCAAGTGAGAATATATTGTTCATGACACTCTTCCTTAAAAATTAAGAAGTTGAAAATGGATGCGTCTTTCAGGATTTCCAGTGCCTATAACTGGTCAATATCTCATATCAAAAAAATCTAAATAGAGCGAATCACAAAAGAAAAATCTATTTTATAATGTGGCAGGTAAGTTTAAGTAACAAATGGGAGTTAGTTTTCATTTCAAGAGAGGTGAAATTATACCACTCTCTACTGTCATAAGCAATATTAAAGCCCATAATGGCTAAAAGTTCAAAGCATCCACATTATCCCAGGGGCCCCGCAAGAAAGTAAGTCCTACCAATCAAAGTTAAATCCACGAGGTCCATTCTTTGCTTAAGCGGCGTCCCAAATGTTTTTAATCAATCTAAAGGCAAAAAGACAAGGATTCCTCTTTAAAAAACCATGCCCCTAATGACACTACGCCCTCGAGCGTGAGAAGCATTTTCTAGCCATGACCTACCTCCGTTTCTGAATATCAAGTTTCACTCGCATCCGAACTCCATGACGACCCGCCTGGTAAAGAGTCGACAATGGAAGGAATGTGAGCAGCGTTATTTCAATCATTCTGTAGCCAATCAACGTGTGACTGATTCCGCGCCAAAACGCGGTTCAATCAAGCTAACAGTTCCCTATAACGTCCGCATATTACGTTGCCTAGTAACCAAGGGAAACAACATGTTCCGCTTAGTCTATCACGGATATACATGTAGTATTTCCGGTTTTAGTTTTTGTCCAATGGAATTAAAGGCAAGGTGGCAAGCCGGTCTATCCATGTTCCGCTTAGTCTATCGCGGAAATACATGTAGTATTTCCGGTTTAGTTTTAATCCAATGAAATCAAGGGAAAGATAGCAAGCTGGTCTATCCGTGTTGTTCTCTTAAATAACTGCATATTATATTGCGTCTTACCAATCGAGCATACGGCGGGAATCCTGGTATTGTTTCCGTCTGATCTGCTTGAAACTTGAAGTAAATATTACGACTGAATGTTCAGTCCGACTAGCGATCGGCAATTGAAAGTAGTGTCCGGTTTCTAGTACTTACATAGTGACTAGCTCTATCAAAATAGCGCATTGGCCAAACAATATTTCTATAGTAACTGAGATTGTTACATGCTAATATGTTATTGATGTAGACCAGCAAATTAGTAGATAATTTGTGTCGTGAATATAAGCCAAGAAAGATATAAAAAGCTATTAATTGGACAAAAAAGTGCTTATATTAGGTGTCCTCGATCCCCATCCCTTGAAAACATTCCAAAGGAGGAGTAGCCCTGCTGGCTAAAATATAAATGTAACCAACCACCCAATTGGTACGTTCATCCTATATATGAAAAATACAATATCAAAATCTCAAAGTCACTTTTAGTATTGAAATTAGTGTTTAAATAATAGACTTATTGAAATCCACAAATTTATACCATCTTATTCCACATTCCTCAGTTATTTTAGTACACCCTCATTACTAATGTGTTGCCAATCTCCTCTCTAAACCAATTGGAGTTGGAAACATGTTCTCTCTCGAATTACTTTAACCAGTGTTGTCTTAAAAAAGAGATCGCCCTTTTACCACTATTCGAAAGAAAAGAAGTGGGGGTCATCTTATAACTGCTAAGTGCATTAGTTGAAAAATGCTGAATAGTCCTATAAAAAGTAATGCATTTCTGAATCGCTGTTTAACCCTTCTTTAACACTTCTACAGCGACTAATCCATCTTACTTCCTCTTTCCTGATATTTAGTTCCCCGTCTCCCCCTCTTACATTGGGTTCGATTTTTTGGAGACCATGGAGCTTGAAATTCTTTTGGCCCTCATGACATGTTTTTATATGCACAAAGATTGGTGATTTGACATCTTCGTTCAAAATCGCTCTTCCATGTTCCTGCATGCGGATCTTTAGAGCCCTCTTGGTGCTCCCTATATATACTTTATTGCATGCGCAGATCAGTGCATACACTACTCCTGTAGTATTGCAGTTAATGAACTGTTTGATTTGATACATTCGAGTACTATTGTATCGAAATTCCTTAGTCTTGTTGAGTCCCCAAGGACACATATTGCACCCACCACATGTGTAAAATCCATTGGGAGTGACAGGCATCCAGTTTGGTCTAGAATGTTTGTTAGGCTGAACATAATTTCTTGTAATCAGATTGCTGATACTGGGGCTACGTCTGTATACAATTTTTGGTATTGCTCCAATTTCCCCCATTAAACCTGGTACACCCATTAGCAAATGCCAATTCTTTTTCAAAATCCTGAAAATTTTGTTTTTATCAATATTGTGTGTTGTTACAAATGCCACCGGTCTCTTTGATTTTTTATCTTTAAGTTTAGGTGCCAGTGTGGTTTGTCTGTCTAGTTGACCTATTTTGTTAGATGCAGAGTCCAACAGTTTTTTGGAATACCCACGATTTTTTAGTCTGTTCCTGAGCTTTTTAATTTCAGATTCAAAATCGTCATCATTAGTACAATTTCTTCTGATTCTAACCATTTCTCCGAATGGTATGCCCTTGATAACTGATTCTGGATGTGAACTGTCTGCCCTCAAAATAGAATTGGTTGCGGTCTCTTTTCTAAAAAGTTTACTCCCTATAGAATCTCCCACTACAAAGAGTTCTATTGCGTCTTACCAATCGAGCATACGGCGGGAATCCTGGTATTGTTTCCGTCTGATCTGCTTGAAACTTGAAGTAAATATTACGACTGAATGTTCAGTCCGACTAGCGATCGGCAATTGAAAGTAGTGTCCGGTTTCTAGTACTTACATAGTGACTAGCTCTATCAAAATAGCGCATTGGCCAAACAATATTTCTATAGTAACTGAGATTGTTACATGCTAATATGTTATTGATGTAGACCAGCAAATTAGTAGATAATTTGTGTCGTGAATATAAGCCAAGAAAGATATAAAAAGCTATTAATTGGACAAAAAAGTGCTTATATTAGGTGTCCTCGATCCCCATCCCTTGAAAACATTCCAAAGGAGGAGTAGCCCTGCTGGCTAAAATATAAATGTAACCAACCACCCAATTGGTACGTTCATCCTATATATGAAAAATACAATATCAAAATCTCAAAGTCACTTTTAGTATTGAAATTAGTGTTTAAATAATAGACTTATTGAAATCCACAAATTTATACCATCTTATTCCACATTCCTCAGTTATTTTAGTACACCCTCATTACTAATGTGTTGCCAATCTCCTCTCTAAACCAATTGGAGTTGGAAACATGTTCTCTCTCGAATTACTTTAACCAGTGTTGTCTTAAAAAAGAGATCGCCCTTTTACCACTATTCGAAAGAAAAGAAGTGGGGGTCATCTTATAACTGCTAAGTGCATTAGTTGAAAAATGCTGAATAGTCCTATAAAAAGTAATGCATTTCTGAATCGCTGTTTAACCCTTCTTTAACACTTCTACAGCGACTAATCCATCTTACTTCCTCTTTCCTGATATTTAGTTCCCCGTCTCCCCCTCTTACATTGGGTTCGATTTTTTGGAGACCATGGAGCTTGAAATTTTTTTGGCCCTCATGACATGTTTTTATATGCACAAAGATTGGTGATTTGACATCTTCGTTCAAAATCGCTCTTCCATGTTCCTGCATGCGGATCTTTAGAGCCCTCTTGGTGCTCCCTATATATACTTTATTGCATGCGCAGATCAGTGCATACACTACTCCTGTAGTATTGCAGTTAATGAACTGTTTGATTTGATACATTCGAGTACTATTGTATCGAAATTCCTTAGTCTTGTTGAGTCCCCAAGGACACATATTGCACCCACCACATGTGTAAAATCCATTGGGAGTGACAGGCATCCAGTTTGGTCTAGAATGTTTGTTAGGCTGAACATAATTTCTTGTAATCAGATTGCTGATACTGGGGCTACGTCTGTATACAATTTTTGGTATTGCTCCAATTTCCCCCATTAAACCTGGTACACCCATTAGCAAATGCCAATTCTTTTTCAAAATCCTGAAAATTTTGTTTTTATCAATATTGTGTGTTGTTACAAATGCCACCGGTCTCTTTGATTTTTTATCTTTAAGTTTAGGTGCCAGTGTGGTTTGTCTGTCTAGTTGACCTATTTTGTTAGATGCAGAGTCCAACAGTTTTTTGGAATACCCACGATTTTTTAGTCTGTTCCTGAGCTTTTTAATTTCAGATTCAAAATCGTCATCATTAGTACAATTTCTTCTGATTCTAACCATTTCTCCGAATGGTATGCCCTTGATAACTGATTCTGGATGTGAACTGTCTGCCCTCAAAATAGAATTGGTTGCGGTCTCTTTTCTAAAAAGTTTACTCCCTATAGAATCTCCCACTACAAAGAGTTCTACATCTAAGTATTCAATCTTTTCATGTCGAAAATTCATAGTTAGTGTTACATTAAATGAATTATCATTTAGGAAGGTTAAATACTCCTCCATCTGCTGTTTGCTGCCTCTCCACAAAATTAGAATGTCGTCTATAAAACGACCCCAGAAAAGAATATGGTCAGTCCAATACACATGTGGTGGGTGCAATATGTGTCCTTGGGGACTCAACAAGACTAAGGAATTTCGATACAATAGTACTCGAATGTATCAAATCAAACAGTTCATTAACTGCAATACTACAGGAGTAGTGTATGCACTGATCTGCGCATGCAATAAAGTATATATAGGGAGCACCAAGAGGGCTCTAAAGATCCTCATGCAGGAACATGGAAGAGCGATTTTGAACGAAGATGTCAAATCACCAATCTTTGTGCATATAAAAACATGTCATGAGGGCCAAAAAAATTTCAAGTTCCATGGTCTCCAAAAAATCGAACCCAATGTAAGAGGGGGAGACTGGGAACTAAATATCAGGAAAGAGGAAGTAAGATGGATTAGTCGCTGTAGAAGTGTTAAAGAAGGGTTAAACAGCGATTCAGAAATGCATTACTTTTTATAGGACTATTCAGCATTTTTCAACTAATGCACTTAGCAGTTATAAGATGACCACCACTTCTTTTCTTTCGAATAGTGGTAAAAGGGCGATCTCTTTTTTAAGACAACACTGGTTAAAGTAATTCGGGAGAGAACATGTTTCCAACTCCAATTGGTTTAGAGAGGAGATTGGCAACACATTAGTAATGAGGGTGTACTAAAATAACTGAGGAATGTGGAATAAGATGGTATAAATTTGTGGATTTCAATAAGTCTATTATTTAAACACTAATTTCAATACTAAAAGTGACTTTGAGATTTTGATATTGTATTTTTCATATATAGGATGAACGTACCAATTGGGTGGTTGGTTACATTTATATTTTAGCCAACAGGGCTACCCCTCCTTTGGAATGTTTTCAAGAGATGGGGATCGAGGACACCCAATATAAGCACTTTTTTGTCCAATTAATAGCTTTTTATATCTTTCTTGGCTTATATTCACGACACAAATTATCTACTAATTTGCTGGTCTACATCAATAACATATTAGCATGTAACAATCTCAGTTACTATAGAAATATTGTTTGGCCAATTCGCTATTTTGATAGAGCTAATCACTATGTAAGTACTAGAAACCGGACACTACTTTCAATTGCCGATCGCTAGTCGGACTGAACATTCAGTCGTAATATTTACTTCAAGTTTCAAGCAGATCAGACGGAAACAATACCAGGATTTCCGCCGTATGCTCGATTGGTAAGACGCAATATAATATGCGGTTATTTAAGAGAACAACACAGATAGACCAGCTTGCTATCTTTCCCTTGATTTCATTGGATTAAAACTAAACCGGAAATACTACATGTATTTCCGCGATAGACTAAGCGGAACATGGATAGACCGGCTTGCCACCTTGCCTTTAATTCCATTGGACAAAAACTAAAACCGAAAAATACTACATGTATTTCCGTGATAGACTAAGCGGAACATGTTGTTTCCCTTGGTTACTAAGCAACGTAATATGCGGACGTTATAGGGAACTGTTAGTTTGATTGAACCGCGTTTTGGCGCGGAATCAGTCACACGTTGATTGTCTACGGAATGATTGAAATAACGCTGCTCACATTCCTTCCATTGTCGACTCTTTACCAGGCGGGTCGTCATGGAGTTCGGATGCGAGTGAAACTTGATATTCAGAAACGGAGGTAGGCCATGGCTAGAAAATGCTTCTCACGCTCGAGGGCGTAGTGTCATTAGGGGCATGGTTTTTTAAAGAGGAATCCTTGTCTTTTTGCCTTTAGATTGATTAAAAACATTTGGGACGCCGCTTAAGCAAAGAATGGACCTCGTGGATTTAACTTTGATTGGTAGGACTTACTTTCTTGCGGGGCCCCTGGGATAATGTGGATGCTTTGAACTTTTAGCCATTATGGGCTTTAATATTGCTTATGACAGTAGAGAGTGGTATAATTTCACCTCTCTTGAAATGAAAACTAACTCCCATTTGTTTCTCAAACTTACCTGCCACATTATAAAATAGATTTTTCTTTTGTGATTCTCTCTATTTAGATTTTTTTGATATGAGATATTGACCAGTTATAGGCACTGGAAATCCTGAAAGACGCATCCATTTTCAACTTCTTAATTTATAAGGAAGAGTGTCATGAACAATATATTCTCACTTGATTTCAAGGTGAGCAGTTGTAATTACATTATGTAACATTCCAGATGGGGGGCTGAGCCAACTGGCTATACTTGAGAATTAATTCATTCTCCTTTATACATGGAAACCGTGCATATAATAGATATTTAATGCCTTCCTTTTGGTTTTTTAATGTATGTACATAGGGTTCTGTCAGAGGTCTTAATTGATTCATTTTTTTGTTAAATAGAATGTCAAATAGGCAGGCTCACTCGGATTTTGACCTAAGAGTGTTGATAATGAGCGATTGGAAAATCACTGGGAAATGTCTTTTGTATTAAAAACCTTTACAGCTAGCAAACTAGAAATTAAAGTGGAATGTTATATATTCTTTTTGATTAACAGTTAGTTATAGCTTTCTTCTTTTCTTTCACTTTATACAGCCCTGATGATGTCCCTGTAAGGACGAAACGCGTAGGCTGTATGCTGTAAAATAACATGCTTGACCAACCTTGGAAGTGACTGTTTTTTGGATTTAAGAAAATAAGAACAAATAAAAATCAAAGAAGAAGAAGCAAAGCCTGCCTTGAAGAGTTTTTTTCTTTGAGAAAGAACTGTGTCTACATTGGGCCTTTTGAAAATATATTTATGAATATATGATACTCCTTGGTTTTGTGTATCTGTATATGTCTAGTGGTCTTTGCGGTGGACCACTCCAAGTTGAGTGTCAAAAAGATTTGTTTACTTTTGTAGTGTTAAAACAATAGTCTCGTGAAGTGCTGATAAATAGGTGACTCTCGCCGCAGTATTTAGTGTAGCTATTAATTACAATCTACTTGTATATTTTATTATTGTTAAATATTTGAGATATAAAATTTAATGTCTTCTTTTCCAAAGAGAATTAGAATTAACCGTGAGAGAAAGGTCAGGCATTTGCCGATAGACGGGCCCCATAAAGTAAGTATGTTTGGATGCAAGTATGCATATTATGTGCACAACTAGTAGGCCTGAGATTTCAGCTAGACTAAATTGTGTGACTGTGAGCAAATTATGTCATGCCTCTTTGGAACCAATTTATTTTTGTATTTGTTTTTTTGAGCTAACAGGTGTTTTTTGCCACCTATGGGCACTCATAATGTTGGTAAGTCTCAAAGGAGAATACAATAATCACTTGCCTTCACCCTGCAACCTCATTTCATAGGATGTAGTTGGTAGTCCATACATCATCATCTTCCCCTCATGATCCAGGACATAGCATATGGCCCAGCACCAAGTTCACCTTGCAACAGGTAATAACCTCACTTTGGTAGAGGTTGTCTGCTGTGTTACCTTCCACTAACTTTACTTTAGAACAAGTAGTCTTATGTTAATCTCTCCAACTTCACTTTTGGCAGGGTAGTTCAGAGCCGCTCCTACATCTCTTCTTGTAGAGGATGTTTGGAGCCCCCCACACCACATCCCATCTTATAGGAGAAAGCCTAGAACAATCTCCCCATCTCACCTTGCAAGAGGTAGTCTATGGCTTCACCTTCCACCTCTGGACAAAGCTGCTTAGTTTTCTGAAGATATTTCAAGACAAAAACATTGGGTGCAAAATGGATCATATTTTGTTCCCCACACCCAAATGGCAGTCGCAGGAGATTATCCAAGTTGTTGAGTGTTGGTCCCATAACATCTCCTAAAAAGAAATATGAAAAGATTGTGACAAAACAATATATCTGTAGGAAGCTATTGTGTCAGTATCACAAAACAGTGAAAGAATGACAGCCTAATATAGAGTTTATTGTGCTGAATTTTCATTTGTCTTATTGGAGGCCGTAGAACCACAGTCAATGCTTAGGTTCAAAAGAACAAGTTAATTACCTTTAGTAACAATATATGTGTAAAAAAACATTGGATAGTGATAGATTCCTAACTGTAGAATTACCCCCAGGCCTGAGACTGGATCCGGAAAGTTTTTGTCAACGGTACCCCAGCGCGTCAGAAGGTGGGGTCGTGCGGCTCCGTCGTTGGCGTCGTGGTCGCCGAGATGACATCACGGCAGCTACTGCCACCCTTGTGTGCGGATGTCAGTTCTGTACACAACTTTCAGCGCCAGGAACGCAGCGCCATGCAAGATACTGACCACTGGTGCATTGAAACTAGGGTCCTGAAAGGGATGACCTTAACCCTAGAAATCAGTCCCAGGACGGGGAGGATGGGTGGGGCGGTAAGGAATCTATCACAAACTAATGTTTCTTACAGGTATATCGTTACTGAAGGTAAGTAACTTGTTCGTCTGAAAGAAACACGTTAGTGAAAGATTCCTTACTGTAGGATAGATACCCCAGCAATACCAAACCCGGTGGTGGGTCTGCGAACCAAGATCACACTAGTAAGTCCCGGAGAACAGAACGGCTAAAGAAGCCGTCTCTCCGGACTTAGCTGTGCAGGCAATAGTGCTTAGTAAAAGTGTGCAATGAGGCCCTCATAAGGGGACACCACGTCCCAATGCCGTTTTGGCAGACGTCACCCTGGTGGAATGGGCGCGCAGCCCCACAGGAGGCTCCTGTTTTGCCAGAAAATAACAAACTTCAATACACAAGACGACCCATCAGGAGATAGTCCGCTTGTGTATGGCACGACCTTTCTTGGCGCCCATGTAGTCAACAAAGAGCTGCTCATCCACCCGGAACTGTTGTGTGCGATTCAGGTAAAATGAGAGCGCATGTTTTGGATCCAGACGGTGGAGCCTCTCTGGAAGGATGCGGAGGTGGAAAGAAGGTGGGCAAAGTGATGGTCTGCCCGATGTGAAAGGCAGTGACAACCTTTGGCAGAAAGGATGGACGTGTTCTGAGCACAACCTTGTCCGGATGGACAGACAGAAAAGGAGGTTTGCAAGAAAGACCCTGGAGCTGACTCACTCTCCAAGCAGAGGTGATGGCAACCAGGAAAGCTGTCTTCAAAGTGAACAAACGAAGAGGACAGTTGTGAAGAGGCTCAAACGGATCACACATTAAATATAAGAGAACCAGGTTCAAATCCTACTGTGGCATTATGAAGGGAATAGGAGGGAAAAGATGAGTAATGCCTTTGAGAAATCTATTGACAACAGGGGACTTGAAAAGAGAGGGCTGATCAAGAAGCCTAAGGAAGGCTGAAATAGCAGAAAGGTAGCCCTTGATAGTGTCAAGAGCAGAACCGTGCTGCGCCTAAGAAAGAAGGAACAGAAGGACTTCTGAAAGAGGGGCAGAAAAGAGATACACAGCCTTTGCTGTGCACCATGCCATAAACTTGTTCCACCTGCAGGCGTATACCAACTTAGTGGAGGGATGCCTGACTGCAAGAATGACATCACAGACTTCAGGAGGCAAGTCGAAAGGAATCAACTGCCGCCACTCAATCTCCACGCAAGGAGGTGGAGACTGGACAGGTTCGGGTGGAGGACCGTCCCCTGCTGCTGCAACAGAAGATCCTACCGAAGAGGCAGATGGATTGGGGGATCCATGCTCATACTGAGTAGCTTGGGATACCAAACTCTTCGAGCCCAGTCCGGAGCCACAAAAATTACTTGGGCCCGGTCGCGCCTGATTTTCTTCAGCACTCTGGGCAGAAGTGGTATAGGCGGAAGGCGTTCAACAGACCGCAACTCCACTCGCGATGAAAAGCGTCGCCTAGCGAGTGCCGCCTTGGAAATGTCAAAGCGCAGAACTGCTGACATTGTGCGTTCTCTTCGGTGGTGAATAGATCTAACCAAGGCTCTCCCCACTGTTGAAAGAGACCTTGGCCCACCTCGGAGTGAAGACGCCATTGTGATCCATTATGCACCTGCTAAGGTATAACACAATGGGGTAACCCAGTGTCCTTCAGAGCCTGGGTGAACATATAATAAGCTACAATGGCTCTGTCGGGGAGCAACAATTACTTGGCTTAACTTGAAATAAATCCTGAAAGATAATTATATAACAGTATACATAAAGAGTTAAATAATATTGTAGATAGATCAAATCAGTGTGCACGAAAAGGTGAATATGGGAACACCTTGATACAAATAAAAAACAGAAAAATACGGTGCGTGCAGTGTCCTTCTGACGTTCCTACTTGTTCCCTATGGCATGAGGGTTTGACGCCTACTAAACAACGTCATGTACATACAGAATACTTTTGTTAGAGCTCCGTTGAAGAGCATCCATCGTTCGACGATGAACGTCTCCAGCACTCTAGGTCAATGAGGTCGCTGATAATGTTGATAGCAGTATTCTAAACACTTTTTGCGTCAATAACTTCATCTACGACTTCGAAAACTGATCCCTGCTCAATGTCAATTCACTTGCCATCAAAGAAAAGACACCATAGACGTTATATGAATTCTCCACCTCTATCAACATTGAAGACAAACTCCATCTACTCTAAAATCAATGGCCATTTAAGGCACTCCATCCCCATGAATTGTTTCTGTGGCGTAGATACACCCAGAATGCCCTCTTCTTCCTCAACAACTTCAAAAACAGAGTAGGGATCTTGTCCAAGCCTCTTCCATCTACATCACAACAACTTACTCTGTATCCTTGTCCACTGCCATTCAGGCCAATAAAACTATTTTATATCTTTTGAGTCATGAACCATTGCAATTCATGTAGCTATGGTGTTAAGACCTACTTCTGTGTCTCCACTAAAGAAAGGGAAACTTTCACAGGAATCTTCTCGAGGATCACCTGATTCCTTTCATTGAACCCCTGAAAAAAGAAGAGGTTTCAGATCTCCTTCAAGATCCAGATCAGCTTCCTCATTGTCAGATTGCACCTTTTCGTACACATCAGTGCCATCTTCCTCATGCACCTCCCTGGTTCATGATATTTTTACCTTTTACAAGGTTCCAGATAGGAATGCTACTAAAATGAACATCCCTCAAGAGGTTCCTTAGCAAACCATATCAGTGATTCTGGAAATGCTAAGAAGCATGCTCTACCTTTAGTTCCTTAACGACTTGATATAACAGATGGCACATTTCTGACTCCTGCCACTGTCAAAGCAGCAACACCAAGATTGCTTTAAAAAGAGATGCCCCCACAAAGCTGACCCTGACTTCTCAAAAATAGAACCTAAGACAGACTCTGTTATAGTGACTTTGATAAGAAGGAGACATGCTTCCTTTTTAGAAACCACAACTTCTCCAGAGCACAAACAGAAGATGTGTGCCACAGCCACCTTGCCTTTAAAAAATGCTTAGGGATACTGCTCTCCTTGGTCACTACCAATGGGAAATATGTGAAGGTGTGCACTTCTTCAAGTATGATCTACCAAAGCACCAAAGGCAAGAGTTCACTGAGATGTTGCAGGAGAATTCCCTAGTGGCTAATCTGATAGAGACGTATAGCCGCAATTATTTTGTGAGCAGTACCCATGTGCACTGGTAGGTGGGTCGTTAGGCTCCACTTGACATGCTCATTGCCTATATAGGCACCACCCCAGCTCGCTGATGTCAGTTCTTTTCTTTTTCCATGCCAGTCAGCACAGATCCAAAGAGAGCAACCCCCAGTAATTTTTTGGCTGACTGTTTTCAACTTTTTGTCAAAGTCTTTTTGAGATCTTCTCATGGTGTGGCAGGATGTCAACTAGGAAGGCCGGCTGCAAGCCCTGTGATGGTAGGCAGACAAAATATATCTTTTGAGTCATGAACCATTGCAATTCATGTAGCTATGGTGTTAAGACCTACTTCTGTGTCTCCACTAAAGAAAGGGAAACTTTCACAGGAATCTTCTCGAGGATCACCTGATTCCTTTCATTGAACCCCTGAAAAAAGAAGAGGTTTCAGATCTCCTTCAAGATCCAGATCAGCTTCCTCATTGTCAGATTGCACCTTTTCGTACACATCAGTGCCATCTTCCTCATGCACCTCCCTGGTTCATGACATTTTTACCTTTTACAAGGTTCCAGATAGGAATGCTACTAAAATGAACATCCCTCAAGAGGTTCCGTAGCAAACCATATCAGTGATTCTGGAAATGCTAAGAAGCATGCTCTACCTTTAGTTCCTTAACGACTTGATATAACAGATGACACATTTCTGACTCCTGCCACTGTCAAAGCAGCAACACCAAGATTGCTTTAAAAAGAGATGCCCCCACAAAGCTGACCCTGACTTCTCAAAAATAGAACCTAAGACAGACTCTGTTATAGTGACTTTGATAAGAAGGAGACATGCTTCCTTTTTAGAAACCACAACTTCTCCAGAACACAAACAGAAGATGTGTGCCACAGCCACCTTGCCTTTAAAAAATGCTTAGGGATACTGCTCTCCTTGGTCACTACCAATGGGAAATATGTGAAGGTGTGCACTTCTTCAAGTATGATCTACCAAAGCACCAAAGGCAAGAGTTCACTGAGATGTTGCAGGAGAATTCCCTAGTGGCTAATCTGATAGAGACTTATAGCCGCAATTATTTTGTGAGCAGTACCCATGTGCACTGGTAGGTGGGTCGTTAGGCTCCACTTGACATGCTCATTGCCTATATAGGCACCACCCCAGCTCGCTGATGTCAGTTCTTTTCTTTTTCCATGCCAGTCAGCACAGATCCAAAGAGAGCTACCCCCAGTAATTTTTTGGCTGACTGTTTTCAACTTTTTGTCAAAGTCTTTTTGAGATCTTCTCATGGTGTGGCAGGATGTCAACTAGGAAGGCCGGCTGCAAGCCCTGTGATGGTAGGCAGACAAAATATTGATTTTTAAATATCGACATACAATAATGTCGATGTTTAAATATCGATGGTACATAATATAGAAGGTAAGTTATATCGACAAATTTAATATCGATGTTAGTAATATCGATGTTACTAATATCGATGTTAGTAATATCAATGTTAGTAATTTCGATGTTACTAATATCGATTTTTATATGATTTTTATGTATATTATTATGTATTTATTATGTGTTTAATTTTTATTTATGTAATTTAAGGAAATTGTGTATTTTAGTACTGTAGCAGGTTGTGGGTTTATAGGGGAATAGGGTGGGAAGTAATTTAATTATACTAAATTAATTATTAATTATTAGGAATTATAAATTAATTTTTATTAATTGGTAATTAATTTTTATTAATTGATTAATTGATAATTATGTTCTGTAGCGGGTTATGGGTTTATAGGGGAATAGGTTAATTATACTAAATTAATTATACATTTTTAGGAATTATACATTACTTTTAATTAATTGGTAATTCATTTTTTATTAATTGGTAATTAATTTTAATTAATTAATAATTATGTTCGGTAGTGGGTTATGGGTTTATAGGGGAATAGGGTGGGAAGTAATTTAATTATACTAAATTAATTATACATTTTTAGGAATTATAAATTAATTTTAATTAATTGGTAATTAATTTTTATTGATAGGTAAATCATTTAAATTAATTGAATAATTGATAATTATGTTGTTTAGCATGTTATGGGTTTATAGGGGAATAGGGTGGGAAGTAATTTAAATGTAATTAAGTAATAATGTATTTTAATTAATTGTTTTGTTAATTATATTGTTAATTAATTATTCATTGGTAATTAATTATTATTAATTGGCATTTATTATTAATTTATTTTTACTTTATTTATTGCTAATCATGTTTTTTATAATTATGTATTGGTTTTTGTAAATAGTTAATATTTATTTAATAATTATTTTTTTATTATTTTAAAATATTAATTTATTTATAAGTATGTTGTTTTTAACTTCTACGCGATCCAATAGTTTCCCTACTTTTTCACTCTCTGGAGTTGGAATAGTAATTTTTACCCCTACGCTATCCAACACTTTCCCTACTGTTGCAATCTCTGGAGTGGGAATAGTAAATTTTACCCCTACGCTATCCAACACTTTCTCTACTGTTGCACTCTTTGGATTGGGAATAGTAATTTTTACTCCTACGCTATCCAACATTTTCCCTACTGTTGCACTCTCTGTAGAGGGAATAGCAATTTTTACCCCTACCCTATCCAACACTTTCCCTACTGTTGCACTCTCTGGAGTGGGAAAAGTAATTTTTACCCCTACGCTATCCAACACGTCCTACTGTTGCATTCTCAGGAGTGGGAATAGTATTTTTACCCCTACGCTATCCAACACTTTCCCTACTGTTGCACTCTCCGAAGTTGGAATAGTAATTTTAACCCTACGCTATCCAACACTTTCCCTACTGTTGCACTCTCTGGAGTGGGAATAGTAATTTTTACCCCTACGCTATCCAACACTTTCTTTACTGTTGCACTCTTTGGATTGGGAATAGTAATTTTTACTCCTACGCTATTCAACACTTTCCCTACTGTTGCACTCTCTGTAGTGGGAATAGCAATTTTTACCCCTACGCTATCCAACACTTTCCCTACTGTTGCACTCTCTGGAGTGGGAATAGTAATTTTTACCCCTACGCTATCCAACACTTCCCCACTGTTGCACTCTCTGGAGTGGGAATAGTTATTTTTACCCCTACGCTATCCAACACTTTCCCTAGTGTTGCACTCTCTGAAGTTGGAATAGTAATTTTAACCCTACGCTATCCAACACTTTCCCTACTGTTGCACTCTCTGGAGTGGGAATAATAATTTTTACTCCTACTCTATCTAACACTTTCCCTACTGTTGCACTCTCTGGAGTGGGAATAGTAATTTTTACCCCTACGCTATCCAACACTTTCCCTACTGTTGCACTCTTTGGAGTAGGAATAGTAATGTTTACCCCTACGCTATCCAACACTTTCCCTACTGTTGCACTCTCTGGAGTTAGAATAGTAATTTTTACCCATAGGTTATCCAACACTTTCCCTACTGTTGCACTCTCTGGAGTGGGAATAGTGATTTTTACCCCTACGCTATCCAACACTTTCCCTACTGTTGCACTATCTGGAGTTCGAATAGTAATTTTTACCCATACGCTATGCAACACTTTCCCTACTGTTGCACTCTCTGGCGTGGGAGTAGTAATCCTTACCCTTACGCTATCCAACATTTACTTACTTTTTTAAATTTGTTTTACATTTTTATAAATTTTTATTTATATTATTATTTTATGTGTATACATTTATTTGTAATTTATAATATTGTTATTTATGTATAAGTTATTAAAAAATTTTGAAAGTTATTAATAAGGAAGTATATACTATGTATTATATGTATATTGTTCATTTTTTTAAAATAAATTATGTATTATTTATTAATTTAAAATATTATAACATATTTTTAACTATGTTTATTACATTTATAAGTATTATTTTAATTATATGACATATTTTTGACATCTATATTTTTTTTCTCGATAGTTTTGTACTTACCTTATTAGAGATAGCATGTCGATATTTTTGTAATCAACATTTTTGTTGCAATATTTTTGTAGGTAGATATTTTTTAAATCTATATTTTGTCAGACATTCCCCTGTGACACCTGTCACTGACAGATGTCGGTGATGGATCTGCACCTTGTTTGCCTCTGGTGCCTCGAGCGTGACCATGACATGAAGACATTCATCGACTGCCTTACCATACACCCCAAGGCCTTGCGGGAGCGGTGTAGGAAGCTGGCTCTGTATATACTATACCAAAGTAAGGTATAGTGTGCACAGAGTCCAGTGGATCCCCAAAGGTAGGCAGAGGCTAAAGTAGATAATACCTTACTCTTTATTTGTGGTAGTGTGGGTTAGCAGTAAGGCTTTATCAGAGGGTAGTGTTAAGCATTTATTGTACACACTCAGGCAAGAATGATGTCATACTCAAAGACTGAACTCTGACCCATTTGTTTTGTATAAAAATATTATTTAGTTGTATTTTATTTCTAGAACCAAGCCAGGCCTGGTGCAGGTAAGTGAAATAATACTTTGCAGGAAGAATACAGTTGAATACAGTTGTATGTAATTTGTTTGGATACAGGTAGGACAATTATTCAGAAACAGTTGAAATTACTTTTCAGTTACTTGCAGTTACTGTATTACTTTTCAAGTTACTTTTTCTACTCAGTGTAATATGCGTAGATATCACACTGGGACATTTCCTAAATAAAAGGTAAGTAAATCAGTTTTTGTAAGTATACAGTTTCTTATGGTTTCATACAATTTTCCAAGTCCACACTTAGAAAGTTTTTCACAGAAAAACTGTCAATGCAATCCTATGGGAGGAAATTAAGTTATCGGTTTACAGGTAAGTATTTAGTTTGGGAGTTGGTTTTCTGGGGTTAGAACAAGGGTTCCTCCAGGGTCAAGGATGCACTTCAAGAGCACCCTCAGCAGTACTAGGGCAGGCGGAAGCAAAGTGCTGAGGCCCAATGTTATCCAGTGGAGGATGGGGGCCTCTGGTTGGTGGCTGCTCAGGAGCTGGCCACATGGATGTGGGAGAAAAGCTCCTAGGGTTTGGCTCAGGGCAAAGGGGGATCCAAGTTAGCACACAAGGTGCACCCACAGTGGCGGCAGGGAGCAGAGTGCTGATTTGGCGTCGCGTGCCAAGTTGTTTTCAATTGGAGTTCCCGGTTTGAGATTTTGGCTGCAGGCTTGGCTCAGAAGTCTTCCGGGAAGAACCAACAGCTCGGCAGGTTGTAGGAAGCTGGCTCTGTATATACTAAACCAAAGTGGGGTATAGTGTGCATAGAGTCCAGTGGGAATCCCAAAGGTAGGCCGAGGTAAAAGTAGATAGCACCTTATCCAGTATTGGGGTATCTTTCATAGATTCACATGCCTGTATCATTCCCCGTCGCCGAGGCGGGAGTCCCACGGTAACAAATATACAATAGCAGTGCCTTAGTAAAAACTGTAGTAGGCTGACAAGACTATAGGCCCAAACAGGCCCAAATCGTAGTAGCCTATCTACCTCCTTATGTAAAAAGAACTAAAAATAGATCCAACCAATCAGAAGTCAGCACCCTCTAGAACCTTCCCAGCAGAGGCAGTTCGCCTCATATTTTCACCGCACGTCGTGTGGAAGGGAGTCTCCTTGAGTGCCTACTCAGTTTTTTCTTCATTGCTCTTTCAGGATGTCTGAAAAAAAGCTCTCTTCAAGTCTTGCAGGACCTGTGATAAAAAGAGGGTCCATGTAGATGACCAGCACAAGGACTGTATCTACTGCCTACATCCTAATCATATTGTAAAGGATTGTAGGATTTGTCGAACCTTCCCTGCAAAGACCATCAGGGATAGGGAGGCAAGAGTTCTTTTATGGCTCAAATCATCTTCTACAGATGAGGAGGACAGGGCCTCTACTTCCAGCAAAAGAGCCAGATCCAGAGACAGATCTTCTCCTGAGGGGAAATAACATCATAAATCCTCTCACAGAGCTTCAGATCACTCAAGGAGGTCGTCTTCACCTCCTGCTGGATCACCTTTACCTCCGCCTTCAGAATCTACCAAGTCTTCTGCAACTAAAACAGTGAGTAAAGCCCAGGTCAAGACTCTATCACTGGTGTCTTCTCACACAGTCTCTGTGACTTCTTCTATTTCAAGCTCTTCTACTTCGGTATCTACGAGAGCTTGAACTTCTCCGATAGTGTCTTCTAAAACCACTAAGAAAACTTCTGGGGACACTACTTCTTCAAAATCGTCGTTGATCCCGTCAACGACGGTCAGTGAAGTCATCATCGTCGAAAACCCTGTCTACGTTGAAGTCATCGTCGACGAAGAGCCCGTCGACGTCTAAGATCTTGTCGACGAAGAGCCTGTCGACGGCAGGTCCACCGATGAAGAGCCCGTCGACGACGGCCTCGTCGACGACAGCAAGCCCGTCGACGACGACCCCGTCGACGAAGAGCCCGTCGACGAAGAGCCCGTCGACGGAGGCCCCGTCGACGAAGAATCCATCGACGACGGCCCCGTCGATGAAGAGTCCATCAACTACGGCCCCATCGATTACGACCTTGTCAATATAGAGCCCATCAACGGCAGCACCGTCGACTACGATTCCGTCAACGACAAGCCCATCTGTGACACAGTCAGCTGTTGTAAACTTTGGTACAGACGCCCATGTCGACGAAGAGCCCTTTTCTAACCACAAGTCCATCTTTGAAATCTTGGTTTGGGTTACCTCAGAAATCTCAAGCTTCTCCTGTTGCTTATACCCATTTTCAATTGAAAACGTACCATAGACAGGAATATACCAACATTTCCCCTTTGTTACTACCCTCACATATCTTAAAGACATATGTAGAGGAAGAAGATTTTGATGAAGAGGATGATGAGGAGGAAGGCCCTTTTGGGATTGCGGACCATCCATCAGAATTACAGATAAAATGTCAGGATGAGGATGAAGAGGAAAGCTTCCATGAACATTTTTACCAGGAAGATTTGTCTACACCTTATCATAGACAGTCGCATAGAGAACCAAGTTCGGTAGACATAGGTCATCTTCCTTCATTATTTCAAGATTTACAAGCCATGTTGGCCGATTATCGGCAGAGGTTTCCACCTACAACCTCTACTCCACGATACCTAATGTACCGGTGGTTACACCTACTCCACCACCGTCACAAGAGCCTGCCTCACCAAGACACCTTGTTGAACCAATGCCACAAGGTAATCAAGATACTTCATCTTCAGATGATGACGGAAGAGAAGAAGGCGAATTACCTCATGATGATGTGCCTAGAGATCCTTGTGATGACTATGTAATTACCATGACTTCGCCTTCTATACCACAACCATCTGACTCGCCACCGGAGGATATTGGCGGCTTTCATAATATCATGCAAAGAGCTGCTACGCGGTTTGAACTTCCAGTTACTATTGAACAGTCGGATTGTTTTCTTTACAACTTTAAAGAAGGGTATAGGAGAATCACCAGGGCTATACCAATTATAGATTTCTCCTGGAAGGAAGGCCTTAAGATTATGAAGACGCCTGCCTCTATTCCTGCAGTCCTTCCTCGAATCGAGCAGAAGTATCGGGTAACACCAGATGCTCCATCATTTCTGCTGGGTCACCCGAGCCCTGATTCTGTAATTTTGCAGGCTGCACAACAGAGGTCAAAAAATCCGTCTACCCCAATCTCTACACCACCAGATAAAGAGGGCAGACGATTGGACTTGATAGGAAAGAAGTTTTCCACCAATGCTGCTTCATCCATCAAGGCAGCCAATTCTCTGGCAGTTTTGGCACGTTATGACCGCCAGATGTGGTCAGAATTATCAGAGTTTCTGGAGCTGATAGCTGAAGATCGTCAGCAGGAAGCACGAAGGATAGTGCTTGAAGGAGAACGGGCTGCATCGGAAATAATTGATTGCGCCTTAGACATTGCAAACACTAATTTTAGGCAGTTAGCAGGATCTGCTGTTCTCAGACGCCAGGGATGGCTCAGAGCGACCTTGTTTAGACCTGAGGTGCAGGCAAAGATTCTTGATATGGCTTACGATGGCAAGTCACTCTTTGGTAGGCATATAGATGACGCGTTATTGACCATCAAAACAGACACGGACACGGCTAAGTCGCTGGGTACCCTGCAATATAAGAGAGGTTCTTTCAGAGAATCTAGGGGCCGTGGTTTTTCCTCGAGAGGAAATTACCACAATCAGCAAAACAGACAATACCAATCTCAATACCAGCAGTCATCATACAGGCAATCCTCCTCAAATAATTTCTCTCGTCAAGGCGGACTCCGGCGATCGAGTAATCAAGGCTGCGACTCCAATAAGCAACAATGAGCTTTGCCGAACGCCAGTCCAACCTTCTTCCCTCCCTGTGGACGCGAAGATCTCAGCCTTCCCAACAATGGCAGAACATCACATCAGATCAGTGGGTCCTCGACCGTGTACGAAGAGGACACACTCTGGAGTTCTTAAAGTAAACACCTACAACCCCGCCCAAGGGTCCCCCTCGTCTTCACTTACTGTTCAAAGAAGCCTTAAAGATGTTCCGCAAGAATGCAATAGAAAGAGATCCAGTCTCGCAAAAAGGGAAACGATTCTACTCTTGATTCTTCCTCATAAAGAAAAAATCGGGGGATTGGCGTCCGATTCTAGACTTGCGCAGACTCAACAAGTTTCTGAAGAAAAAGAGTTTTCGGATGGCGACGTTAACAGATGTGTTGAGCTGCCTCAACGAAGGGGACTTTATGGTTTCTCTGGACCTGGAAGTCGCTTACTCCCATATCCCTATTCACCCCAAACATCGCAAATACCTACGATTCACTGTGGCTGGCGTCCACTTTCAATTCAAGATGCTTCCGTTCGGGCTAAAATCAGCCCCAAGAATATTCACAAAATTCCTAGCTCCAGTGTCAGCCACACTGAGGTCTCAAGGAATACAAGTCTTTCCATACCTCGACGATAAGCTGCTCAAGAGTCCATCAAAGCAGGCTACGAAACAAGCTGTAAATAGTTGCCTCAATCTATTCTCAAATCTGGGACTCACTCTCAATGCCAACAAGTCGCAATTGCAACCCCTCCAAGTTCTGCCCTTTCTGGGAGCAACACTAGACACCCAACAATGCAAAGCGTTCTTGACTAAGGATCGACAGAGCAAATTACAAAGCCTGGAAAGGTTGATTGCAAGAAAAAAGTCAGTTTCTGTCCGAACATTTGCTTCTCTTCTGGGGATGCGCTCTTCAGCGATCAGTTTAGTCCCACTTGCAAAACTCAGGATGAGACCACTGCAGGAAGAGTTGCACAAACAATGGCAGCAGGCCGGAGGGTAATTCGACGATTCCATAAAGGTGACCCCACGAATGATACAGGCTCTCCACTGGTGGTCAAAAAGAAGCAATCTATCTACGTGTCTCACGTTCCTAGCCACTTTCCCAGAGTTTGTCCTGACCACGGATGCATCTAATGAGGGGTGGGGAGGACATCTCCAAGACCTTCAAATTCAGGGTCATTGGTCTCGATACTATCAGAAAAAACACATCAACAGTCTCGAACTGAGGGCCATTTTCCTCTCTCTGCAAGCATTCCTTCCGAGAATTACGAACTCCTCGGTGCTGGTGCGTACGGACAATACCACTAGCATGTATTACCTCAACAAACAGGGATGAACAAGGTCTCTCTCCCTATCGCAGGAAGCTCAAGAGATGTGGGAATGGGTTATCAAGCATGGCATAACCCTCAGAGCAGAACATGTCAAAGGAACTCAAAATTCCCTAGCCGACAACCTCAGCAGATCTCTCGCAGGTTGCCACGAATGGGAGCTGGAGCAGTTGCAGGTGAACAGGATCTTCCGAATGTGGGGCACACCAACTCTAGACCTGTTTGCAACACAATAGAACAGCAAATGCCTCTATTACGTCAGCAGATTTCTTCAACAGGGATCAAGAGGGAATGCTCTGTCCATGCGATGGTCAGGGATTTATGCGTACACTTTCCCCCGATACCATTAATCCCGGGGGTTCTGCAGAAGATGAAGAGGGAACATTGCAGTCTTATCCTAATTGCTCCTCGCTGGCCGAGGCAGTATTGGTTTCAGGAGTTACTTCTGTTGTCACAACAACATCCGATTCGCCTCCATCTAACATTAACCATGTTGACAAGGGAGAGAGGTCAGATTCTGTATCCAGATCCACAATCGCTTCACTTGCACGTATGGCTCCTGACTTCTTAGAATTCAAAGATCTCAAAATTTCTCAGGACTGTAGAGATGTTCTATCTAAAGCCCGCGCTCAAAGCACTATCAAAACATACGGCTTTAAATGGAAGCGCTTCTGTCATTGGTGCGAAATAAATAACGTACATCCACTTCAGGCCCCACCAGAGGATATTCTTCCCTATTTACTATCACTAGCTACAGCAGGTCTAGTGTTCTTATCTATCAAAGTCCACCTTGCTGCAATTTCTAGATTCAGAAAGAGTTCTAACAAGCCATCACTTTGTTCTTTGTCACTTATCAAACAATTTCTAAAAGGTCTATTTCAAGCCTTTCCTCCAGTTCGACCTCCACCTCCAGAGTGGGATCTCAATACAGTTTTATCTCAATTGATGAGGAGACCTTTTGAATCAATTCACAAGACTGATTTAAAATGTTTAACCTGGAAGGTAGCGCTTTTGTTAGCCCTCACCTCAGCCCGGAGGGTTAGTGAAATCCAGGCTTTCACAATAGCAGAACCTTTTCTTCACTTCTCTAAGGATTACGTTACTTTGCGAACGAATCCAAAATTCATTCTAAAAGTACCGTCTCAATTCCACCTGAACCAGCCAGTAAAGCTTAAGACTTTTTTCCCGGATCCAGTTACACCGGCAGAAAAAGCTTTACATTCTCTTCATGTAAAACGTTACTTGAAGTTCTACCTTCAAAGAAGTAAGAATATAAGGAAATCTAATCAGCTGTTGATCGCTTATGGCCAAGCCACGATGGGACAAGGTGTTACAAAAGCAACGGTAGCCAGATGGTTATCTTCTGTCATACAATTTTGTCATGATAAAGCCAACAAACCGTTGCTCAGAAAGGTTAAAGCACATTTCACCAGAACTATGTCGGCTTCTACAGCCTTGTTTGCTGGGGTCACATTGGAGAACATTTGCCGTGCTGCGACATGGAAGAATGTCTATACGTTCACGAAACACTACTGCTTACAATCTGTGTCGCATGACGATGCAGCAGTGGGAGAAGCTGTTCTTCGACATCTTCTTCATTAAGGTTAGACTTTTGAAGGTCTCTCATATTACTTGCTAATGTTTCTGATTGTCAAATTTTGTTCTTAAATGTGAAATATGTTAAATGGCTATAATTGTTTCATATCAGAAGGTTTTTGCATTTATGTGTATGTGCATATTTTAAGTGCTCTATAACCTTCCGATGAGTGGGGGATATGTAGATTGACACTTTGTCTCCCACCTTCCGCAAACGACATTTTTTGGACCTACTGCTTGCTACTCTGATTCAGGCATGTGAATCTATGAAAGATATCCCAATACTGGATAAGAAAACAAGTTACTTACCTGCAACTACAGTTATCCAGTTTTGGTATCTTTCATAGATTCACATGCACCCACCCTCCTCCCCGGGCAGGACAGTTCTCTAATGGGGATACTTACTCCTCACTTGTGCTAAGAAAATCTGAGGAGAACTGCCTCTGCTGGGAAGGTTCTAGAGGGTGCTGACTTCTGAGTGGTTGGAACTATTTTCAGTTCTTTTTACATAAGGAGGTAGATAGGCTACTAAGATTTGGGCCTGTTTGGGCCTATAGGCTTGTCAGCCGACTACAGTTTTTACTAAGGCACTTCTATTGTATATTTGTTACCGTGGGACTTGCGCCTCGGCGACGGGGAATGATTTAGGCATGTGTATCTATGAAAGATACCAATACTGGATAACTGTAGTTACAGGTAAGTAACTTGTTTTTTTACACTCTATTTGTGGTAGTGTGGTTGCGCAGTAAGGCTGTATCAGAAGCAGTGTTAAACATTTGTTGTAGACTCAGTCAACAAATGAATTTGCACACTCAAAGACTAAACTTCAGACCAATTGTTTTTGTGTAAAACTATTCTTTTAGTTATTTTATTTCCTAGAATGAAGAAAGCCTGGCACAGTTAAGTGATAAATACCTTGCAGTAAATATACAGTTTGGAAATCCTATTGTAAATGTACTTTGGAGTGGTTACAGTTTGAATTACTGGTAATGCAATACTGTGGAATACTGGTCATATACTTTGCATTGACATTTCAGTAGAATATCATGTAAGTTACTTTTCAGATTACTTTTCTTACACAGTGCAGTTTACGTGGATACTGCACTGGGACATTTCCTGTAACAGGTAAGTAAAAGCGTTTAGGCTATTAAGTTACAGTTTTAAAGGGTTTCTTAGATTTTCCAACTCCACACTTAGAAACTTTTCATAGAAAAACAGTCAATGTTGTCCTATGGAGGAAAATAGTGTTATCGGTTCAAAGGTAAGTACTTTGCTGTGGGAGTTGGTATTCTGGGGTTAGACTCAGGGGTCCCCCAGGGTCAAGGATGCACTCTTGTTACACCCTCAGCGGCACTAGGGCAGGCGGGTGCAGAGTGCTGAGGCTCAATGTTATCCAATGAGGGATAGGGGGCCTCCGATTGGTGCCTGCTGACGAGCAGGCCACTGGGTTGTGGGAGCCAAACTCCTGGACTTAAGCTCAGGGTAAATGGGGGATTAGGCCAGCACAAAGGATGCATCCTCAGCGGCACAGGAGAGGCCGGTATGAGAAAGGGCCCTCTTTTTACATGGTTGCCCCCACTTTTTGCTTAATTGCTGTTGTACTTTGACTTAGTGTGCCCTGGGCTCCTGCTAACCAGGTACCCACGGCCTATGTTCTTTCCCTAAAACTGCATTGAAGCCTAAGCCCAACTGGCATCTCTGGCCACAGGTCAGCCCCTGGTAAATGGTTCCACAGTACCATGGGTAATGTAACCAGAGAAGGCCTCTAAGGGCTGCAGCACTTATTGTGCCACCCTTAGAGATCCTGTACCTTCACACTCACACACTGCCTTTGCAGGCTGTTGTTTTGGTGCAGAACAAAGTGAAGAGTCGATATGGCACACTTCCGGGGAGACAGCAGCCCAGATACAATGCAGGGAGGCGCGAGTGCTCAAATAGACACCGCGTGAAGGCATCCCGCGCTGTCTCGACCCACGGGGAGAGTCTTTTGCTCTCGTAACGTTTTTTGTGCCCCTGCAAATCGCAGTGAGATACCACGGCTATTAACCGTGAATAACACTATATGGTCTAAACTTCAAAAGAATTTTTCACATTTAGAGCCTCACGGGAGGGTGCACCTTAGGGCGCGTACACCACCGGAGGACATAATTTAGGTCCTGACGAATGCTGAGCGAATTTGCAGTTGTAGCAGCAGAAACATGTTGATCAGTTGTTTGTTTTAAAGGACACAGGTTTCCTAAGACAGAACCTAGCTGTCCGCCACTTTGTTTTTAACCTAATACAGGTTGTCGGTATTAAAGATTTTTGTATAGGCTACAACCTTGTATTTTTTAATTTTGCACCCACAGTTACACTCACACCTTAATTTGGGCACTGTTGCACTCACCACATCCCGCTCCGCTGTAAACCAGGCATTGCAGCACGCTGGGGGGGCATTCGGCTACCCCAGCGGGGACCCAATGATGAAGCATGTCACCAATTAGTGGTGAGTGAGGGTCCTTTTACAAAAAAGATAAGACATTGGTTCACCTTAGGAATATTTTTCTTTAAGGGGTTTCTTTGTCCTTGAGGGGGATAGTAAGAGAGACATATATATAAAGAAAAAGACACAAAAAAGATTTTTTGTTTAAATACTCTTTATTCGTTTGCACTTAGTCACTCCTTAGTTGTTGTTAACAAAGTGAAGAGTCGACATGGCAGACACCCCTGTGTGCCATGCCTACAACCCACTGCCCTGGTATAGATCAGTCACCCCTCTTGCTGGGTGTACTATACCAGTGGTGAGGGTACAGGTGCATGAGCCCTGTACCCCTACAGTGTCCAAGTCCATTCTTAGACATTGTAAGTGCAGTGCTGCCATTAAGAGTATATGGTGCATTACAAACTTCACAACACCATAATGGCCACACTGAAAAACTGAGAAGTTTGGTATCAAACTTCTCAACACATTAAACCTACACTGATGCCACTGTGGGATTTAATGAAAAAAGGACACAAAGGGCATCTTAGACATAACCCCTGAAAACTAACCTACCACTAGTGTCCAGGCTGAGTGGCTGCTATCAGCTGCCACCACCAGCCATGTTTCTGGACCCCTGGGTCGAGAGCCTGCTGCTCTCAGGTGCCTGAAACAATGCACATCCTGGGAAGAGGTGCCACGCCTCCTGCCCCAGGATGGGCAGGGTCCACGAAGGGGAAGCTTCAAAGGCTTGCCGTCTCTGTGAGCTTCCCCAGGCCACTTGCTGATTTCACCAATTGGTCCCCACTGGTTCTGACCCCCACTTTGGGCGGGAGAACCAGCGGGAAAAAACAAGCGAGGAAGAGAGGTGTGCCCACCTCTGCCAACTCCAACCCTCAGGTGGGGGAGGCGAGGTGAAGCACAACTCTCAGTCCCCGCCATCTTGCAGATAGGGGGACTCAGCCAAACAGGGAAAGGCATATGCCCCCCTTCCACAGAAGGGTGGCATAATAGGGGGTTTACCCACCCCAGGGAAGGGACACATTGGTACCGACCTTTTAGCTACCTTTAACGCCCCTAAATCTTGCTTCCTCAGAACCCTACAAGAAGAAAAGAAGAAGAAGGACTGAACAGCCGTGCCAAAGCTAACAAGAGGAGGACACCCACTGACTTGGCCACAGCCCTATCGGCCTATCCCCATCTCAAACCTGCTCCAGCGAAATACTGGTGTGTCCTGCAGCCAGCAACCTCGAGAAACCGGGAGGACCTGCCTGCCTTCAATCCCAAAGACTCTGTCTCCTGTGAACACTGGATTTTTTCAAACAACAGACTCCAGCTACGCAAGGATCAGCGAGTTTGCACCACTCTGCACCCAACGCCCACGACCTGAGTGGCTCAACACCAAGGGGGCACCTTAGGGCGACTACACAATTGGTGTGCTCACACGTGAGGGAGTGGGCACAATCCCTAACACTGATTGGCGAGTGCATGCCATGTGCAAGATGGCGGGCACTGAAGAGTGTTCTTTACCTTGCCTCCCCCAACTGAGGGGTGAGGTTGGCAGAGGTGGGCACACCTTCTGGGGTGTTCTAATTTTTCCCGCATGTCCTCCCACCGAAAAGGGGGTGAGACAGTAAGGGGGCCTGCTCCTGATAGCAGGAGAGGCTGGGAGTCGTGTTAGAAAGGTGGCAAGGCCTTTGAAGCTCCCCTGCCACAGATGGCTCTTCCTGACCTGGGGTAGGTGTGACCACCTCAATGGTCCAGAAACATGTCTCGTGGTGGCAGGCCGGTGTTTACCAGTCAGGGAACTCAACAGAGGCTAGTCGTTTTTCAAGGGGCATCTCTAAGGTGCCCTCTGAGTGCTTGGTATAATAAATCCCACACTGGCATCAGTGTGGGTTTATTATGCTGAGAAGTTTGCTAACAAACTTCCCAGAATTCAGTAAAGCCATTATGGTGATGTGGAGTTCGTAATGATAAACTCCCAGACCATATGCTCTTTATGGCTTTACTGCACTTACAATGTCTAAGAATGGACTTAGACACTGTAGGGGTTTAGTGCTCCTACAACTGTACCCTCACCAGTGATGTTGTGCACCCAGCTAGAGGGGTGCCTTACCTATACCACAGGCAGTGGGTTGCAGGCATAGCATACAGGTATGTGTTCACATTTCTCTGCACCAAAAACATGCAGCCTGTAATGGCAGTGTGTGTGTGTTAAGGTACAGGGCCTCTAAGGGTGGTACAATGTGTGCTGCAGCCCTTAGTGGCTTTCCCTTGTCACGTTTTCCTTGGTACCCAAGGTAACTTTCACAAGGGACTTACATGTGGCTAGAGAGGTGTAAATTGGGGGTACAAAGGTACAGTTTTCCCAATCGAGAGGTAAGTCCTAGGATTGGTGGCGGAGACCAAGACCTTTGTTCCACTCGAAGAGAAAGAAAAGTAAGAAGTCGAAGAGTCTTCGACTTCGCCTTGTCTATCAAAGTCATCTTTTTATCGGCCTCAGAAAGTTGAAAGGCTGAGTTAACCAGCGAGATGTAAACTGGTAACCATGAGGTCGAACACTGGCCCTTGCAGTGGCTGCATTAGTCCACTAAGCCACCAGACCCAGCTTTAATCAAAGCAAAATGAACACTCCCCACAGCACCAAGGGTGCATTCAACAAGGAAAAATGGTGCCTCAATTGGCCCTCTTAGGAAATATCCTGCTCGCAGACATTTGTAAAGCGGCAACCTGGACAAATCTTTACCACACACTATTGTCTGGATGTACAAGACAGTCAATAAGCTCTAATGGGAAAAACAGTTTGACAGACAATATTTCAGGCAAATACAACATCTGAGGAGTACTGGTTTACGGTCTGTGCATAGCATGTTTATCTGCAGCCAACACATGCTATGAATAGAGAGTATTAATTATCCTGTAAGCATCTATTTTAGCATGTGGTGCTGTAGATTGATTCTATAAGCCTAAAATGATTATCTAAAACTGTGAAAAACATCAAATGGTTCTTACAAAATACAAATGTTTTTGGGCTTTACTGTAATCCAATTGATTACATTGTTGAAATAATTCACATTGTTTCTTGTAGATGTGTCTGTATATATTGTGTATATAGTGTGGTGTGAAAGTTGTATGATTGAAGGTGTGTGATCTGTTTCTGTCTAACTTTTTCCAATTTGTCCTTTTTTTGTAAAATATATATTTGAATATATGTTATTTGTAGTTCATGTTGTACATAAGGTCTTAAAAAACGAACTTGTTAAAAATCTTCCTTTGAGGTAAAAATGACTAAATGAGTCTAATCAAAATAAAATAAATAAATGACACTTTTTGGTCAAAATAAACATTTGTTTCATCTCTGATGTTTAGCCAAAAGAAGGCAGGTAATTGATTGGCAGCACGTGCATTTTCTGTTGTTCATTATTAGCTTGTGGCAAGCTGTGCTGTTGGGAGCCCAAACCCAGTAGTTTTTGTTCATGGTAGATTAACATGCAGCCTCCCTCCTCTCTGGCTGGTATTAGATGGTGGCACATATACACAGTAAATTGATGCAGGTTCAACAGCAAACACTTACCAGACTATATCCGAATTTCCCATATGGCAGGGAAAAACCAATACAATCTAACAAAGGAGCCGTTGAACATGTGTAATGCCTTGAGAAGGAGGAGATCATAAAAGACTTCCTCAAGAAAAACAAATTGCAAAGTCCGGGCCCAACACTAAATGGCAGGAGTGTGCATCGCATGTGAATCTGCAGCACTACATGCTACAAATAGATCCTTGCAGGGTAAGTAACATACTCCTTCTCACTGCTCTGACATAGCAATGCCCAATCATGGATCTGGACCTTGTCTTAATTCTCCATCTTTATATGTTTAAAATATCACAATTCAAAAAGTCTTTTCACAATAGTGGATGAGTCTGAAACACATATGCAACATGCAATTGTAGATGTGGACTGTGAATAAAGGTGATGTTTTTGTCTTAAGCTTAAGCTTTGCTTGGTTGTCTATTTCATGTCAGTCAATAACGCATCTATGAAAATTCTCGTTATTCACTTAAATGTGCATAATTTTAAATGTCTGCAGCAACAATTTTGATATCTTGTTTCACAGCTGGAATAATTAGTCACATTTATAATAGCAAGTATCTAGGCCAGAATGCAAAATTCACTGGTGTATGCTACCTAACACACAGAATAAGGTTAGTGAGGGGAAGGGAAGTTACCACCTATCTTTCCAGTGGTAATTGAAATATGGATGGTATCTCAAAATACCGTCACCCATGTTAATTAGGTACTGCGCAATTAAAACTATATAATTAAGAATGTGGAAACCATCTTGAAGGAGTAATCAGTTTGATGGCAATAACATTTAGTAAAAAAAATATAATAATGCAAGGACATTTTTGGGGATTAAAAATATGCAAATATGTGCTTTACGCACTGGTCGACCAGCCATGGTCAATATTATGCATATTTATTGGCATGTGGGATTTACCTATGATGGAGGCAATGGCTCTTTCAGATCCAGGAATCACATTATGTGGTACACCCAGTGTAAAGGCTTCATTGTGGTTCTCATCAGTCTCCTCTTTCCTCCAGATCTTAAACTCTCCCATTGAGCCCCACCCAGTAGAGAATCCGATGTACTTCACCTCCGGCTTCTTCGAGACAGCCCACTCCACTATCAGAGATTCATTCGCAGGCTGGGTACCATGGCCTACCTAAAAACGGTCAATGAAAGGAAATCATCCAGTGTTAATCAAGCCATCTCCAATTGCCTGCAAGACACACTCAAACATTCAGTTGCAGAGGATATGTGAAGAGATATTACTTTAATTTGCTATTAATTTTGTCTGTGTTCAACCATTTAATTGTCTATAATCTGGAAAGCTGCTGCCTCCCGTCTCCCACCCTCTACTGTTTTTTTTTTAAACAAAATATATGGATTTTCATGAGAGTATTCTTTTTTTCAAACATTTCAGTAAGACTTTCTGAAATGGAAAAAAAATACATTAGACTCATTTCGAAGTTTCCTTTTCTTTAACTGTGTCTGCTAATTGTTTTTTCTTTAGCTTTTAAAATGTTGCTTCCGTAATAGAGTAACCCCCAATAACGGATAGATGTATCCTTAACCATACCACCTCTAGCAATTGTCAAAGTCTTCCAACTCCACTTCATATACTATGTTGTGTTTACCCCTTTGTATCACAAGGACAAACCCAATGCTTTCCAGCAAGGAGGTAATGCTAAAGTGGGGATCTCAATTATAAGATATTGTACCAGGCGCCAGTGACCGTTAAAGGCAAGGCACATGCCGTCCAATTTGCATATCAATTTTTTCATTATCAGTATGGACCAGAGTCTATGGTGCCACTACATTATTGACAGTGCATTAGATTTCTTCCAGGTGAAATCTGTTGCTAGTTTCACTGTTGCTGTTCACGCGAATACCAGTAACCATTTAGATTTCATCATATGGTCAAAAGTGTCTGGTCTTAGGCCAAGCACAAACACATTCGGGTAATACTAATCTTTTTGACACAAGAGGCACGTACATTTGGTCATTGGACACGCAAGTTGCTTTAAGTACTTTCCAAAGAGTGCATCACGAAGTTGCCTCATTATTAAAGCATGTGGATGAGATAGTGCTACTCCCAATTTTCCTTATGAAGATGCAGTTTTATTTATTTATTTGAAACACGACTAGCAATGGGTCCAAATGATTTTTCCTGTCTTATTAGGATTCCTACTTGGGATCTGTTCTGATTCTAGTAATCAGAAGGAAACATAGACTGGTTGGACCTTCCTTCCATCTTTTAAATACATATGAAGAATAAGTATGCAAATAATAGAAATCAGCCCCTCCCAGAGCTACAGATCTAAAACACCAGCATGATGTAATTCATTCCTCAATGAGAAAAGTATAAGCATATGTTATGAGATTAACTCATCATAAACAAGATAATCCCGGCCTTGGAGCTAGGGACTATTACATTTACTATCAGTTCTCACACTTTCAAGAAAGAAGAAACAAAATCAGTTTAGCTGGGAATGATCAGTAATAAGCAATACCTGAATAATTCCGTTTTTCCAGCTGATCCAGAAGCTCCGAAACTCGTCCCAGGACAAAATCCCTGCAGTGTTCGCACTGGCAACTGGTTCCCCCATTTTACTTGTGGTGATCCAGGTCTTGGCATTCTGGTTCCCACCAATGACGACCTCAATCAACTCAGCCACGTCATGTGGGCCGGATGTTAATGCAAAATGAGCGTCGTTGTGTGCCTTAACAGCCACGTCAAAATGGGTCATCTTTGAAGGCTTCTGAACATACTGGTACTCATACTTGTTTGGCGTGGAGATGTGAATTTTTTCTAGTCAGTAAAACAAAAAATAATATCATTACCTGATATTACAGCTGGTGTTGTTGATGCAAAAGCCAAACAAGCTTAAAAATATTGTCTGCCTCCCTTTTTCACCTTATTCAATAAAGACATCTTCAATCGACTTTCTCATAAAACAAATAAGTACACTTCAGACAATTTAGATTGTTCCTGCTACTGTTCCTAAATCTTCTGCACAGGGAACTATGTGTAATATTTATAATATTTAATTGTTTTAAAGTCTATGGGCTCCATTATGATGTCGGGCGGATCGCCACCGCTAAGGTGGCGGTGGCGATCCGCCCGACAGAAATGCCCGCCCGCCACCCATTTCCCCCCCCGCCACATTACAATGGCGGGGGGGGACCGCAGCGGGGTGAAACACCACCCGCCACTTTTCCGCCCCGGTCGCCTGGCGGCCGGGGCGAAAATGAGTAACATGCAGGCGGTGTCTGTCAGACACCGCCCGCAATATTACTATGGGCATAATTCAATGCCTTAAAGGCATGCGGTGTTCACTCTGGGGGGCCCATGTGGGCCCCCAGAGTGACGGCCATAGGGGGGTGGCACACGGGGGGTACCTGTGGTACCCCCTTCATTTGCATATACAAAGCGGCAGGCACCGCGAGGTGCCTGCCGCTTTGTATATGCAAATGCTAAAATGCATTTTTAGCATTGTGACGGGCGGTGCAGAGTGCACCGCCCGCCACAATGTTAAAAATGAAGGATGTGCCCGCCACTGTGGCGGACGCATCCTAATGCCAATATCGGGACCCAACGCCCTTTAGGCGGGCGGTCCCGATCTCCGTTAGGGTGGCGGGCGGACTTATTCCGCCCGCCATCCTAATGGACCCCTTAGGGCCCAATTACGATGTCGGACGGACCTGAGTCCGTCCGACATCGATTCGGTATTGGGTCCGACCGACCTCCTGTCGACGGTCTCAACCCAGCAATTGCGATTGGTCACACTCCTATGCTTTACAATGGGAGCATGAATTCTGACGGAATGCATGCTCTCATTGCAAAGAGAAGAGGCGCAGTGATCCCTGCACCCCGTGGCAGGCACTTCAAAGTGCCACGGGGTGCAGGGATCAACAGGGGTCGGCTTCCAACCGGAGGCCCTGCTGGGGGCTACCATAGTCGACTTCCGGCAGCCTTTCTATGTCGGAAAGGCCGGTGCAGAAAGGCTGTCGTATAACAGCATTGTAATCCCTCGGGCGGAAAGAGCCGCCCTTGGGATTCCAGGTGACTTTCCGAATGGCAAACGGGCTGCTCTCCAAGCCCGTCCGAAGCCATTCGGAAATCCAGTTCTGATTAATTTCCGACCAACTCCATCCACATGGGACGCTCGGAAATGAATCCGAACTGCTGATTACGATGCCATAGGAACAGCTCCGACCGAGGGTCTTAGCCGTTTCGTATGGCATCGTAATCGGCCCTTTGGTTTTAAAAGAAAGAAAACCAATACAGTCTGGATAGAAGGCAGAAAATAAAATGAAGGTAGTCACATCATAATACACTAGCTATACATGCAGCAATGTATCGATATTCATATATCTCACACATGGAGACAAATAAATGCTGTACATTTCCAATAAGAGATGGCACGGAAATTGAATATTCTTATTGCTTGCACAGCGTGTATTTATGTTTCACAAATAGGTGAATGTTTATCTGATAGGATCATGGAGGCAACACGTCCTCCGGGTAGTTCAGATCTTTATTAGCATCTGCCAACGTTTTAGATACTCGGCCAGCTTAGTATTGGTGAGAGTTAATTTTATATGTATGTTCTCTGCAGTCAACCATGCGCTCAAATCTCTAATCCAGTTTCTCAAATCTGGTGCTTCAGCTAACATCCAGGGAATAGCTAACCCTTTTTAGCTAAAAGCAGGGCAAATCCAGCTGGCTTTTAATGTGCCTTATGTCTATCCTTGAAAGATGACACTTCAAGTAAATATACCTTCGGGGACAATTTCAGTGGTAGATTTGTGTGTTTTATGTGTACTCACTACTGCCTTCCAGTATTGCTCCACGAGCATATATACTCAGATCAAATGAGTAAACACCACAATTTTGGCCCCACATTTAGAATATCTCAGTTGTTTATTTGGGACCATTACATGTAGTATTTGCGGAGTATTTGTGTAAACATATTTGACAGAACAGAAATAATAAGAGTCCATCACTATAAATTCCTTATTGTTTCATGCCACTGGAAAACAGTGCTTATTCAGTATTCTATTATGATATATATAGGGACTATTTTGTGACTCATTTACAATTATTTTATGGCTATACTTACATGTATGAGGGTACCCCCATATTGGACAACTTCACTAGTACTTTCAGAACAGCTTGTTGTCACCAAAACGAAGGGCAAGATACCCAGGAAGCATGGCATATAGGCTTTACTATAATGCAGGAAGCAAGATATGAACCATAGTATGATAAGGGTTCTGCACCGTAATGAATATACCTTATATTTATGATTTAAGATCAGAGTAATTAATTGGGATTCTATTGACCTAATAATGTTGTCAGGTTACAGGGGAGTGGATCAATGCCACAATATGGAAGGGTACTATACCTATGAGGTATCATATAGAAATGTCTTGTAGAAATGTGTTAAAACGCCATGAGTAGTCTAATCCCCAATGCTACTTTAATCCAGTGTGTATTAACAGAGAATATTCGAAATAAAAATGCTGAAATATGTTTTATAAACACTATTTTTGCACTCAGTGATTTAAAGTCACAGGATTGGAGACAATACATACACAGTCTTTCCTTCATGTTATTGCGTCATGTGTGACGCAAAATGCTTAACCTTTTGCATGCTCATGACGAGCTGGGCTCGTTCTGAGGCATGGTGCGCCGGTGCTCATGACGAGCTCAGCTCGTCATGGGCCGTGGAACGCTCAGGTGCGGGGATAATTCCCCTGCTGTGCTGAGCGTTTCACGGGAGCCAATGCACCTGTGACGAGCTGAGCTCGTCATGAGCATGCGGGCGCTGTGCGTGCCCCCTCCCCCCCAGCACAGCGAGGGAATTACCCCCGCAGCCAAGGGGTTAAATAATTGAAGCTCGGAACAATGGTCATGTGAGCAAGACCTGTTTAGGTCGAAACGCATCTGTTTGTGCCCAAATAAAGTTGATATTGTAAACCTACTGGATTGGAGTGGCTCGTGCTTACTGCACTTGTGTAAGCTTGGTGATATATATATATATGAGGAGAGCACCCGCTCTGTGATTGCTGATATTAAAATCACCACTGCTAACACGACTGACGGTGTGATGGCGCTGTATTAAAAAAGCTTGGATTTACTACAAGGAGAAGAGGTCTGCGCCTGTTTTAGTCCGCGCTGACAGCGGCCAGGATTGCTTTGATATATATTCTTTCACTCCTTCTCCACAGCATACAAAGTAGGCGCCGACTCCGTGAGGTAAATGACAAGGATTATTCTTTATTCCATACCGTAGACGCGTTTCGACGGACCCAGCCGCCTTGGTCTAAGAAGAGGTCTGCGCCTGTTTTAGTCCGCGCTGACAGCGGCCAGGATTGCTTTGATATATATATATATATATATATATATATATATATATATATATTTTTTTTTAAATTTAATTACAAAGTTTCCCCTCTTAAGAAGAAGACAACGCAGGATACTTCTGGATGCTGAAAGGTGTTTAATAAGGCAAAAGTGGCAACTGCCTACCGACGCGTTTCGCCAGTTACGGCTTGGTCACCCCGTAACTGGCGAAATTAATTACTTTGGGTGACCGGCACCCGCGCAGGTTCGCAGATGAAGTTTCAAGTTTTTATTTTTATGATAACGGAACTCTGTCGAGATCCACATAACAGTTTAGCAATAAAGAAAGAAAAAAAAAAAAAAAAGAAAAACAACATTGATTACATGATTAAATAGAAATGTCAATACAGTGTTAAAAAACATTTAAAGAAGGAAAACAATTTAAAGCAAAACATTTCGTTAGGAGGATTAAACATAGCTACAATGAAATCATAAGCAGTAAAAATACCCAGCTGAAAACACAAAGGTTTTACCCATTTTCGTCTGTGTACCATAAGGGCTGGGCAAACAAAAACTACATGGTATAAATCCTGGGGAAAAAGTTTACAGAGGTCACAGATATCTGTACCGCCATGCCATTTAGATAATAAACAATTCAATGGAAGTAAATCATATCTTAACAAAAAAATAAATCGCCTAACTGCATGAGGAAGATTCCAACCTAAATATGGTTGAAATTTTTTAATTTCACAAGAGTTACCGAGGGGGAACATTCCTCTCTTAGACTTTCGGATCGTACTGTCAGCTCTAAAACTCAACTCCCAAGACGAGGTCTTTAAAGATAACTTTAGTTGGGGAGCTGATAGTGTAAAAAGACTTTGTTCGTCTATCTGTAATAGAGAAATTGCCTGTCTGAAGTTTTTTACAATAGAGGAGTAAACATTATAGGAACCCAGCAGCTCATTTTTTATTTGAAACCTCAGGGTGCCTGGTTTTCCTTCAGCAATATAAAAAACCCATCGCACCACACTCGCCACTGCCTGGGACCGTGCACTTCGCAGACCAAACTCTTGTCGTAACGATGACGTAGAGCTTGCAGTGTTTACAGAGGCTAAATTACGAAGAATTCTTCCTTCAATAGAATCCAGGAATTTCCAGCATGCCATGTCCACAATTTCTAGTCCGTAGATTAGAGATGCGGGGATTTTTGCCCGATAGACTTCGAGCAATATAGAAAAATGCCTCCGACCTGTCGCTTTGTATAAGGAGATAAGGCTCCTCCCTTGAGCGAGAGCTTTCCTACCATTCTTCTCTGTATGGGTTTTTTCTGAAAGACTACTCGTGACGATCTTCCCAAGGAAGGGGTAGGATTTAACTACTTCTAATCTTTCACCCCCGACAGACCAGAAATAATCGCTGTATTTAGGTTTTCTCCTTCCACAGAAGCACATTATTTTACTTTTTGAGGTATTAATTTTTAAAAAGTGGGCCTCGGAGTAGGAGTTCAAACTTTTTAAACGATTATTCAGACCCTTTGGGGTGAGGTCTAGAATTAAAATATCGTCAGCATACATTAAGCATGCGATGGATGATCCCCCTAATACAGGGGCAATACCATTGCTCGTGGATAATATGGCTTTAGGTAAATCCGCAATGTATAGGGAAAATAACAGGGGCGCCAGGAGGCAGCCCTGTTTAAGCCCATTATTGGTAGGTATTATCCTGGAAAGTCCTCTATCACCACCCATTAAAACTCTGCGCCAGGTGTCTGTATGGAGTGCGATAACTAGTTTCAATAGGCTCGTGGGCATTCCTAATTTTATTAGCTTACTCCAAAGCAGAACTCTTTCCACCTTGTCAAAGGCCGTAGAGAAGTCAATAAATGCTCCATAAAGACCTCCTCTACGGACTGTGACATATTTTTCAATCAAAATTTGGAGAGCAGTAGAGTTATCTAAGGTACCGTGTTGTTTTCTAAATCCAGTCTGCTCTAGTGGAAGAATTGCAGACATGGTCACCCAGTCATTTATAGAATTCAGTAGACACTTGCTGAAAACCTTGCCTATAGCGTCTAGGAGAGCTATTTGTCTATAATTTTCAGGAGAATCCCTGGCGCCCTTTTTGTAGATAGGGATTAACAGGCTCCCTTTCCAAGAGTGTGGAACAATGCCATTATTATAACAAGCTTTAAAAACGGGGTATAGAATTTTTCCCCATAAGGCACTATGAGTTTTCAATACTGAAATTGGAATTTCATCTGGGCCGAGGGCACCGGACGAGCGGAGAGCTTTAATTGCGGTTTCAATTTCTAATTCGGATGGAGGATCATAAGGACATAAATCTTCCTGCAATTTATTAAGATCAAACTCCTCACCATAACTACTATATAGACCCTGAACAAAATTTACCCAAGTCTGCTCATTTATTGATATCGGAGAGGGTCTGGCTCTCACCCCACAACCCTCCCCAATTAATGACCAAAAGGTCTTAGTTCGACCATTCTTGGCTGCTTCACGTAATTTACACCAAAGAGCATCTTCCTTCTGACGTTTTAATCTGAGCTTCAGCCTATTTCTTCTCCTCTTCAAAAGTGAAATTCTTTGTCTACGGTCTGGAGAGGGGAAAAGGTATTGGGCCCTTACCAGCTTATTTATTTCCTTATTTAAATTAAGGAGATCAGAGGGAATTTTGGGCATTACCTTAGCTGTTAGTGGCTTTTGAGCTTTTAATTTTAAAATTTGTAAAAATGACATAAAGCAGCCTAATTCTCTGCCTTCCCATAAAGCTAAATTATCTACTGTATATTCCAGTAAGTTGGACAGATTTTTAATAGTCCCGGGGTTCCAATAGCACTTCCTGCTTTTAATATTAAAGTTCAATAAATCATCCCCAATTTTCCAGTGATTTTTATGAGGAGATGATACATTCAACTTCAACATCAAGACATTATGATCACTAAGATCGGTGGCTAACACTACCAAGTCCATCAAAAAACTAAAAAATGTGCTATCGACAATCACATAATCCAAAATCGAACCACCATTTCCTGATTTATGTGTTAAATGAGCAGGACTGTCAGAGGAAAACCTCCCATTGGCTATAATACAGTCTGCTTCGATTAAGCTCTCTAGGATTAATTTCCCTCTTTTATTTGTTTTAATGTTCTTTGGGAATATGGCTTTTGGTATCTGGAACATTTCCTCCTTTGTTTTATTTCTAAATAACTCTAAAGCTCCATTAGATATTTTTGCATTTAAATCACCCACCAGTATAATGTATGGAGGGGGACAAGATTCCTGTAGGTTAAGGATAAAGGAGCAGATCTTCTTAATACCACAGTTATATTTTAAGTCAGGAGGTAAGTAAGCATTTATTATTATGACCGATTTGTTCGAGCCATCATTCAGGAAATTTATTAATGTGATCGCCTGGAATAATTTATTCGAATCTACAAAGTGGGTATAATTCCATGTAATTTTGTTAGATAGCAAACAAGCTAGCCCACCTTTCGCTCGGCCTCTTATAGAGGGAGTGGCGCTACTCTCTAGCACGTAATAATCTTTCACGACTGGAAAGTGCCCTATTAGCCAGGTTTCCTGCAAGCAGATTATATCTGTATCTAAAGAGTTTAAAAATAACAATTTATCGGAACTCTGGGTTAAACCAGCAACGTTCCATGAAATTATTTTTAAGTTATCGCTAAAGATTAGGATTGACTCCAAATGAAGGACCCGATTTATTCGACAGAATAGAGGGTAACCAACTCCACTCAAAATCAGCATCTTTTACCCTAGTCTGTTTTAACGGGAGTGGATTATTGACTATCACTTGTCGCTTATTTTTTTGTATCCGTATTTTCAACTCTTCATTCTTTACAGGAAGATTGTCCGAAGAACAGGCTTTCAACCCCTGATAGGTTAACAATCCTTTACAATTTTGGCCGACTAATTTGGCCGGTATGTGAGTATCAACATCAATTCCTCTTATTTGGAATTCTTCTGCCCACTGAAGAATGTGGTTTAATACCAATTTGGAGTAAAATTTCACACGAGCTATCTTTCCATTATTCGAAGTTATTAGATTTACAACGTCTATATCTGCCGAGTGGATTAATTTTAGGCTCTCTATTTCCTGAAAGCAATTAACTAATACAGATCTATTTAGAATCAGGTCTGGATCAAAGATGGGAATAAAATCAAGAAAGAGAGTATCTACATGTTCTCTAATCTTAGGGGCTGTTTTACATGTAATTTCAGGTACAACAACTTGTGAAAAAGGAATAGCCAAGGGATTAAGGATTGCTCTTGAAACTGGATCAGAGGCGGGAATTAAATTTAAATCATTTACAATAGTACGTTGAACATCAGTATATTGCTGATTTGTGTGGCTTATTAGTTCTTGTTGTACTACTGGAGAAGTTACCTTTGGACTTGACACTAGTTCATTTGATAAATTAGGATCCGAATCCACCAGATTGGAGTTGTTCATTAGAGAATCTTTAACATTTTCGAAAATAATTTTCCGTTGTCTCTTTTTATAGAATCTACGATTTAGTTTTCTTTTTTTCCCTTTTTGTTTTTTGGATACCTTTATTTCGATTTTATTCTCATCTGAGGGAGGCGCTTTGTCCAATAAGGCCAACGAATTTAGTGTTTCTTTATTTGTTTGAGGGACAAAGATAGGAAAGATAGGAGGTAGGGTATTACTCTCTTTATTCTCCAAAAGCGGAGAAGTCTCAATCTCTTGTCCAATAAGAGCGGCACAATTATTTTTAATTAAATTCCCATTCCTTTGAATGGGAGAGTGGATCGGGACTATAAGGTCTGTATTAGTCTTACCCGGAGAATCGGACGCAGTAGGCAGATCAGTAATTATTTTATCCTTTATTTCATATTGTTGTTCCTCACCTAAATTTTGAGGTGAATTTGTTATTTTTGGATAGATGATATCTTCCAGTCCTGCATGATTACTCAATAGTGCCTTTAGGATCAGGGTTACTGTATCAAAGACATTATCTGATCCATTTACTAATTTTTCCAAAAGTATTAAAATAGAAGAAATTAGTCGCTCTAGGGTAGTTAAGGAATCGGAGATTACATTATTTTCTCGTACATATGAATTATGTCGATCCTGATCTTGATTTTGGACGTGAGAGGGACTAACAAATAGATTCATTTCTGGGGTAGAAAAATCAGATTTATGAGAGGGTGTGCTGCTGTATAGATG